>NC_080192.1:112011980-112636980 GCF_030028045.1 Hippopotamus amphibius kiboko
CCAGTGGATTTGAGGCTCTAAAGATCAAAGGGTCTTTGAGGACCCCACAAACTACATGTCCTGGAGATGCTGAGAATCTGCTGGGGAGGGGAGAGGAAAATGGTCTTTGACGGGCCTAAGAGGGGGAGCCCCGAGGCTGAGAGAGGAGCTCTTGCCCAGCCTGTTTCCTCTGTATTTAACCTAGACTCACCCTCCCTCAGGGGCTTTCTTCCAGGAGCTAGGGGAACAAGCCCCTGCGACAGGGGTGACAACCAGCTGCCCTGTCCAGGGAGCTGCCCCTCCCTGAAAGGCAGCGTCCTCATACTTGTTGCAGGAGCTGGAACCCCCAGCAGTTGCACTTGAGAAACCAGAGCTGAGAGGCCAGGCCCTGGCTGTCCTTTACCTGGTATCCTTCTTCTCACCCCTGACTGCACCAAACTCAGAAAGCAAAACAGCCCTAATCCTATAGCCCCAAACCAAACAGCTCGCAGCTGGCCAGCTCACCAAAACAAATAAGCCAGGACCCCCGGCTCTGCAGAACCGGAATGAGTGACACCCAGCCCCTCTTGCTCTTCTTCTTTGTTCTGTTGCCCCAGGAAGGCTTGTGGGGAGGGGAGGTGGTGAAACATATAAATACATCTGGAGGTGTTGCTGCAGTTCAGGGAAGGGTGCACTGAATGGGGACTCAGGGAAGGAGATAGCATGGAAAACACACACACACACACACACACACACACACACACACACACACACACACACACACACACACACACACACACACACACACACACACACACACACACACACACACACACACACACACACACACACACACCCCCCCCCCCAGTCCCTGCACTTGGGAAAGCTGGTTCCTGGTGGAGAGGATGGTGGGGCAGGGAGTAGCTCTTGACTTGTCCACCTGGAGCTCTGAGTGTGCCTCTTGCACCACGTAGTTATTTACACATGGACAAGAACTTAATGCTCAGGGCATGCACTAGAGGTAAAATCACTCAGACAATATTTACTTTGCACACAAGGCTGGTTCCTTTGCCCCTGCTTTTAGGTTTCCCCTATTTCAGAAACTTGTCATCCAGGCTTCTAAACAAATCCTAGCTTCCTTACGAAACGCTCCTGTCAAACTTTATAATTTTTGATGCAAATGATTCATATTGATTGTAGAAAGTAGAGAGAAATTAAAAGGAGAAAATTCCAATCACCCATACTCTCCCCTTCCCTAGAGTTACTGCATTCAGGCTCCCACACACAGACTTGTCCCTACACACACGTGCACATGCAAGCACGTAGTTAAGTAATGTGTGCCTAATTGGTGTGGGTTCTCCCTGGCTCTTTCCCTCCCCTATTCTAAGCCCATGTATTCCTAGCCTGGGGAGCTTCTGGTAGAGGAGGAAGCAAAAGTTGCCCCTCTTTCCATCTCTCAGGAAAGCCCAAGCTCCCCGAAGCCCCTTTTTATAACAGGTGTGGGGGGGGTGGCTTGGGAGAAGGGAAAAGACAGTGTCCGGCCCTGGCCAGGGATGGAGACTGGTGGGCCCCAAGTTGCAGGGAACCTGACCTGTCCTGGCAGCACCTGAAGAGGGGACAGGACACTTGAGAGAAACAACTGCCCCAGGGGACAGGTTAAAGGCACCTGAGTTCCCAGCCTTGCTAAAGAGCACCCCCACACACCCCCATCTCATGAACAGCCACATACCTGCAAGGGACCTGTGGGCTTGACCATGGCGGGGGTCAAGCGATGAGAGGCTAGAGGCCAGCCTCTGTTTTCTAGGCACCATGTTAGTATGTTGGATTCTTGTGCGATGCCAGGTAAGGGAAGAAACCCCAGCGATGCCCAGGAGTGAATTTCTTGCCAGCCCAACAGGGTAAAACTTGAAGTCAGATTTGAGTTGGTTTAAATAATGACATGTGATGCTTCTTGCATGTCTGAGCTTGTGGAGTATGAGTCATACATGCTGCACGTATGTACCTTCAACAGAAATGGGGCCATCCTGTTCTGTTACCTGTTTTTTTCACTCAGCACTGTATCACACAGGTTTTCCATGTGTGTTCCCATGCACTCACCATTATTTGTAACCGTCAAGAATGACTGGCAGCAGTTGTGAGAACATCACACCCAGTAATAACAGTAATTAACATTTATAAAGCACTCTGGGCCTGCCTTATCCTAAGCACTTTATGAATATTATCTCACTTAATCTTTATAACAACCCTATGGGGAAATCGAGGCTCAAAGAGCGAGAGAGAGAAACTTGTGCAAGGTCACACAGTAAGTGACTGTGCTGGGATTTGACCCCAGTATAAGCATCGTGCTTTTAACCACCAAAGTAGTCAGCTTCACTGGAGAGTTTTAGCTGGTTATTGGGAACAAGCAGCAGGGTTTTTTTGACCTTTTCCTCTAAGTTTTGGCACATTATGTTTTGAGCCTTGCATTTTTTTTTTTAAATCAAGAAATTCTTTTCTAGTTTTCTTCTAAAGAGTTCAAAAGCCCATCCCCTCTGGGCCAGTCATTCCTGGGCAGGACCCTGCTGAATGATTGATAGGCCATGAGTCAGTACTTTTAGCTGTTTCTGGGTGGTGTAGCCTGACACTCTTCCACCCAGCCTCCTCAGGATTGGAATGACAAGGGCTTCCCACTGCTAGCAAAGGGTCACCCTGCCAGCCTTCTTCATCCTGTCCCAGCATGTTTCTGCATGGAAGCTGGCTGCCTTGCTGGGTTGAATCCAGTAGCTAGAACTAGAGGGCCCATGGGGCTGTCGTGTGCTGTGCAGCTGTGTATGGTGACCCTGGGTACACACCAGAATCACTGGGCTGCTTTTGCAGAATACAGATGCCTTGGGTCAGACCTATGAAAGGAACCTCTGGGGGCCGGGCCTGGGCTTGCAGCTTTTGTAAACAGCCCCCAGTGAATCGATGCCCAGCCCTGGCCAAGGGCTCCCAGAACTCTGACTACTTTCAGTCTTTTAGTCTCTGTCTCTAATACCAGCTTGTATGAAGCGTCTCCCACCCATCTCCAGATGTGGATGTGAAGTGTGAGGCTGTGCAGGTGGCAACTCCCTGGAATGTGTTGTCTGTAACCTGGAGTGATTTTGAGTTGAGGTCCTTCCTGCTGGGAGCCAGAGCCTGGAGTTGATTAATGTCAAGGGTCCTGCAATTGTGAACCATCCCAGAAATGCTATTACTTGTTGCTGGTACCATAAGTAGGTGCAGAGAAGCTGTCTGTTATCTGCTGCTTGAGGAAACAACCCAAATGGGAATAATTTGTAAACCTGAAGTTGAACTATCAAAAGGTCTGGCCACTCTCAAGCTTAAGAGAACATTGTTTTTCATTTTCTTTTGTTTTTCCTTCTCTTTTCCATTTTCCTGAAAGGAGGATCAGGAAAAAAAAAAAAAAGAAAAGAAAAGAAAAAGAAAGAAAAACAACAACAACAACTTAAAATGGACTTTCTTGATTGAAAAGAGAGTTGAGCCACTCTGTTTATAATGTACTATTTCAGCCCAGCACAGCCTGCCAAATCTTACCTGTATAGCAGGTACCTGTGGCCCTGCAGGGGTGTCCAGCAGCTCTGAGTTTCAGCCTCTCCTTCCCAGTAGCTAATCTCATTCCCCACTGCTATTATTTGAACCCACGAGAGTAGACCGGTGAGTACCATTCACTCAAACCCACTGTGGACAGAAATCCCTACAAGACTGTGGGGAGGGGCAAACAAAGAATGAAATAGTCCACAGGGGATTCAACACAAACTGAAAAAGACACATCTGTGGTTCTTATTAACCATAAGAATGCAGTGTGGCCTACAAAGCCCCAAACCCTTTAATTTAGGGTTAAAAAAAATCAGAGAAATGCCCAGGTCATTGGACCTGCACTGTGTTTAAGAAAAGAGCAAAACCCCATTGGAACTCACATAATCTTGTGTATTGTCCTTCAGAGCAGACCCTTGGACAGCCTTATGCTTATGCCCAGGAGGCCATCACTGACTGCTCTGAGAGGGCGCTTTCCCTGTGGGGTTCCAGGAGCCCAGCCCTGGAGTCAAGGGAAGAGGGACTCCCCTGCTCCAGAGCACCCCCACATCCATGGGCTCACAGCACAGTGCAGTCCTGTTCTCTCCGTTAGTTCTGGTGGGGGATTTGGGACCACACCACCTTTACGCAGTTCTTGCTCGCCAGGCTCTCACACTCATCCCCAGGGGCCCTGCAGAAGCTCCTCTGAGTTTCCCTCTGTAGTCACTCCACCTTGGTCCTACCCCAGGCTTTCCGCCTCAACCTTCTGACCCTCAGCAGAAACTGCTTCTCCATCACCTAATGCACCTGTCTTCATCTGGCCCTCCTTTCCTCACTTTGTTTCTCAAGAAAAGAATAGGTGACATGGCATTTTCTCCAGACTCATTCCAACAAGGAGAGTGATGTAGAGCCCCCGGAGACAGAGCAAGAGTCTATCCTGATTTTAACAATGAGATGGGTCCATGAGGGATGTGGTAGATGGAAGCCTATGGGAGCCTAATGTTTGGGATGCAGGATGGAGCCATGTTACAAAGCAAGACTTAGGCAGATGTGATGGAGGCAACACGTGGGAAGGAGTTACATCCTCCAAGGTCTGCTAAACCTGTATGTCAGTGAGGATCCGCTAAATCTCATCATTGGTCATGGGGGTGCCTTGTCATGGTCAAAGACATTTTAGAAGATAAAAGTGAAAAACTGGGAACCAATAAAAAGTACAGTTAACCCTTGAATAACACGAGTTTGAACTGTGTGAGTCCACCTACATGCAACTTCTTTCGAATAAATACTACACTACTACATGATCTGCGGTTGTTTGAATCTGTGGATGCAGAACTGTGGGTCCAGAGGGTTAACTTATAAGTTATACATGGATTTTTTACTGTGCTGGGGTGGGTACCCCTAAACCGTGTGGTTTGAGGGTCCACTGTAGTTAAAAAAAGAAGAGGCAGAGGAGGAAGAAGAGGAAGAGGAGGAAGAAGGAAGGAAAGAAAAAAATAAGAAAAAAAAAGGCTAGAAGAGTTTGGTGGGTTATTGAAAGGCTGAGAACTGCTGTCTCTGGCATCAGGATGCCTGCCTTCCACATTCTCACAATCTGCCTTTCACCTCAGCTCCTTTCTGTCTCAGGGACAGTTAATAATGTGGGAAATGTCAGGGATTAATTGTGACAGACAGCTGCAGGGAGCCTGTGCTGGGTGTGGCAGGGTGGGAAGCTTCGCCAGGGAGCCTGGACTGTTCTCCAGTTCTGTTGGAGGCGCTCTGAGGAGGTTCAGGGGCTGAGTGGTCTCCCTGATGCTTGAGTAGTCATATCACATGCTTCTCAAACGAGGGTCCGGCTACCCCAAGCCTGGAGGCAGTGGGCTAGCTGATCACAGAGTACGCGAGGTACAAACAAAGCATCAAATGGTAACTGAACACCTACTTTGTGCTGGGAACTGTGCTGGGTGCTGGGGATACAGTGGTGACAAAGTGGAGAGAGTTCCTGCTACAGCATCCTAGAGCAGTGGTTCTCAAAGTGTGGCCCGTGGACTAGCAGCACCAGCATCACCTGGGAACCAGGGAGAAATGCCAGTTTAATCAGAAACTCTGAGGGCATGGCCCAGTGTTTTGTGCTTCAGCAAGATCTCCACACTAACATTCGGGAAGTCCTGTCTAGATGCCATCGCCAGCAGGGAGTGGGTGCTCCGTGGACAGGAGTCAGCAACAGTGGGAACAGCAGCAGTACATAGCTCTGCGTGGTCCCAGCTCCCTCTCCCTCCCCACCGGCTCCAGGCCCATAAGGCCCAAGATTGCAGGCCAAAGGTAGCTGGCAATGGAGAACCCAGACTCACTCAGGGAGGACAACAATGGTCATACTAACACAGTCGACCCTTGAACGACTTGGGAGTTAGGCACTGGCCCTCCGCACAGAGGAGAAGCCACGTATAACCTATAGTCTGCCCTCCATATACACAGTTCCTCTTTCCGTTTCCTCACGTCTGCATCCATGGATTCAACCAACCCCAGATCGTACAGTAGTGTACTATTCACTACTGAAAAAAATCTGTGTATAAGCGGACCCGCGCCGTTCAAACCCTTGTTGTTTAAGGGTCAATGGTAATAACACCAACCACAACAGCTGACGTTACGTGAGCACTTGCTGCCTGTCAGCCACTGCTCCAGGTGCATCACATGGAATTCAATCCTCACAGTCCCAAAGGAGGTACTGCTACTATCATCACCCTTTTACTGATGAGGAAACAGCATACAGATCTTGGAGGGTATGCAGCAGACAAGTGGGTGAGGCTGAGTTAGGGTGAAGGAACAATCACCTGGGTGCGCTGAGCAGCACGGCAGCAGGAGGGTGGCTATGGGGTGAGTGCAGGAAACGTTCGGGAGAGAAAAGCCAAAAGCCTTGGAAGGCTTTTTCTCCCTCCCTTGGCTTTCCCAGAAGACCCCTGGTCCAGAGCTTTCCATCATTAACGCTCTTTCCTCCTGAGTATTGGTTCCTGTGGACTCTCTCCACCTGTGTTTATCTGTCTTAAGGAAGGGCTCCAAACCAAACCATGATGCCCTAGTTAAATGAAGCGCCTAAAAACATGGGGGTGTCATTTCCCCTGACTTTTGGCTTGGTCCACGTGGCCGTGAGAGCCTTGGAAATGGAGTTCTCTCTGAGGAGCAGTGGGCAGAGGCGAGGACATTGAGGTGGGTCTGCCCTTGGCCCCAGAGCCTCCCCATTCCCCACCACCTCCGGGCAGGCTGAGGAGCCCACACCCCCTCAGGGTGGCTAGCCTGTGATGCTGGGGGAGGGGGATGGCTGAGTCCCCTGACAGCTCTCCGTGGGCTCCCTGCCCTGCCTCAGCTGTGGAGCGCCTGGAGAGAAGGTCCACCCCTGCAACCTCTGCTGCTTGGAATCTGCCTTCAGCTGAGCACTGACGCTGCAGCCCTCCCTTGCTCCTCACTGGTTCCCCACGCCTCTGAGTTCTCCAATTGTGTGAGACCCCAGAGGCTGGAGAGCCCTGGGTGTGGGCGGGGCGGGGCGGGGCGCGAGGCGGGGGGGGGGGGGGGGGGGGGAGGGGAGGGAGGGAGGGAAGGACGAAGGTGATGAGCACCTGTCCGCCCTGAGTTAAGCTCTGTGACCCTCACGGCTTCCCTGAGGCTGACTCTGCTCCTTGAGGGTCTCTCTAGGAATAATAAGAGTGAGGTGTGTCCATAATATGAATTTGCTTGCCAGTGTCACAATGGAGTACTTGTGGAAGGAAACGAGGAAGCGTTTGAAAGTAAAGAACAGTAGAGGCAGTAGGTACCCCCTAGTTCACTGAGGTATCTCCAGGGTGTAGCTAATAAGGGCCCAATGAAAGATTTGCTTGAATGAGCAGCATGCGACCTGCAGTGAAGCCAGGAAATGTCCTCCTGTGCCGCACTCTGGGAGGGCCCAGAGACGTGGAGCTAAGGCCTGCAGAGCCTGGGAGACTCAGAGGCTGGCAGGGGTTCCCACAGATGAACGCCAGGAGGGCATACGGGCAAGGCAGGGGCATCCGCTGGGAAAATGCAGGTAAGAATGGACTGGGGGTGCCTGCACGTGTTCTGGGTCTGTAGCAAACTCCCCCAGGGTCATTAACTGCAGCAGGGAAACACCTGTCCTGGCCCGCGCCGAGATTTTTACGTCGACTTCATTGCTTCGTGCTTATCTCATTTACGATTATAGAAAGGATTCTTGGCAGCCGTCGTCAGATCCCCACAGTGCCTTTTATGTGCCTCGTATATCCTGAACGTGTCAGTAATTCCATACTTCACAGTTATGCGCTTCTTTCACCTGCAGTAAAGGTTGAGGAAAATGTAACTTCAACAGAAATGCCTGCGAGGACAGGAAAGAACATAAACGGTTGCTCTTCTAACGCCTGGGGTAGGTGTGTGCACACGTCCAGGAGCGCACACTCCAAGAGCATGGGCTGAAGTGGTTGGCCTAAGGAAATGAGGGGCTTGAGGAGGATGGCAGGCTGTGAGATGGTGAGATGGTGCATGTGAGGCTGGCCTGGCCTGGGCTTTCTCAGGGTTTTCCTTGAAGGCACAGGTCATAGGTGATGTATTTACTTTCTGGCCTCTCCTGGGGTCTGTTAATGTGGTTCTTTGGCTTCCACTGTTGGAATGATATGCAGAAGACCTCATGCCATGTCCCTGTCAGCTTCCTGCAGGGGCCAGGAGCAGAGCCTCCAGCCCAGGCTCACCTGGATGCGGGATCTCACGCTGCTGCACCTCAGGGGCCCTGGATGAGCGGCTCAGCATCGGGCCATCTCCTCGGAGCTCTCTCTCAGTCTCCTGAGCTTCAGTCTCTGCCCTGCCCCCTCACTCAGGGCCCAATTCATTTAGAGTTGCAGCCTGCTCTGGGCTTCCTGTGGCGTCCTCCCTGGGATCCTAGTGGCGCTCCCGGGAAGGTCCCCATGCCTGCTTTGCCTGCCAGGTCTCTCTGATGCTGGCTCCATGGCTGCCTGGGTCTCTTCATGGGCTCAGCAGCTTTCCAGGTCATGCTGGATGCTGGTCGCCAGACCTCTGACAGCCCTCATTCTAGATCTGCCATCACATGCCTGCCCTGCTCTGTTGACTCGGCCTGTTCTCTGGGAAGGGGAGCATGAGGGTGCAGTGTGGTCCATCTCGTGGCCAGGAGAGGCCTGTTTGTGGATCCCCTGTCCTGAGGCTGCTAACATATCCACTTAGAGACTGATGCATTATAATCAGCAGGTCTTTGTTGAGCACTTGTGTAGCTGGCCCTGTGGAGGGTGCTGGATACAAAATATGCCCTCCTGCTCTCAGAGCATTGAGTGCAGTCTGCTCCAGTGATTCTCAGCTTCTCTACATGGTGGTGATGTCCACAGGGGTTACACATACCCACTGGTTATGTGCAGTTCCCTGGGCCTACGAGAGGAACTAAGCACAGAGCCTTGGTAAGGAATTCTGAAGCACCATGGCGCCTGCACAACAAGCCAGGGCCTGTGTAAGTTCTGGGGATCAGAATGTTCCCGTGTGTCATGCAGTTTTTCAGGGTACACTAATAATTTCCCAGCCTCAGCTGCCCCAGAGCTGTTCAGAAATTTGTTCAGAGTCTTGCAAGCTTGGAATGTGGACCACTTTTCTGAATTGAGGCTGTGAGCTCAAACCTGCCTTTGCGTCTACAGCCTACCCACTCTGTACACGGCACACCCAGGAGTGTTCCCACAGGGGAGAGATGTACCCTCCTGAGTGCTGCTGAGGGCATAGTGGGTGCAAATCACCACGCTTGGTGCCTGGGCTTGGGAGATGCTTGGCCGTTTTCTCCCTTTCCTCCCCTTGCTCCTAGGAATGGGGCTCAGGCTTAAGTGAAGACTGCTGGCTCCCTTCTCTTCTGAGTGCAGGGCCCTCTCTCATATACCAGGGCATAGGAGACCCTGGCAATAGTGAAGGAGGATGGCCCCTAGGAACACCAAGGGCAGTGCTGGGGGATCCCAAACATCACAGCAGCTATAGGAGTTGGCCTTCCTGGGGAGCCTGAAGACCCATCGCCCTCACAGCACAGAGGGGAGGTGAGCAAGGATGGTGAGTAAGCTTGTCATGCATCCCTCAGCTGGGATACTTGGCAGCTCCACCATCTTCTGGGACAGTCAGAGCAACACGCCCAAGTGCCAGCAAAGTCTGGAGCTGGCCATGGCCTTCAAGTATTCTAATGGGGGTAGTAGCCATGCTGTGAAGCCTTCTAAGGGCCTGGGTAAAATTAAAAGTGTCAGGGATGAGCCCTCAAAACTACTCCAGAAGCTCCAGACTTGGGTATAGAGACTCTTAGAAAAAGACAGTTCTAAGGCTCATCCCCTGTGACATTTGGTGAACCTGATTATTTCAGTCTAGAAGACGTTACTGGGTCCAAGAGAGAGGGGTCCCAGAGACAAGGCAGGGTGTAACTTAGAGTAGCACTGCTCCCTGGGGCCCTTGGGGTCTAGGCCCTGTAGGATCTGAGATGCTAAGCAAGGGACCTGACACTCCCTTAAGGAAGGTCAGAGAATCTTAGGCCTGATTTCACGGCATGGCTGGCTTCATTGAGTGGTTCCCAGCATTGGCCTCCTGGAGGCCCAGGGAGCACCTGTGGGCCAGAGCCTAGTCTCTCTCCATGTTCTTTGGTTGATGCCCTAGGGATGTCCCTCTGTGGGAAGGCACCCACAGCCCCATGGAAATGCAGGAGAGTCAGGATAACAGGAGTGGCCTTGTGGTAGATAAGGTCAAGAGGCCAGACACAAGTGCAGAAGGAGGGCTCCTCCTCCCCTTCCAACAAGCCCTCACCCAGTGCCTCTCTGTTAGCTGGCACTGAGGCCTCCGACTGTAAGAGGAGCCTTGGGAAGTCAGAGGGCAGGACCCAGGGACAGCCTCTAGGAGGTGGAGCCCTCTGAGATTGTGCCCTGGCCTGCTGGCTTGGTGGACACGAGGGACCAAATCTTTGGCATGTGTGGGCTCTTTCTAGGAGCTTTGTGTGTGTAGAGAGCATGGTGTTGTTTCATACTGAGGTCTCCTGTCCTCCCGGCTGGGAACTCACCACAGCTCAGAGGCCTGCCTGCCTTCCCTGCCCTTGCTGGGGCCATTCACAGCCATCCTTTTCAGTCCAAGAGCTGATATAGATTAGGTGGTTCTTAATCAGCACCTGCTTTTGCAGAAATCCCTATCTGCGGGCTTCTTTCTGGAGCCCCAGGTTAAATGACCTCCCTGTGCTTGGTTTTTGAGCAGACTAATTGATTCATTTGTGCAGAGAACTTCTAGTGAGGAGAAACCCACTGACAGGCAATGCCTAGAGCCCCAGGTGTGTGTGTTGCAGGGAGGGGGTATCACCTTTTGAAGTAATTTTTATTTGGCTTATCTTTATCATTAATGGACATAGGTGAATGCTAGGGGTAGAGAGAAGGGATAAGAAATCCAGGCAGCAAACTTACAAAATACATCTCCTTTGAAGTCCTCCAATGTGTGTCTGTTAACTCACATTAACAATTAATTCAACTCTGACACTGTCTACTTAGAAATAGAGTTAGATCCCACAGGTTAAGGGCTCAGTCCTACAGAACTGTGTCTAACCCCCCTCAGCACATAAACACTTCAGAAGCGATTGCAAGTCTAGGTTGTGACCTGTGCTTCTGATCAACTGGCTATAGATTGGAGCCTATGACCTCCTCCTCGAGTTTAATTTCAATACTGTTGAAATTAGGGAGGCTCACAGATCTCAGAGGAACACTTTACTTACTGGATTGCTGGTTGATTCTAAAAGGGTATAACTCCGAAACAGCCAGATGAAAGAGATGACTAGGGCAAGGTACGTGGGAAGGGGCACAGAGCTTCCATATTCTATCTGGGTGGACCGCTCTCCCCGAATCTCCTCTGTACGTTCACCAACCTGGAGCTGTCCGAACCCATCCTTTTAGGTTTTTGTGGAGGCTGCATGATGGAAGCATGGATCAATAAATCAATGGCCATTGCTGATTGAATTCAATCTCCAGCTCCTCCCCTCTCCCCTCCCAGGAGGTCAGGGGTGAAACTGAAATTCCCACCCTCGAATCACAAGGTTGGCTTTTGTGACAACAAGCATCCCCAGCCATCGTTTACCGAAGGGCTTTCCAAAGCCGCTTCATGGATGGAACAAAAGACACCTCCCAGCCTCTCATCTTTTAGGGAATTCCAAGGGTTTCCCAAGCTCTGTACCAGGAAGGGGGACAAGATCAAATGCACAGGCATATCTTGTTTTACTGCACTTGGCTCATTGTGCCTCACAGATGCTGCCCTTTCCACCAGGTGAAGGTTTTCGTCAGACCTGCATCGAGCACGTCTATTGGTGCCATTTTTCCAACAGCATTTTGCTCACTTTGTGTCACTGTGACACATTTTGGTAATGCTCACAATATTTCAAACTTTTTCATTATTATTAATTTGTCATGGTGACTTGTGATCGGTGATCTTTGCTGTCACTATTAGAATTGTTTTGGGGGGGGCCACAAACTGCACCCGTAAAAGATGGTGAATTTAGTAAATGTTGTGTTTTGACTGCTCCCCCCCCCCCCCCCCCCGTCTTTCCCTTTCCTCAGGCCTCCTTATTCCCTGAGACACAACAGTATTGAAATTAGGCCAATTGATAACCTTACAATGGCATCTAAATGTTCAAGTGAAAGGAACAGTTTTCACATCTCTCACTTTAAATCAAAAGCTAGAAATGAGAACAGTTAGTGAGAAAGGCGTGTTAAAAGCCAAGACAGGCCAAAAACCAGGCCTCTTGCACCAAACAGCCAAGATGTGAATGAAAAGTTCTTGAAAGAAATGAAAAGTGCTACCCCAGTAAACACATAAATGATAAGAAAGCAAAACAGCCTTATTGCTGATATGGAGAAGGTTTTAGTGGTTTGGATAGAAGATTAAACCAGCCACAGCATTCCCTTAAGCCAAAGCCTAATCCTGAGTGAGGCCTTAACCCTCTTCAATTCTAAGAAGGCTGAGAAGTGAGCAAGCTGCTGGAAAAAAGTTTGAAGCTAGCCGAGGCTGGCTCGTGAGATTTAAGGAGAGAAGCCTTCTCCCTAACATAAAAGTGCAGGGTGAAGCAGCAAGTGCTGATGTAGAAGCTGCAGCAAGTTCTCCAGAAGATCTAGCTCAGACACTTAATGAAGGTGGCTACACTAAGCAACAGATATTCAATGTAGACGAAACAGCCTTATACTGGAAGATGATGCCAACTAGGACTTTTGTAGCTAGAAAGAAGTCAATGCCTGGCTTCAGAGCTTCAGAGGACAGACTGACTCTGTTGTAAAGGGCTAATGTGATTGGTGAGTTTAAGCTGAAGCCAGTGCTTGTTTACCAATCAACAACTCCTGGAGCCCTTAAGAAGTATGCTAAATCTACTCTGCCTGTGCTTTATAAATGGAAGAGCAAAGTCTGGATGAGAGCACATCAATTTACAACATGGTTTACTGAATATTTTAAGCCCACTGTTGAGACTGACTTTCAGGAAAAAAAAAAAAAGTTTCCTTTCAAAATATGACTGCTCATTGACAATTCACTTGGTCACATCTGATGGAGATGTGTAAGAGATTAACGTTGTTTCCATGCCTGTTAACACAATATGCATTCTGCAGCCCACGGATTGAGGAGTAACTTTGACTTTCAAGTCTTATTATTTAAGAAATATATTTCATAAAGCGGTGGATAGTGACTTCTCTTATGGATCTGGGCAGAGTAAACTGAAAACTTTCTGAAAGGATTCACCATTTTTGATGCTATAAAGAACATTTGTGATTCATGAGAAGAGGTCAATATCAACATTAACAGGAGTTTGAAAGAAGTTGTTTCCAGCCCTCATGGATGACTTTGAGGAGTTCAAGACTTCAGTGAAGGAAGTAACTGCAGATGTGGTGAAACTAGCAAGAGAACTAGAATTAGGAGTGTAGCCTGAAGATGTAACTGAATTGCTGCCATCTCAGAAGCCTTAGTGAGGAGCTGCTTCTCATGCATGAGGCAGGGAAGTGGTTTCTTGAGGTGGCATCACTTCCTGGTGAAGGTGCTGTGAAAATTGTTGAAATGACAACAAATGATTTAGACTATTTTGTAAACTTAGTTGATAAAGTAGCAGAAGGGTTTGGGAGGATTTACTCCAATTTTGAAAGAAGTTCTGCTGTGCATAAAATGCTATCAAACCGTGTTGCCTGCTACAGAGAAATCATTTGTGAAAGGAAGAGTCAATGATGCAGCTGACTTCATTTTTGTCTTATTTTAAGAAGTTGCCACAGCCACCCAAACCTCACCAACCACATCCAGATCAGTCAACATCCAGGCAACACCTTCACCAACAAAAAGATGACAACTTGATGATAGTTAGCATTTGGGGGCAGTAAGTTATTTTTTAATTAAAGTATGTACTTTTTAAAAGACATAATGCTATTGCACCCTTAGACTATAGTATATTGTAAATGCAACTTTTATATGCATAAGAAAACCAAAAAATTTGTTTTTTTGATCTGCTTTACTGCCATATTCAACTTATTGTGGTGGTCTGGAACTGATCCCACAATATCGCTGAGGTATGCCTGTATGTTTCCTATCATAAATTAGAATATCACAAGACCCTTATAGGTATCAATATATTCCCCCCCACCCCACCCCCCTCAATCAACCAACCAGCAAGTCTTTATCGAACAATTACCATAGGCTTAGCTCTGTGCTAGAGCTTTAAGAGAAGATAGTTTCAGGCTTCAAAGAAGTTTACAGTTCACTGGGAGTGTGGGTGGAGGGAAGGCCAAAGGGAGTGTAGGATTCATTTATGAAACAAAACACAAGACATAATTGTGACACAGTATAGAATAGGCTGTCAGTGGGAATCAGGAGGAAGAGCAGTGTGGAAGGAGATGATAGAGACTTTATGAAGGAAGTGAGACTTCTCTCCGCTTTAGAAAAAGAAAAGAATTAATTAGCCAACCAGAATGTACTGAGTATCTAGCATAAAAACAACGTGGCAAAAGCTTAAGTAAAGTCCTAAGGCAGAACTCTTATAGCTAGCTAAAGACACAAGATGTGTATGTGAAACAAGAAACACAAACAAGACTGTATGTGTGCCCACACACACATATATTTGCATTGTGCACTTGATACATTCATTTACCCATTTTTCAACCCCACATTCACGTCATTGTTGAGGGACTACCCTGTGGCAAATGCTTTGTCCTGTGGCTGATAAGGCAGCAATTGGGCAAAATAAGCAATAAAAAGAAAAAGGAATCAGACAGAAGGCATGTGTGGTGGGCAGGTGTGGGTAGAGGATGACTTTGAGTTGCATTCTGAACTGCATGAGTTTGAATTGGTTGGAAGAGAAGGGATATAAATAGTTATTGGGTCGGAAAAATCAAAGGATCAAATGTGGAGAAAATGGATAAAGAAATTAAGACCCATAAGACTAAGGTTTTGAGGGAGACGCCACTCCCCACACTCCAGGTCCTACTTGAGTGGCTTGTTCACAAGTCTGTTCACTTCTCTGGTTAGACCCCCTCTAAAGGTCAGTAATTTCCAATAGAAACATAACGTGAGCCAGTGTATCTTAACACTTTCTAGTAGCCACATTAACAAAAGTAAAAAGAAGTGAGTGAAGCTAATTTTAATAATATATTTTATTTAATCCATTATGTCTAAAGTATTATCTTTTTAACATGTATTCAATATTAATAAGCTATTTTACATTCTTTTCTTCCTGCACTAAATCATTGAAATCCAGTGTGGATTTTACACTTGCAGCATGTCTTCATTTAGACTGGCCATGCTCCAAGTGCTCAGTAGCCACACGTCTTAATGGACAGTGCACCGCTGCATATCTCCTTACAACACCTTCCTTCCCTTATGTACGCACAGACAAACCCACATTTGTGCATTGGTGCTCAAGATATAGGTGTTAAATGGCTCAGTGTTTATCTGGCAGTCTGGAAAGTCAAAATATCAGGGAGGCAAGTAGGTTGAATGCAATTAAAGAAACGTTTGTAGGCACATGACAGGCATGAAGACAGGACATAATGACAGAGGCTAGCTCTGTTTTTTAAATACCTTTCAAAGAAAGTCTCTATGAATTTAATAATAATATTTACTTTTTAAGAATTTTTATTGAAATATAATTGACATATAATAAACTGCATATATTTAAAGTGTACAACTTGATGTATGTTTTCTTATTAGTAATGTATATATGGCAATCCCAAGCTCCCAATTCATCCCACCCCAACCCCCACCCCCGGCTTCCCCCCCTTGGTGTCCATATATTTGTTCTCTACATCTGTGTCTCTGTTTCTGCCGATTGATCTGCACCATTTTTCTAGATTCCGCATATATGTGTTACTATACAATATTTGTTTTTCTCTTTCTGACTTACTTCACTCTGTATGACAGTCTCTAGGTCCATCCATGTCTCTACAAATACAATAATATTCAAAATCTTTTTCTAATCTGTCCTTTCCCTTTTGACATCATCTCTGCACTGGGCCTACCAATCAATGAATGTATGAGTCCAACTGAGCACCTTCTAGATGTTGTGAGAGATAAAAGAAGCACCTTGAGAAATAAGACACAGATCTTGAAAAAACAGCTGCAGGGGCAAGGCCATCCATGCAAAATGCCCCATAAGTGGTACTTGGCAATAACTAAGTTGCCTTTAAGACAAGGGAGGTTGGAGGAAAACTTGGAGCTTTGCAATTCTCAGCTGCCGGACTTATGGAAGAAAGAGCAGAGGTGGAGGAGCCAGAAACACTTGGTGATGCCTGGGCTTTGTCCCTTAATTGCTATGTGATACCAGTCAGGGCATTAATTTCCCCAAGTCTTCCCTGATCTGGAGACTGGATATGTGACATTTGCCCTGCCTACTTTCTGCAGTGTTTGTGAGTATTCAATGAGACTGGCAATGAAGCCTCCTAGAGAGGTGAGGAGGTACTGTTAATATTGCTGCTGCAAAAGCTTGGCTCAGGATGACCTTGGAGAGCACGAGAAAGGAACAGCCAACCCAGTGTCACATGTCCTCAAAGATTAAAGTTTTCTGGAATCTCCGCTCTCTCTGTCTGGAAGGTTTATCGGTCCCTTCTTTGCCTGTGTTGTCCTTCTCATCCTCTAAGACTTTGGTCAGACCCCACTGCTCCAGGAAGCCTGCCTGAACCTGAGGTTCCTTAATTTCTGGACCCCAAAAGTATGGTACCCATGTCATTCTGCCTCATAGTCCAGCTAACCATTTGTATGAATCTCCTCTGTTGGACCAGGAATGGCTAGGAAGTGACAGCTTTGTTTTAGTCATCTCTGAATCCTAGGACATAAAGCAGGTACCCATCTGTGGATGTGAGCTGACTTGTAATGACCTGTTTGTCCCTGGAGGCTCTGTGGGCAGAAGAGGTTCTAGGCTCTCATGGCCTGAACAGGCTCAGCCCTTCTCAGATCTTTTACTCTTTGCTGAATAAGGATTTGGAGGCTGTTTCTGATTTGGAAATTGCAGTCAGAGTGTATTTGGTGCCGTTTTCCAAAGTCAACATTCCCAAGCAGAACTGGGGTGGAGAGGAAACAGTGCCCCTGGACCTTGGAAGAAAGGATCAGTGTGGTTCCATTATTTAATTAGGCTGAAGAATGCTCAGGGGCGTGTCCTGAACAAGAGGTGGTGGGGGCACCAGGGAAGGGGATGCTACATGTTATTGGACCATCTTCCAGACCTAGAGAGGGAGCCTGGGGTGGGAGGGAGAGCATGGGGTGAAAGGTCTAGGTGCTGGCCTCAAAGATGCAACTAATTGTGTGTGTTTAGTCATTCAGGACCTCAGTTTTTTCATCTTTCAAATGTGGATATGTTGTTATTTCCCAGAATTGTCATGTGACTCGATTTTAGACAATCTTTATAAAAAAGCTTTGAAAAGCTCTAAAAACCGCACTGTGGTCTAGTGGAAAATGACTGGGTCGTTCATGGACTGTGTGGTCTTGGTTAAGTCTCAACTCTCTCTGGACCTCAGATTCTTCATTTGAAAAAAATAAGGTGTTGGATTGGATTGTCCTGAAGGTCACTTAGAGTTCAAAATGTTTATGTTTGCTCTTCTGATCAGCAGAGGCCCAGAAGAGAGACACATGATTAGTTTACATTTCAAGACACATTGGTTGGCCAGCATTTGTGTGCTAAGAAACTACTGCTATTGTCAGCCAATAATTAAACCCTTATAGTGTTGAGTACCCCTCCTGAGCTTGTGCTTCTTGACATTTTACTGTTTGGTTCTAGTATTAACATTGACTTTGGATGTGCATGTGTCTTGTGGTCGACCTAGACCGACACTGTCCAATAGAAATGTGATAAGAGCCACATACACACTTAAAAATTTTCTAGTAGCCACATTAAAAAAAGTAAAAAGAAACAGGAGAAATGAATATTAATAATGTATTTTATTTAGTTCAGTGTATAAAAATAGTACCATTTCATCATGCATTCAATATAAAACATACTAACAAGATATTTTTGCATTTTTTTGTGTTAAAATATACACTCCCTGCACACTCCCCAGTGTGTATTATAAACTTGCAGCCTGTGTAAATTTTCATCAATCACATTTCAAGTGCTCCATAGCCACACATGCCTAGTGGCTCCCGTGTTGGAGGGTGCAGGCTGAGATTGTAAACTGCTTAAGAATAGGGATTGCATTTTGTGGTATTTAGTGCTTAGAAATTGGTTTAGAGTTTATAAGCCCCCCCTTTTTTTTTTTAATTTTTAAAATATTTTATTGAAGTATAGTTGATTTACAATTTTTATTTTTTTTTATTTTTTGGGGGGTACACCAGGTTCAATCATCTGTTTTTATACACATATCCCCGTATTCCCTCCCTTCCTTGACTCCCCCCCCTCGAGTCCCCCCCACCCTCCCTGCCCCAGTCCTGTAAGGCATCTTCCATCCTCGAGTTGGACTCCCTTTGTTATACAACAACTTCCCACTGACTGTTTTACAGTTGGTAGTATATATATGTCTGTGCTACTCTCTCGCTTCGTCTCAGTTTCCCCTTCACCCCCCGCCCCCTCCCATACCTCGAATTCTCCAGTCCATTCTCTGTATCTACATCCTTGTTCTTGTCACTGAGTTCATCAGTACCATTTTTAGATTCCGTATATGTGAGTTAGCATACAATATTTGTCCTTCTCTTTCTGACTTACTTCACTCTGTATGACAGATTGTAGTTCTATCCACCTCATTACATATAGCTCCATCTCATCCCTTTTTATAGCTGAGTAATATTCCATTGTATATATATGCCACATCTTCTGTATCCATTCATTTGTTGATGGGCATTTAGGTTGCTTCCATGTCCTGGCTATTGTAAATAGTGCTGCAATAAACATTATGGTACAAGTTTCTTTTGGGATTATGGCTTTCTTTGGGTATATGCCCAGGAGTGGGATTGCTGGATCATATGGTAGTTCTATTTGTAGTTTTTTAAGGAACCTCCAAATTGTTTTCCATAGTGGCTGTACCAACTTACAGTCCCACCAACAGTGCAGGAGGGTTCCCTTTTCTCCACACCCTCTCCAACATTTGTGGTTTCCAGACTTTGTGATGATGGCCATTCTGATCGGTGTGAGCTGATACCTCATTGTGGCTTTGACTTGCATTTCTCTGATGATGAGTGATGTTGAGCATCTTTTCATGTGTTTGTTGGCCATCTGTATGTCTTCTTTGGAGAAATGTCTGTTTAGGTCTTCTGCCCATTTGTGGATTGGGTTATTTGCTTTTTTGGTATGAAGCTTCATGAGATGCTTGTATATTTTGGAGGTTAATCCTTTGTCCGTTGTTTCATAGGCAATTATTTTTTCCCATTCTGAGGGTTGCCTTTTAGTCTTGTTTATGGTTTCTTTTGCTGTGCAAAAGCTTTTAAGTTTCATGAGGTCCCATTCATTTATTCTTGATTTTATTTCCATGATTCTAGGAGGTGGATCAAAAAGGATGTTGCTTTGATGTATGTCAAAGAGTGTTCTGCCTATGTTTTCCTCTAGGAGTTTTATAGTGTGTGGCCTTACATGTAGGTCTTTAATCCATTTGGAGTTTATTTTTGTGTATGGTGTTAGGAAGTGTTCTGATTTCATTCTTTTACATGTTGCTGTCCAATTTTCCCAGCACCACTTATTGAAGAGGCTGTCTTTTTTCCATTGTATACTCGTGCCTCCTTTGTCAAAGATAAGGTGCCCATATGTGTTTGGGCTTCCTTCTGAGTTCTCTATTCTATTCCATTGGTCTTCCTTCTTATTTTTGTGCCAGTACCATACTGTCTTGATCACTATGGCCTTGTAGTATAGTTTGAAGTCAGGAAGCCTGATTCCACCAACTCCATCTTTCCTTCTCAAGATTGCTTTGGCTATTCGGGGTCTTTTGCGTTTCCAGACAAATTGTAAGATTTCTTGCTCTAGTTCTGTGAAAAATGCCATTGGTCATTTGATCGGGATTGCATTGAATCTGTAAATTGCTTTGGGTAGTACAGACATTTTCATGATGTTGATTCTTCCAATCCAGGAACATGGTATGTCCCTCCATCTGTTTGTGTCGTCTTTGATTTCTTTCATCAATGTCTTAAAGTTTTCTGCATACAGGTCTTTTGCCTCCTTAGGGAGGTTTATTCCTAGGTATTTTATTCTTTTGGTTGCAATGGTGAATGGGAGAGTTTCCTTAATTTCTCTTTCTGCTCTTCCGTTGTTAGTGTATAGGAATGCAAGAGATTTCTGTGCATTAATTTTGTATCCTGCTACTTTACTAAACTCATCAATGAGTGCTAGCAGTTTTCTGGTCGAGTCTTTAGGGTTTTCTATATATAATATCATGTCATCTGCAAAGAGTGACAATTTGACTTCTTCTTTTCCAATTTGTATTCCTTTGATTTCTTTTTCTTCTCTGATTGCTGTGGCTAAAACTTCCAAAACTATGTTGAATAATAGTGGTGAGAGTGGACACCCTTGTCTTGTTCCTGTTCTTAGAGGGAATTCTTCCAGGTTTTCCCCATTGAGAACGATGTTGGCTTTTGGTTTTTCATATATGGCTTTTATTATGTTGAGGTAATTTCCTTCTATGCCCATTTTCTGGAGAGCTTTTATCATAAATGGATGTTGAACTTTGTCAAAAGCTTTTTCTGCATCTATTGAAATGATCATATGGTTTTTATCCTTCAGTTTGTTGATATGATGTATCACGTTGATTGGTTTGCGTATATTGAAGAATCCTTGCATCCCAGGGATAAACCCCACTTGATCATGGTGTATGATTTTTTTAATGTGCTGTTGGAGTCTGTTAGCTGGTATTTTGTTGAGGATTTTTGCATCTCTATTCATCAGTGATATTGGTCTGTAGTTTTCTTTTTTTGTGACATCTTTGCCTGGTTTTGGTATCAGGGTGATGGTAGCCTCGTAGAATGAGTTTGGGAGTGCTCCGCCTTCTGCAATATTTTGGAAGAGTTTGAGAAGGATAGGTGTTAGCTCTTCTCGAAATGTTTGATAGAATTTGCCCGTGAACCCATCTGGTCCTGGGCTTTTGTGTGTTGGGAGATTTTTAATCACTGCCTCAATTTCCGTACTTGTGATTGGTCTGTTCATGGTTTCTATTTCTTCCTGGTTCAGTCTTGGAAGATTGTATTTTCCTAAGAATGTATCCATTTCTTCCAGGTTATCCAATTGATTGGCATATAGTTGCTTGTAGTAGTCTCTCATGATGTTTTGTATTTCTGAGGTGTCCGTTGTGACTTCTCCTTTTTCATTTCTAATTCTGTTGATTTGCATCTTCTCCCTTTTTTTCTTGATGAGTCTGGCTAATGGTTTATCAATTTTGTTAATCTTCTCAAAGAACCAGCTTTTGGTTTTATTTATTTTTCTTATGGTTTCTTTCCTTTCTTTTTCATTTATTTCTGCTCTGATCTTTATGATTTCTTTCCTTCTGCTCACTTTGGGGTTTCTTTGTTCTTTCTCTAGTTGTTTGAGGTGTAAGGTTAGGTTGTTTATTCGATCATTTTCTTGTTTCTTAAGGTAGGACTGTATTGCTATAAACTTCCCTCTTAGAACTTAAGCCCCTTTTTTTAAAAGCTCTTTATTGGAATATAATTGCTTTACAGTCTGTACCAGCTTATGAGGTACACCAAAGTCAATCAACTGTATTTATACACATATCCCCATATCCTCTCCCTCCCGCGACTCCCTCCCACCCTCCCTATCCCACCCCTCTAAGTCATCACCCATCATTGAGTTGATCTCCCTGTGTTATGCAGCAGCTTCCCACTAGCTATCTTTTTTACATTTGGTAATGTATATATGTCAATGCTACTCTCTCACTTCGTCCCAGCTTCCCCTTCGTGCCACCAACCCCCTCCCCCACCCCACCGTGTCCTCCAGTCCATTCTCTACATCTGCATCTTTATTCTTGCCCTGTCACTGGGTTCATCAGTACCATTTTTTTTTACCTCCTTTGATTCTTACTGTTGTCTGAAGTTGCTACAGTTATTAATGCCATTTTATAGATGAGGAAACTGAGGCTTTGGAGAGATCAAATGGTTGCTCAAGGCCATAGCATAAATAGTTACAGAACGAGGATTTGGACCCAGATATTCTGGTTCCAAATGCAGAGGGAGTTCTAACTGAGCAGCTACCTTCATTTATTTGTCCATTCACTTGTTAATTATTCTGGGTGGAGGCTCTGTGCCTGCTGCTGACATTAACTAGGCATTATCCTCCTTCATTTTGAAAGGAGACAGAAATGGGGGTAGTTTCTCTTGCTCTCTTTCTTTTTGGTTTAGGAGAAAGTTGAGGGTGCTGGAGGATGACTCTAGCATTTACTGACAGCATCTTTATCTTTTTATCTGTAAGCCTGCTTCAGCATATCCGGTGAACCAGGGCTGGGTACATTCCTGCGTTTCAGACTGTGTTTCCCCTCATCTGTTATCTTCTGATTCCATGAGTCCCCTGCTCAGCTCCTCTTTCCTCCTCCATCTGTATCCCCTAGCTGAGCCTGGAGATGGTTATCACACACACTCTCTATTAAACCAGACTTTAGCCAAACTAAACACAGTTCTCTCTCTCATATGGTGATCTTGGCTCATTGTTTTTAAGAAGGGACACCCTCATTTACTTTCCTGACAAGGATTCTCATTCTGGGAGCCTCAGGCCCTCCTGCTGCAGGGAAAGATTGTTCTGTGCTGCTCTGGAAGGAGTCTGATATCCTATCCAAGCCCTTGGCCAAATGCGCCTCATCAGAAGTGTCGGGTGATAGTTGTAAAAAATGAGTGTGGGGGTCCCAGACTTGAAGGCAGGTGAGGGAGACACTAGAGGCAGAGCGAGTCCATTATCAAATGTTGGTGGTCACTTGGAAATGCTGAGCGGAGGCAGCATGGGGGCTGAGGAAAAAGCAAGGGGCAGAGCTGAAGTAGGCAATACCATGCTCAGGGCCCTAGGAAGGAGCTGAGACTCAGGAAGGAGGGGCCCTTCTGCTGCCAGGAAGAAGGACCCATGTTCTGCATGCTTCCCACTCTCGGTATGTTAGTATATAACAAATCACAGAGTCCTTGGGATGAAGAGCTCTTAAAGGTCAACTGGTGTGATCCCCTAACGGAAGCCAATATTTCCTACACAGTGGGTTCAATCAGTGCTCCTTGGGGCTGTCTCCGGGATAAGGTTGTCCCATGCAATATTTGGGACATAATTATACTAAAAATTATTCATTGTTTATCTGAAATTTGAATTTAACGGGGTATCCCATACTTTTATTTGGCAAATTTGGCAACCTTATTTAGGGAGTCTGCCAGCAGAGGAATGGAGGGCTCGAGGGGCAGGGATTTCTACCACCCATCCACCATTTTAATAAGATCAATTCTGCTTTTATCTAGTTAAAATAGACAAAAAAACAGAAAACTCCTCCCCTCTCTGTGTTCTGGGACCAAGGAAGAATCCTAGGTGTTACAGGAACAGACTTGGGCATAGTGCTATTCGTGGCCAGGGTTATTAACTCCCTCCAGATAAGTCAAAGTTACCTAAAGGATGAACAGAAATCTCTCTTGAAGACCAGCTAAGGTGTGTTGTTGTTATTGTTGTTGTTGTTTTAAGGAATTGATCCTCATGATGGTGAGTTATTGTTGAGGAGAAGACAGCTGCATCCAGGAAAGGATGTCTCCGCTGTCTATCCTGACCCCATGTTGTGAGAAAACCTTAATACCAGAGTGTACCCTCCCTCACGCCATAGAGCAGCAGATACTGGGCTGGGAAGAGGTGCCAGGATAATCAGAGGATGCTGATGGAGTTTGTGAAGTTTGCAAGACATGGGGAGGGATTTTAGGGGTTAGGAAGTGACACTTGAATGGGGAGGGGTGGGGCTACTGGGGAAAGTATGGAAGTGGCTAGGGTTGCCACCCTCTGGGGAAGAAAGGGTTAAAGGAAAGTGAGGAGAGAAGAGGAGAGCCAGGGAAGGAGGAAGCATCCCCATCCCCCTTTCTGAAGGCCCAGGCAGTGGGGTATGGTCCCTTGTGGGATGCAGAGAAGCAAACCATGAAACACGAGGCTCAAAACTGCATTGCCCACCCCATCCCCCACTGCACTGCCTGCTTTTTATAGCTTTGGATTAATTGCCTGACTTCATCATTAATGAACAGCTTTGGACCTTCAAAAGAGTCAATGGGGATTCAGTCAGGAGAAGGCAGGTGAGGAGGGGTCCAGAGTAGGTTGGGGGCAACTACTTTCCTATTGTCTCGATGGGCGTGCAGGGCCCCCTCTTTGGACTACCAGGTCATGTGGAATGTCTGCTTGTAGAAACAGCAGGGCAGAGCCATCCAACCCCCAGCTGCCTTTCCAAGAGGGAGCCAAAGATGGGCTCCTAAGGGACCAAAAAGGAAGGAGCCTGTCCTGTAAGCCTTGGGTTTTAAATACAGGGCCTCCACATGAAATTTCAATTTGAAGAAAGAATTGTATGGCTAAAACAGTCTGAAAAAACATTGTTTCCCAAAACATGCCCAGGGAGTCGTCTTCTACCTTTGGGAAAACAACAATCTGAAAAGTAAAAATGTGTGTCAACTCACGCAGACTTGACGTGATCAAGCTTTGGCTCCATTACTCGTTGTTGGGAAACACTTGGCTACTGAATTCAAACTGATATGTTTACACAGGCAGTATCTTGATAACTAGTAGCTGGTGTACTGCGAGCAAATCATGGGTGCCCAAGTCATTCTTCGTGATTACTTAATGAGTGACCATTCTTAAAGTTTTGATTCTTGGCAGTGGAACACATCCATTTCCACAACCTTGGAAAGGCATTTTTCCTTCCGTTGTCAGTGCTGCACTCAGGAAGCTGTTTTGTGGGAAGCCTCTTCCAGCCCAAGAAGTAAGGCAGGTTTTGCAGGTTGCCCAGGAGCTGGATTGATTTTCGAGAGCCTTGAATGCCATGTGGAGTTTGGACTTGAAGTGGAGATTTTAAGCAGTTCCATGCTCCTGATGGACCCATACTAGATTTACCACGCTGTGCAAAAAACAAATGCAACATCCCACACTTCCCTGTCCTGTGACCTTTCTCACTCAAAGCTCCAGCAACTTGCAAAGCCTGTCAAAACCAGTCTTGGGCTGGAAGAGGCTCTGGCTTTGCCCAGGGCCCCTAGGAATCCAGATGTTTTGACTGCAGGGAAGGAGCTCATTTTTTAAAAATCCAATAGTTTGTAATGAGGTGCAATTTTCTCTTGAAAGCAGTTAGTGTCTGCTAATTTCTCTGCACACAGTTGCTTTCAAGAATACATCCCAGGTTCCATACAGTATCCCATAAATCATATCAAAAGATGTCTTCTATGCATTTCATTTTTAAACAGGTTCAGACTTTGGCTTTTAAGTTGTGAAGGATCCCAAACCTCAAACTCTCTCCTTACCATAGATGCAAGAGTTTATATATGAAATTCCAGATTGATTAGAATCCAGTGTACGTTGCTGTGGAGCGAGTTGGTGCAGCTACCAGCAGGTCTCCACTATCGTTTCCAGGTGAGAGGCAGGTGAAACAGCACTGGTGCTTCTAGATAATCTGCGGGATTCTAAATGGAAGATGAGAAGTAGTTAAAATGAAACAAAATAGGGACGCCAAAGAAGGCCCATCATGTAGGTCTAGCCCATCTATATGATGAGGAGAGGGGAATGGAGTGGGGAGGGATAAGAGGGGGAGAGGAGATATTATTCTAGGGTGTGGAACATGTTGATGCTGGGGGAGGTAAGAGGTGGTAGAGGGCTCATTCCTAAATGGGGAAGGCAAGGGACCTGACAAGAAGCCCCAGATGTGCTGAAATATAACAGTGGTTATTTCAAAATTCTACTTAAAACCAATTCTGCATCAGGAAGGAGGGCTGCCCTGCCCCTGGGACTCAAACTAGTATGTGATCCTCCAGTTGCACTATGGGGGTACAGAGGACTTATAACTGACTTCTGGGGCACAGAGGACTTATAACTGGGGCTCCTGGAGCCTGGTACGTTCATATTTAGGCCAGCCCTCCTTGGAACATGATGCTGGGATAGGAATGTAGTTTCCTCAGAGGATAAATTCAGGCATCCAAAATGATTCCCCTTAGTACAACTATTGAACAAGGAGAGTCCTAGATACACTCAATGGTTTCTCTTCAGGGTGTTTATACACCCATAGTCATAACAGTATCATTCATAACAGCTAAGACATGGAAGCAACCCAAGTGTCCACTGACATATGGTTGGCTAAGTATACAATTGAATATTATTCAGCCTTAAAAAGGTAGGAAATTCTGACATATGCTACAACATGGATGAACCTTGAGGATGTTATACTAAGTGAAATAAGCCAGTCACACAAAGACAAATACTGTATGATTCCACTTACATGAGTGAGGTACCTAGAGTCATCAAATTCATAGAGAAGGTAGAATGGTGGTTGTCAGGGGCTGGGAGAGGAGGAAATGGGGAGATGCCATTTAATGGGTGAAGAGTTTCAGTTTTATAAGATGAGAAGAGCTGTGGGGATGGATGGAGGTGATGGTGCACAAGATCATGAAGGTATTTACCACCACTGACCTATACACTTAAAAATGGTTACAATGGTAAATTTTACACTGTACATATTTTATCACAACAAAAAATACACACAAAAAGATTTATCTTCAGACCACTCACAGCTGACCATAGGTGAGGGTCTCTGAGGCAGAGGAATAGAGAACTTGCAGGGGCCACCCTAGTCTTTTGACAATTCTTTGGGCAGAAGGATGGAACAATTCTTAAATAAGAAGCAATGGGGAAGGGAGGGAATATGGGGATATGTGTATAAAAACAGTTGATTGAACCTGGTGTACCCCCCAAAAAAATAAAATAAAATAAAATAAAATAAAAAAAGAAAAAAAAAAAAAAGAAGCAATGGGAAAATTAGATTCTATTTATGAAAATGCCATCTAGAGAAACGTTTTCAGGTATGTGCTATGACTTTTGTAAGGTGTGAAGCCCACCTAAGCAGAAATTCTCCAGAGCACTGGAGGTTTTTCAGCTTTCCTCCAAGTGGAATGGTGACAATGGCTTGTGGGGGAGTTAGTATTTCTCAGGAGAGTTTGCTCTCAGGGGTCCCTCTCCACACGTTAGCGTGATGTAGGGGAACCCTGGTAATTCAGTGCACTGAATATAAGCCTGGGGTTCAAATCCCTCTCTGCCATTTAACCAGTTAAGGAACCTTGGAGAATTGACTTAAGCTTTCTGAGCCTCCGACTCCTCATCTGTAACAAGGGATGTATCAGGCAGCTCTTACTGAATAACAAACTACCTGAAAACAGGGCGGCTTATGACAGAAGCACTTAATATTTCCTGTGAATATCTAGGTTAGCTGGGTGTTCTTCAGGTCTGGGCTGCCTCAGCTGCGTTTGGGTGGTCTAGGATTGTCTCACTGCTATGTTTGTGGCCCCAGCTGGGATGGCTGGAACAGCTAGGGTCATGCCCCACCTGGTCTGTCATCCTCCAGAAGGCTAGCTTGTGCTTGTCCACATAGCAGTGAAAAGGTTCAAAGCAGGAAGAGAAGGCAAGTCAGATACACAGGCACTTTTCAAGCCCCTTCTTACATTGGGTTTGCTAATGCCTCACTGGCCCAAGCAAGAAGATAGCCAGTACCAGATTCAAAGGATGGAGAAACAGACTCCACCTCTTGATGGGATGAGGTACAAAACATTGTGGCCTTTTTTTTTTTTTTTTTTTGCAAACTATCACAAAGGTCAATTAAAAAAACCCTACCTCAGTGGGTTATTGTGAGGCTCCTACGAGATACTGTATAGAAATAAAGCTCTTGGCATGGTCCTGGCTGATAGTAGGCCTTCCATGAATTTGAGTTTCCTCCTCCATCTCCTTCTTGATTAAGAACACATCTTTATGAAAGACACAATGGATCTGTTGACTCTAATTCCATTCTCTTTCAGAGCACATGGAAATTGAACCCATGTGGGACTTAACAAGAGATCAAATAGTGCCTTAAATGTCTCAGGGCAGCAGGCCTGTCCCCAGAGCCCGGGGCGGCCTCTGTGATGGGGTCTGCCCTGCCTGGTGCTCTGGGCCCCTCTTCTCCCAGCCTGCTGCCCGTTGGTCTTTTTTTTTTTTTTTTTTATTACAAATTGCTCATAAGCACATATATCCCCAGATGCCCGCATTAAAGCTGGTATTAAAGTTGTGTAATGGTGGTGTGAGCCTTGTTATGATTAGGGCAGCAGTAAGCTGTTTCCCAGAGCTCAGGGCTCCAGTAGGAGAAGCCCTGGAAACCTGCACACACTTCCCCATACAATCTGAACTCCCACCCCCTGTGAGTCTGGAGAGAGGAAGATGCTAGGCTATGCAACCTGTTGGTGAATTGGTTATCAAGGGAGTAAGAATTAGTGGGGGGGCAGAGATCTCTGGGGAGAGAGACCCTGAGAGTCAGAAAAGAAGCATTTGAGATCTTCAAAGGACTCTGCTGATGAGTTTTTTTTCTGAAGCAGGCACCATAGTATGTGGCACTTGTCAGGGAATACTATGCCCTGCATTTGGATGACACTTCACAAGGGACCAGCCTTCTTGCTCTTGCTGGGTCCTACTAACAACCCAGTGAGGTGGCAGGACCATTAGCCCCATTTTACAGATGTGGACACTGACGTTTCAAAACCCAGGGTTCTCATTCATTTCCCAGGAAGGCTCTTTCATTTGCATCTGGTGGCCCCTCCCGCTCCTTGATCTGGCACCAGCTGTATTCACTGAGGCTGCTACTGCTGATGAGCGTTAATTAACAACCTCTGTAATACGTGCATATCAGCAAGTACATGTGTGCTCTGTGTATGTATTGGGTGATAAATCATACTTGGCCTCTTGCTGTAGTAACATCCAGAGTTCTTACGATGGCTAAGGCAATGATTCATACTGGGCTTAAGGGAGAGGAAAAGCTACAAAAATCCAAGCCTGGAGGGTAAAAGAATTTGCAAGCTAGGAAATGGGCCACTGCTCCTTAGAACACTGGTCAGAACCAGAATGGAAGAGAAGGTAAGGCTTTGGAAGGCTATGGTAACAATGTAATAATGTAGAACATTTTTAAACCTTTTCTGTGTGCCAGAAACTGTACTGAAGATTGACATGGATCTCGTGGTTACCAGCCCCCATTACATGCTACCAGTGTGTTCAGTGCTCCCTGATGTCTGCTTCTCCTCTCCTAGGCACCAGCTTGATTCTGCTTCCCCATACTCTTGCTGGAGGTGGGCTGTGTGACTAGTTTTGACCATTGATTGGTAAGTGGAAGTGATGTGCATCACTTCTGGGTTGAAGCATTTATGATAGTCTTTGAGAGGCCCTCCAGAGTCCCGTTCCAATCGTGGAAGCGGCTGGTAGACAGCAGTGGCACACGATTGAAATAGCCTGGGTTTGAGCTTCCACGTAGAGGGACAACTGCCTTGGGAGGTCTCTGGACCCATCCCCAACTTTGCTTGCATAAAACGTAAGACTTCGTTGTTTTAATCCATTGGAATTTTGGGGTTGTTTGTTACTGCAACACAAGCTAGCATATTCTGCCTAGTGGACATCCTCATTTTACAGATGAGGAAACCTGGGCTCCGAGTAGGCAAGAACTTGCCCAGGACACACCAATCAAAAGTGAGAACACCTGATATGGCTCCCGAGCCCAAGCTCTAAACCACCATGATGTAATTCCATACGCAGAAGCCATGGCCAACAGAAAGTCATGGAAGGACTTTCCAAACTGGATGCCCTGATGACAGCAAAGTTTGTGGGATCCTGACCTGTCTTATGGCGGGTGAGCTGAGTAGGAAGATGCAGTACATGTCCACAGCCAATCAGGTCACCTGAGGTTTGTGCTTCTCCAACTTCTGCTGCACAGAAGGGAAGCCCTGTCACCCACCCTGCCTGGCCTTGTTGCCATGATATTTGCATGTCTCTGAGGAGGGGATAGCAAGATGCTTCACCTTGAGAGCAGGGAAGAGCAGGATGGAAGGGGCAGCTGGTGTGGAGGTGCAGGCAGTGCTGCCAGAGAGAGAGCAGAGAAATTCTCTCCCCACTCCCAGGTGAGCACAGGCCGTGGCCCTGACCGCTTATGCCATGTCATCTTACCCCGCTGTGGCCTTACCTGACAAAGAATGCCACGTTCCCAGGGATGGAGCTCGCCATTCTAAGGAGCTTTTACTGTCTAGTTGAGCTGGACAGTTGTGGTATTGGCTTATGGCGGTGTTTCCAAAGCTTGCTGGACGCAAATCTCCAGGGGCCACAGATCATACCCTGTCTCCCTTCCCCTGCAAAGATTCTGATGCAGTCTGTTTGCTGTGGGGCTGTGGGCTCTATGTGCTTAGCAAGCCCTCCAGGGGACTGCTACCTTCTGGCAAGGTTTGGAAACAGTGACTCACGCAGTGCCCGGTCAATCCAACTGAGCTGTTTGGGGAGTAAGGTTGTGGGTTACTTTGGCGTCCTACACAGAGCATGGAGCCCTTATCTTCAAACTCCCCGTCGTCCACAGCCATTTTTTTGGTCTATTTTATTTCTTTGCATTTTAAAAATAAACTTTAGTTTGGAAAAAAGAGTTATCCATTTGTTTTTGTTTTCCAGATGTAAAGCACTAGTTCACTATACACCTCAAAATTCCCTGTGAGAAATTGCTTTGTCTCTCTTCCGAAAATATGTGATTCTTCTGAATAATGGTTTGATTTTTCTCCTCAGTGACACTGCACTTCTTGTAACTGACAGTATGGCCCTTGTTGCTGTGCATTTGGGAAGCCCAGACCAAACATGCAGTTCTCCATGGCAAAGATTTTGTGTAGCAACCAGGATCTGTCTTATTTCTTCTACCCTTGTTTTTCAGTCATTTGCTACAATATCGTCATCCTCCTCCCCCTTCTGTCTGTCTCTCTCACTCTTTCTCTCTCTCCCTCTCTTTTAAAATTTGTGTGCACTTCCGTAAGCATCCACAAATCTTACTTGGAATTTTAAATATAATTCCATGGAAATAATTTCACAGAATCATCGGTTCAGAGTTTCAGCTTGTAGGAACTACAGGAGCTCAGAGAGGGTAAAGTCCAGCTTCCTTAAGTGACCGTGAGGTATGGAAAGGGGAAGTGATGCTGCCGGGGTCCCTGCCGCAGGGAAAGGCAGGTTGAATGGGAACCCAGGCATCCCAGTGCTGGGCAAGTTCTAGAACACAGTCCTGTGGGTGGGGCCCTGTGGGTGATGGAGACCACCTCCAGCATGACACAGACCCCTGTTGCCTAGACACAGCTTTCTGAGCACCTGAGACATTCAATAGTAGGGAGCTAATTCTTTTGGGTCTTGGTAACTCTTAATTTTTCAGGCTCTCCATGAAAGTGCTACTATCCCTGGGAAAGAAGCAAGCCTCAGCTGTCCCAGCCAGTTCCAGGGGAATATCCAGAGGGGATGGAGAGCAAAATTCCTTGGGAAATGAGTGAGCCAGGCCACCCCAATGCCTGGGGGGTGGAGCTGGCAAGGGTGTTTTGTGCACCCTTGAGCACGATCGTGCCTGCTGGGTTCGAAGCTCTGCCCCCGTCCCCCTGGAGGCAGAGAGAGCCGGGGCCCTCAGATGAGCCTCCACCTCCGCAGTGTGAGGCTGAGTAAGGAGCCTGGAGAGCAGGAACTCAGAGGCAGTGAGCCCTCCCAGGTCTTGTTACCTCTCTGGCCTCTTGGCTCAAAGATGCCATGGCTGCGGGGACTCAAGCCTTGCGGCCTTGTGGCCTCACGGTCCCTGGTGGGGCCCAGCCTTTCATGAGGCACATGTGTGGGTGCGTGCGTCTGAGTGTGAGTGTGAGGCCTGGTGGGCATGCGGAGGCCCGCCAATGTCTATTACATGGAGAAACATCTGTTTTCTGCAGAACATCCACAGTATCAGATGTTTTACTGCAAGGAACCCATTTTTTTAATAAAACGAAAATGAGACGTGGAAATCAAGGTAACCACATTTTAAATGTTTATGGAAGATAAAGGTTTAACCACAAGTCTTTCATCAAATGGAGGACAGTAGAGAAAAGTCGAGGGGATGCCCTTTGGCTGTCCTCGCCTGTGCGGTGAAACCTCACAGTCTCACCTCATATAGTACAGGGGCCCTCCAGGCAGCTGGAAATATTTAGCAATGTGTCTAAATGTTGTTGCACAGCGGCCCTGCCATGGGGCCCGTCCGGCCACGACTGTTGGGAGAGAGATTTGCACAAATGAAAAGCCCAGACTCAAGTGTGATGGGTGGATGGCACCCCGGGGTATACAGCAGCAGAAGGTGCGAGCCCTCCTCTGGGAGGATGGGCCTCCCGTCTGATTCCCAAGCTGGGGGCGGTGTGAGCAGATGGAGACAGGAGGGCCTGGCCTACTTGCTCCTTTGTTCCTGGTTTCCTGGGGTCTGGGGGTGCTGGATCTGTGAAAACAGAAGGAGCCGGTCTGAGCCTCTTTCTGAGGCTCCATGGAGGACTTTGTCTCATTAAATATTGACTGCATAGATCTTTGGTGAAAAACCAAGTTGCCGCCATCACTCCCACTCAACCATGTCACTGCTGGTGAACAAAACAAAGCATTTGCTCTGTGGTTACCTGGTTATGAGGATGGAAAATAACCTTCTTGCCCAGTTCAAGGGTTCTTCCTCCCAGCACTGATGTGCATTGCTGTTTTATCTCATTTTCTCAGCAGATTTTCTCCTTCCCATGTTACAGATGAGAAAACGGGCAGTCCAAAACCTCCCAACAGGGTTCTGAGGTTGCCTGGGGCACAAGCAAGGAGAAGGGTCAAGTCATCTTGATGGGGGTCAGAGTGGAAAATGGGGACTCTGGTTGGGCTTCCCCAGGGCGGCCGTCCCTTCCCCTCCCCTCCCCTCCCCGCTGCAAGATCTTAAGCCCGTTGCTCCTCTTTGGATCTGAACTGGCTTTTCCATTTGAGAGCAATCTCTCATCTCACAGCCCCATCGCAGGGACTTATCTCTCTCACCATCAGCCGCTATGTCCCCTGAAGCATATAAAGTGTAGGATGGAGTGAGGGATCAAGTTGAATTATGTGACCTGCAGTTTACGGTGGGGGCCCGCCGGACATTCGATCCAGTGTCTGAGCTCAGTTACCACGGCTCTGGCCGCTGGCTGATTAGACTTTCCTGAAAGGGGAGCAGTTCTTGAGGGAAAGGGTACCAGTGAGGAGGGAGGGGCCAAGAGAGCTGTGAACTCCATGCGGCAGCTCATCCTGGGCAGGCTTTGTGTCTCTGTGGTCTCATCTCATCACTGCTCAGACCCCTGAACAGTGCAGGTGTTGCGGGGGTGCTTGTTGGAGGGATGAAGTGAGACAGAGCCCACTGGCAGCTGCTTTGGTGTGCCAATGAACTGGACTTAGGGACAAAGGTATCTTCCTCATCTCCAGCCCAAAGCCAAGCCATGTTCATCTTGCTGAGTCAGCAGGAACTAGACTGTAAAGGGGTTTTAAACCGGGGCAGTGAAACCAGAGGTATTTCCTAGACTCACAAACCTCTTATGCTATTAAATAAACTGGAGGATTCTGCTTGGCCCCTGAGCTTGGTCGCTATTAGAGCTGCCACGGTCCAGCTGTTTGGCAAACAGAACAATGTTCTGTTTTCTTAGGCATATGATATAGGAATATTTGCAAAACCCTGAGCCATGCCAGTCTGGCCAGAGTCCTTTCCAAGGGTCCTTGCAGCCTGAGACTCTGATTCTGGGAATCCTAGGGTGCATTAGACCAACGTGGAAAGGCTTGAGGAACTCAGAAGGCTTCTATAACCAGGTGTTAGGACAAACCCACAACTTAAAGCCAGGCCCAAGGTAGGGCCTCAGTAAACATTTGTTGAATGAATGACTTTGAATAGGAAACAAAAGACCCAGATCCTGGCCCTGGTTCTGATATTTGAGAACTAAGTGTTTTAAAATAAAACATAGACCTTCTGAGCCTCAGTTTCCCCTCTGTGAAAGGGCCTGTACATACCTGTCCAGGACACCTCTGAGGGCTGCTTGGAGGATCATAGGAGGTATGTTATGTCCTGCAAGATCTTCACACAGGCACCCAGATTACTGTCTTCCTTTTGTTCCCAGAAGCTCCCCTTGCTAAGCAACTGTGACCTTTGTTCACACAAAGGCACTTCCTTGGCCTGGTTTCTGTTCCAGCCAGTGCAGGCTCTTCAGGTGAGCTGCTCCCTCAGTTTTCTCCAAAGGTACGATGTAGGGCCGTCTTTCCTGTGAGCATTTCTACTGTTCTTGGCGTGTGTGTGTGTGTGTGTGTGAGTGATATGGGTGTGAGATATATGTTTGTGTGATGGGTATGAATGTGTGTGATGTGGGGGTGTGCATACTTGTGTGATGTATAATATGTGATATGTGTGTGTATATGATGTGGGTGGTGATGGGATGTAGTCTGGTTCCAGGAAAGCTCTTCATTTTCAGGATCTTGGTTCCTCTCAGTATTTGTCTTTCTCACCTGAGGATCTCAGGTCTCTAGCACAGCCCTAGGCAGCCATGTCTGTCTCCACAGCACCCCTTGCTTCCAGCCGGCTCAAGTTGGCTTCAGTTCCCCAGAGAGATGGAGCTCCTTTTCCCTGGATCCAGCCTTGCCCTTTTTGGTAATAACAAAGTAATGATAGCTCATGTTGTTCTAGAACTTTCTACCTAGAAACTATTTCTCAATAATAAAATTGCTGCCAATGTCATAATCACCATGCTAAGCACTTTACATGCCATAAATAGAAAACAAAGACAAGAAATGTGGTATTGATGATGAAGGGATAAAGTTTATAATATATAAAGAGCTCTTACAAACCAATATAACCTAAGTGTTCCAAAAGAAGAAGTAGTGGTTTGCAAAAGAAGAAATATACCGGTCTCATGACCCCTCTGCACAGGCCAAGCTCCCTTTTATGGTTGAGAAAGCTGAGGCCAGGAGAGGTTAAATAAAGTTACACAATGATCCCGAGCAAGAATATGAACCCATAAGAGTTCAGAACCCTTAGCGTTCTTGTTTTATAGATGAGAAAGCTAAAGGGCTGTCTGTGTATGTTTGAACCCACACCACTTAAAGGGGTGATTGTCTGCTTTTGACATCTGCTTAGCTAGCTTACTTGCTGACTGAAGAAGTGGTGGGTATAGGAATTTGGGTACTGGAATTGGGGTTTGGGATAGGTGAGGGCTGAGGGTGCCTGAGCTGGCTAAGGTTTAAAATGGCCCATTAAAAATGTCGTTTCTGCCTCTCCCACAGTCACCCAGTTGGTGAGTGGTCCAGCCAGGCCTCCAACCCAAGGCGTGTGAATGCAGAGCTGATGCTCTCCGTGCTGTGGCTATATAACCCAGTCTTCCACCAACTCTGGCCTCTGCTTGTTGCTGCAGCTGCACCCAGACACAGGCACAGAGGATCCAGGGAAAGGTAAGTACAGCTTTATTTTTGTAGGCTGCTGAGCTGTGGTGGATGCCTAATCTGGGGAATCTCTGATTCTTTGACTCGGAAATTAGCATGTAAGTGCGTAAACCTAACAGCTAAACAGAGACAAAGTCTCTTAATAGACCTGGTAAATTTTAATTGTGTCTATTCATAATCTGAAATAACCTGGCTGGCTTGCTGGGGCTGGGGTTGGGACCAGGGTCCCTTCTTTATGTAATATGTTTGCTACCAGCTGCCGAGGGAGCCTTCCTGTCTGTATTATTAATATGATGTAGGCCTTTGGTTTCCAGTATCATCTCTTTGGAATTTCTGTCTCAGATCCTGTGCAAATGAACATAATCCCCTGGCAGGAAAGGCGTTTTGGAGTCCTGGCATCAGGCTTGGGGCCTCTGGGTTTCATGTGAGGAATGCCAGATGCTGCCGGCCTTTCATTAGGGTCTGAGTTTAACTCTGGAGCCTTCGGGTGCTCTTGCTGGAAGGGAGGAGGCTGCTGGCTCGTGAGGGCTGTCATCCAGGACTTTCCCGAGAGAGGAGATGCAGAACAATTTTCTAAATGTCTCAGGATAACTAGAAAGGGTTGAGATGGGGTCACAGCCCACCTTCCAAGTTTTTAATTAGTAGGACACATATTTACTCTTTAAATGAGACTGTGCTGTACTTCCCACACTTTCTCAAATCATACCACACGTGGAACAGAATACTGTTGGACATGCTAAGGAAAGTTGACAAGTCTGCTTCCAGCCAGAGGAAGCTGCTGGTCCAAGGTCTCTGGCTGCCCCAGCAGCTGAGAGGTTATGTATCTCAGTCGACCTGTAACCCACCAAGACCTGCCAAGGTGCAACAACCAGGTGGCTGGGAAGCTCTAGTAGGAATGCACGGAATGGCCTCGCTGAAGACTGTCAGGCTGCCATTCATTTATTTTACGTTTGCCCCATAAACACTACGGAGTAACTGTCCTGAGTCAGGCACCAGGTGCTGCAGGTGGACACTGGGAGGGGCAAAAGCAGGTACATATCATCCCTTGCCTCCTGGAACTGAGGGAGACAAGCATACAAGTAAGTGGTTCTGTCACCAACTAGCTAAGTGGTCTCGGGCAAGTCACTTAACCTCTCTGAGCTTCACTTTTGTCAAACGAGAGTAAAAAGCACGTACCTTGTGGGATTGTTGTGAGGATGGAAGGCGGTCATATTTATTAAACAGCCTCGCTCAACGACAGCTGGCAAGAAGCACTTAATCAGTGGGGAAACACTTGATACAAGGTGAAAGGCTGGTACAGGGTTATTAGACTATCATTCCCCATCTCTTACTCTACACTTCCTGATGATATTTTACAGTGGTTTCCCCAAAAAGGGTTTTCAGACAGTTTCATAGAATCATTTGGGTGTGGTGGGGAAAGGGGAGAAGCCTATTTCTAAATGTACTGATTATCCTTTCCCCTTCCTAGAACATTCTAGGGAAAGTAGACAGTGCTGCTGGCAGCTGGAAACTATTGGTCCAAGGTCTTGCAGCATCTGTGTTTTTTCTAAGCTTTCCAGGTGGTTTGGATGCAGAGCAACTTTGAGAAATACTGGTATGGTTGACAATTTAGGGACAATTTGCTGTCTCCATGCTGTAGTCCTGGGTCACAAGGGTGTATAGTCTTAGGTCCTCTGCCAGCCATGCGGGAGGTAAAAACTGACCCCAGACCCCTGCCACAGTCAAGTGGATAAGGGGTGGGCATCTGGCTTAAACGTGGACAAATTTCCTTACCCAAGAATCTGGAATAAGGACCAAGAGATTTCATTCTTGGCTAGACTTTTGAACAAAGAAGACATATAAATTTTGGATCAGCAAGGAGGCTTTTCCCCACTATATGGACTGAGTTAGCAGAGAGACAAGAAGGGTGTCATTGGGAGAGGAAGAAGGAGTAGCCCCTGGGTTCTTCACGGCTTTCCGTTTTCTGATTCCATCCTCCTCCTTAGGTTTCATTGCTCTTGCCTTCAGGTTCCGTGGGACCTACACTTGTGTATTTAAGTTAAGGTAAGATGGTTTCCATTTCTTGCAACCAAAACAGTTCTCTTTAATAAAAGAAGGGGCACTTATTTATTTTACCACAGAGAAAGGGGAGGACTTGGAAGGTTTGGAGAGGGTCTGAGCCAGGGGTCCAGAACTTATTTAGTTAAGTTTAAGGTATTAAATCTCATATCATCTCACTTAGATGGATTTTTAGCATGGAGTAGTCTCAGCCTCGAACCAGAAGCTTTTATGATTTGCTTCTTATACCTGAGATATTGAGGCTTGGGGTTCTCAACTTCATGCAGTCCTACAACCTGGAACGTTAATAATGTCGATGCTTGCCGTTTGTATATTTGCCTTAAAGTTTACAAAGCCTAGGTCGCCTTCATAGGATACCACACACACAATCATTTAATTTGTTTATTCTGTGCATCTGCTGTGTTCTGAGCTTTGTGCCACATGCTACTTAAAATTGTCTTTTAGTTCACAGAGGGCTCCCACTAGAAACTTTATAAGCAGTACTCTTCTCCTGATCTTGCATGATATCACCAAAGAAAATGAGTTTAAGAGAGAAGGTCATTCCAACTGGCAGTGGAGGAAGAAGCAATGGGTGATGGGGGCAGGGAATGGGATTACATGCCTGGAAATCTTTAAGAACAGAAGTGATAGGATCAAGACATATGCTTGTCTGATGGCAGGGGCTAAAGCCCTGACTCTTGGGTTCTTTTCTAGCCCTGGGTTTTTATGTTACTAAATGGTGACATCATCATGTGAGAACACAGACCCAACGCCTGTCGCTGTGACCAGTTTACACTGCAGTGACCTGATTTTCATTTCTGTTCTCACCGAAGTTGTTTCCTCACCCATAGAATGGGGTTGATAACACTTCTGGTGTTATTAGTCACGGTCCTCCAGAGAAACCGAGCCAACAGAAATATATATATTTCTGAGAGAGGAGAGAGAGACTGATTTTATAGACTTGGTCCACATGATTATAGAGGCTTGGCAAGTCCAAAATCTGCAGGGTAGGCCAGCAGGCTGGAGACCCAGGGAAGAGCTGCCGTCCAAGTCCAAAGGCAGTCAGCTGGCAGAATTCCTTTTTGCTCAGGGACGGTCAGGCTTTGTTCTATATTCACGCCTTCAACTGACTGAATGAGGCCCACCACGTTGTGGAGAGTAATCTGCCCATTCAGAGTCCACGGATTTAAATATTCATCTCATCCAGAAAAAGAAAAAAACCTTCACAGAAACATCCAGAATAATGTTTGCCCAAATAGCTGGGCGCCATGGCCCAGTCAAGTTAATTCAAAAATTAACCCTTATCACAGCTGGTCTCACAGGCCCAGCCAGAAGATGTAATTAGTCAGAACTGTGAGAAGTTTCTTATGAATGGTAGGCTGCTGTGTGCTGCTGAGAGAGAGGGATGCTTTGTGGGTCCACCCTCCGCCCCAGCTGAGAGTGTTTTGGCACACGGAGGGTTAAGGAGCCCCGGTCTCTGCTGCTCTTCCACCTGCTGCCTGAACTGTCACTACCCCCTCCCTGACCCTCAGGTGAGGAGGAATTGGAAAGGGGGCTGAAGGCGTCCGACACCTGATACTTCCTTCCTGGATTAGAGTCATATTGTCAATATCATGCCCGTGTTTACCAGATTAACAAATGGACTTCAAGTTAAACACTGAACGATTTGTGAGGTGGATTTTTTAAAAATGTGACCGGGCTCAGGGGATCAGTCACAGGTGATGGGCTGTTTGCCTTTTTGGGACTCTTGGCCTTTAACATCATGTCATTTTAAATTGCCTTTCATGGAAAACAGCCTCCCTGCCATTCCTCAGCCTCCGCAGAGAGCCTCCGGCCAGGCATTTCTGTGCACAGCTGGAGCCTTGCCTTGCTGTGGGGCAAACTCCTTTCTTCTGGGCCCAGCAGAGACAAATCTCCTCTGGTCAGTTGGTCCAGAATGGAAAATTAAGTGTGTTGAAACACTTCACTCCCCACCAGGAATTTCTACCAGCAGAGCAGGGCCGAGCAGGGCTTCTAGCCAGTCATCACCCTCTGCTAATAGCAACAAAGAAAGCAAGAGGTTTCTCTGTGTAGTAGGCATGACACCAGGGTCTGGTCTGGGTGTTCCTTGAGCATCTAGATGTTGGCATCATGTCCACAGCAAAATACCCAGCGATGTTACTGCATCTTCTCCTGGCACTTGAGAGGCTGCCTCCACAGGTCAAGTCTGCTCTGCTGGAAGGATGCACTGACTTAAGTGCCTCTCAATGATGGGAGACACCGTGACCCCGAGGAGACAGGCTCCTCGGAGAAGGGGGCCTTTGGGTAGACAAAGTGATGAGTGTCTTTTGTAGATTTTCATTTTGTAGCCTATTAATTTTTAAATGCTATTTATTTTGGAAAGACATTAAAAGGAAAGAAAGAAGTGGATTTCAACACCTTTACCACGTGTTGCTCTGCCGTTGTTTCTGTAAAGCAGCAAAGCAGCCATTTAAAAAGTGAAAGACTTAGGTCAATTATTTTTCTTTCCCTGGCTTACTGGACAGCAAAGAGCTGGTTTAACTGAATTGACCAGTTGTTTGATGAATCAATCAATCAGCAAATATTTGTTCTGTGAGGCCTGTGAGCAAGGCACTCACTGTTTGATTAAATTGTTTGATGAAACAGAACAAATAGACCTGTCTTCTAGGTCCCTTGTAGACACAATCTAGCTGTGTGCAGCTAATTACCCTACCACCTCTAATTACAGATACACGCTCAAACTGAGCTCTTTCCCTTGAACCAAAAGTTAATCCTGGAAATCTGGTAATGCAATTACTGTGCTTGTTTCAACAAGTGAGAGAGGGAGGGCAAGAGAGAATATGAATATGCCTCATTTATGCAGCCCCACAATGAGGGAGAGTTACAAAAAGACTTTTATATCCAAGGGAAAATGAAGGTCTGTAATTGAGTGTGATTTGGTGTCCAAGATTTGGCTTTGAAAAGGAGCCGGAATCAACTTTCCTAAGTGGCATTTGATGTACTCCCATGGGTTTCGCTCTCTCATTAGCTTAGTTTTTAATTGATGTCACAACTCAAAGTCAGGACCATATTTCAAGAAGGAGGAAAGAATGAAAACACTCAGGAAACACACAAAACAACCAAAAAACTCTAAACCACAACAGTGAAAAAACGTCTTTCTTCTAAACATCATCTTCGTATGAAGCAAACTGATCTGTCAGATATGCTTGTCACATCCACATATTTTATAATCCAATATGTTCAGGCAAGAATTTTGGCACAATCTGCCAACAGCAATCTTGAACTTTTCTTGACACTCTAAAGAGCACGTAGGGAGGGGGAGAGGGGCAGATTTGGGGGAGGCCTTAACCCTTTCATTCAGCATCTGAGAGCCCTTTGGAGTAAGCATCACCTAAGAACAGCCCCAGGGGAGGACCCGCCATGGGCGTAGGTGATGACCCGCGGTGAGCTCTGACAGCGGCGATTGCTGCAGCTCCTCCTGTGGCCTCTCCCTGCCTGTCAGTCAGGAAGAGCTTTAAAGCAAACCCTCTCTCAGGGATGACCTCACCTAGAATACTGTCCAATTCAGCTCAATTCGTGGAAGCACATGGTACACAGGACTGTGATGATCTAATCCGGTGGTTCTCAGTTTTAGCTGTACCTTGGAATCACCTGGAATGCTTTAAAAAAAGGACAAAAACTGATGTCTGTTCCCAGGACTTGAGGCAGCTCATGGGCATAAGGAGGGATTCAGGGCAGAGAGGCAGGTGCTGCCAATGGGGGAAATCCACACAGCTAATTATAAGGGTGACTGCCTGCCCCATGTGAGGAGACATCACTAAAGGTTAAAACTAAATGGCAGAAGGGAGTTAACACGAAGTTGTCTGGTGAGAACTCTGTTCTGGTTGGTTGGTACCCAAGCTGTACCAAGATCAATATTTTGAAAACTGTCCTGCATCACATCCTTGACCACATGGTACCAGGTTCTTTGTGAGTGTTATCTTGAGCCAAGTATTTTGGGGAACGCTCTGCTGCCTGGAGGAGGCATTGAAGCTCTGGACTGTGTGGGGTGGGGGTGGGGGACATTTAGAGACAGATGGGTAAAGAGCGGCTTCACACGAATGCTAATAAAAGCTCCATGTGCTCAAATATTGAGCCCATGGCCCCCCTGCCATCCCCAGCAGTTGATGGGCCATGAGGTTGGTGGGGCCTCTCCTCCCTCACACACTTCTCACTGAGGCTCCACTCCCCTTCTGTTCACGTCCCCTGGACCTGTTGCATGGCTGTCTGCTTCTTCTCTTGACTCTGGATTAAACCTACCTTTACTGTGCAGGTTCATAAGAACAGGCCCGGAAGGCCTTTTGGAAGGGGAAGGAAGGTGGGCACCAGATGTCTCTGTCCTTCAGAGCCATTTTGCTCAGAGCCCTTAGGAGCCCATGGGTAGGTAGGCATCCCTCTTGAGCCCGCTCTTCAGCCGTGCTGCCTCCTTTCACGTCACATGTTTGTCGCCTGACTGTCGTCTTCTCCATTTACTTCCTAGGCGAGTGCAGCGACTAAGCAGCCACTCCCTTTCTGCAGATGTTGGCCCCACCATAACACTGTGTATGCTTTGGAAAGTCCCTGGGGTCCTTGCTCTCTGAGCCCACTCCGAGGGCTTCCTCCAAGAAGCCTTCTCAGATTCCATTTTGCCTGAATTGATTCTAGTAGTGAAGCCAGCTTGAAATTCCCACCTACCAAAAGTGGAGAAGACCAAACTAAGGATGCCCTGGCTATCTTGGATTTGTCTTTATAAGAAAGGGTTTCTCTTTATTTGATCATGTCTCTTGTACTTTAGTCCTGGGAATGCAATGCTGAAAGAGACCTTTGAGATCATTTGATCCAGGCCCTTCATTTTATAGTCTGTGTGGTTGAATGGCTAAGAAAGGAAGGTCTGGTGTCATATTGACTGGGTTTAAATCCTGGTCCTACCACTTTGAAGCTGCATGATCTTGGACATATCATTTAACCTCTTTGAACAGTTATAATAGTTCTTTTTTCACTGGTTAGTGGCCATATTTAAAGAATATAATTCATAGAAAGTGTTTAAAATAGAGCTTGGCATATAAATACTACTTTATTATTATTGCTATAAATGAAGAACTTGAGAGAGACATATTAGTAGACTTGCTGGAAACTGGATACTGGGAACTATTTTGTAATTTGTCATGTTAGTTAAGTGGTTCTTAAACTTTTCACCAAAGCATCCCTAATATCAGAGAAGAGTGGAAACATAAATCCAAGTAATCTAGGGGCTTAACTCCATTCCATAAGAATGAAAAATCTTGGACTTTCGTGTTATCTTTAAAAATGCACATAAAATATGCATTTTATTTCTTAATGTTTGTGTTTGTTCCAATATTACATAGTGGTTCCCCCACAAACTCTTTATCTTTATAAAATCAACTCTCCTAAACATAACTGATGCTTATTCATTGTACAGTGAGCATATCTAAGAGTGTGAAACTCCAGTTTGAGGGATATGAAGTTAGTATGTGGAGTATCTTAAACAGCCAATGACTGTTTTCACGAAGGATGGGACTTCAGATGTCTTGCAGAAAGCAGGAGGGAGGAAGTTACACAGAAGTAGCACCTCCTCCCTGCGAAGGATGCGGGGCCAGCCATGTGAGATGATAACTTCATCCCTCAAAGCTGGCAGCTTTTTGTTCTTGGCAGACCCAGAGGCCCCTCTGTGTGATTCTCTGGGCTCCAGACTGGGGGCTCTGGTCCCACCATGCCCTGGGGAGGCCACAGTCTGAAAGACGTAGCGTGACTTGGTGCCTCGAGGCAGGCTATGTGCTGAAACGAAGGCGAGACAGACTGTCAGCGTGGAAACCATGCGGTGACAGCTTCCTTCACCCTCCAGACCTGTCAGCTCACGGGGGAACTGACAGGCCTGGACTAATAAGGTAAACAAAGGCTTTAGAGCACGGAGGAGGAATGCCAGAATTCTTTCTTTAATGTTTCCCTATTCATAACATGTCACAGAGTTAACGTCTGGCCTGGTAGAGGTAGCAGTTCCTGGCTTTTAAGATGTCCCAAGGGTAGTGAGGGGCAAGGCCGGAAGCCCAGAGGCTGAGCTCAGAGTCAGAGCATCTGGCCGCTTCCTTGGGAAGTCCATGCTCCTAAGGTTGCATGTTTGAGGATAAAGTCGCAACTCTAGCCTGCGGGTCAAGGCCCGGTCATGGCCATTGTCTGGCTTTCTCCCTCCCTACTCCAATGCTCCTCCTACTCACTCACCTTTCCCATTCCAGGAGCTCTGTTCCAGTTCTCTTTGTTGATCTTAGACACCTGCCAGGGAAAACCACCTCAGCTTTTCCTTCTCAGAGGTCTAGCCACTGTGCGTGCTCCCATTTGGCTCTTGAAAAGCCACCAGTTTTACTGAATCAAATCCCCCCCCTACATCAGGTGTTTCTGTCTTCTGGACCCCTTTCCTTTCTACCACCCACACTACCCCTTGCAAGTCAGAACCCCTTTGCAGGGCTGGGATGGCAGTAATACAGTATTTCTGTGCCATTACTTAAAAAGACAAATGGTCTGTTAGCCTTTTAGGATGTAATTTAAAAGCCATTTGTCTAGTGTTAATAACTGGAAATGGACTTCCGCCACAGGCCAGGATGACTTCCTCCAGGAGTGAGGGATCAGCTAATGGTGACCAGTTGGCGCGGCTGTTTTCAGATGTACCTACCGTTTCCACTGGAAGGCTCAGGGAGGGGGGAGATGGCATTTTGAGGGGACCGTGAGCTCACAGAGGGCTTTGGAGAAAGGCAGATGCTGCTGCTCTTGTTTGTCTCATGTACTGAGAGGACCAGGGATCAAAATAGGTTCATAAGGGTGGGGATCATGATGGTTTTGACAGCCAAGTCTCACCAATCGGAACCCTTGAAATTTGAAAAGGTTGGCCTTCGTCTTTGTTCTAAGAATCTGCAGGCCAATTTGAATGATCTGGCTTTGGTGCACCTCAGAAGTGACATTTCTCATACAACTGTGGCTTTTTCCTGCAGACAGCAAAGCTTTTATTTTAACCATTCAGGACAGACAGTTTTCAAGAATATATTACCTGTGCCTCATCTTCAACAAAACTGTTGCAGAGATGTTAAGTGTTCATTGATGACGCAGGGCCACTATTTTGAATGTCAGTTTTAAAGACTTTGTCTTCTTTTTACTATTCTCTTGTTCATTACATGCTATTTTATAGTTACATCACTTCATCTATTTTGGTATTTAATATACATTTACTCCTTATTAAGTGGGGAAAAATGATGGAAACCTCCCAAATGCCAAAATAAATGATGATGTATTCACTCTGTGGGTTACTCTGTGACCTTTGAAGAGGATGTAGAAGGCTATTGATATAGAAACTGAAATATTGGAAAGAAGATTTTGCTGTATCACTGAGTGATGCAGTGGCCGCTAAACAGTATGTACATCAGGGTGGCCCCTGCGTCTGGGAATCAATGGGCTCTGATTCCAGACGCTTCAAATCTATGCATGAAGACGCCAACACGCTCAGCCTTAGATGAAAGTTCATGTGTTCAGTTAAAGGAAGCAACATTTCCTGATCACCTATCAGATGCTATTTTAGTTGCTTTTATATGTCATCTCTGTTGATCCTAATGATGATGCTCTGAGGTTATCTTTGTTTCATAGTCAAGGAAGCTAAAGCTAAGAGAGATTGTGTGGCTTGCTCAGGCTCACACAATTGAAAGAGAGTGGGACTAGGATTTGAAAATAAATACAACTGACACCAAAGCCCATGTACTTTCTTCTGTTCTGCACCAATTATCTATTGCTTCAATACTGTTGCATGATGCATGAGAGGCAACCACAAAACCCCAGTGGCATGCAACAGTAAGTGCATGTTGCGCACCCCTCTGGGGTCGGCTGGGAGTCGGCCAGACACTTCTGCTGTTCTTGGCTGGGCTCAGCCTCCTGTCTTGTGGTTGACTGGCTATTGGCTGATCTAGGCTGGCCTTGTCTGGGGCAACTGGGGTGAGCTGGCTCTGCTCCACGTGTCTTTCATCCTTCAGCAGGCTAGCCCAGGCACGTGGCAATGGCACAGGTGGAAGAGAGCAAGAGGAATCATGCAACCCCTTGAATCATGCAGGCAGGGAACTGGCACATGGTCATTTCTATTGGCCAAACCAAGTCACATGATCCAACTCAGAGTCAAGTGGGAAATATACTCCTCTTTTATGGAAGGAACTGCAAAATTATGTGACAAAGGGTATGGGTACAGGGAAGGGTGAAAAATTGGGGCCATTTAAGGAATCAATCATATACGACTAGCTGCCTTATTCAGGCAGGTATTCTGAGGGCTTCATTTGGGGGGTAGAGAGGGGGAAGACAGATGTATGTTTAACCAAAATAACATTATCCCATCGTATGTTATCAGCTATACTGGAGGGAAACTTGTCCCTTCCTTAGATAAATTTGGGAGATGCTGAATAAATCAAAATGAAGATTTATCTGCTATAGTACTTCTCAGTGCCATCAATATTTATTTCAGTGTGCATTGTGAATTTATGGGGAGAGTATTAAATATTGCCCAAACTAATTTTCCATGGGATACTTTTTATACAGCCTACCTGTTAACATCTCTTAGAAAAAATGTTTTGGGAAACCCCAGTTTTGAAAACACCAGACTAATGATTCTTAGGGTGACTTTTAATACCAAGTCCTGTTATTCTATGCTGTTTTGTAACACAGGGATACACTATGGGGCTATGAAGAGAAGGAGAAGGGGTTTTGTTGTTGTTATTGCTGTTGTGTGTTTTTCTCCCAGTTCCTACACTAAATGAACCTCGATTCATGACCCAGAAAGCAAACACACAGCACTGTTTCCATAGCACTTCCTTGGCTGCCTGTCAGTCGCAGTGTGGCTCTGCTGTGGGTGCTCGTTGCTCCTGGGCTCTGGCATCAGGTGCCGCATCCGGGCAGGAGACTAAAGGACATGTGTCTCCTGAGGGTACAATGCATGAGCTTGGTGAAAGCCCTCTGCTCCTCAGCTATTCTTTCCACTTCCCAGTGGGTATCATGATAGTTCTGTCTTGAGATTCCTGCAAGTATTTCCTTCAGGTAACTGCTGTGGTATAAATAAAATTGCAGGAGGAAAGGTAGCTCAATTAAAAGCACAGTTGTCACACAATTTGGGAACATGTGCTTGAATGCAGTTGACCCTGTGACTGTAAGTGATGATTCTCTTCTATTTGGTAAAGTGGGACCCACACAATTGCTACTTGTCGATCTTTGTTAACTTCCTTCAAAGCCCCGTATGCACATGAAAAGACCAATGTAACATAAAAAAGAAAAACATCTGTAACTCAGACTTTCTCACGTGAAAGGCTGTGACTTTTTTAAAAGGGGTTTCTTGCTTGTGCTGAGTAATGCCCTCATTGCCCTCAGCTGAGCATTTCTGCCTGGGCTCTGCCTGGCACTGGTTCTGGCTCCCCCTGCCTGCTTGCTCGGGAGACCTGTGTGGCTAGGACTGAAAGGGGATGACACCACTTCGGTTCCCCACTGCGTGGCACCTGGGCAGCTGGAGGTCGGGTCCTTGGACCCTGCTCTTGCCCTCCACCCCCTTCTTTGGGGCTGCACCCACTGATGTCTGACTTGGACCCTACTGTCTAGAAGCACCAGCCGCCGTGCCTGCTAGGAGTTCTGGCAAGGAGTGGAGTGGGCGCCTGGAACAAACTGCTTCAGACAGCTACCTCTTACTTTCCTCCAGAGGCTTAGCAGAAATGATCGTAGCTGATTTGGCAGGGCTGGAGATGACCCGTCATCCCCCTCTGCCAATGATTTCCGTGTCTTCTACGGGCACAGTGCTTATTGTTCTGGGATTCACACCCACTGCGTGGGTGATCATGTGTGAACTAGTGCTCTTTGGAACTGTGTTCATATACATAACACATTTCTCAGGTGCACATAAGTTATGCGTGAGTCTGTGTTAATTGTTTGAAATGTCATTTGAACACAACCATTTTTTTCTTACTCCTCAATTTTCCCTCTCTCTCCACTCAAGCTCATGCAATGCTTCAGAAGCAATTGTGTCTCTTTTCCTGACACTATGGGGCTCCTGACTTTTGACTTTAATGGTGGCCCAGAAGGATGGAGTATCTCGTCCAAGGCAACCCGATGGGCCAGCAGAGGATCTGTAAGCCCCAGGATTCCCTGTTCCATAAGCCCTTCCTCTCTCCTCATCCTCCTTTCTCCAGGCTCGGTGGCCTGTCTCTGCTAGGAAAGCTAATGGATGAGGTGACCAAGCCATTCCTAACTAGCCCTGTGCTCAGGCTTCTGAGAGCCTTTCCCAGAATTCCATTAGGCAAGGGCTCTGTATTGACTAATGCCCAGTGATTACTTCCTCTTGCCAATTAGAATTCTCAAAAGCTGAGAACGAATTTTCATGCTCACAGGAAGGTGTGAGCTGAAGAGCTACAGAGGACAGAATTCTAAGTAGTTCTCATCAGGGTTTCTCCCTGCCGGAGTTGGGTCCTCTCCTCCGCCTGGTTCCATCCTGCTCCCCGAGTGTCATGACCTGAGCAAAAGCCAGGTTCAGTTCCCACAGGTGCACAGATCCCACTCTCCTAAATGAGAGAGACGAGAAAAGTGATGAGAGTCGATATCCCTGCTCCCAAAAACAGGAAGCAGGCTGGGTAGATTGCCTAGATATGGAGCTATCAGACTGCAGCTCCCTCACACTGGGACTTTTATCGCTGCCAGTCATCAGCACTCTGGCAAGCTCATGAATAATGCATTTCCCAGTGATTTCCTTCCTTATTTGCTAGCTTGAGGCAATATTAATTTTAAAGAGAAGTCTGCATAGCTGAGGTGTTGTGGTAACATTTTTTTTAAATGATTGGGAGATAGAACACATGTTTATCTCTACATAGGTGTGTTCGTGTCTGTGGTCAGTGGATAATGACATCTGCTTAAGAGGCCACTGTTGGTTATTCAGCAGTGTTCTTCCAATCAAAGATTGGTTCAGATTGGAGCCGTGAGTTAGGTTGAAACAGCTGTGTGGTGGTGGTGGTGGTGGTGATGCACCAGGATGATGAGGCAGAGCGGACTGGGAGGAGGTTGAGGTGGAATGGGAGGAGTTAGAAGTGGGGAAACTGAGCCATTGAGTTAGCAGTAAGGTCTCTTGTTATTCAGTTGAGGGCCCTCTGTTCCTCCGTCCCTCCATCCATCCCTCCCTCCCTCCCTTCTCTCTCTCTTTCTCTCTGCATCTCTGCCCTGGATACAAAGGCTCTCCTGGCTGCACCAGTTCTCCACACCAAAGGGGCAAATGTGATGGTGACACACAGGCAATGCTGCAAAGGAGCCAAAAAAAATAAGACAACCTAAAGTGCTAACTAGTGTTGGTGACCATGAGGCTGAACTTGGGGAAAGAAGAGGTCAGGTGGGGCTGGGGTGTCAGAAATTCTTGTGGGTGGCTCTGTACTGCTGAAGTGTGCCGGTGAATAGCTGGCATCCTCCCCTGTTGAAGGCAGCTGGCTTAGAGCCTCTGTTTACTTCATTTATGATTCTCAGGAACTGACAGAGAGAAGCGCATACCTGGAATTACTGTGCTGGTGGCAGGCCTGACGCCCCCAGCCCTGCTCACCCACCCACGACCTTAGGCGAGCCAGAGGCACCCTTCCAATCTGACAGGCTGTCGTGGCCTCCTACTTAATTATATTGTCACACAAGCTTTCAGGGATTCCAAGAAGAGAGCCCTCTTTGGGGAAATTTAATTCTCCTCCCAAGCCATTCACTGGCTCCACTTAGCCCTCCCCTCACCACGCTGGCCTTTCCAGCTAAACGTTCAGCAAGTGCCAGACACATGCTTGGTGTTGAAAGAGGGTCTGATAGGAGGAGGGGTGGCTGGAGTAATCCTCCCTCATACACTGCTCTCCCAGGCACTCAAGGCCTAGGCTTCATCTCCTGGGGCAGGTATAATGATGGAAATGGAGAAGCCACAGTCACTGAAGTTCTGGAGAGAAACCCCAAGAGTCTCTGCAGGGTCGGAGAGGTGGAGGGCAGAGCACAGCTGGCCAGCCGAGGCTCGAATCTCCCCTGTCCACTCATTCAACACTCCTGCCAGTTAACAATCATGACCCCAAATTCTCACCCATGTGGCCCCCTACTATTTTGAAGGTATTTTCGCATTAGAGTGTATTACGTGAACTGCCCCCAAAGTCTAGAAGGTGCCCCAAACCCCTCATTCACTTGTCTTATCTAGCAGTAGTTGAAGCACTCTTATCTTTCCTTCAGTCCCAAACTTGTGAAAAAAAAAGAAGCCTTCATACACATAGACTGCACTTCATGACTTACAACCATCCTCCCACAGTGACTGGAGCTACCTTCTTTAAGGTGACCATTAATGTCCAGGTCTAATCCTAGGGCCCTTCCTGGCTCTGGTGCGTTTTTTCCTGTTACCAATTTCCAATTCCCTTCCACCTCCTCCCAGTCCACCCCCATCTCCTCCCATTATACTCCCACCTCTTCCCAGTATACTCTCACCTCCTTCCAGTGCGCCCCCAGTCCACCCCTACCTCCTTCCAGTGTACCCATCTCCTCCAAGTGCACCCTCACCATGTTAGAAGCTGGTAACATGGTTGACCCAAAGAAATGGGTTTCCAGTGGTGTCACTGCAGGCATCAGATGCAGACAATATTTGGGGTCAGCCAACAATGCTAGTGATTTTCTCAAATCCTTCTGTTTGAATAACTACCGACTTGGCCTACAATCAGAGGTGGCCCTAGGTCCCTATAACTAGTGACGCTGAGAAGTCACCCAGCAGCGAGTCTCACCCACTTCCATCTCTGGTCCCAGGTGGTCCTGGAGGCCTGAGTGCTCTGTATTCTGGACTTGTAGTCCCCCCATTTCACCGCACGCCCTCACCCCATACCCCCACCCTGTTTGCTGAGCAGCACTGAGTTCACACGCTCCTCTCCCTACCTTGCTGAGTCAAAACTCTGAAGCTGGATCCCCTCTCAGCTTGGGTCTTTACTTTTGCTCACCTAACAAGGAAGAGGCTGGAAGGGAAGGCTCGTTTCCTCTGCAGGGCGCCGAGAGCTGGAGCCTGCACAGCCGACTCTCGTTTATTTGAAATTGCTCCATGGTGCGAGGCCCTCTAATCGATCATTCCCCTGCAGATGTCAATGGGAGAAATGTGAGTTCTGTATTTATAAAGCCAGAAAAATGGGGGCTTGTCCCCCACCTCCCAGGTGTGTATTTATGCACTGATGAATGACCCCAAAGTGGGTTTGTTATAGAAAATGTTCGTGCCAAAGGCAGGAACCTTGCATCTGGAAACACAGTCTGACAATTAGGCCTCTGAGCCCGGAGGCCAGCACTCAGGCCCCGCGTTTGTTTCCTGGCTGTGACTATCACATCCTTAACACTTGGGTGAACGCGAGAGTTTTGGAATTTGGATCCTCGGGGTTCCTACAGTACTGTCCCCCAAGGTTGTTTTTTATCCTGTTTCAGTTTTGTTTGTTTGTCTGATTTTGGCCCTGGGAGTGGAGCTTTAAAAATCTTGGAATCCAATCAAATTCAGTGCAGGAGAACAAAACTCTAACCCCAGTCTTGTCCCAAGAGGAGAGCTCTGAGGGATGAGTTAAAAGACCTTTTGAAGTGCTTCGATGGGGAGTTCCTCTCAGACTTGGGGTGCCCTGATTGGATGGGCATTTCCCAGGAGCCTGTACACCCCAGCTCCACCTTAGGGAACAGCATGTCTGTACCCAAGACGTGACCCCTGACCCCAGCTCCTGTCCCCTCCCTCTCTCCAGCCCTGTCAACAACGGCACCCTTTGTTTTAAGAAGGAGGGTGAAATGGGAATCACACTTCCAGAATAACATTTCCAAAAAGGGACAGAAGTGAACAATTAGGACTGGTTACGTCAGAAATGGTGTGTCCTGCTTGGGTTCCCGCAGATCTTTCTCCCCCGGTGAGGTCTGAGCTGAGCAGTGTCTGACCAATCTGAGCCTTGTATTTTATGCAGTTTGGGGGAAAAAACCATCTGTTGTGAAAGGGTTAAAAACTCAAGAGCCCCAAGCCACAGGCACATCCAGTTTCAGTCGGGAAGAAAGACAAGTGTTTAGTTAGTAACTGGATATGGCTTGAGCTGGGCTTTTGGGCTCCCGTCCCTCTGCAGGTTGAGGGGTTTTCTTGCGGTTACTTGGAGGTGGAATTGAGGCAGGCGGCTCTGGAAGGCAGGGCCTGGGAGGTGCTACCCACCCCTCCTTTACACAGAGGGAAACAAAACCCAGGGAGGGCTGGGGACTTGACCCGGGCCATCCTTACAGTGGCACAGCAAAGACAAGAATGGCAAAGTCTTGCTTCCAGTCCCCATGTCCTTTCTGGAAAGCCCTGGATTATTTTTGCACATGGATTCAGGCAGACACGGATTCAGGGCTACTTCAGCCTCTTCTTGGCTGAGCTACCTCCTGTTCAGCTTTTTCTCTCTCCATTCAGATCCCTCACCTGTGAAATGGGGTTCAAAATAGTTCTTTGGCTGGGTTTTTGTATTAAACGAGATGGTCTGTATAAAGACCAGAGGCTAACGTACTCAGTAAATGTTTGTTCTTGGGCTACCAGGAATTCTCCCAGGCTTCGGACTGTTCATGTAGACAGAACAGCCTCTTCCAGATCAGTAAGGATGCAGATAAAGCCTCTGAAAACCAAATATCCTTGTTGAAGCTCTGCATACTCCCAGCCCCTTAGTGGAGGAACCCCACATCAACCGGAAAGGCAAATGGGGTGAGGAGAATAAAAGGGGCTTTTCTGAGCAAAGAAGGACTCACCCTGAGAAGCAGTGCTGAGTTAACGATGCCCAGAGCAGGCCTGTGAAGTTAGAGAGGCCTAGAGATGAGAAGGCCAGGAGGAAATAATGCTTTTCTTGTCTCAGCTGTGCAGGCAGAAGGAGAGCAACAGCTGGCAGGCATATGCAGCCTGTTAGGGGCACGCTCGCATCAGACAGGAGGAAATCCTGCCCGGCGCAGCAGGGCCTCAGCAGTCACTGGGGAGCAGGCAGTCTGGGGGTCTCAGGCAGGCAGAGCCGTTGCTGCCAAGTCTCCAGGCTCTACGTCCCTCCTCTGCTGCCTGAGCAGGCGCCTCCCTCCCCAGCCACGGGCCCCTACGGCCCTTCCCCTTCTCAGAAGGTGTCGGATCCAGTGATGCTATCAACAGAAAGTCCGAGGAAGCCTGGGGTTTATTTTGTATCCACTTCAAAACGCCTGTGAATCCCCCTCTCCTCTGGCTGTGCCCAGATGGACGACATTGGCCCACGCGGTAGCCTGGAATCCTCCTCCTCAGCCAGGCTAGACAGGGAGCGGCCTTCTTCCTCCTCCATCTTTTCCTCGGTTTTCCTTTATTGGCCAAGGGATCAAACTCCTGAGAAAAGGGCTAGGGCCGCCTGCCACCCCCTCTTGGACCCTCAGCCTCTGAGCCGTTGGACCATGTGACAAGATGCCCAGCATTAGCGTCTGCTAATTAATTGGAAAACCTGGCTCCCTGTTGGCCTGTAGCTTTTACAGACCTGAATTAAACGAAGTGTTTATGTGACAGATATGTGGGAGGGATTTCAGATATAATCACCATCAATCTGGCTGCAGCCAAAATAAATTCTGTGAAAAGTAAAACAAACTATTGCACAGACAAAGTAGGCCTTAGGGGTCTCCAGCAATAATCTGTGTTTTCTTATTTAGCTGCGTCTAATATTTCTGCTCTTTTTGGTGTAGATATGATCTCTGCACACAGGGCACTCTTGCTGCAGCTGACAGGGGTGGACACACGCTCTCTCCCACTGCGTGGAGGGAGAGGAGGAGGGATGTTGCATATTTACATTTAAATTCTTAGTTCAAATAAACCAGCTCTTGGCTGGGCATAGGATGGGGTGGGGGATGGGAAATGGGGTGGAGGGCATGCTGTAGGCTCTGCTTCTCCAACCTGCCTGGGTTAGGGCCACGGTAGAAAAATCAGAGACTGCTGCTCCTTCCAGAGAGGGGCCCTCCGTGTGCCCGTGAGGTATGCAGACCGTCCGAGCACACTCTCCATCCGTTATTTCAGCACTCCTTGAGGACAGTGAGGAAATTGTAGCTCTGACACGGTAAACACCTGCCTAGCTCTAAAAATGGTGATGCTGGCATTGACTCTGATTCTGAAAACCTGTGCAATCTCTCTCTACAAGGCCTTGGCAAATAAAGAGCTGGTCCTTTCTGAGAAGAAGCCTGCGGCACCTGGGTCAGCCCTGCTTGGCCCTGCTCTGCATCCGTCCCTCTCTCACAGCTGGAGCTGCTCCACACCCCGCCCCAGCTCTCCCCCTTTGGCTCCACTTGACCCCAGTTCCCAGGCCAGGCCTGGGGTGAGGCAGGCGATCCTGAAGTCTCCTCCAGACTAGCAGCTGCCTGAGCACAGCACGAGCCTGCTTCCTGGGCTCTTCTCTCTCCTGGGTCCTGCCCAGGTGACCAGCCTAGGACCCAGCAGCCCCCCAACAGCAAGGCCCCAGCTTGCCTCGTACAGATGTCTGGGTACTTGAAGCCAGCTCTCCAGCTCACCTGTACTTGGCTTGGAAATGCCCTCCCCCCTCAGCCTAGGCCCCGCTAGTCAGTGCTGGCCTGGGCCCAGGTCTGAAAGAAGCCGTGCCCATTGAGCTCAATGCCTGCCCGTCTGCTTTGAATCCCTGTCCTGCCTCCTGTGCTGCAACATCCGTGGATCTGGTGCCACAGTCTGTCCCTTCCTCAACATCTAGGACTGCTCTCTGTAGCCTTCTTGGTGCTATTCCTTACTGATGTCTGAGATATGAGAGCCCCTCTGAAAACGTATCACGAGGAATATGTTTTCCTCTTTTATCCATCTGCCTCCCTGTTCCTCTTTGCAAGAACCCCACCTAGGGTCAAAAAGCCCGTGCCCAGTGGGAGGAGATTCTAGATCAGTGATTCAGGCCACAGCTGCTCCTTCTCCCCCCACCCCCGCCAAAAGTAACGGGACAGATTCCCTGCTCCCCGACCACTCTGCAGTACCAAAAAGAGTCAATTATACCACAGTTACGCTTATATACACTGGGACTGGCCAGAAAGAAAACCTCTCTATGAAATAAAAATGTGTTTGTAACTTTGCAAACCCATTTATTCAGTAATATTTATTGAGTCTACTGTGTGCCAGACACTGTTCCATGCCCTTCGGATACACATCAGTGAATTGGGAATCCTTGCCCTGCTGGAGTTTATACTCTAGTAGATGTAAGTAGATGATAAGTAATAATCATAAACAATAAGAAACATGTACAATGTGATGGAAGTCAAAAAGTGCCAATGAATAAAACGGAACAAGGTAAGAGTGATTGGAAGTGGGGGTGAGTTACATGTTCAAACAGGGTGTTTGGGGAAGCCTATAGAGAAGTTGATGTTTGAACATAGACTTGAGGGAGGTGAGAAAATTAGCCATGAGGATATCTGGGGAAGGGTGTTCTAGGCTGAGGGAGTAGCCATTGCAAAGGCCCTGAGGCAGGACTATGTCTGACATGTATAAAGACCAACAGAGTGGCCAGAGTGAAGTGACCAATGGGAGAAGTAGAAGGAGATAAGATCAGAAAGACAACAGGGACCAGATCATGTAGGAGCTTGCAGGTACTGTAATGACTTTGACTTTTTCTGTCCCTACTCAAGTAAGTTTGTAAAGGCCGATCTCTCTCGTTAGTCAAACTAGAGTTCAAGAAAATCAACAAAAATTTCTTGAATGTATATGCCAAGTCCTGAGGCATACACTGATGAGTAAGGCAGTTTCTGCCTTCAAGAAGTTCAAGTTTGAATCCCAGTGGTTGTAGCAGCATGGTGCAGAGGAAAGAGCCCTAGACTAGGGAGTTGGGAGACCTGGAATCTAGTCCTGCCTTTCCATTTAATCTTGGCCATTTGCCAAACCTCAGCTTTCTGCCACTGGAGATAATGACCTATGCCCTGGTCACCTCCTAGGTACTGTGGTGATCAAATGAATAAAGGAATATAAAGACTCTTTGAGAACCAAAGAGCCCTGCATAAACAGAGGGGGGATTATGGAATCAAGTTAATATGGTCATTGCCCCATGTCCTTTTCCTTGGGCCCAGTAGACTCAGCCTGTGTTGTAATCTTTGCAGTACTCTACACTGCTCTCTCCCTGACCTCATTGGCACTCACTTCACCTGGTAAGAACTACCACTGCCATTCATTCAAGTTGATGCAAATCTCCAGCATGAAAAATGCATCCAGGGGTATCTGCTTTGCAAAGGAAATTTACTCATTCCTTCTCTATTTCATGCTTCCCTGATCAGATAAAGCTGCATTTGGTGCTAACTTTTAAGTCAAGTATGCACGGCTCCAACCAACAATAACAAAAACAGGCCCACAGGTTGCCGAACACGGTGAGCTTTTTAAAATGCGTTCAGACAGTGTGAGTATATTAATAGGGAGACACGTATCTCATTTCAGCCTACAAAGCAGATCCCACAGTGGGACATGGAAATGCTGGGCGCTTCAAGGTTAGCTTAAACTGAAGAGAGGAACTTGGCTGGGATACAGACACGCCTGAGGCTGTGTCCCAGAAGCTGAGCTTCCAGCTCTAATGGCACAGTCTGTCAACTCAGCTCTGTTTTGAGTGGAACTGGACACTCACTGATGGCCAAAAACAGCAGTTGACTAAAATAATGAAGCTACATGTAGACAGTGATGGAAGCAGAGGAAGATAAGTCTGGATGGGCCCTTTGGAAATCATCTTGAATACTATTCCTTTACAGGTGAGAACACCAAGACCTGCAGGTCACACTGTGACTGTGATAATGACAAGACTCTAATGTCACTTTCACTGTGGGTGCATTTGCCTCCTCTAGTCTCAGCATTCTAAATGTCATTAGCTCTCCTTTTTGTGTGAGGAACCCTCTGGACTCAGGTCTAGCTGAATGGACTCTTGGAGGTTTTGGGGTCCAGTAATGGGGACGGGCTGTGTTGGTCACAACAGAAAGGGCACTGAATAAGGAATCCAAGGACCTGGTCTGAGGCCTGGCTTTTGATGAATTTACTGGGTGACTCTTATTTCTTTGACTGTTTTCTCAACTGCAAAACACAAAGTGTAGCTAAGAGAATGTGTAATGAGTCTGAAAATGAAACTATGAGTGTAGATTTTTATGACCATGATTTTCCATCTCTGTTTTTCAGATTCCAACATGTCATTTGTGAAGACATGGTTCTGAGTTTGGGGTGAGGCTCTGGGCAGGGGATGTGGGGAAGCTGGCCATCCCCAAATGGACCCTTGGCCTTCATGGTCAGAGTACACAGTGCTCATCACCATCGATGCACCCCCTCGCTGTCACCTCCTTATTACATCCCAGCTCCACAGCCTCGCCAGCTTTATTCTCAGTCCTCAGGGTTGTCTTTTGGTTTGTAAATGTCTCTTCTTCACCTGGGGAACTCCCCCTATCCTTTAAAATGGTAGCATCACTATCTCCACGGGACCATTCCCAACATCCCCAGACAAATTAGTTGCTATCTTCTCTGTGGGATAATGAAAGGAGCAAACTCTAGAGCCAGACCATTATGGGTCTAACTTCTAGCTTTACCACCTCCTAGGGGTTTGTCTTGAACACATTTTTTAGGGTCTCTGTGTCTCAGCTTCCGCATTTGTAAAGTGGGGATAATAAGAGAATGTAGATTACAGGGTTATTCTGAGGAGTAAATGGATTAGTATAAGTTAAAGCATTTACAACAATGCCTGGTTCATGGTAAATGCTATATATATTCTGTTGTTATTATTATTATTAGAATACTTAATGCATTGTGTGCAGTGTAATAGATTATAGGTCTCTCTCCTCTACTCCAGCTATTAGAGGCAGAACAGAGTCCTATTTGTCTCTGTTTTCAGCACCATGTCAAGAACATATTAAGTGCTCAACGAACACTTGTTGAGCAAATGATTGGGTGTAGCCTGTGTGGTTCTGTCTGACATCGTTTATGTATTTTATTCCAGTTAACTTCATGGGACAAGCAGTCTGTCAACCATGCCTCTGTGGCCTTCTTATGAATTATCTTGTGGTTTTAAAAATATCCCAAGTCTCATTTTTGTTTAAATCACAAAAGAAAGTTGTCTTGGAATTTTAACGAATAGAACTACAAGGTGGAAAAAAGTGAAACTCGGTAATAAATCTTTCTGCTTGGAGTTGTGGTCCCAAGCCACACTGTTCTTTTTTTTAATTAATTAATTAATTTATTTATTGGCTGCGTTGGGTCTTCGTTTCTGCATGCAGGCTTTCTTTAGTTGTGGAGAGCGGGCTTTCACTTAGTTGCAATGTGTGGGCTTCTCATTGCCCTGGCTTCTCTTGCTGCAGAGTGCGGGCTCTAGGTGCATGGGCTTTAGTAGTTGTGGCACACTGGCTCAAATAGTTGTGGCTTGTGGGCTCTAGAGTGCATGCTCAGGAGTTGTGGCACACCGGCTTAGTTGTTCCTCCACATGTGGGATATTCCCAGGCCAGGGATCAAACCCATGTCCCCTGCATTGGCAGGCAGATTCTTAACCACTGTGCCAGCAGGGAAGTCCCCACACTGTTCTTGACACGACTTCAAGAACAGAGCCCAGGGCTGGGGTCTATTTGAAGAGTACTTAAAAGAAGATCCCTCCAAAGTCTTTGGGATCATATGGTGTGAAGGGGTACAAAGGACTTCGATACGTGAACACAGCCCCCTAGAAGAGACAGATGGGATAAAGATATGCGGTATGAGGAGAAGGTCAGAGTGGGGTCGGGGATGTAATTTCCTGGAAGAAGTAGACTTTAAGCCCTTGGTTCCATTTCCTGCTCTTAATCTTGTTGCTATGTGTGATATCCTGAAACTGACACGCAAGAGACCCTCTACCTGCCAATTTGGGTTTAGCTAAGAGTACTGTGGGGGAAACAGCTATCTTCCTATTGTAATCTTAATTTCCTATGTCCAATTGTATTCTTTTATTTTAATTTATTTACTTATTTATTGGCTGCTTTGGGTCTTCATTGCGGTGCGTGGGCTTCACAGCACAGTGGTTTCTCTTGCTGTGGAGCACAGGCTATAGGCACACAGGCTTCAGTAGTTGTGGCACACAGGCTTAGTTGCTCTGCAGCATGTGGGATCTTCCTGGACCAGGGCTCAAACCCATGTCCCCTGCATTGGCAGGCGGATTCTTAACCACCAGGGAAGTTCCCAATTGTATTCTTAAATACAACAAAATACAGTCCTTCCAAGGGATTGTCAAGTTAAAATTCAACCACATTATCTCTTTCTGATGGTCACTGGTAAAGACAATAATCTAATAGACGACCATATTTGACAATATTTAGGTATTAGCTAAGGCAGTGATGTAAATATATGTGTTTGTGAACATAATATGCATGTGCTTGTGGTTATATTAGTATTTAAACAATTTAAATTACAGTTGGATAATCAGGAATATCAACATACTTTCTTCACCTACTTTTTTTCAGGCCAGTAGATACACAATAGGACCCGTTTGATGAGCTGAGAGGGGGTATGGTAAATTGTCTGCAAAGATGCTACCAACAATTGCTCCTCTCCCTGGAGGCACATGCTGTGCCTGCTATCACAGAACTGAGTGTGTTTCTCCTCCCCTTGAACCTAGCCTGGCCTTATGACTTGCTTTGGCCAACAGAATTCTGCAGAAACAATGCTGTGCCAGTTCTGAGCCTTGTAAGAGGCTCTTACAAGGCCCAATAGCTTCTACTTTCACTCTCTTAGAGCCTTGCGCCACCAAGTTAAGACAGCTGACTACCCTGCTGGAGAGGGGGGCCAGCCAACCTCCCACAACTCCAGCCTCCCCCAACCGAAGTGCTAGACATGGAATGGGAAGTCCTCTTGGGTCCTCCAGCCCCAGACAAGTCCTCCCACTTAACACCACTTGGAAAAGCAATAAGCTGTCTCCCTAAAACTGTGTCCAAATTATACCATCATGAGCTCGTGGTTGTTGTTCTGAGCCACTTCAATTTGAAATGTTTTGTTACACAGCAGTACATACCTGAAACAAGGGATAGCATTGATCTACATCCATATCTGAGATCTCTTCCTGTGTGATCTCCTCTTTGGATTGGGATAGGCTGGGGAAAATCTTGAGTGCCGTTCTCTCCCCATTGCTCATGACGGACACTGCTGGTTGATACACCTTGTTTCTCATTCAGCCCAGATATTGCCTTAAACCTCACCCCAGAGCTCTAGATAACAATTACTAAGCCATTGATGTAGGGCTTTGGACTGAAAGGACTTGCCGTTTTCGGATTGGTCATTATGTTTCCAGGGTCTCTGTCAATGAAAGGAGAAGGGGAGTGGTGTATCCTAGTAAACCATTAGCACCTCCTAGAATCATGGAATGTTAAAGATGGTAGAACTTTGGAGGCCATCTAAGCTAGTGGTTCTGAATACAGGCTGCAGGTTACCTGGGCTGCTTTAAAAATTTAACTGACATCCGGGCTTCACCACCAGGGTTCAGATTCAGTGGAGTCTTAGTATCTTAAAATATGCATATTCCTTGGAAGTGAAGAAATTAGACTTCACAGATTGAGGCCTGAAGGGGTGAATCACAGCTGGCTGAGCCCTGTTGAGGAATTATCACGATGATCCTTGGGTTGTCAGGAGCAGACAGTCCAAGGACTCAGAGCACCAGAAGGAGAGTGGTTTCCTAAAGGGAAAACAAGGGTTCACGTGAGGGAAAAGGAGGGAAGGGCAGGCACCCAGGAGAGCTGGCTCCTAGTCAAAAGAGGGACATCCCTTCCTTCCTGTCAGGAAAAGCTGGCAACTAACCTGTGAGGACAGGTTTTGATACATGGCTCCAGATGTGAGTAGAAGGTACGGTCCTTGTTTTGAGGTTTTTCCTGTGGAGAATCTCTTAAATCTTAGACCTGATTGTCGAAAAGAACTGAGACAAAGTACGAAGCACGTGAGAGAGGTGTTTGACACAATAGGGTCAGAAAAGTTCAAGGCGCCCTCTCTCTTGGCAAGTTTGGCAGGAATGCTAAGATACAACGTGGGGACTGGAAACCTTATGACAGTAAAATTTTAAGGCTTCATTTTTTGGTAAAATATGACTTGCTGTCAGGTATATGAGTTGGTAGCTTTGATGCAAATATATATCAACTCTCTTCTGAAATCTGAAGAGATTTTCTACGTAGAAATAAAACCATGAGGCAATAAAATTGCTTTGATCACCTCACATGAAAGGTGTTAAGAATTTTAAAGCTGTTATATAATTAAAGTGCTATGGGGAAAAAAATCTTACTTGAATATCTCTCCTCACGCCCCTTCTTAAAAGACATTTCTAGAGAAAAGCACACTCACCCACTTTGGTATTGTTTTGACCCTAACTTTGTAGTTTGAAGAAAAGTTACAGCTCTTAGTGACAGCAGGAAAATTGTCTTGCAGTTGAAAACACTACAAACCATGAATGACACTGGAATTTGCAAAAGTGAACCAAGTTTCTTCCAAAACAGATGACTTAAAAGAGCTCATTTTTGTCAATAAAGGAGTAGCCTGGAAACCTTCTTCCCTTCTTTTCCTGGGTCTGCTTCTTGATCTCCTGTCTGTAGGGTCATGGTGAGGAATAATCTTTTCCTGACTTGTTCTTTCCACAGATCTTTTTAAAATCACCTTTTGTATATGCTGAATATACTAATCATAGCTTTTATTCCGTAATCATGGGTTTAAAATGAGAGAGGAATTGTTACTCAAGCGAATACCCCCATCTGCTCACACTCGGAGTATCACAATGGCTGCCTCATTGGTCATCCTGGCTCCATCCCACCTGATCCAATCCATCCCTTGCTCTCTCAAGATTTAATAGTCAAAAACTTGGCTCTGCCTATGCCACTGCTCCACTCAGAATATTTAAGGCATTCCCTTTGCTTACAGAATAAGCCCAAACCCCTTCAAGACCCTCTATAATCTGATCCAGTGTTGTCTCTGGCACTCACCTCTCTTGGCACCTTGGATCCAGCCTTACTGTTTTACTTGTTTCTCTCTCCATTTCTGGCACCTTGACTTCCATCCTGCCAGAAATGTCTTCCTCCCTCTGGTATGATTCCTGCAAGGAACCACTTCCACCTCCACTGGGAAGCATTCCCCAGTTACTCTCTCCAGCTCCCTTAAACTTTAGTGGGGATTATTTGATGCTTGGCATACCCTTACTTATATTTTTATTTCTTTTTCATGTGTGTGCCTTATTTTCCTTTCTAGATGGTAAGATGTCATTCATTTATTCAAGAAATAATGTATTGTGGAATAACGTGTGAGGCCCTGGGCTCCACGCAGGAATGCTACAGTGAATAAGATAGACATGGTCCCTGCACTACAGAGCTTACAGTCTAGTGAGGAACAATAACCATTCAGTTTGTCAAGTGCTATTTAGGGAATAGTACTGGGCACCATGGAAGAACATAGGAGGGCCACTTACCCATACTCAGGGGGGCAGAGAGTCTTTCAGAAAAAGCAATGCCCTAAGTGAGACTTAAAGGATGAATAAGAATTAGCTAGACAAAGATGTTAGAGAAGATGGTTTCAGCAGAGAGAATAGCATGTGTAAACCATCTAACAGTCATGGAAGCAGTCAAAGATCAGGGTGGCTAGGGCAGAGATGAAATGCAGAGGCGTACTGAGAACTTTATTGAAGGTAAGCAATGGCCTAGCCCTGAGCCTTGTGTTCATTTTGTCAATGGATACTTGGCATTAGATTCTTTGGAATAGATACTTGGATTAGATTCTTTGGGATAGCTTTCCTATAAGAAACAAGGCCAGTAATAGAGATTTTTCATTTTCTCATACAATATGAAATCCAGAGATGATCCCAGGGTTGATTCATTCAATAGTTCAATCACGTTATGGCTTTGAGTCATGTCTCCAAGATTCCTTTGGTTCTCCCTTCATGGTCACAAGATGACAGCCACAGCTTCAAACAGCATGGCAGAAAGATAGAGAGGGTGGAAAATGGTTAAGGTCTCTTCCACATCCCTCTTTTTTATCATGTGGGAAAATCTTTCCCAGACTTCTCCCTGAAGTCTTCACACTAATATTAGTGTGGACTGGATCACAAATGTACTTTTAAACCAGTCATTGGCAAAGAGAAATCAGATTCTGTGATTAGTTTAAACCAAACATGATTCATTTCCTGAAACTGGAGGAAGGTCCTATCTTCCCTAAAGGCATTGTCACATAATACTTGATCGATATTGGAGTTTTTTAGCAAGGAAGAAAGAAGTGATTACTGTTGGGGAGACAACCAACAGTATCTGCCATAGAGCATCTTCTGAATATACTGACTCAAACCCCTATACCAGAGGCCTAGCAGAGAGAAAGGCATGCTCGTTTCCAGGCATAAAATCAATTTGCATCAATTTTTACTGTCACATACAAGACGTCTGGCTTTGAACAAAAAATTATAAACCATACAAAAAAGCAAGGAAAAACCACACTGTCAGAGACAAAGCAATCAGCAGAATTTAAAATAACTATGGTTTATATGTTGAAGGTTCTAATGGAAAAGATGGACAATGCATAATAGCAGATGAGTTGGGTAATTTCACTAGAGAGATGGAAATAAGAATCAAATGGAAATGCTAGAAATGAAAGACAGTAACAGAGATGAAAGATGCTTTCAATAGGCTCATTAGTAAACTTGTTATAGCCAAGGAAAGAATCATTGAACACAAAGATCTATCTTCATGAAGTTACCCAAGCTGAAGGACACACATGAGTGAAAAAAGAAAAAAACAAAAACAAAAAACAAAAAAACAGAACAGGGAATGCAAAATCTGTGGGAAAATACCAAATAGCCTAGCATACATGTAAATTTCAATTCCAGAAAGAGAAGAGAGGAAAAAGGCAGAAGAAATACTTAAGGAAATAATGACATAATTTTCCAAAGTTAATTATAAACACTACTCATGGATCCAAAAAGCTCAGAGAACACCAAACAAAATAAATACAAAACAGAACAAAATAACCTAGGGCATGTCATAGTCAAACCATTGAATGCCAAGGATAAAGAGAAAAACTTGAAAGCACTGGGGGAAAAAAGACATTATACACTGAGAAACAAAGATAAAATATTACAGCAAACTTCTTGTCAGAAACCATATAAGGATAAGAGGGCAGACAGCAGTATCAAGCAGTATCAGCGGTATTTCGTCTTGTAGAACTGAAAACCACAGCCACAGAAAGATAGAGAAAATGAAAAAGCAGAGGACTTTGTACCAGATGAAGGGACAGGATAAAACCTCAGAAAAATAACTAAATGAAGAGGAGATAGGCACCCTTCCAGAAAAAGAATTCAGAATAATGATGGTGAAGATGATCCAGGACTTTGAAAAAAGACTGGATGCAAAGACTGAAAAGTTTACCAAAGACCTGGAAGAATTAAAGAGCAAACAGAGATATGCAACACAATAACTGAAATGAAAAATACACTAGAAGGAACCAATAGCAGATTAACTGAGGCAGAAGGACAAATAAGTGACCTGGAAGACAGAATGGTGAAAATCACTGATGCAGAAAAGAATAAGGAAAAAAGAATGCAAAGAACTGAATACAGCCTAAGAGACCTCTGGGACAATGTTAAACACACCAACATTCGCATTATAGGGGTCCCAGAAGGAGAAGAGAGAGAGAAAGGACCTGAGAAAATATTGGAAGTGATTATAGTTGAAAACTTCCCCAACATGGGAAAGGAAATAGCTACCCAAGTCCAGGAAGTGCAGAGAGTCCCAGGCAGGATAAACCCAAGGAGAAACACGCCAAGACACATAGTAGTCAAATTAACAAAAATTAAAGACAGAGAAATGTTATTAAAAGCAACAAGGGAAAAACGACAAATAACATGCAAGGGAACTCCCATAAGGTTAACAACTGATTTCTCAGCAGAAACTCTGCAAGCCAGAAGGGAGTGGCATGATATATTTCAAGTGATGAAAGGGAAGAACCTACAACCAAGAATACTCTACCCAGCAAGGATCTCATTCAGATTCAAGGGAGAAATCAAAAGCTTTACAGACAAGCAACAGCTAAGAGAATTCAGCACCACCAAACCCACCCTACGACAAATGCTAAAGGAACTTCTCTAAGTGGGAAACATACAAGAAGAAAAGGACCTACAAAGACAAACACAAAACAATTAAGAAGATGGTAATAGGAACATACATATCGATAATTACCTTGAATGTAAATGGACTAAATGCACAACCAAAAGACACAGACTGGCTGAATGGACACAAAAACAAGACCCATATATATGCTGTCTCCAAGAGACCCACTTCAAACCTAGGGACACATACAGACTGAAAGTGAGGGGATGGAAACAGATATTCCATGCAAATGAAAATCAAAAGAAAGCTGGAGTAACAATACTCATATCAGATAAAATAGACTTTAAAATAAAAACTGTTACAAGAGACAAGAAAGGACATTACATAAAGATCAAGGGATCCTTCCAAGAAGAGGAGATAACAATTATAAATATATATGCACCCAGTATAGGAGCACCTCAATACATAAGGCAAATGCTAACAACTCTGAAAGAGGAAATGCAAGGCAGAAATAGAGACACAGATGTAGAGAACAAACACATGGACACCAAGTGAGGAAAGTGGGGAGGGTTGGGGGGGGGATGAATTGGGAGATTTGGATACCAAATTGTACACTCTAAATATATGCTGTTTATTGTCTGTTAACTGTATCTCAATAAAAGTTCTTTAAAAAAATAAGGGGAGGCATTGATTTATGTAATAGGAGATTTCAGAAGTAGGGCCAGCTTTAGAGTTTGGCTGATCCAGTGATCCAATAATGATACAGAGGACTAGTTTAATTGTATCTCTTTGTTCTGTCTTTCATGTATCAGATAATGGTCACCGTCAGTTTTCAGACCAACCACATGATTCCTAATCCAAATTAAGAGAGAGGTCAGTGAGAAGGCACACCTTTTCATTAACTATTGATAAAAAATCTCAAGCTTTATTGGACCAGGGAGGTGGACAGTCAATCTCAAATTATAAAGCTACTACATAATGTGGGAGGTAATGTTCCCCAAAGGGAAAAAAAGAAAAAAAAAAGAAAGAAAGAAACCATATAAGGCAGGAGATAATGGAGTGACATCTTTAAAGTGCTATGGGTGGGGAAAAAAACCTTGTCAATCAGAATTTTATACCCAGTGAAAATATCTTTCAAAAATGAAGGAAAAACTAAAGACTTTCTCTGTATACAAACAAAAAGCATTGTCAACCACAAGTAAAAAATGGAAGCAGTATCTCACTACTCTTTAATCTATTATTAGTGAGCAGAGAACCTGATCATTTTAATTTTTGTTATGTTTAGTATTGTCTTGTAGTTTGTCTTATATCAATTGCCAATTAATATCTTTTGCCCATTTTCTATTGCACTATTTGTCTTTGTATGAATTCCTTATATTTTGAATACCAATCCTATGTTATATGCGTAGCTAATATCTTTTTGAAATCTGTTACTTTTAGCATGTTTATGGTGACTTCTGTTGACAGAATTTTAAAATTTAACAAAATTAAATTTATTTTCCTCTATATCTTTGCATAAGCTTTCCCTATGTCACATTCTCTGAGATTTTCTTCTAAGGTTTTATAGTTTTGTATAATGTTTAGGTCTTTAATCCTTCCAGAACTTATATTTTTGAATTGTGAAAAGTAGTGATGTAAATGAATTTCTCCCAATGGTCAGGAAGTTACTCTAATATCATTCTTTGAATAGCCAATCTATCCCTTCCCTATTGATTTAAAATGCCACATTTATCATATAATGTTTTATATAATACATATATAATACCATATATTCATGGCTCAGTTCCGCTTTATGTCCTACTGAGCTATTTTAAACCAATGTCACGATGTTTTATTTCCCATAGATCTATATTATGTTTTGATATGTTCATAGGCAATGGCAAGGCTTGACCTGCTTAGCACCTCCCAGTAGATAAATAATATGCCTGCCTGAAATTTTGAGAAAGGAGTTCTAAAAGGGAGCCCATGCTCTTCTACATTTTTGAAGTAGTTCAGCAAAGAATGGGCTTTAGGATGAGTAGTGATAATCACCAGATATCACACATGGCCTGTCATATTTTCTTAGGTCAGCCAGACATATTCGATGCCTAGTTATCATCACTTAATCTATGTTTGGTGCAGCAGTATGGCATTATAGCAATATACAAGAAATTGAACCTGATAATAGGTCTGGATAATGTGGCTTACCAACATTATCCAGTGGTTTTGTAAAACCATTCCTCAGTTTTGAGATTTGTGGTTGGGCATCTATGGACTCCAGAAAACGGTGATTAAGGACTTCTCAGTACCTGGCAGTTTCCCTCTGGCAGGCTGACCATGGCCAGCACTCAAGCCTGTATTTTATGGTAGAATTAAGGTAAATCCAAGAAGCTGTGCTCCCCAAGCTCTCTTGCTTGATATGATCTCTTATCCTTTCAGGTCAGTTGCAATGACATGCAATTTATGTACTTTCTATTTGCCTGAGTGTTCCTTCTTACTCATCTTCAAGCCTAGCCTCTGTTGGACTACTTCAGAAATTTCAAACAACGTGCTCTCTCTTTTAACTTCTTTTTCAAATTTGCCTTGGATATTCTTTCACATTTTCTTTTCTAGAAGAATTTTAGAATCAGTTTGTGAGTTCTTTGAAGAATCCCACTTGGGATTTGATTGTGATTTCACTGAATTTATAGATTTATTTGAGGGGAACGACCAGCTTTACGATGCCAAGTCTTTCCAGCCAGATACATGAACATTCTCTCCATTTATCTGGGTTTTCTTTTATGTTCTTTAGTAAAATTTTATCGTTTTTTTCATTTAGATCTTGAATGTTTTTAGTTTATTCTTAGGTATTTTGCAGTTTTGTGGTTTTTGTGGCTTTTGTGAATAAGATCTTTTTTCATGACATTTTGTCATAGTTATTGTGGAACAGAGGCAAGCTATTGCTTGCATATGTTAATATGGTACTTGGCCTCCTAACCGAACTCTGTGAATTGTGATAGCTTGCTTTGTACTCTCTTAGATTTTCATGCTGTCTGCAAATACTGATAATTTTGTTTCTTTCTTTCAAATACTTATGTCTTATTTCTTTTCCTTGTCATTCAGTTGGCTAGGACTTCTAGGTCAATGTGAAACAGTTGTGAGCATCCTTATCTCTATCGATAGAAATAATTCTATTTTATCATTAGAATGATATTTGCTCTAGGCTTCTGGTTGACATTCTTTTTCAAGAAAAGAAAATTTTCTTCTGTTTCCAAGTTGCTAAGAGTGTCTTGAGAATGTGTTAAATCTCATGAAATAATTTTTCTGCTTCTGTTGAGATAATCATATAATTTTTATCTTCTCATCTACTAAATGATATTTTGAAATGTTGGACGAACATTGCACTTGAGGGATTAAACACTATTTGATTTTTCCCAATTGTGATAGTAATGCTTTTAGTTTGCTTATAGCTGCTCAAATAGGACAGGCAGCCTTGCTTTGCCTGAAAACTGACTGCTTCAAAGGTCTCTGATTCCATTGTTCTATTATTTTTGTCTCTAGTGATTGAGTTTAGTTATCCTCTTTTAAAAAAGTTTTAACTGCAGATTATTTAGGGGAAACTAAATATTTGGGACACGACACATTCTTAACCTTTAAAAGTTGGCATCATAGAGGACAACCAGGGCATACCAACTGGTGATTGGTGTCTGTCAGAAACACAACGCTACATTTGAGGTGGGCTGAGGGGTTGGTAAAGGGATGACCCCCCCCATGATAGCATTTTATGCACTTCATCTTCATGTAATAAAACAGAAAAGTACAAATGATTACAAAAGAGTAGAGAGGATATATACCTCCTTGGAGACAGTCAATCCAAAATCCAGGACCCAGACAGGAGGCTAATGTTCTTTTGGTTTCTATGACAACCAGAGGCAGATTTACCATGATGTTAATGAAATTTAAGCTTCAGGGCCTCTGACTTAAGAGGGCCCCTTCCAGGGCCCTGCTCCTAATTTTGTTTTTGTAATTTTGTATTCTTTTCCTTAAGGAGCAATCCCAATTTTATAAGCCTTAGACCCCACAAAAAACCTGGGTCCATCCCTGATGACAATCCCAGGCATTGCTGTGCATACCAGCCACCCAGCCTGAACTTAGGGCTCTGAAATCCCTTTCTGGCAACCCTGATAATTCTCTCAGTTTAGCAATTAGAGTGGATGGCAGATTAAATTACCCTGTTGCTTCCCAGCTGGGCTAGGAAAGCTGTGGCCTGACATAGAAGCCGGTGGGTGTCCCATGGAACGAGAGCTCAGCTATCTCACACTTTTCTGTGGGGGCACGTGATCAAATTCATTATTAACGCTGAACTGATCTGGTTACCTTGATTGACACTAAGTGATTTCAGCCTGAGCTATATTTGTCTTCGTGGGGAAAATGACTGCCGCAGAGCTGAAAGGTTATTTCCCTCTTCAAGTATATTTGGGCCTGTCACTGCGGAGGCACGCACCCTGACATCAAAAGCAGACCCACGGGCTTTGGAAGACAGCATATGACATCATGGGCAAAAAATGGTGCCAGCTTTATTTTGGTTTTTCTTTCTCTTGCTGAACTCTGACAGAGAAGTAGTTTGTCTAGAATTTGCAAGGTTTTCAAGTAAGCAGAAGGAAGAATGAATGGTGACTGTACTTATTGCATACACACAAATAAATAGTTTCCAGCACATGTTTCTCTGTCCTCCCGGTCCCTGTCTGTAACTGTTAAGCTTAATTTTTTTTTCTTTTTTTTCTCTTTCTTTCTTTTTTTTTTGGGGGGGGGGGTACACCAGGTTCAATCATCTGTTTTTATACACATATCCCCATATTCCCTCCCTTCCTTGACTCCCCCACCTCGAGTCCCCCCCACCCTCCCCGCCCCAGTCCTCTAAGGCATCTTCCATCCTTGAGTTGGACTCCCTTTGTTATACAACAACTTCCCACTGATTATATATTTTACAGTTGGTAGTATATATATGTCGTGCTACTGTCTCGCTTCGTCTCAGTTTCCCCTTCACCCCCCGCCCCCTCCCATACCTCGAGTTCTCCAGTCCATTCTCTGTATCTGCATCCTTGTTCTTGTCACTGAGTTCAGCAGTACCATTTTTAGATTCCATGTATGTGAGTTAGCATACAATATTTGTCCTTCTCTTTCTGACTTACTTCACTCTGTATGACAGATTGTAGTTCTATCCACCTCATTACATATAGCTCCATCTCATCCCTTTTTATAGCTGAGTAATATTCCATTGTGTATATATGCCACATCTTCTGTATCCATTCATTTGTTGATGGGCATTTAGGTTGCTTCCATGTCCTGGCTATTGTAAATAGTGCTGCAATAAACATTATGATACAAGTTTCTTTTGGGATTATGGTTTTCTTTGGGTATATGCCCAGTAGTGGGATTACTGGATCATATGGAAGTTCTATTTGTAGTTTTTGAAGGAACCTCCAAATTGTTTTCCATAGTGGCTGTACCAACTTACATTCCCACCAACAGTGCAGGAGGGTTCCCTTTTCTCCACACCCTCTCCAACATTTGTGGTTTCCAGACTTTGTGATGATGGCCATTCTGATCGGTGTGAGGTGATACCTCATTGTGGCTTTAACTTGCATTTCTCTGATGATGAGTGATGTTGAGCATCATTTCATGTGTTTGTTGGCCATCTGTATGTCTTCTTTGGAGAAATGTCTATTTAGGTCTTCTGCCCATTTGTGGATTGGGTTATTTGCTTTTTTGGTATGAAGCTTCATGAGCTGCTTGTATATTTTTGGAGGTTAATCCTTTGTCCGTTGTTTCATAGGCAATTATTTTTTCCCATTCTGAGGGTTGCCTTCTAGTCTTGTTTATGGTTTCTTTCACTGTGCAAAAGCTTTTAAGTTTCATGAGGTCCCATTTGTTTATTCTTGATTTTATTTCCCTGATTCTAGGAGGTGGATCAAAAAGGATGTTGCTTTGATGTATGTCATAGAGTGTTCTGCCTATGTTTTCCTCTAGGAGTTTTATAGTGTGTGGCCTTACATGTAGGTCTTTAATCCATTTGGAGTTTATTTTTGTGGATGGTGTTAGGAAGTGTTCTAATTTCATTCTTTTACATGTTGCTGTCCAATTTTCCCAGCACCACTTATTGAAGAGGCTGTCTTTTTTCCATTGTATACTCGTGCCTCCTTTGTCAAAGATAAGGTGCCCATATGTGTTTGGGCTTCCTTCTGAGTTCTCTATTCTATTCCATTGGTCTTCCTTTCTATTTTTGTGCCAGTACCATACTGTCTTGATCACTATGGCCTTGTAGTATAGTTTGAAGTCAGGAAGCCTGATTCCACCAACTCCATTTTTCCTTCTCAAGATTGCTTTGGCTATTCAGGGTCTTTTGCGTTTCCAGACAAATCGTAAGATTTCTTGCTCTAGTTCTGTGAAAAATGCCATTGGTCATTTGATGGGGATTGCATTGAATCTGTAAATTGCTTTGGGTAGTACAGTCATTTTCACCATGTTGATTCTTCCAATCCAGGAACATGGTATGTCCCTCCATCTGTTTGTGTCGTCTTTGATTTCTTTCATCAATGTCTTAAAGTTTTCTGCATACAGGTCTTTTGCCTTCTTAGGCAGGTTTATTCCTAGGTATTTTATTCTTTTGGTTGCAATGGTGAATGGGAGAGTTTCCTTAATTTCTCTTTCTGCTCTTCCGTTGTTAGTGTATAGGAATGCAAGAGATTTCTGTGCATTAATTTTGTATCCTGCTACTTTACTAAACTCTTCAATTAGTGCTAGCAGTTTTCTGGTCGAGTCTTTAGGGTTTTCTATATATAATATCATGTCATCTGCAAAGAGTGACAATTTGACTTCTTCTTTTCCAATTTGTATTCCTTTGATTTCTTTTTCTTCTCTGATTGCTGTGGCTAAAACCTCCAAAACTATGTTGAATAATAGTGGTGAGAGTGGACACCCTTGTCTTGTTCCTGTTCTTAGAGGGAATTCTTCCAGTTTTTCCCCATTGAGAACGATGTTGGCTTTTGGTTTTTCATATATGGCTTTTATTATGTTGAGGTAATTTCCTTCTATGCCCATTTTCTGGAGAGCTTTTATCATAAATGGATGTTGAACTTTGTCAAAAGCTTTTTCTGCATCTATTGAAATGATCATATGGTTTTTATCCTTCAGTTTGTTGATATGATGTATCACGTTGATTGATTTGCATATATTGAAGAATCCTTGCATCCCAGGGATAAACCCCACTTGATCATGGTGTATGATTTTTTTAATGTGCTGTTGGAGTCTGTTAGCTGGTATTTTGTTGAGGATTTTTGCATCTCTATTCATCAGTGATATTGGTCTGTAGTTTTCTTTTTTTGTGACATCTTTGCCTGGTTTTGGTATCAGGGTGATGGTAGCCTCGTAGAATGAGTTTGGGAGTGCTCCGCCTTCTGCAATATTTTGGAAGAGTTTGAGAAGGATAGGTGTTAGCTCTTCTCGAAATGTTTGATAGAATTCGCCCGTGAACCCATCTGGTCCTGGGCTTTTGTGTGTTGGGAGATTTTTAATCACTGCCTCAATTTCCGTACTTGTGATTGGTCTGTTCATGGTTTCTATTTCTTCCTGGTTCAGTCTTGGAAGATTGTATTTTTCTAAGAATGTATCCATTTCTTCCAGGTTATCCAATTGATTGGCATATAGTTGCTTGTAGTAGTCTCTCATGATGTTTTGTATTTCTGAGGTGTCCGTTGTGACTTCTTCTTTTTCATTTCTAATTCTGTTGATTTGCATCTTCTCCCTTTTTTTCTTGATGAGTCTGGCTAATGGTTTATCAATTTTGTTAATCTTCTCAAAGAACCAGCTTTTAGTTTTATTTATTTTTCTTATAGTTTCTTTCCTTTCTTTTTCATTTATTTCTGCTCTGATCTTTATGATTTCTTTCCTTCTGCTCACTTTGGGGTTTCTTTGTTCTTCTTTCTCTAGTTGTTTGAGGTGTAAGGTTAGGTTGTTTATTCGATCATCTTCTTGTTTCTTAAGGTAGGACTGTATTGCTGTAAACTTCCCTCTTAGAACTGCTTTTGCTGCATCCCATAGGTTTTGGGTTGTTGTGTTTTCGTTGTCATTTGTTTCTAGATATTTTTTGATGTCCTCTTTGATTTCTTTAGTGATTCCTTGGTTGTTTAAGAGTGAATTGTTTAGCCTCCATGTGTTTGTATTTTTTGCAGTTTTTTTCCTGTAATTGATATCTAGTCTCATGGCGTTGTGGTCTGAGAAGATGCTTGATATGATTTCAATTTTCTTGAATTTGCTGAGGTTTGATTTGTGACCCAAGGTGTGATCTATCCTGGAAAATGTTCCGTGTGCACTTGAGAAGAAAGTGTAGTCTGTCGTTTTTGGATGGAATGTCCTATAAATATCAATTAAGTCAAGATGGTCTAATGTGTCATTTAAAGCTTGTGTGTCTTTATTTATTTTCTGTTTGGATGATCTGCCCATTGATGTAAGTGGGGTGTTCAAGTCTCCCACTATTATTGTGTTACTGTCGATGTCCCCTTTTATCGCTGTTAGCATTTGCCTTATGTATTGAGGTGCTCCTATATTGCGGGCATAGATATTTACCATTGTGCTATGTTCTTCTTGAATGGATCCCTTGATCATTATGTAGTGTCCTTCCTTGTCTCTTTTAATGGTCTTTACTTTCAAGTCTAATTTGTCTGATATGAGTATTGCTACTCCAGCTTTCTTTTGACTTCCATTTGCATGGACTATCTTTTTCCATCCCTTTCCTTTCAGTCTATATGTATCCCTTGGTCTGAAGTGGGTTTCTTGTAGGCAGCATATAGAAGGGTCTTGTTTTTGTATCCATTCAGCCAGTCTGTGTCTTTTGGTTGGAGCATTTAATCCATTGACATTTAAGGTGATTATTGACATGTGTGTTCCAATTACCATTTTCTTAATTGTTTTGGGTTTGTATTTGTAGGTGTTTTCCTTTTCTTGTGTTTCCTCCTTAGAGAAGTTCCTTTAGCACTTGTTGTAAGGCTGGTTTGGTGGTGCTGAATTCTCTTAACTTTTGCTTGTCTGGAAAGCTTTTGATTTCTCCCTCAAATCTGAATGAGATTCTTGCTGGGTAGAGTATTCTTGGCTGTAGGTTTCTCTCTTTCAGGACTTTGAGTATATCCTGCCATTCCCTTCCGGCCTGCAGAGTTTCTGTAGAAAGGTCAGCTGTTATCCTTATGGGTTTTCCCTTATATGTTGTTTGTTGCTTTTCTCTTGCTGCTTTTAATAGTTTTTCTTTGTGTTTGATTGTTGTTAGTTTGATTAATATGTGTCTTGGTGTATTTCTCCTTGGGTTTATTCTGTATGGGACTCTCTGTGCTTCTTGGACTTGGTGAATTATTTCCTTTCCCATGTTGGGGAAGTTTTCCACTATAACCTCTTCAAATATTTTCTCAGACCCTTTCTTGTTTTCTTCTTCTTCTGGGATGCCTATAATTCGAATGTTGGTACGCTTAATGTTATCACTGAGGTCTCTGAGACTGTCTTGTATTCTTTTTATTCTTTTTTGCTTTTCCTGCTCTGTGGCGTTTATTTCCCCCATTCTATCTTCCAACTCACTTATTCATTCTTCTGCTTCAGTCATTCTGCTGGTTATAGCATCTAGAGTATTTTTAATTTCAGTTATTTTGTTATCCATTGCTGTTTGTTTTTCTGAGTTCTTATGAACTGTTTCTTGTACTTTATTTCGTTATTGAGATTTTGTATCATTTTTACTATCATTACTCTAAATTCTTTTTCAGGCATTTTTCCTATTTCCTCCTCATTTATTTGGTCTTGTGGGTTTTTTTCCTGCTCCTTTGCCTGCATGGTGTTTCTTTGTTTCCTCATGGTTGTCCAAACTTTTGGGGTTGCTTGTCCTGGCGATAGAGGTGTGTATAGAAGACTGTCCAAGCCTCAAACTAATGTCCAAGTATTGGATTAAACGAATATTAAGTCTGCTGGTGTTGGAGGGTTGCCTGCAGAGGTGGGGGGCAGCTGTGGCTCACCAAGGAGATGGGGGCACTGGCAGTATGGGTTCTGGGAAGTGCTCATCGGCGTGAGCCCTCTCAGAGTCTGTCTGGCATGGTTTTCATCATTGATTTTCTTTCCTCTCTTCCACTTGCTCTAGTTGTACTTTCTTCATTACAGATGCACAGAAGATAAATATTCTGTTTATCTTTTATGACACATTGTGAACCATGGTGCTGCCAAGAGTGAACTTAGAATGTAGGTATAAGTATGCCTCAGATGACAACCAATTCTTGATTTGAAACTAGAAATCCAACCTCAAATAAAGCAAGGGTTGAGATTTTGATTTGATATTATGGAGGGCAATTTTCTCTCTCCTTTTTTTCCTTTAGCACTCTGGACCAGAGGTTGATTTGTGGAGAAAGAAAGGGTTTCTTCAAGAGTCCTAGACCTTCCTGATGGTGAAGCTGACAGAAGCATGGATATTTGAATGACATTGCGCTCTGGTCAATCCCAGCATGAGTCTTACTGAGGCCAGCCCTTCTTGCCAGTGGATCTTCAGATGAGGATAGAGGTGTTTAACAACTTTATTTCTAAGATTATATTCTGGGTGTAGATGAGATTTGCAGCTCCAGCTCTTTCAGAAAACAGTCTTCTGAGATTATATGTGATGATTCCATATGGAAGGGACTGAATGCAAATTTTATTTCATATACATATAGCTCAACTAGTGACTGGAGGTGGAGTGGTTTTCCTGCCTGAAGAGAAGGGGGAGGAAATGCTGTGCTGGTTTTGAAGATTTCTTTCTTCCTTCTTGTCCCTTCCTTCCCCAGCTTGGCTCTCTCCTAAGCTTAATTTAAAATGTTAGGGCTTTGGCATCTAATTAAGAAGACTAATAAATCATTAACCTGCTACTGAATAAAATTTTAACCTCTTAGTAAAATTATATATTCCTAAATACAACACTTACTTTTGTTTGTAGAAGCAAAAAGGAAGGTATTACCTACAAGAAACTATCTTTAACTCAGATATCCTTTACCAGGGTGCTAAGCATCTAAGACAAGTCTATGAATGACCTAGTATTATATTTACAGTGTTATGCCACGTGAATTCTAAATGCATGTAAGAAATACATCAAACCCAGTAACACAGGGAAAAATCAAATACTGCTAGCCCATAAACTTCAATGAGGAAATTTAAGTTAGATTGAAGGGAAAAGTTTAACCTACAGATATCAAATAGAGTTGTAATGGTGTAAACTGAACTATTACCCTACCTCATAGAATTCAGTCATTTTGGATGAAATAAAAGTTAATAAATTTAACAAGTAGTTTTGTTGATGGATGGATCCTCTGGAATTGGGAATTAAAAAAGCGTTAAAAAAAAACCTCTACATTTTGTCACTGTTTTTGTTATAGTACATGCAACTGACTATTGTTGGTGTAGAAAGAAGGGCCCTCTGGCAGGGTCTACAACAGGTGGGTATGGGGACAGAGAAGTGATGAAGGTCACTCGGCAGTGACTCGCCTGTAGAAATAGTTCTTATACCAAACTGAGTCGAGGGGTGGGGAGGCAGAGTTACTGTTTAATTTCAGATCCCAAAGCCATAGCTACTGAATGTGCTCCTCCCCTCTTGGATCTCTGCCTCGTCTCCAGGGGTGATGACAACGCAATGGGCTGGCTTCCCATTAGACAGAGAAATATGAGGGAGTGTCCACTGACCTAAGGAAAATATCTCATGAAAACATGGTTTCTTTTATATTGGGAGGCATATAAAAATGCATGTAAACAACATTTTTTATTTGAACATTAAATTTTATTGGTACAGAGCATATGTTTTGTTATACTGGTGACTAATGCCTTTTTAAAATGAGATTTCAAAATGCCATTCTGCTTATGTCATAAGATAAAGAGCTTTTGGAACATTGTTCTGGTGTGAACCCCTATAGTAAGAGCTGATTAACAACAAGACAATTTGAGGTGCCAAAAATATTTTCTGTAGATCCCTCTATTAAGTGGAAAATTTGGGTTTTTTTTTTCTTTAATGTTATCAAAATGGTTTTTGTCTGAGAAACCTCTCCAACTAGACCTTGAAAGTCATCACTTTGCTAATATTAGTGTGCAAAGATACTTATTTGTGTGTAGATACCCTGGTTGGTTCCTATTTCTGTGTCTAATGAGATCAGTAGGAGAATCAATTATTCAAGATCATCTAAAAAAATTATCTGAGAAATAGAAGAGGAAAAATCCAGGAACAAAAGTTAATAAGTATACCAAAAGTTGCTTACTCCCAAAGAAAAGAATTATCTCAACACAGTCTGCCTTAGGAAGTCTTGGTTATGGTCCATGATTGTGATTTGCATGTGTCAGAAAGTACTTTTTAGACCGCAAATGAATTCCTGGATGTTAGCTGTCTTGATGATAATTATCGCATTTTTGGGAAATATACTTGGTCACGTAAACAATGGAAAATGCCAAAGAGGTAAAGTAAACAAAGATATTTTGAACAAAAAAATTGAAATAATAAATGTGGTTGAAAAATGAATATTTTCCCAGGTTGCTAATTTTCTTGCACCATGAAGTGCATGGACAAATGAGTCCTTGGTCACAGTCACCTGGAGTCACAGGGGTCAGCCTTCTCAGGCTCTGCTGGGCCTCAGAAACTGACATCTTGCAGAAGTGTGTGTATACATCTTCCTAGCCTCTAGAAGATTTGGATTTTGGCTTTCATGGAAAATCTTTCCCATTTTAAGATTTTACAAGGATCTTAAGGTCTGCAAAGTGTGTACATTGATAAAGAAACGTGATTTATTCTCATGATCATGAAACAAACCCAGCACTGGTTCCATGGGAAATGGCAGGGTCTGGACTCATACCCCAATTTTAAAGTTGGTGTCATTCAGGGCAACCCTGGTCTCCCCAGATTTTCCATTATTTCTGAGCTGAATTGATCACAGGTCTGATCTGTGTTCTGTCCTGAAACAAAACGAAACACTCTCAATTTGTTGTACATTGGGAAGCTTATGGGCTCTGAAAACTGACTGCCTTGGGTTTGAACTTGAGTTCTTTATTTTAAGAGCTGTGTACCTTTGGGCACATTTGCCTCAGTTTCCTCACTTGTCAGTGGGGAAAATGAAACTTTCTTTTCCCCATATTGTGAAGATTAAAAGAGATAATATATGGAAATCACCTGGCACACAGCAGATACCCAACAAATGTTCATCCTCATCCTTCCCAACCCCTTTTGCAAAGGCCTTTCCCTCTTGCGTAAATCCAAACTTTCTGGAGGCTGAGGGTGCTTGGTGGTTTTCATTCACTGACTCTCAAGATTTTCCAGGATTTTTCTGTGTTTCTGGGTTGTCAGATCAAACAGGTTGTATTTTGATTTTGGAACAGCTCTTGAGGTCTCTGCAGTTCCTCACAGTCTAAACATCGCCGTGGAGGGAGGCAGAACCCAGGTCAGGAAGTCTGTGTGTATGATGCATTGTAGTCCATGTACTGAGTCCATTGCTAAGAGGAAGAGAAGCTCTACACGTCTGTTCTTAACCCCCGGTCTCTCCTGGAAGGAGGAAAGGAGTTCAGTAACCCCGTGACTCTGACCTCTTGCTTCAGAGGAATGTTGTGTTAATGGTTGTGTCAGTGGTGGAATTTCAGACACAACGGGACCAAAGGAAGATTGCCGGGGGACGATGCTCTGAGAGGTGAGGCATTCCCTGAACCCACGTGCCACCATGCAGAGGCTGCCTATTCTACCAGAATACCAAGTGGGCTCTGGCTAAGACTTCATGCTGGCTCTACCAGCCAGTACAAGAAATAATTAGTGATCCATGAACACAAGTAGGACTCTTGGCCTGCTTAAATTCATCACTAATTCAACAAACATTTACTGAGCAAATTTTCTCCCAGGAAATATAGGTTTTACCTGTTGTTCCACAGCAATCACATTAAAGGACTCATTGTTTTCCTCAAGATACTGATCCAGGGATTCGTGGATAGATTTCCAAGAATAGGTGAATCCCCTGAAACTATGTGCCAAACAGTGGGTGCGTGAGTCTGTGCACTTCTGGTAAGAACATCCAGAACTTTCATTAGCTTCTCAGAACATCAGAAACCACCTGTTGGATGTGAACTGAATGTTCTCCCTGTACTCAGCTGGGGCCCGTAGGAATCTTGGCTTCAGAGTCCCTCCTGGGCCCTCACATAGAGACAGTACGATGAGCAAGTGTATGCTCCCCATTCCCCAGAAGCCCATGCCCTGAGCGCTGAGCAATATTGCCGGACCTCCTTCCAGATACTGCTCCCTGGACCCTAACCCAGTCACAGGCTGGTCTGTGTTCGGCTAAAGATAAACCCTTTTCCAACTACTTGGAACTAAGCCACACAGTGGGCCAAAGTTATAGAACAAGTGTTGAGCCTGGCCGGGAAGGGTGGTGCGCTGGGCTATGCTCTTCTACTGGGACAAAAATGCCTGCTGCAGAACTGTATCTCCCGCCCTCATTAATGCACCCTGCTCAGTGCCTGGTACCCAGGAAGCGCTCAGCTCATGTTCATGGAGTTGAAGTGAACAGGGACTGATAATTCTAGCTCTTGGGCTGGGAGGGGGAAACCACACCATATAAATTACCATACTGCAAGGTAGAAAGGGACCCATTTCTTGAGAGAATTGCAAGATGGTGGCTCAGGGACTACAGTGCAGAGGATGACAGGCAATCTTCGGCTCAAGGGCCAGGTGGGTTGATGGGAACACAGAGAATCCTTTCCAGAGGAGGAGACTTAGGGATGGTAGGAGATCAACAGGAGGATATGTGAATAAAGGACATATAAAGGAAGGAAGTGGCTTAGGCAGGAGTACACAGGGCAGGGAGGTGTGGGCAAAAGCGAACAGCTTGGTTAGCCTGGAGCCAAAAGTGCCGGGAAGAGCGGGGCCAAATTGGGTTGGAAAGTTGGTAGGTGCCCACTGCTCTGTACCCTCCTCTCCCAAGACTATCCCCTTGGCCAGTCCACTGAGCTGCAGCAGGGCACAGCTCCTGTGGGTTTACTGACCAAAGCCCCAGGCTAGGGTGACCCAAGGCTCAGAGCTGTGCTGAGTTATTCTCTTTACAACTAAAACTTCATGGGTCTCAATGGAAGGGGCTCCTGCCTGTTGGATCTTGGAGCTCTCTGCAGGCAGGGAGCAGATCTGTAATTACAGAGGCAGCTGATACTCTTTCCCAGGGGATCACGTTTCAGTTTATAATGTCGTCATCCATAAGCTTCGTTCATCTCTGGTAATGAGATGACATAGGGCAACGTTATTGGATTTGAGATAGGATTGTTTTCTTTTGTTTTCCTCTCCTCCCACTCCACCCCTCTCACCTCTCTCCTCCAAATTTCGGCTAATCTGTCTCTAGCTGACCTCTGGCATTTTCAATGTAACTCCTCACCACAGAGAGAACATTCCAGGAGGCAATTAATAATGGAATTGTTGCTTAGACTCAAATCTCCTTTAAAAACTAGTTCAAATATCTCATTTCCTCCAGGCAGCCTTCCCAAATTGCATTTCCCAAAATTTTGATGCCCTTGCTATTACATAGGTAGTTATTTTCTGTTGTTGCTGATCCTAAAGGTACATTGTGACTATTTCAGGCCTTGGACCCTTTAAATCATCAGTTATATTGAATTATGAGCATAAAGAAAAAATTTAAGAGCGTAAAATCCCTCCTTTAGGCTGAGGACAAGGGGGCAGGGATTCTGATGTCCCCTCTCCACGTCTGTGTAGAGACTGTCTCCTCCATCAGCTGGGTGCTTCAGTCCTCCCTCTCTCTCTCCAGAGTGCTCTCCCAGGGCTTGCTGGGCATAGGGGTGAGCTGTACAGTGGATGGTGGATGGGTCCCTCAGGGCCCTCAGCCCACTTCCCCATAGGAAGCCAAGCATCACTGATTAGGGCAGAGGACAGTGGAGGGGTTTGTGCCCTGAAAGTCCTGGGGACCCTCTATTTGTGTGGGCAGGCCTGTTGCATAATTAGAGGGCATAATCCCTAAGGTAAGCTGTGGGATGTGCCTGTGCTTGGCTCTTGGAGTATGGTGGGTCCCGGATAGCACTGGAAAGCTGTGATGTAGACAGTGCAGCCTTAGGCACCCTACTGTGTGCGCCTGTCCTAGGCCCTCCGTACCCATGCTGTCCTCGCTAGGAGGGAAAGAATGTTCCAGCTAAGCCAAGGCTGAGAGGCAGCATGAGTGCATTGACAGCTAAGTATTTTCATCACAAATTTAAATAGTAAACACAAAAGGGTGCAATTTCTGGCATATTGAAAATATGACAGTTATAAAACTGTAACATTGCTCTTTTTAGATGTATCCAAAGAAATATAAATACCATAGCAGTTTGATATTCACCGTCATATGTTTTAAAAGTACACGAACAGGACTTTTTTACCATCAGAAATCTTATATTGTTCCTATTTCTTTTTGAATCTGCATTTTTATTCCATTTCTCCCATAGAATTTTATTCTAATATCTTTTTATGCTTATCATTCTCTCTGCAATAAAAATGGTGTGTGTATATTAAAGTTAACATAAGAAATCTGCAACTATAACCTCTAAATGTTAAAAAAAACTTTTCTAGATTATGCATTAAAATAATTTTATTATACTATTGATCAAAATGTCATAAATATAATACAAATTTTAATATTTAACAAAAATATAATGTTACTGTAAATGTATCTCTTCATGACAGGGGAAGGCTTTCTTTTTTGTTTGCTCCTCTATTTGTAGATAAATGTTATTTATTGTTAGAATAAGATGGTGTTTAGCTTCAGTTCTATTCCTATTTTCCTTTCTTGTAGATATACATGCTGAGAAAATATGTTCACAAAAATACGGTGGGAATAGAAAGAGTTTTACTATAGCAATTCTTTGAACTCTTTCCCAGTTATATACCAAAATCACATGGTGACCTATCATCGAAAACTACTTTTAATGATCTATCAGTTGACAGTTCAATTAGGTCCTCTGTCTATTTAGCTGAATGCAAAGGATGGAGAATCAACTAACTGGCAAAACTTATTTTGTTTTTTGTTTGTTTGTTTGTTTTCTGGGTAGGGATGTTAGTGCTAATAAAAGATTTTTTTCTTTTAAAAAGAGTTTTATTGAGATATAATTGACATACAATGAACTGCATATAAAGTATAGAATCTGATATTTTTTTCTTATTAGTCATCTGTTTTATACATATTAATGTATGTATGGCTATCCCAATCTTCCAATTCATCCCACCCCAACCCCCTGCTTTCCCCCCTTGGTGTCCATATGTTTGTTCTCTACATCTGTGTCTCCATTTCTGCTTTGCAAACTGGTTCATCTATACCATTTTTCTAGATTCCACATATATGCATTAATATACGATATTGGCAGTTTCTATGTCCATCCATGTCTCTACAAATGACCTAATTTCATTCCATTTTATGAATGAGTAATTTTCCATTGTATATATGTACCACCTCCCCTTTATCCATTCATCTGTCAATGGACAATTAGATTGGTTTCATGTCCTGGCTGTTGTAAATAGTGCTGCAATGAACTTTGGGGTGTATGTGTCTTTTTGAATTATGGTTTTTCTCTGGGTATATGCCCAGCAGTGGGATTGCTAGGTCATATGATAATTATATTTTTAGTTTTTTAAGGAACCTCCATACTGTTCTCCACAGTGGCTGTATCAATTTACATTCCCACCAACAGTGTAGGAGAGTTCCCTTTTCTCCACACCCTCTCCAGCATTTATTGTTTGTAGATTTTCTGATGATGCCCGTTCTAACCTGTGTGAGGTGATACCTCATTGTAGTTTTGATTTGCATTTCTCTAATAGTTTAGTGATGTTGAATAGCATTTCATGTGTCTCTTGGCCATCTGTATGTCTTCTTTGGAGAAATGCCTTTTTAGGTCTTCCACTCATTTGTTGAGTGGGTTGTTTGTTTTTTTGATATTGAGTTGCATGAACTGTTTATATATTTTGGAGATTAATCCTTTGTCTGTTGATTCATTTGCAAATATTTTCTCCCATTCTGAGGATTGTCTTTTCGTTTTGTTTAGAGTTTCCTTTGCTGTGCAAAAGCTTTTGTTTCATTAGGTCCCATTTGTTTATTTTTGTTTTTATTTCCATTACTCTAGGAGATGGGTCAAAAAAGATCTTGCTGTGATTTATGTCAAAGAGTGTTCTTCCTATGTTTTGCTCTAAGAGTTATATAGTGTCTCGCCTTACATTTAGGTCTTTAATCCATTTTGAGTTTATTTTTGTAGATGGTGTTAGGGAGTGTTCTAATTTCATTCTTTTCCATGTAGCTGTCCAGTTTTCCCAGCACCACTTATTGAAGAGGCTGTCTTTTCTCCATTTTATATCCTTGCCTCCTTTGTCGTAGATTAGTTGACCATAGGTGCATGGATTTATCTCTGGACTTTCTATCCTGTTCCATTGATCTATATTTCTGTTTTTTGTGTCAGTACCATATTGTCTTTGTTACTGTAGCTTTGTAGTATAGTCTCTACTATAGTCCCTGTAGTATATCAGGGAGTCTGATTCCTCTAGCTCCATTTTTTTCCTCAAGATTGCTTTGGCTATTTGGGAATCTTTTATGACTTCATATAAATTTTAGGATTTTTTGTTCTAGTTCCATAAAAAATGCCATTGGTAATTTGATAGGGATTGCATTAAATCTGCAGATTGCTTTAGGTAGTATAGTTATTTTCACAATATGGATTCTTCCAATCCAAGAACATGGTATATCTCTCCATCTGTTTGTGTCATCTTTGATTTTTTTCATCAGTGTCTTATAGTTGAGTACTAGTCTTTTACCTCCTTCTTTAGGTTTATTCCTAGGTATTTTATTCTTTTTGTCGCAATGGTGAATGAGATTGTTTCCTTAATTTCTCTTTCTGATCTTTCCTTGTTAGTATATAGGAATGCAAGATATTTCTGTGTGTTAATTTTTTATACTGTAACTTTACCAAATTCTTTCATTAGCTCTACTAGTTTTCTGGTGGCATCTTTAGGATTTTCTATGTATAATATCATGTCATCTACAAACAGTGACAGTTTTACTTTTTCTTTTCCAATTTGGATTCCTTTTATTTCTTTTTCTTCTCTGATTGCTATAATAAGGACTACCAAAACTATGTTGAATACTAGTGGTGAGAGTGGACATCCTTGTCTTGTTCCTGATCTTAGAGGGAATGCTTTCAGTTTTTCACCATTGAGAATGATGTTTGCTGTGGGTTTGTCGTATATGGCCTTTATTATGTTGAGGTAGGTTCTCTCTGTGCCCACTTTCTGGAGAGTTTTTATCATAAATCAGTGTTGAATTTTGTTAAAAGCTTTTTCTGCATCTATTGAGATAATCATATGGTTTTTATTCTTCAATTTGTTGATGTGGTATATCACACTGATTGATTTGCAGATATTGGAAAATCCTTATATCCCTGGGATAAGTCCCATTTGATCATGCTGTATGATTCTTTTATTCAGTTTGCTAGTATTTCTTTTTGAGAATTTTTGCATCTATGTTCATCAGTGGTATTGGCCTGTAACATTCTTTTTCGGGCTCTTTGTCTGGCTTTGGTATCAGGGTGATGGTGACCTCATAGAATGAACTTGAGAGTGTCCCTTCCTCTGCAGATTTTTGAAATAGTTTCAGAAGGATAAGTGTTCACTCTTCTCTAAATGTTTGATAGCATTCACCTGTGAAGCCATCTGGTCCTGCACTTTTGTTTGTTGGAAGATTTTTAATCACAGTTTCAATTTTATTACTTGTGATTGGTCTGTTCATATTTTCTATTTCTTCCTGATTCAGTCTTAGAAAGTTATACCCTTCTAAGAATTTGTCCATTTCTTCCAGGTTGTCCATTTTATTGGCATATAGTTGCTTGTATATATCAGCTTGTAGTCTCTAGTGATGCTTTTTATTTCTGCAGTGTCTTTTGTAACTTCTTCTGTTTCACTTCTAATTTTATTGATATGAGTCCTCTCCCTCTTTTTCTTGGTGAGTCTGGCTAAAGGTTTATCAATTTTGTTTATCTTCTCAAAGAACCAGCTTTAAGTTTTATTGATCCTTGGTATTGTTTTCTTTGTTTCTATTTCATTCATTTATTTCTGCCCTGATCTTTATGATTTCTTTCCTTCTACTAACTTTAAGTGATTTTTTATTTTTTTATTTTTTTGGGGGTACACCAAGTTCAATCATCTGTTTTTATACACATATCCTCGTATTCCCTCCCTTCCTTGACTCCCCCTCCTCAAGTCCCCCCCACCATCCCCACCCCAGTCCTCTAAGGCATCTTCCATCCTCGAGTTGGACTCCCTTTGTTATACAACAACTTCCCACTGACTATCTATTTTACAGTTGGTAGTATATATATGTCTGTGCTACTGTCTCGCTTCGTCTGTTTCCCCTTCACCCCCCGCCCCCTCCAATACCTCGAGTTCTCCAGTCCATTCTCTGTATCTGCGTCCTTGTTCTTGTCACTGAGTTCATCAGTACCATTTTTAGATTCCATATATGTGAGTTAGCATACAATATTTGTCCTTCTCTTTCTGACTTACTTCACTCTGTATGACAGATTGTAGTTCTATCCACCTCAATACATATAGCTCCATCTCATCCCTTTTTATAGCTGAGTAATATTCCATTGTGTATATATGCCACATCTTCGTTATCCATTCATTTGTTGATGGGCATTTAGGTTGCTTCCATGTCCTGGCTATTGTAAATAGTGCTGCAATAAACATTATGGTACAAGTTTCTTTTGGGATTATGGTTTTCTTTGGGTATATGCCCAGTAGTGGGATTACTGGATCATATGGAAGTTCTATTTGTAGTTTTTGAAGGAACCTCCAAATTGTTTTCCATAGTGGCTGTATCAACTTACAGTCCCACCAACAGTGCAGGAGAGTTCCCTTTTCTCCACACCCTCTCCAACATTTGTGGTTTCCAGACTTTGTGATGATGGCCATTCTGATTGGTGTGAGGTGATACCTCATTGTGGCTTTGACTTGCATTTCTCTGATGATGAGTGATGTTGAGCATCTTTTCATGTGTTTGTTGGCCATCTGTATGTCTTCTTTGGAGAAATGTCTATTTAGGTCTTCTGCCCATTTGTGGATTGGGTTATTTGCTTTTTTGGTATGAAGCTTCATGAGCTGCTTGTATATTTTGGAGGTTAATCCTTTGTCCGTTGTTTCATAGGCAATTATTTTTTCCCATTCTGAGGGTTGCCTTCTAGTCTTGTTTATGGTTTCTTTCACTGTGCAAAAGCTTTTAAGTTTCATGAGGTCCCATTTGTTTATTCTTGATTTTATTTCCCTGATTCTAGGAGGTGGATCAAAAAGGATGTTGCTTTGATGTATGTCATAGAGTGTTCTGCCTATGTTTTCCTCTAGGAGTTTTATAGTGTGTGGCCTTACATGTAGGTCTTTAATCCATTTGGAGTTTATTTTTGTGGATGGTGTTAGGAAGTGTTCTAATTTCATTCTTTTACATGTTGCTGTCCAATTTTCCCAGCACCACTTATTGAAGAGGCTGTCTTTTTTCCATTGTATACTCGTGCCTCCTTTGTCAAAGATAAGGTGCCCATATGTGTTTGGGCTTCCTTCTGAGTTCTCTATTCTATTCCATTGGTCTTCCTTTCTATTTTTGTGCCAGTACCATACTGTCTTGATCACTATGGCCCTGTAGTATAGTTTGAAGTCAGGAAGCCTGATTCCACCAACTCCATTTTTCCTTCTCAAGATTGCTTTGGCTATTCGGGGTCTTTTGCGTTTCCAGACAAATCGTAAGATTTCTTGCTCTAGTTCTGTGAAAAATGCCATTGGTCATTTGATGGGGATTGCATTGAATCTGTAAATTGCTTTGGGTAGTACAGTCATTTTCACCATGTTGATTCTTCCAATCCAGGAACGTGGTATGTCCCTCCATCTGTTTGTGTCGTCTTTGATTTCTTTCATCAATGTCTTAAAGTTTTCTGCATACAGGTCTTTTGCCTCCTTAGGCAGGTTTATTCCTAGGTATTTTATTCTTTTGGTTGCAATGGTGAATGGGAGAGTTTCCTTAATTTCTCTTTCTGCTCTTCCGTTGTTAGTGTATAGGAATGCAAGAGATTTCTGTGCATTAATTTTGTATCCTGCTACTTTACTAAACTCTTCAATTAGTGCTAGCAGTTTTCTGGTCGAGTCTTTAGGGTTTTCTATATATAATATCATATCATCTGCAAAGAGTGACAATTTGACTTCTTCTTTTCCAATTTGTATTCCTTTGATTTCTTTTTCTTCTCTGATTGCTGTGGCTAAAACCTCCAAAACTATGTTGAATAATAGTGGTGAGAGTGGACACCCTTGTCTTGTTCCTGTTCTTAGAGGGAATTCTTCCAGTTTTTCCCCATTGAGAACGATGTTGGCTTTTGGTTTTTCATATATGGCTTTTATTATGTTGAGGTAATTTCCTTCTATGCCCATTTTCTGGAGAGCTTTTATCATAAATGGATGTTGAACTTTGTCAAAAGCTTTTTCTGCATCTATTGAAATGATCATATGGTTTTTATCCTTCAGTTTGTTGATATGATGTATCACGTTGATTGATTTGCATATATTGAAGAATCCTTGCATCCCAGGGATAAACCCCACTTGATCATGGTGTATGATTTTTTTAATGTGCTGTTGGAGTCTGTTAGCTGGTATTTTGTTGAGGATTTTTGCATCTCTATTCATCAGTGATATTGGTCTGTAGTTTTCTTTTTTTGTGACATCTTTGCCTGGTTTTGGTATCAGGGTGATAGTAGCCTCGTAGAATGAGTTTGGGAGTGCTCCGCCTTCTGCAATATTTTGGAAGAGTTTGAGAAGGATAGGTGTTAGCTCTTCTCGAAATGTTTGATAGAATTCGCCCGTGAACCCATCTGGTCCTGGGCTTTTGTGTGTTGGGAGATTTTTAATCACTGCCTCAATTTCCGTACTTGTGATTGGTCTGTTCATGGTTTCTATTTCTTCCTGGTTCAGTCTTGGAAGATTGTATTTTTCTAAGAATGTATCCATTTCTTCCAGGTTATCCAATTGATTGGCATATAGTTGCTTGTAGTAGTCTCTCATGATGTTTTGTATTTCTGAGGTGTCCGTTGTGACTTCTTCTTTTTCATTTCTAATTCTGTTGATTTGCATCTTCTCCCTTTTTTTCTTGATGAGTCTGGCTAATGGTTTATCAATTTTGTTAATCTTCTCAAAGAACCAGCTTTTAGTTTTATTTATTTTTCTTATAGTTTCTTTCCTTTCTTTTTCATTTATTTCTGCTCTGATCTTTATGATTTCTTTCCTTCTGCTCACTTTGGGGTTTCTTTGTTCTTCTTTCTCTAGTTGTTTGAGGTGTAAGGTTAGGTTGTTTATTCGATCATCTTCTTGTTTCTTAAGGTAGGACTGTATTGCTGTAAACTTCCCTCTTAGAACTGCTTTTGCTGCATCCCATAGGTTTTGGGTTGTTGTGTTTTCGTTGTCATTTGTTTCTAGATATTTTTTGATGTCCTCTTTGATTTCTTTAGTGATTCCTTGGTTGTTTAAGAGTGAATTGTTTAGCCTCCATGTGTTTGTATTTTTTGCAGTTTTTTTCCTGTAATTGATATCTAGTCTCATGGCGTTGTGGTCTGAGAAGATGCTTGATATGATTTCAATTTTCTTGAATTTGCTGAGGTTTGATTTGTGACCCAAGGTGTGATCTATCCTGGAAAATGTTCCGTGTGCACTTGAGAAGAAAGTGTAGTCTGTCGTTTTTGGATGGAATGTCCTATAAATATCAATTAAGTCAAGATGGTCTAATGTGTCATTTAAAGCTTGTGTGTCTTTATTTATTTTCTGTTTGGATGATCTGCCCATTGATGTAAGTGGGGTGTTCAAGTCTCCCACTATTATTGTGTTACTGTCGATGTCCCCTTTTATCGCTGTTAGCATTTGCCTTATGTATTGAGGTGCTCCTATATTGCGGGCATAGATATTTACCATTGTGCTATGTTCTTCTTGAATGGATCCCTTGATCATTATGTAGTGTCCTTCCTTGTCTCTTTTAATGGTCTTTACTTTCAAGTCTAATTTGTCTGATATGAGTATTGCTACTCCAGCTTTCTTTTGACTTCCATTTGCATGGACTATCTTTTTCCATCCCTTTCCTTTCAGTCTATATGTATCCCTTGGTCTGAAGTGGGTTTCTTGTAGGCAGCATATAGAAGGGTCTTGTTTTTGTATCCATTCAGCCAGTCTGTGTCTTTTGGTTGGAGCATTTAATCCATTGACATTTAAGGTGATTATTGACATGTGTGTTCCAATTACCATTTTCTTAATTGTTTTGGGTTTGTATTTGTAGGTGTTTTCCTTTTCTTGTGTTTCCTCCTTAGAGAAGTTCCTTTAGCACTTGTTGTAAGGCTGGTTTGGTGGTGCTGAATTCTCTTAACTTTTGCTTGTCTGGAAAGCTTTTGATTTCTCCCTCAAATCTGAATGAGATTCTTGCTGGGTAGAGTATTCTTGGCTGTAGGTTTCTCTCTTTCAGGACTTTGAGTATATCCTGCCATTCCCTTCCGGCCTGCAGAGTTTCTGTAGAAAGGTCAGCTGTTATCCTTATGGGTTTTCCCTTATATGTTGTTTGTTGCTTTTCTCTTGCTGCTTTTAATAGTTTTTCTTTGTGTTTGATTGTTGTTAGTTTGATTAATATGTGTCTTGGTGTATTTCTCCTTGGGTTTATTCTGTATGGGACTCTCTGTGCTTCTTGGACTTGGTGAATTATTTCCTTTCCCATGTTGGGGAAGTTTTCCACTATAACCTCTTCAAATATTTTCTCAGACCCTTTCTTGTTTTCTTCTTCTTCTGGGATGCCTATAATTCGAATGTTGGTACGCTTAATGTTATCACTGAGGTCTCTGAGACTGTCTTGTATTCTTTTTATTCTTTTTTGCTTTTCCTGCTCTGTGGCGTTTATTTCCCCCATTTTATCTTCCAACTCACTTATTCATTCTTCTGCCTCAGTCATTCTGCTGGTTATAGCATCTAGAGTATTTTTAATTTCAGTTATTTTGTTATCCATTGCTGTTTGTTTTTCTGAGTTCTTATGAACTGTTTCTTGTACTTTCTCTATTTCGTTATTGAGATTTTGTATCATTTTTACTATCATTACTCTAAATTCTTTTTCAGGCATTTTTCCTATTTCCTCCTCATTTATTTGGTCTTGTGGGTTTTTTTCCTGCTCCTTTGCCTGCATGGTGTTTCTTTGTTTCCTCATGGTTGCCCAGACTTTTGGGGTTGCTTGTCCTGGCGATAGAGGTGTGTATAGAAGACTGTCCAAGCCTCAGACTAATGTCCAAGTATTGGATTAAACAAATATTAAGTCTAGGAAACACATACATGTATAAGACACACAATTACTGAATCCATTAGGACATAAGGCTCTAGAAAGACCTGACAGAACCCCAGTGTGCTATCAGATATTCAAAGAGAAACCCAACAGAAATTGACAACTGAAACAGAACAAATCAGAGACAAAAGCAAAAGCAAACAAACAAACAAATAACACCTTATACATACAAACATTAATCCAGGGAGATTTTGTAAGCTAGGATCAAATATAGAAAAGAGCCAGAGTACCACCAGAGAGAATGGAGATTCTCAGAATGTAATTAGACAACTGTCTAAAACTAAGATAAAGACAAAAGCCTAATATTAAATACCAAGGCAGTGTGTCATCTGGAGAATAGAGCAAGGAGTCTGAGCAGACCGATAGTGTTGCTTATAAGTATGTTAAGATAAAATAAACTTAAAAAGGCTGGGAGAAAGGGGAACAGAAGTGCGTAATGTAGTTGGAAATATGCGAATAAAAAGAAAAGAATAGAAATGTATAAAAGATAGGGATGAAAGGAAAGTATGAGAGATATATTGTCCGTACTACCAAAAACTTAGCTAGATATAGAAGTATATAAAAAGGCAAAAAATAAAATAAAAATATCATTAAAAAATTATGTTATAAAACTTGTAGATCCCTTAGGGCTAAGATCATATTTAATAAAGAAAAAAAAAAGAGAAAAAGAAAAAGAAAAAAAGAAAAAAAAAAATCCAGAACTGATCCCAGAATGGACCAGTTCAATAGGTATTGATACTACTATTTCTGTTTCCTTAGTGTCTCAGCTGTAAGTGTCCTTCTCCTTGCCTTGAGTTTTTTTGCATTATTCTGTGACCAGCAGAGGTTCCTTTATTGTTTGTCTGTAAGTGTCGGTGTGTGGGGAGGGAGAGGGTACAATAGTTGCTCCTTCCCCTGGGAGTGAGTGAGCAGTGGCGCACTGTTGTTTCAGTCGGGCTTGGAGGTGCCTGTTGCAGAGGGACGCTGGTGGCTCAGGCATAAACAGAAAGTCTTAGAGTTGGGCCTCTCTCGGGGTTTTTTGTTGTTGTTGCTGTTGTTTTTTTTTTTTTTTCTCTTGGCAGCCTCCCTGCTGCTGGTGTTCCAAGGGGTTTTAATCTAGCCCCGCCCGAGTGCCTGAGGGTGCTTGTTATCCCTGAGCGCCTTAGGTGGCCCACGGGCGTCTCTCCGCTGCCTGTTGCAGAGTGCAGAGGTGCTGAAAGAGAGAGAGAGGCTATGTGCGCGCAGCTCCTCCCGCCCCGCCCGTGAGCCTGCAGCCTCCAGCCACCATCATGGCCGGGCAGCTCTCTGGACAGGCACTCCTCTCCGCAGACCTCCTCCCTCCTGTCCTCTCGGTTCGTCACCCTACCGGCAACAATGTTTCTCACCCTGAACCAGCTCTCCGGTTCCCACGCTCCCACTCCTGGACCCTCCGTTCAGCCGCGGATCGACATCTCGGTCCGGGAACGCTGAGCTGCGCTGCGGACCCTCCGTGTGTTTCTCACTCCCTCCCGTCTGCCACAGCTCCGCCGCTTCACCCTCTTTGAACCTTCGTAGATGCCTCCCTACCGGCTATGTCAGGCTCCCCTCGGTCCTTTCTGGTGTCCGAGGCCGTCTGCTGGTGTTCAGCTGGTTCTCTGTGGGAATGACTGCGTCCTTCCGTGCATTCCCAATGCATCTGTGGAGAGGGATGCACTCCACGTCCCTCTACTTTGCCACCATCTTTTCTCCCCCTCCTACTAACTTTAGATTTTGTTTGTTCTTCTTTCTCTAGTTCCTTTAGGTGTAAGGTTAGATTGTTTATTTGGGATTTTTCTTGTTTCTTGAGGTAGCTGTGTTGCTATAAACTTCCCTCTTAGAACTGCTTTTGTTGCATCCCATAGGTTTTGGATCATTGTATTTTCATTGTCATTTGTCTCTAGGTATTTTTTTATTTCCTCCTTGATTTCTTCAGTGATCTCTTGGTTATTTAGTAGTATATTGTGTAGCCTCCACGTGTTTGTGTTTTTTATGTTTTTTTTTCCTATTATTTATTTCTAATCTCATAGTGTTATGGTCAGAAGATGCTTGGTAAGATTTCAATTTTCTTAAATTTACCTAAGCTTGATTCGTGACCCAAGATGTGCTCTATCCTGGAGAATGTTCCATGTGCACTTGAGAAGAAAATGTAATCTGCTGTTTTCAGATGGAATGTCCTATAAGTATCTATTAAATCTACCTGGTCTATTGTGTCATTTAGAGCTTGTGTTTCCTTATTAATTTTCTGTCTGGATGATCGGTCCTTTGGTGTAAGTGGGGTGTTAAAGTCCCCCACTATTATTGTGTTACTGTTGCTCTCCTCTTTTATAGTTGTTAGCATTTGCAGTATATATTGAGGTGCTCCTATGTTGGGTGCATGTATTTTTATAATTGTTGTATCTTCTCCTTGGATTGATTCCTTTATCATTATGTAGTGTCCTTCCTTGTCTCTTGAAACATTCCTTATTTTAAAGTTTATTTTATCTGATATGAGTATTGTTACTCCATCTTTCTTTTGATTTACATTTGCATGGAATATCTTTTTCCATCCCCTCACTTTCAGTCTGTATGTGTCCCTAGTTCTGAAGTGGGTGTCTTGTAGATAGCATGTATATGGGTCTTGTTGTTGTATCCATTCAGCCAGTCTGTGTCTTTTGGTTGGAGAATTTAATCTATTTACATTGAAGGTAATTATCAATATGTATGTTCCCATTACCATTTTCTTAATTGTTTTGTTTATGTTTTTGTAGGTCCTTTTCTTCTCTTGTGTTTCCCACCTAGAGAAGTTCCTTTAGCATTTGTTGTAGGGCTGGTCTGGTGGTGCTGAATTCTCTTAGCTTTTGTTTGTCTGTAAAGCTTTTGATTTCTCCATTGAATCTGAATGAGATCCTTACTGGGTAAAGTATTCTTGGCTGTAGGTTCTTCCATTTCATCACTTTCAATATATCATGCCACTCCCTTCTGGCTTGCAGAGTTTCTGCTGAGAAATCAGCTGTTAACCTTATGGAAGTTCCCTTGTATGTTATTTCTCATTTTTGCCTTGTTGCTTTTAATAATATTTCTTTGTCTTTAACTTTTGTCAGTTTGATTATTATGTGTCTTGGCGTGTTTCTCCTTGGGTTTAATCCTGCCTGGGACTCTCTGCACTTCCTGGACTTGGGTAGCTATTTCCTTTCCCATGTTGGGGAAGTTTTCAACTATAATCACTTCCAATATTTTCTCAGGTCCTTTCTCTCTCTCTTCGCCTTCTGGGACCCCTATAATGCGAATGTTGGTGTGTTTAACATTGTCCCAGAGGTCTTTTAGGCTGTATTCAGTTCTTTTCATTCTTTTTTCTTTATTCTGTTCTGCAGCAGTGATTATCACCATTCTGTCTTCCAGGTCACTTATCCATTCTTCTGCGTCAGCTATTCTCTTATTGATTCCTTCTAGTGTATTTTTCATTTCAGTTGTTGCATTGCTTATCTCTGTTTGTTCTTTAATTCTTCTAGGTCTTTGTTAAACATTTCTTGCGTCTTTTGATCTCTGTATCCAGTCTTTTTCTGAGGTCCTGGATCATCTTCACTGTCATTATTCTGAATTCTTTTTCTGGAAGGTTGCCTATCTCCACTTCATTTAGTTGTTTTTCTGGAGTTTTATCTTGTTCCTTCATCTGGTACAAAGTTCTCTGCCTTTTCATTTTCTCTATCTTTCTGTTATTGTGGTTTTCATTCTGCAGGTTGCAGGATTACAGTTCTTCTTGCTGCTGCTGTCTGCCCTCTTGTGGATGAGGCTATCTAAGAGGCTTGTGCAGGCTTCCTGATGGGAGTGTCTGGTGGTGGGCAAAGCCAGGTGTTGCTCTGGTGGGCAGAGCTCAGTAAAGCTTTAAAACTTTAATCTGCTTATCTGCTAATGGGTGGGGCTGAGTTCCCTCCCTGTTGGTTGTTTGGCCTGAGGAGACCCAGCACTGCAGCCTATAGGCTCTTTGGCGGGGCTAATGGCAGACTCTGGGAGGGCTCACACCAATGAGTACTTCCCAGAACTTCTGCTACTAGTGTCCTTGTCTCTATGGTGAGCCACAGCCACTCCCTGCCTCTGCAGGAGACCCTCCAACACTAGCAGGTAGGTCTGGTTCAGTCTCCTATGGGGTCACTGCTCCTTCCCCTTGGGTCCTGGTACACACACTACTTTGTGTGTGCCCTCCAAGAGTGGAGTCTCTGTTTCCCCCAGTCCTGTGTAAGTCCTGCAATCAAATCCTGCTGGCCTTCAAAGTCTGATTCTCTGGGGATTCCTCCTCCCATTGCTGGACCCCCAGGTTGGGAAGCCTGATGTGGGGCTCAGAACCCTCACTCCAGTAGGTGGACTTCTGTGGTATAATTGTTCTCCAGTTTGTGAGTCACCCATCCAGCAGTTATGGGATTTGGTTTTATCATGATTGTGCCCCTCCTACTGTCTCATTGCAGCTTCTCCTTTGTCTTTGGGTGTGGGGTATCTTTTTTGGTGAGTTCCAGGGTCTTCCTGTTGGTGATTGTTCAGCAGTTAGTTGTGATTCCAGTGCTCTCACAAAAGGAAGTGAGCACACATCCTTTTACTTCACCATCTTGAACCAAATCTCTAGGAAAACTTATTTTGAATAAGTGTCATTGTATGTATTCATTTTCTCAGTTTCTAGAAAGTATATCAAAAAGGCTCTACTTAGACTTATGGAATGACTATTAATTATATCCTGCACTTTAGATAAGAGCATGAAAACCAGGAGGCAATGATCACTAGGAGCCAACCATAGCATGGCTGCCAACCATAGCATGGCACTTCGTGCTTCCTCTATCTTAATGTTGAGTCCTTGTTGCTTTCTGGGGTAAGAAGGACAGTCTTACTCCATATCCTCAGACAGACATAATACAAGTTTTTAAGCTAAAACATGTATAAAGATGTTCACTGCTGTGTTATTGATAATAACAAAAAATTAGAAACAGTACAGCACAAAGCACTGGGAAGCAGCCTCATAGTGTATATCTCCCCCTGCCCCCAACCCCAGCTCAGCTCAATTTAGGCTGTGAGGTCAGAGAGGACAGAGTATACAGAGCAGAACTATAGCATCCACTGTCCACTTCTCTCCTCCTGTACTTCCCCCCTTCCCCTTTGCCCTCAAGAATGTACAAAGCTGGATATGAAGGCAAGTGAAACCAGAAATGGAGGCCTGCAGGTCTAGGGAAATGTGAAAGATCTGAGATAACAGTGGTGACAAAGTCAGGTTCTTTAGAAGTGACCTTCTGGGGGAAATGGGAAGATGGTGTGTCACTGTTTCAGTTATGTGATGTAACTTCTGGGGATCTAATGTATAGCATGGTGACAATAGTTAATAACTCTGTACATACTCCATACTTGAAATTTGCTAAGAGGGCAGGTGGTAAATTTTCTCACCATACACACACAGAAAAGAAAAAGAAAAGAAAATGGTAACTATGTGAAGTAATGCATATTTTAATTAGCTTTAATGTCATAGTTATTTCACAATGTATACATATGTCAAATCATCAGTTATACACCTTAAATATATATACTTTTTATTTGTCAGTTATACCTCAGTAAAGCTAAGGGGAAAAGTGACCTCCTATCAAATTAAAGGGGAGGTGAACTAGCTGCTCTCTCATGTGTGTGCATGCTCTCTCTCTCTCTCTCACTTACACACACATCACAGATTGTTTTATCAATTATAAAAACTATCAGTAAAGTGCTTGGATCCATATTTCTTTTAAATACCAGTGCTAAGAATAAAAAAATACTGAAGAGCCATGTATAACATGAAGACATTTTCATTCTTTGACTTCCTTCTACCCTTTCTCATGTACATCTTCTGTGTGTGCAGTGTGTGTTCTGGGATGTGGGGAACCAATGTATTACTATTAAGTTATGAACATTTTACTTTATGCTCTCTTTCAAAAATTAATTAATGTTTACATTGCATGCTTTGAAATATTTACAATAATTATTTAAACTTGATTGTATGCTTAAATCTCTTTGTCTTTTCCCCCTGCATTCTGGAGACAGATTCTTGAGTATCAGGAAAAATTTTAAAAGACTGAAATGGGCAAAAGGACACTGGGAATCCTTTCAGTGGAATGTGGGGTATTATAAAGAGGACTTTTCAGGGTTATTGGATCCACTAAGGTCCTGATTCTTTCATTATTTCTTTTTTCTAGGCTATATTACAACCCTGTAATATGAAGAAAACTGGTAGTAATATAAGTGATTCTTATCCATGCAAAATAGGGAAGGGCAAGAGGAAGGTCTGAGTACTTGTGCGGAGGAAGGGTTCCCAAAGAATGTCTTCACAGAATCCTACCTTTTCCCAAACACCACTTTTTTGAGGACTGGCCCCATGCCTAGTGGAATTCTTAATTTTTCTCCAGCATCTTGATTGTCACTCTTAAATGATTCACTGTGTCTCAGTGTAGCTTAAGCATTTGCCAAGGTGTACAAGAAGAAAAAAATGATTCCTGGAATTTTGATCTTTTAATCACTGCTCCAGACTGGTTCTGGGAACTGAAAGGTACCATCTGCAAAAGGCTTTTGGAGGAAATGGGGTAGGAAGAGGGGTGGGTGGGGTTGTCAGGGAGAAGAATATGTCCGCAGATCCGTTAGAGCAATCTAGTCCGCCGTCCCTCTAAGTCGAGCAGCCACTTTGAGGAGAAAACCATTTTGTGGTGTCTTCACCCAGCCTAGATATTTTAACTTCATTTCCAGGTCCATCCTTGTCATTCCTTTCTTGATTTATTTTGGTTTTTTTGGCTGTTGGAACAGGAAAATCTGTTCCCTTTTCAAACAAACAGTATTGAAAAAGATAGGGTAGAAGAAAGTTCTCACTTAGAGCCTCACCTCTAAGCTTCCAGAAGCTGCTTCTTCCACTCCTCGCCTCTGGCTTGGACCCCTTGCAGCCTGGGGCAGGGAGGAAGGAAGAGGGACCTTATTCTCACAGACGCATTTTGGTGTCAAGTTCCACTTTTTTTCTGTGAAATTCTCTACTGTTCTTTCTCTGTTCCCTCTGCACTCCTGCCTCACTCAATTTTCCACCCATTTTTACATTTAATTCAGGACTTGGGTGATTTATATGAATCATACCATTTTCCAATATGGATTTTGTGTTTTTCCAGCTATAAACTCCTTAATAACAAGGACTCTGCTCTGATGTCCCTTTTGGTCATCATGCCCTTAGTGTGGGACTGGACTCATGGTAAGAGTTTTGAAGTTACTTGAGTTGACCTGAACTCAAATCATTGCCTGGCCGCAGGCAATGATACGGCACGATTTACATTTCCGAGGGTAGATGAAGAATGCTTGGAAGTGGTCCGACTCTGAGCTCCCTTGATGCCCTTCAATAATATTATAGGAAATTGTACTAGTCCCCAGAGAGTTGCCTCTAAAACTCCCATGCCTGGGCATCGTGTTACCCCCTGTTGTTCAATGTACTTTATATCAGCCCTCTCACAGAACCTTCATGGGGCATAGCCATCCTGAGCTAGTATCTTTCTTCCCCAATTCCTCTATCCTTCTCTCTCTTCATGTGAAGTCTTCCTCATTGCTCTCTGGCCACCGCGCCTCCCCCCCACCTCCTTCTCCTGTGACTATTCTGCATTTTGGAGAAAGCACATCCTAACCAAGCATCTTCTTTGCCAAGCATCTTCTTCCCCTTCTTGACTTGGTAGAGGAGAAAGTTTTTCTTTTCTTCTTGTGCAAATTATTCTTCGCTATTCAACACATTAAATACTGAGTTCAATCCATTATGCACTTGTTGTTTTATAGATGAAGATGTCAATCATTTAATTCCATCTGAGTCTGGATATAGGTCTTGTGCCTCCCTCTGGGCTCTCTGTTTGAGTGTCCACTTCTCTCTCTCAGGCCCAATAGGAATGATCCTCTCACAATGGACTCTCTGGGGCTAAAATGTCCAATGTTTGTCCTCTGTGTCACTGTGTTCTCTTTTCTTTCCCCTGGGTGACTCATCTTCCCTCTGAGGGGGTCTCTGTGCTCCCCAAGTTCTTACTTATACTTTGCAAATTGACTCCTAAGAAAGGGTCTAATAGGAGCTATACCAAGATCCAAATATATTGCTTACTTCCTCAGTGGAAAGGTGATGGATGGATAGGCCAGGTCAAATCAACTGACTAAATCCCAGAGAGACATACCAGAGAAAGGATGTGGGTAAAGGTAAGAATAGGAACACTTTTTAGCATAGGGTGAACCTGGTACCCCAGAAACTCACAAATTTAGCCAAATACTCTTTTAGGTGCCTTGCTAAGCCAAGCTGTTCTGGACCTGTTTAGAATAGACATAGCTCCAACCAAGTCTGAGATATTTAAGTATTCTTATAACAGAATCAATCAGAACATTCTAGAACCTGGGTTCTTCACTTTGCTGATAAGGAGACTGAAGCCCCAACAGAAGTAATGAATGGTCCTTCAATCTATGAGGGCAGAGCTGGACTAGAGCCCTGATTTCTTGATTCTCACTTCAAAGATTGCTCATTATTCTTCTGTCCCCAATTTTCATGACTGCTTGATTGTTTACTTTTACCGTCAGCTTTTCTAGTTTCACAAAAGAGTTCTGTGGTTATCTTTATTGAGATAGTGTTAGATTTAGAAAATAACTGAGTGGAGAATTGACACTTTTACAGTAATGAATCTTCCAATTTAAGATTATGGTATACCTTTCCATTTTTCCAAGTCCCTTTTGTATGTTAAAGTTTTCTTCATACATTTCTTGCACATTTTAAAGGTTATTCCCAGCTATTTTATACTTTAATTGCTATTGAAAATACAATCTTTTCTTCCACTATATCTTCTAACTGGTTGATATTTTTATGTATAAAAGCTATTGTTTACCGTACATTAATTTTGTGATTGGCTTCTCTTTTGGGTTCTTGGACCCAATTCCAATGTGTGAGTGTGTGTGTGTATGTGTGTGTGTGTGTGTGTGTGTGTGTGTGTGTGTGGCGGGGGGTGGGTGGGAGGTGGTGCTTCTGCACACACTACCAGGCAATTCTCAGATACCAGCATGGCGTCAGAAAATTTAACCCAATTCTGACACTATCTACCTGGAGATAGCATCAGATTTCACAGGCTGAGGGTTCAGTCTTACAAGACTGTCTCCCTGCCCCCTCCCCTCCTCACCAACTTCAAATGCCAGTGCAACCTCAGGTTGTTGCCTATGCTTCTGTCTCAATGGCTACAGATTGGAGGTTTCCATGAACTTTTCCTTGCACTTCAGACACCAGTTTCAAATTCAGGTTGTCACCTGCACTTCCAACTGATCTTTTATAGATCAGAGATTCCCGCAACCTCCTCCTCAGGTTCAATTAGTTTGCTAGAGCAGTTCACAGACTCAGAGGAACATTTTACTTACTAAATCGCAGGTTTATTATGAAAGGATATAACTCAGGAACAGCCAGATGGAAGAGCATAGGACAAGGTGTAGGGAAAGGGTGCAGTTCTTCCATGCTCTCTCTGAGCATGCTAGTCTCCCCAAATCCCCATGAGTTCGCCAACCTGGAACCTCTGTGCTTTGGGGTTTTTATCAAAGCTTCACTACATACTTATGATTGATTAGATAGTTAGCCATTGGCAATTGATTCAGCCTCCAGCCCCTCTCCTCTCCCTGGAGGTCAGGTATGGGACTGAAATTTCCAACCCCTTATTCACATGGTTGGTTCTCCTGGCAAGCAGCCCCCATCCTTAAGTGAGGCCCATAAGTCACCCCATTAACATAACAAAAGACACTCTTATGGCTCTAATCACTTAGGAAATTCCAAGGATTTTAGGAGCTCTATAGTAGAAATGAGATGAAGACCAAATACACATTTCCTTATTATAAACACAATATTGCTGCTTCATTACCAAATTCTCTTGTTTGCAGCAGTTTCTCAGTTGGTTTTCTTAGGTTTTCAAGATATACAAACATATCATCTACAAATCATGATAACTTTGCCTCTTAGTTTCAAATTTTACACCTCCAATTTCTTTCTGTTGCCTAATTGTATTGGCTACTATCTCCAGAGCTTTTTATTTTTTTATTTTTTCTAATTTTTTAAAAATAAATAAATTTATTTATTTATTTATTTATTTATTGGCTGTGTTGGGTCTTTGTTGCTGCACATGGGCTCTCTTTAGTTGCAGCAAGCAGGGGCTACTCTTCATTGTGGTGTGGGGGCTCCTCATTGTGGTGGCTTCTCTTGTTGCTGAGAATGGACTCTAGGCACGCAGGTTTCAGTAATTGTGGCACATGGGTTCAATAGTTGTGGCTTATGGGTTCTAGAGCACTGGCTCAATAGTTGTGGCACATGGGCTTAGTTGCTCTGCGGTATGTGGTATCTTCCTGGGGCAGGGATCAAACCCATGTCCCTTGCATTGGCAAGCAGATTCTTAACCACTGCGCCACTGAGGAAGTCCCCAGAGCTTTTTAAATAGTAATGATAATGGGCATCCTTGTCTTTTTATCTAACTATAATGGAACAGCTTTTATTGTTTCCCTTTAGGCAAGATGCTAACTTTTGGGAAAGATATTTTATCACACCAAGGAAGAATCCATCTATTCCTCTGTATGGTCAGACCACCCAAGGTGGCTGTTCTCTTGCTCTCTGTACATCCCCTGCTTGACCAGTGCCTGCTTCACCTGAACTCTGCTTACGACTGACTTTCTTATATATTTGCTCTGTCCCAGCTAGTGATTGTTCTAATCTTTAGATCAGAATATATCCACCATGATAGCTTATCAAAGGAACATGCCCCTCTGTTAGCTTCCCTGGTAAACTGTGAGCCAACCTGATGTCAATACCCCCATGACTGGTAACCTCCCCCTCTTCCCAGGAGAGAAGACTGCTGCCATGTCCTGCCTTCTGTCTGCCACATGGCAGGGTGTTGCTCCAAGACCTTGTTTCAGATGTGTAAGCTCCCCCTTCTATTAAACCATTGATGTCTCTGTCACTGACTCCAGGCTATTTCTTTGGTCTTTAGGTTGGGCAAGCACAGGGCTTGCAGGCCTCTGGGGTGCAGCCCAACGTCCTCTTTTATTAAGAATTTATTTTTTTATCTGAAGTGAATGTTAATTTTATTCAAATGCCTTTTCAGCATTTATGGAAATAATTAATTTTCTCCTTGGATCTTTTAATACAATGAATCATATTAGCAGATATATGAATATTGAACCATCCTTGCATTCCCGGGATAAACTCCCACTCACATATTCTTAAAAGGCACCACATGAACCTGTTGTAATAACTTATTTATGAATTTTGCCTCAGTAATTCATCAGTGAGTTTGACCTGTAACTTTCTTTTTTGTGCTGTATATTAGATTTAGGTTATGCTGCTTCAAACAAATTATTTGTAAACTCTGGCAGCCAGCCTTCAGAATGGCCCCCAGTAATCCCTACCTCCTAGTATTTACACTCTATGTAGCCTCATGTATAGAGTTTGTCTGTGAGACTGATAGCATATGACAGAATATCACTCTGAGATTAGGTTATAAAAGACCATGGGTTCCATCTTGGGTGTTTTCTCACCTGGCTCTCTCTCGGATCACTTGCTCTAGGAGAAGCAAGCAAGTGGCTCATGTGGCAAAAAACTGAAATCTCCAGCCAACAGCCAGCAAGAAACTGAGGACTGCCAACAGCCACATAAATGATCTCAGAAGCAGATCCTCCCCCAGTCAGGCTTTGGTATGACTGTAGCCCTGGCTGAGAATCTGGCTACCACATTGTGAGAGAGCCTGACTTAGAGTCACCCAACTAAGCTGCTCCTGGATTCCTGATCCATAGAATCTGAGATAACAAATGTTTGTTGTTTAAAGCTACTAAGTTTTTGGGTAATTTGTTATGCAGGATTAATAATGAATGCATAAGTTTTTCCTTATTTTTAATTGTCCAAAGTCATTTACACAGCATTTGAAGTAAGATTTACTCTATGCCTTGAGTAAAGGATATACTTTAGTACCATGGAGATAAAGGGAGAGGCATTCTAGGAATGGTAACTAATGAGAACTTATAGATAAAATATATATAGGTAACAGACATCTATAGAGTACCTTGCTGAATAAAAGCAGAATAAATATTCTTCTTAAGCACACATGGAACATTCTCCAGGATAGACCATATGCTAGGCTATAAAACAAGGCTCAATAAATTGAAAAGGATTGAAATTACACAAAGTATGTTCTCTAATCATAATAGCATGAACTTAGAAATTAATAATAGAAAAAATTAGGAAATTCACAAATATTCAGAAATTAAACAACATACTATTGAATAACCAATGGATCAAAGAAGAAATCACAGGGAAACTAGAAGATATTTGAATGTAAATGAAACATAGCATACCAAAGCAATGCTTAGAGGAAGTTTTATAGCTGTAGAGGCTTCCACTAAAAAAGAACAAAGAACTCAAATAAATAACTGGACATTGGAAAAAGAAGGGAAAACTAAGCACAAAGAAAACAGAAAGAAGAAAATGTAAATATTAGAGTATAAACTAATGAAATAGAGGCTAAAAAACAATAGAGAAAATCAACAAAAGCAAAAGTTGGTTCTTTGAAAAGATTTTAAAAAATGACAAGACTTTAGCTAGACTGATGAAGAAAAAAGAGAAAGGAATCAATTTACTAAAATCAGAAATTAAAGAAGGGATATCATCACAGACTTTCCAGAAATAAAATGAAGGTAAAGTTGTACTGTGAACAAATATATGACTATATTAGATAGTTTAGTTGAAATTGATAAATTCCTAGAAAGACACAAACTATCAAAACTGACTGAAGAAGATTAGAAAATCTGAATAGCCCTAGAACAAATAGGTTGAATTAGTCATTTTAAAACCTCCCACAAACATCCCTCAACCAGATGACTTCGTTGGTGAATTCTTCTACACATTTAAAGAACTAATGCCAATTCTTCACAAACTCTTCCAAAAATAAAAGAGGAGGAAACACTTCCCAACTCATTCTATAAAGCCAGTATTACCACGATACCAAAACCAGACAAAGATTTCATGAGAAAACTACAGACCAATATCTATTATGAATACAGATGCAAAGACCCTCAACAAAATACTAGCAAATCAAATCAAGTAATATATAAAAAGGATTATATACCACGACCAAGTAGGCTTTACCCCAGGAATACAAGGTTGATTTAACATTTGAAAATGAATTATTGTAATACACCACATCAAGCAAATTAAGGACAAAAACTCCACGATCATCTCAGTAGACAGAGAAAAAACATTTGACAAAATTCAACACCTTTAATGATTAAAAGCCCTTAAGAAACTAGGAATAGAAGGGAACTTAGTCTGACTAAGAGCATCTATAAATCCCCACAGCTAACATCATACTTAATGGTAAAAGACTTAAAATTCTTCTCCTAAGATTCGAAACAAGATGAGGTTGTCTACTCTTGTCACTTCTATACAACATTATACTGGATGTTCTAGCCAGGGAAATTAGGCAAGAAAAGAAATAAAAGACATCAAAATTAGAAAGGAAGAAGTAAAACAATCTCTATTCTCAGATGACATGACATATATAGAACACCTTAAATAATTCACAAAGAAACTACTAGCTCTAATAAGTTCAGCAAAGTTTCAGGATACATGATCAATATACAAAAATCAATTTATTTCTTTATAGTAAAAATGAGTAAACTAAAATTAAAAACAATTCCACATTCAATAGTGTCAAAAAGAATAGAGTACTTAGAAATAAATTTGACAAAAGAAGTACAAAATTCATACTATGAAAACTACAAAACGTTGTTGGAAGAAATTAAGACCTAAATAAATGGAAATTCATCTCAAGCTTATGGATTGGAAGACATATTCTTAAGATGGCCATACTCCCCAAATTGATCCACAGATTCAACATAATTTCTATCAAAATCCCAGCTGATTTCATTGCAGAAATTGACAAGCTGATCCTAAAATTCATATGAAAATGCAAGGGACTCAGATTAGTCAAAATAATCCTGAAAATCAGGAACAGAGTTGGAGAACTCACACTGCCAGATTTCAAAAGTTGCCATAAAGCTTAGTAATCAGGACAGTGTTGTACTGGCATATGGATAAATATATAGATCAATGGCACAGAATTGAGAGTCCAGAAATAAACCCTCAACTTTACAGTCAATTGATCTTTGACAAGGATGCCAAGACAATCAAATTGGGGAAAGAAAAATCTTTCAAATGGTGCTGGGACACCTGGACAGCCACATGTATAAGAATGAAGTTGAACCGCTACCTCACACCAAATACAAAAATTACTTAAAATGGCATCAAAATTAAAAAATTTTGTGCTTCAAAAGATACCATCAAGAAAATGAAAAAACCCACAGAATGGGAGAAAAGTTTTGCAAATCATACATCTTATAAGGGCCTTGTATTTAGATTAAAGAACTCTTACAACTCAATAATAAAAAGACAACCTAATTTAAAAATGGGCAAGGGGTCTGAAAAGATATTTCTCCAATGAGTATATACAAATGACCAATAAGCCTGTGAGGTGTTCAGCATCATTAGCCATCAGGAAATGCAAATCAAAACCACAAGTTAGCATTTTATACCCTCTAGGATAGATTTAATCAAAAACACAGATAATAGCAAGTGTTGGTGGGGATATGTAGAAATAAAACCCTCATACATTGCTGGTGGAAATTTAAAATGGTACAGCTTCTTTGGACAACATTCTGGCAGTTTATCAAATGATTAAACATAGAGTTACCATATTACCCAACAATTCCACTCCTAGGTGTCTACCCGAGAAATGCAAACATATGTCCTCACGAAAACTTCCAAGTAAATGTTCACAGCAGCATTATTCATAGTAGTCAAAAAGTGGAAACAACCCAAATGTCCACCAATGGATGAATCAATAAATAAAATGTACTGTATTGATACAATGCAATATTTTTCAGCAATAAAAATATTGATACATGCTATCATGTGGCTGGACCTTGAAAACATTATGCTAAGTGAAAGAAGCCAATCATAAAGGACCACATATTATATGATTCTATTTATATGAAGTGCCTACAATAAGCAAATCTATAAAGACAAAAAGTAATTAGCGGTTGCCTAGGACTGGGAGGGTGAGGGAAGGGAATTTGGGGAGGTGCTGGGTAAGAGGTGTAAGAGTATTTTGAAGGGGTAATGAAAATATGCTAAAATTGACTGTACAGCTATGCTATATGTTAAAATATATGTACAGCTCTGTACATACTAAAAGCCATTGAATTGTGCACTTTAATGGGTGAATTATATAGTATGTGAATTATATTTCAGTAAAACTGTTTAAAATTGTGCATGGGGAAATCAGAGACCAGTTTTGCATCTAAAGTGTATGCACATGTTATGAGGAGGGTAGTCCTAGAATTGGCATGATAGGAGACAGGGTGGAGAAGTAGGGGAGTCCCAGCTCACAGAGAGGGAAAGAGCACTAAATGCCCAGCTAAGAGAAAAATAGGACAATGGTTGCAAATAGATCTCATCTTAGATGCAATGCCCTGGCCAATTGGTAGTAGCTACCTGCCATGCTGCATTGAGAAGGAATCTGAGTTTCAGGGGTTTCAGGGGCAAAGATGCCACAATTGACTACCAATATCTGTTTGCATAATACTGTTAGCTAATATTTATTGAATAGGACCTTTATGCCAGGCACTGTCCTGACTACTTTAAGTGCTTCATCCCATTTGGTTCTCTTCGATGTTCATTATTATTTATTTTTTTGGCTATGTTGGGTCTTCGTTGCTGCATGTGGGCTTTCTCTAGCTGCAGTGAGCAGGGGCTTCTCATTGTGGTGGCTTCTCTTGTTGCAGAGCATGGTTCGAGGTGCACAAGCCTCAGTAGTTACAGCAGGTGGGCTCAGTGGTTGCAGCACACAGGCTTAGTTGCTCTGCAGTATGTGGAATCTTCCCAGACTAGGGATCAAACCCATGTCCCCTGCATTAGCAGGCAGATTCTCAACCACTGCACCACCAGGGAAGCCCTAGTAGGCATTATTATGGTCTCTAGTTTATAAAGAAGGAATATTTAGCCACATTTGGCTCAAGATCACCCATCTGGTTATCAGCAGAGTCGGGAGTTAGACTCTGGAAGTTTGACACCAGAGTCCACTCTGTTCTGCCATAATGACTCTCCCAAGAGCTTGGGAGCCTATACTTTAAATCTGCCACCTGGTAGGAGTCACTCTTCCTGGACATGATTAAAGGGACATTTGGGAAAACTCATCTGCTTAAAAATCTTTCCCCCATACTGTGCCTGAGGGTCTGGTATCCCCTGGATTTCACATCTTGGGTCAGTGTTAGTTGCTCAGGGTTCCCTGAGAGGAATCCCAGATCATTGGTGAACACCTTCTGGGGATTTACAGTTACTGGCTGGGCGCAGGGCCTAGGGGAGCAGAATGCCAGGGAAATGTCGAGGGCGATTCGAGCTGGAGAAAGCAAGTCATGCAGTGCACACAAAATCCCCTCCAACCATGACAGTCACAACCTTTGGCATCTGGCACTTTTGCCTGAGCCTTCCCATGTGACAAGTTTCTAAGGATGCTTTGTGCTTCCACGTGAACTTCATGGCTAGGCTAATGTCTCAGGAGGCTACAACTGGACAGGAGTGCGGTGGCCTGGATCTAGGTGTTCTTGGCTTTCCTGGGTGACCTGAATGTAAAATGCCATGTACATATTGTTTGTTATTTACAAGGCAAAGGAAACCTGCAGCCCTGGCTTGGATAAACTGGTAACCCAGCAGGGCCTGGCACCCCGTGGAGTCACCTGCACAGCCTCCCTGAGGTTCTTCTACAGACAGGCAGTCATCAGCCAGCTGCCCTGACCCTGGCAGGATCCCTGGCCCGGCAGAACTCCCAGTGGGGGTGTGGGAGCTGCTTGCTCAGGGGTCACCTTTAGTGAAGATCTGGGCCCCTGTCTGGCTCAGCACAGAATAAACCCTGATTGGCCCTAAGCCCTCCTCCTGCCCCAAATCCCGTCAGGCTATCTGGGGGGCATCGTGGGCAGGCATAGGCAGAAGTGGTGATATGTGTGGAGGGGTGAGGCAGGGGGCATTGGTTGGCTATAAAACAGCGGGGTGGGGGGGGGACGTGTAACAAATGCAGAGAGAGATGTGAGAAAAGACAAACATGGGTTTCATGGAAGCTGGCCAACACAGGAGGGATGTGAGCAGCCCCACACTCTGGTTCATCTCGGCTTGTTCCTAGCCTGCTCAGGTTTCTCTCTACCCTCTTCTCTGAGTTTGCTGTCAGCGTTACCTGGGCTTGCGTATCAGCTCTACCACTTACTACTTGTGAGTCCTTGGGGAATTTATTCTCTGAGCCTTGCCATTTTTGCCTATAAGTTAGGTGGAATGGCCCCCTGGCCTAACTCACAGAGTTGTTATAAAGGCTGAACGAGGTGATGTGTAAAGCACCTACAGCAGTAGAAGCATGGTAGGTAGGTGCTCAATAAATGATGTCTATTCTGTAATAGATATTTTTTAAATTTATTTTTAACATAGAACATTCACCATCTTAACCATTTTTAAGTGTACAATTCAGTGGCATTAAGTACATTTATAATGTTGTACAACAATCTTCACTATTCATTTCTAGAACTTTTCATCATCCCAAGCAGAAATTCTGTACCCCTTAAGCAATAACTCCCCATTCTCCCCTCCCATCAGCCACTGGTAATCTTTAATCTATTCTCTGTCTCTATGAATTTGTCTAGTCCAGATATTTCATGTAAGTGGGATCATACAATATTTGTCCTTTTGTGTCTGGCTTATTTTACTCAGCATAATGTTTTCAAGGTTTGCCTATATTGTAGCATATATCACAATTTCATTCCTCTTTAAGGCAGAATAATATTCCATTGTATGGATATACCACATTTTGTTTATCCATTCATCTGTTGATGGACATGTAGGTTGTTTCCACCTTTTGCTGTTGTGCCTATGATAGATATTAGAGTCACACACTATGAAGAAGTAGTTTAGGGGATCAGAGCACAGATCCTGGAGCCACACTGCCTGGAGCTGATCATTTTACCTACCACCCTGGGATGGTCTTAACCTCTTTGTGCATGAGTTTTCTCATCTGTGAAATGGGGAGACTAGGCCCTTCTGCTCAGGAATCTTGTGAGGAGGAAATGAGTCAACACATGTAAGGTAGCTGCAGTTGTTTCTGGCACCTGCTCAACATTCAGGAAGGTTAGCTGTTGGGAGTTGATGCCTTTACCAAGATACCATATATGAGACCCGTCTAGGTGGACTGGAGTTTTCTCACCTCTGGGAACTGGTGGTCAAAATTGGAAAATTGCAAAATTTCCAAGTGCTATAAGTGAGTAGGTGACTTTGGAGACCACCTACTCAAACTTCCTCCTTTTACCAATGGGGAAACTGAGGACCAGAAAAGATGGGATTGTGGCCAGAGTGACAAAGGCAGAGCTGGAACCAGGCGCCTGCTCCCAATATCTAGACCTTGGCCTTGGCTCCAAGCCTAGCTTCACCAGCACCCCTCCCCCTGCTAGGTCCCCCTCTATGAATAGCTCACTTCTCCAAAGGTCACACTAAGTGACCAAGAGACTCAGGGGCCTACCTCCCCTTTGACATTAGCTCAGACACAAGGCCAGCTGTCTGCTGCACTCTGAACACCACCTGCCCTTTCTCTTACCCACTTCTGCCTGGCTAGGTGGTGGAGAGAAGGGGAGGGAGGGAGAACGTCAAAAAAGCTTTACTTGAGAGGGTCTTTTCTAGTGGGGGATGGAGTGGGCAGGGAGGAACCCAGGCCTATCTGGCCCAGAGGTGGTGAGACTTTGGTTGTTTTCAGATTAGGTACCTGCACTCAGTCAGCGCATCTGTTCTTCAGCTGTTTATGTTTTCTTTGTTCATTTTGTTGATTTTCTTTGGGGTTATTTTTAGAGAATTCCAGCCTGTCTGAGTCCTGCAAAGGAGGACAGTGAAGGTGTAGCCCACACCTGGGCAGAACAAGGCAGACCAGGTGACTTGGTGGCAATGAGAACAAAAGAGCATTGCCAGTGAGGACAAAAACCCAGGAGGGAAAGGGAGCAGCTGCTAAACAGTCCCCTCCCCCTGACAGGCTTCTTTTGGAGCTCTTTGATGAAAGAATTCTCTGTTTGTTTGTTTATTCAACGTTGAAACCTCACCCCCACCCCCACCGCTGTGAGGAGTTAATCTAACATAAGGAAGTTGTGCTGACCTGGGTTTGGTGGGAAGCACTCACAGCTCTTGCCTGCAATCCACTTGGGAAGGAATGATCAGGAAGGAAGGACTGTGACAGCTGATGTCCTAGGGCAGCTTCATGAAGGAGAGGGGAAAGGGCACAGCAGGAGGGGCCATTGCACAAGGAAAACAGTAGTGAAGGGTAGGGGGATGGCAGTTTTGTAAATCCAGTGTTTATGATTCCAGGGTAAATCTTTGCTTCTTCCCTTTCTACCGTTTTCTTCTCCTCCCCTTCTATCTTTCCTGGTGTACTAGTTATCACTGCAGGAAAGATTTTTTTCTTCAATTGCACATGGCATAGACTAGATAGTTATTACCTAGCCACTTCCTCACCTCCCAGCCCTCACTCAAGACAGATTCATTTGGGGTTAGGACTGGGTGGCAAGAGTTGCATTCTAAATGAGGCGATGTGGGGTGAGTCTGAGCATCAGGCTTGGAGAAGCCTTCACCAGGGACAGGAGGTGGCTCACCTTTGGAATCCAGGCTGCCTGTGAAAACAAACACCCAATGATGGGGGCAAAGGGAGGAAGGGAAGGATCCTGCCTCTGATCCAGCAGCTGAAAGTGAGAAGCTGATAATAGCAAGGAGGCCTGAAATGCACCCCATGGTAATGGAGCTGTCTGGCACGAGCCCGCTGGGAAAGGAGGCCATATCTGGCCTGCCAGGCCACACTGTGCAAATGTGGGGTGTGGCCTTCCAAGTCAACAGCACGGTCCCAATGGCCCCCTGGAGTTGGAGGCTGGGAGGGCCTCTAATCTGCAGGCCACAGAGTGAGGAGGAGAACATCCAAGGCCATCTCTTTCTGGCCCTGGTGTGTGAGAGGCTCAACTTTCCCCCAAAGTCCTGGGGAGCTGCACCCTGGACTTTTTATTAGCTCAGATGGCAGTTTTGAGAGCTTTGGGGGCTCCTGAACACATGCTTATAACAGCCAACCTTATAGTACAAGTGCCGGGCACTGTTCTGAGAGATTTTGTCTAAATCACTTCACTGAATCTTCAGAACCACCCTACAAGATAGCAATTATCTCCATTTTACAGAGGCAGGGAAAGTGGGACAGAGCTGGGATACAAACCCAGCAGTTCTGCTACAGAGCAGTGCCCTTCACTGCTGGGCGGCACTGCTCCATGGCTGCATAGCACAAGCCAGAGTAGAGATTTGGCCTTGACTGTCCACCAAGAAATCAAATGTCTTAGAGATGTGGCCTGCGGGTGTTTAGTTGGTGCAAGGGATAGCATGCCATCAGAATTGACCGTCATCTAACTTAGAGCAGGATGGTAGTTATCTGGAGTTATCTGGAGATTTCCTGTGGGGCAGAGCACCATGTCAGCCTGATCACCAGTTCTTGCCCTGGGTCTGGCATCTAGGGAGCCCCCACCATCTGGTAAAGAGGATTGAGGAGAACTGGAGGGCCTGTTCAGTCCTATGCCTCCCCAGCCCTCCTCCCCCTTGCTGAGTGCTAGTTGGTATCCCTGGGGGCCCTTTGACCTGGGAATCAGGTTAGGCAATGCTTGCCATGGGCTGTGCCCAGTGCTCTGCTTGGATTGCATTGGAATCAAGCCCCTGACCAAGCCCCAGAGAGATATCTTGGGCCTGGGACAGAGTTACCTCTGCAGGTACAGGAGCTTACATTGCAGGCAATGGCAAAAGCTTTGGATGAAGTTTCTAAACTGGCTTAACACCCTTTTGGTATTTCTCTTATTTTATAGATTTATTTCCTTCACCTGTTAAGGATATGCTCTGCCTTAATCTCTGTTCCTTGAGGAATGAAAAGCCAGATAAGTTTTTGTTTGTGTGTTTTTAGGCATTTTTGTGTTTTGGTTTGTTTTGTCTAAGGGCTATATTCCTGTCTCTTGTGCTAGGCTTAACTGGTCTTGCCACTGGGCCTCCAGCCAACAGGCCCAGGCAGGCAGACTGGAGCTTCTAATGATGCTTAGATCAAGATGCAATCATGTCCTGATTTCAAAATATATTACAAAGCTTCAGTAATCAAAACAGTATGGTACTGGCTTAAAGATATATATATGGACCAATGGAAGAGAGCTCAGAAATAAATCCATGCCTATATGGTCAATTGATCTTCAACAAAGGTGCCAAGAATATGCAATGGGGAAAGGATAGTGTCTTCAACAAATGGTGCTGGGGAAACTGGATATCCACAGGCCAAAGAATTAAATTGGACCCTTATCTTACACCATATGCAAAAATCAACTCAAAATGGATTAAAGACTTAAATGTAAGACCTGAAACTATGAAACTCCTAGAAGAAAACATAAGGAAAAAGCTTCATGACATTGGTCTTGGCAATAATCTCTTGGATATGACATCAAAAGCACAGGCAGTAAAAACGAAAATAGGCAGGTGTGAATTCATCAAACTAAAAAGCTTCTGCATAACAAAGGAAAAAATCAACAGAGTAAAAGATAACCTATGGAATGGGAGAAAATATTTACAAACCATATATCTGATAAGGGGTTAATCTCTAAAATGTGTAAGGAACCCCTGCAACTTAAAAGCAAAAAAGCTAATAACCCAATTTAGAAATAGGCCAAAGGCTTAAATAGATATTTCTCCAAAAATTCACACAAGTATCCAACAGGTAAAGGTGAAAAGGTGTTCAACATCACTAATCATCAGAGAAAAGAAAATAAAAACCACAGTGACATATTACCTCACACCTGTCAGGATGGCTATTATCAAAAAAACAAAAAATACATGTTGATGAGGATGTGGAGAAATTAGAACATTTGAACCCTGTTGGTAAGAATGCAAAATGGTACAGCCACTGTTTAAAAAAAAAAAAAAGTATGAAGGTTTCTCAAGAAAAATAAAAATAGAACTGACATGTGATCCAGCAATCCTACTTCTGGATATTTGTCTAAAAGAATTGGAATCAGGATCTAAAGTTGATATCTGTATATTCACTGCAGCACTATTCACAATAGCCAAGATATGGAAACAACCTAAATGTGCTTTGATCAAAGTTAATGCATGGATAAAGAGAATGTGGTATATACATACAATGGAATATTATTGTCTTTTAAAAAGAAGAAAATTATGCAATATGTGATAACATGGATGAACCTTAAGGACATTATGCTAAGTGAAATAAATCAATCACAGAAGGACAAATACTGCATGATTTCACTTATATGCAGTATCTGAAATAGTGAAACTCACAGAAGAGTGGGATGGTAGTTTTCAGGGGCTGGGAGGAGAGTGAAATGGAAAATTGCTAATCGATGGGGATGAAGTTTCAGTTAAGCAAGATGAATAATTCCATAAATTTATTGTACAAAGTTGTATCTATAGCCAACAATACTATATTGTATACTTAACAACAATTTGTTAAGAGGGTAGATTTCATGCTAAGTGTTGTTACCATAATAAAATGATTTTTTAAATGCAACTAATTTTTGTATGTTGATTTTGTACCTTGCAACTTTGCTAAATTTATTTATCAGCTCTAATAGTTTCTTTGTGGAATCTTCAGGAATTTCTACATATAAGATTATATCATCTGCAAACAGAGATAATTTTACTTCTTTTCTGATTAGGATGCCTTTTATTTCTTTTTTCTTGTCTAGTTTCTCTGGCTGGGACTTCCAGTACTAGGTTGAATAGAAGTGCTGAGAGTTTACAATCTGAAAGGAAGGTAAGACATACGGCAAGACATATACGGGAAGTTCAATATCAGTACTAGAAACATAACTGCAGTACAAGAAGGCAGGACACAATGCATTGCCAAATGAAGGGCGTGGGAATAGTTTTCACATAAAGCAGTTCATAGAGTAGCTGATATAGCAAGATTTATTCCCAACAAAGGGATCACAGCAAAAGACATTGCCAACATGAGTGGCATTATGAAGAATTAGGTCAGGAATTCAGAGAAGAGAATTGGCTAGAATTGTTGGGGATGGGTTTTGGAACAGATGTGTGTGTAGTGGATGTTTGCAGGGATTTGGCTCCCCTGTATCCAATCTCCCTTATTTTGGAAACTACTCTGATTTCTTTCTGAGAAGCACCCCTCCCCGCACCATCAGCCCAGGAACTGTGGGTTGGGTTACAGTGGGAACACCGAACACCTCCCTCCATCCCTCAATTATAAGATTGGCCCAGGGATGGACCTGTGACCCAATCACAGCCAAGGAGCACATGCAACATCTGCTGAGGCTATTAGGAGAGAGGGAAGTTCTCTTTCTCATTGGGCTTGAACCTGGAGTTCATTTCGCAATGCAAACCTCCTACCACCACAAGTGTAGAGTCTGTATGAGAGTGGCACCAATATAGAGGAAGCAAAACCAAGAGATGACACCAGGTACTAGTGATTTCATACAAGACCCTGAATCAAGCCATGCCTGAAGACATACCTATCTCCTGGAATTTTCAACTGTATACTCAATATATTTTCTTTCTTCTTATATGAACTTTGGTTGGTTTTCTTGGAACAGAAAGCATATTGTTACAATGTGGGCCTTGAACTAGATTTGAGTGGATGGAGGCGAATGAAGAGGGCAACCCAGGCAGATGTTGCCATATGAACTAGGGTTGATGAGGCTTAGGAAGTGGTATCCATGGGGCTGTGTGGAAACCTACTGGGAGAGAAGGTCTTGGTGGACAGTGTGCAAAATACCCTGCAAGAAAACATCTGTTTTCACTTCTCTGGGTGCAATCATCTATGTGGACAAATCCAGTGAGACTGCTGGGGGAGTGGAATGTAATGACAGAGGTAGAGAGAGGGGGAGCTCTAAAAATAATGGAATCACAGCAACAAATGTTCAGTGAACACTTTACAACATGCCAGGCACTATGCTCAGCATTTTTACCCATTTAATTCTTTCAACAGCCATGGGTATCATTATTTCTCCATTTTACAGATGGAGAAACTGAGGCACAAAGAGTTTGCCCAAAATGGCCCACTTAACAAGTGTCAGAGCTGAGATTTTAACCTGAAAACCCAAGCTGACTAGATCTTGCATACTTTACCTGCCCTCTTCAGCTTCTACAGCTGTGGCCTCTGCCTTGGGGCAGCCATGGGCCAGCATGGTGTTGAGAGAGGAAAAGGATGCAGCTGTTGCCAAAAGGGGCCACTGGAGAATACAGGAGTCAAATCGTTTTTTCCCAGAGCTGGTCCTGATTTGACAATTTGTTCTTATTCGCCCATTTTTTTAAAAGTTTGTGGCTGGACAAATGCTAGAACTCTGGCTCCTCTGTCCTCAGTCAGCAACAGTCCTTGGGACCAGCGATTGACTCCGAGTGACTGCTCCTGGTCAGGTCTGACAACTTCCTGGGCTGGCGGGAGACACTTAGAGGGAAGCAAGGCTTCTGGACGAGCTCCCCACTGGCCCCGGCTCGCTCCCTCCTCCTTCCTGTCTCTTGCCGGCTCTGTACCTCCTTCCCTTGGATTGCCTCAGGAAAAGGAAAGAAGAAAGGTTTTTTAAAAAGAAGTTTAATGAAACCAAACACTTGTATTTCCCTCTATTGACATTGGATTTGTGCTTCTCCAGCCCAGCCATTTGGGACAAGTCTTTAACCGCCTCTCTTCGCCCGACGGTCTAATGCAAACAGACCGTAGAAAAATAAACTTTCCCCCCAAATATTATCTTAGGTCTCACTTTATCATGCTTCCTTGAGCTGTCTCTGTAAAAGGGAAGAAAAAAGAATGTGGGTTTAGTTTGGGCAGGGCTGGGGAGGGTCCCCGCTCGTTCTCCCCGATGTGGCCTGATCCCAGAGCACTCACTATCCATCCTGTTTCCATTAGGCCTCACTCAGGCCCATTTCCTCTCCAGTTCTTGTTCATTCACCTGTAAAATGGGCTACTGACACCTGTCTACCAGATTGCTGTAAGATAGAGGTGGCAAACACAAGTACCTTTGGGACTCAAAACAGGGAAAGTATAAAACAAGAGGGGGCAGTGGGCTCCGCTCTAACTAGAGAAGAAATGCCCCTTACCCAAATGGTCCCATTCAGCTTAAAACAAACAAACAAAACCCAGCAAGCAAAAACATTCTTGCTAGCCAAAATAAAACAGTCCCAAGCTAGGTTTGGGCTTGGGCTACCTGTTTTCAATTCCACAAGGATTGTGACAGAATATTTGAAAGATGTGGCTTAAAATCCCCAATTTATCTTTTAAGGGGGAGAAAATGAGGACATTTCCTCCTTACAGGTGGACTCTGATGGGATGGAGAGATGGGTAGAAAGACTGTGGACATGAAGAGGTGGAGGAGAACTCTTAGGGGATCAAAAGCATAGTGAGAGAAGGCGGGGCTAATGGAGCCCATCTTGGCTTTTGTGACAATTTTGTGAAATTTAGCAACTTATTTGGATGTGACAGAGCTTAGATTTCCAGGGAAAAAATAATTAAGCACATACCCTGGTTTTCCTGTTTGAATTGTACCATGAATAACCACATAGTAGGAGAAGAGAATTTCTGGATTGGAAATTCACCATTCTGAAACCCCAGATAAATGAATGGATCAAGCCTGAATCTTGGAATTGAACATCAATGTCTGTTCATAATACAAAAAGTTACTTTGTAGATGATTATGTACCTTTTGGTGAACAAATGTACCGCCACCTATGAAGTCATCTTGCCAAAAATAATCAAACCCAAATTTGACCGATCTGTAGCTCCAACTAGCAATTAGAGCTACAAGGGTCAGAGGAGCACAGAGATAACACCAAGGGGACACAAGTCGAAAAATCTGCACTGTGAGAAAATCTGAAAATGATCCCTTTTTTTTCCCATCTTCACATTTTACTTTATTTGGAAGCTATACACAGTCTTTATTTTAATATTTAAATACTGTGGTACTATAGTAGAGACACATAAATATAACATACATTAAAAGTTAAATATAGTAAAACCAACAAAACGCTATGTAGAAACTCATGTGCACACTTCAAATGAGTCTGAGGTCTGGACATTCATACCCATCAGATTTATTTCCCCCTGGAAACAGGTGAACCTTGCCAGGCTATCATCCACAGGGCACACAATGGGACTGGTTTTCATCATAGGCGGTCCATTTAGAGGTCGCCAGTCACTATGTCTTGCCAGCTCCACTGTAAATATTTTAAGAAGGATTTTTGCAAACTCGTTCCTTCATGGCTCCTAAGATCTCCAAGTGGAATGAAGCAGAACCTGCATGCATCCTCTGGGTGAGGCAGCATAAGTTGGTGAGGATTAAATTCCGCCTTGTTGGTGAAGATAGCTGCTACATCATGAGTATCACAGATACTGTAGATAACAAATAAATTCTTCAACACAGAAATTCATCAGCAGATAAATTCACAAGAGGAATGGACAGGAAATTTGTACATTAAGAGAGAAAAATATTTTAAAAGTAAAACTAAACTGCAATGTTGAGGGATGCACGAATGGGTGACAATGCTTTAAAGAATGGAAGGAGGTCATTAGCATAAAAGGCAGTTAATAGGTAACTGATAGGGGACAGGGTGGGGTCTGCGGTCAGATGGGGCACCCGAAGCAGGAGTTTCTGGGGTAGCTGACGGAGTTCTGTTTCTTGATTTGAGTAAAGGTTATGAGTGTTCACCTTTCAGTAGTTGATTAAACTAAACATCTATTTTTTTGTATTTGTGGGGTTTTTTTTACCATATAAAGATTTTAAATTTGTTTTCAGTACATGCCCTTGATTCTTTCTCCCCCCAACCCCACCCCAATTTGGAGCCTTTTTGACTATTAGTGGCTAATTTATGGGTTCTGAATTCTGCCCAGTTCCCTATCTTCCTTTTCCTAGATTCTCTTCTAATTATATACTGTATCAATCAGAATGGGCTATTATGCTACAGAAATGAGCAACCCTAAGGTCTCCGTGGCTTAATACAAAGGTTTACATCTTGCTTATGCTGTGTGTCTATGACGTCTTAGCAGGGGCCTCAGGCTAACAGAGCAGCCATCTGCTCAGATATCCTCAAGGGCTGTGCCAGTACTGACTGGCAATCAAATGCTTTGGCATGAAGGTGGTACATGTAACTTCTGCTCACAATTCATTAGCCAAAAGTAATCACGTGCAACCACCCAACCACAAGGTGTATGAAATGCAGTGCTAGAAATACACTCAGAAATATTTGGTAAACAACATTCATAAAGCAGTCCTTCCTTTTCATGGTTCTCATATGCACAAATTTCAGTTATCAGGATTTAGTTAAATAATACCAGTCCCCAACAAAATGGTTCAAATTTGCATCACCACAGCGCGTGACTGTAATTGCATAAAGTACAAAATTCACTGCCCATTCTTCAGGCCACAGGCCACTTCATAAACAACAGATGTGCATCGTGATGTGACCGACTGCATCACTTCTTTCAAAGTCTGTCTGTGATTGGTCACCATGCATCTGCTACTCAGTTCATGCACAGACAGTAAAGCATGTAGCTATGTTGCCTCTTTGTCTCCCAGTGAGAAACTAACATGATATCTTACAAAAATGGATGATCTGTAGAGGGTTAAATAACAAAAATACAAATACAACAAAGAAAAAGTGATGATGCTGGAAATGAAATTGGATGTGATGAGAAGATATGGAAATGGCAACAGCAAAACAAAGACAGGATGAGACCCGGGGCCCTAGAAGTGATGTCCCAAACCATATTGGAAAGTCCAATGAGTATAAAAAACAAGATAAAGTCACTTCATCATCTTTTAGTTTACATTGCACTAGAAACATAAAGCAACTTATGGTTGAAATGGAGTATTTTTTTCTATTTTGGATTGAAGACTAATATTTCAATATCCTAATTAGTCTGGCTAGCATTCAGGCCAAAGCATTGAAGTAACTTGCTGCATCAAAAGAAAAAGGTAATTACAAGAAGACTGAAGAAGAACCTTGTGCTGCAATAAAGGCTTGTTTCATTATTTCAGAATTCAGCATGAGTTGATTGATGTTAAGCTCAGGTAAGGCTGCTAGCTCAGATAAGGCTGCTGCAGTGAAATCTGCACCCAAATTCCAAGAAAATAAACAGAGGAAGTGACACCAGCAAAAAAAACTTCATCTTAAAGGAATGCTCATAGACATTTCATGGCATTGCAAGCCTATCCAAATTTAGAAGGAAGTGTGAAAATGCACCAAGGCATAGACAAGATGCTTGTTCCACAACATCAGTTATACAATGAGAAGAAGAAGGCAAGAACTGTTCAGACTACTTTATTATTATTTATTTATTTATTTGGTTGTGCCGGGTCTTAGTTGCACAATGTGGGATCTTCGTCGCCTTGTGCAGGATCTTTAGTTGCAGCGTGCGGGCTCTCAGTTGTGGCCTGTAGAATCTAGCTCCTTGACCAGGGATCAAACCCGGCCCCTTGCAGTGGGAGCACAGAGTCTTAATCACTGGACCACCAGGGAAGTCCCTGTTCAAACTACTTTTGTTAAATTTTTTATGAAGAAATAAAACACTGCAATTTTCAATGTTGCTAATGTTTTAAATTACAGTGTAATAAGCAAATATTAGTTTTACTAATTTTTCATTTCCCAGTGCATTTGGAACCAACAGGAAGAGTTTTTCATGTTTTGACAAAATTTTCTAAAGGTCACAGAACAATTGTAATTTTTCCCATTGGTTATCAAGATCACTTTGTGTGCAGGGTTTCAACTTACACAGTCATTTTTATGGTCCTGCACTGTTGTACAAAGCGAGGACTGCCTGTATACATGCCCGGTTTGTGTGGAGTCACGTTACAATTCCTCCACAACTGCCTGTGCCAACTCAGTTACGTGGAGTGTAAGGAACCTTCTGGAAAAAGAACTTGAGCCACTAGAGTTAGGTAGGTATAGGGGTTCCAGGTATAGTTTGGAGGCTGTTATTCAACCCCACCCTGATCTAGCCACCTTGATGGCCTGTGTGTGACTCTGAGTGGGAAAGAGCTTTGTGGACCATGAGATGAACTGCCCCCGTTTAGGGCCCATGCCATCCTGCTGTGGGATCCAGCTAAAAATATATACACCAGACAAAGGGAATGTGTTTCTTTACTTATTTCATGGGCGGGTCGTTACATGAGATACAGCTGAAATAGAGACTCCGACCCTGGTCAGGACTGAGCAGCCATAGGCCTCGGGCCATCTGGGCCTTGTGGCAATGCTGCAACACCCAGAGGCTGGCTGATACCCAGGAGCAGCAGTGCCAGTGGGAGCCATCCCTTCCGGGGACAGTGGAGAGGGCTGTCAGCACTGGGTGCCAACAGCAGCCTCAGAAGAGGGTTGAGAGCAGGAGCTGAACCACAGTTTGATCTGTTGAGAGTGTGTGAGCTTCAGAGAACCACTCAGTTGTTCTGGGGGAGGCAGCAGGGGAGGATTAGTGGAAAGAGCTTCACACAGGCGCTGGGGTTCCAAAGTTCTATTTAAGGGGAGCTCCGCACTAGTGGAATTCAGACTAGGTTAATGAGAGCTCATTTTCCACACCAGCAGTGAGGCCTGGGGACACTGAGGTTGTGTACAGATGGCATGGCTGTATAATTTATTGTTTAAACTAGGAATATTTTTAAAATAAAGAGATTGTTATTAATAATTGTCTTTTAATAATTAAAGGCACAAACAGATTGTCCCAGACAAACCACACCACGTACTCACCTGCGTTACAGAAGGAATCCAGGTCATTGTAAATTAGAGGTCATATCAGAATTAGTGAAAATAAATGAATTTGCCCTAACTGGGTGCCACAGGCTGGGTTCCCTGGAAGTGGACTTTGAGATGGAGATTAGTGGGCAGGATATTTATTAGGGTGAGCTCCTGGGATCAACACCTGTGGAAGGGAAGAAGGAAAGTAGAACTGGGCAGAGAAAACTTAGACAGCCAAACAGTCTCATGAAAGGCCTCAACTGACCCCATGGGGAGCTCTGGGGCTGGGATGACCTTCAGAGTTATTGCACGTTGGGGGGGTGGGCAGGGAATGGCCTCTATTCTCCACACCCACCAGTCACTGGATGTGGCTGTCCCTGAGGGCTCTCCCCAGCGAGGGTAGATTTCTGGAGGAGGTCTGACAGCTGGCAGCACTCCCAGCAGCCCTGAGGAGGGGTCAGCGTGGCATAGCACAGCTTCTACCCCCTGAAGGGAGAGGAGAGTTTGAATACAAATATTATGAAGGTCCGTACTTTAAGTTTAATTGTTAGTCAAATCCTGCCAAGGAAAGATCCTATTGTATCTGCTTTGAAGAACAGCTGGGACTTAATGTAATTAGCATACCAATGGCTCATCTGCAAAAAGAGGAACTTATTCTCTCAAATTGTTAAAAAAAAAAAAAAAGTACCAATCTTCTTGGTACTTCTTGGTACTTGGTACTGAAGTACCAAGAAGATTGTACCAAAAGAAAGTACCAAAAGAAAACGTTTTCTCTAAAGTAAATGTCTATGTGGTAATGTTTGGATTTTAGGTACTTACACGGGGCTTACTAATGTTCTAGGCACAGTGTAGTGCACTGTTGAAATGTTGACACATTTCATTCTTATAACAAACCTATGAAGTAGGCATTAGAGACAAGGAAAAAGAGGCCCTAAGATTAAGTAACTGAACTCAAGTGGTGGTGCCATGATTTAGACCCAAGTATCATATCTCCAGAGGCTGTGCTTGTAACCATTATGTTATGCCAGCTCTTGAATCCACCATTTAATTTAGTAGATACTGTATCACTGCAAAGTGATTTAACAAGTATTTATTGAGCTCCTATTGGTTGCCCACGTCTAATCTTTAAGAAAATAGAAATCTCTTCTCTGGGGCAATACAAAGAAGTAAAATAATAATAATAAATAGTAACAACAGCAATATCTAACATGTACTGAATTTCTAGTATGTGCCAAGCACTGTCCTAATAGTTTTACATGCATCACATCCTTTAATCATGCCCAAAACTTAGTGCCTGCCCAGAAGGAGAGTCTGATTAGTTAGAAAGTAAGACAGAAAATAGTTACATAACCATATGTAAGACATGAATAATTAGAGATCCTGATGTGCAGGAAAGGCTGTCACTGAGTGAAGTGGTCAGAGAGGGACAGGCTGAGTTCAGATCAAGGGGACTTAAACCCTGGAAAGATTACAGGGTGTCCCCCTCCAGGTAATTAAAAAATAAGCATTACTATAAACAACAAAACAAAAATAAAAAAATACAAGATAATTTCCATTTTTCCCACGATGATTATTTCAGTACTTTAAAAAGAAATTTTCTGGTAACAAATTCTTTGGAATCCAAACAAAATGCTTTCAGTTGTCTGCGTTTGTTGGTGCTAAACTTGGCCTGGTCTTCAGTTTGGGTAATCCAGTTCTAGAGAAAGAAGAGCTTATTGTGGACCTGTAGAGTCAGCAAGCTTCATGGATCTTTGAAGGATGGTAGGATTAAGAAAGAAGAGAGAGGAGGAAAGGCTGTGCCTGGCTAGAGGGGCAGTGAAGAACTGGGAACCCTGGCCTCTTTGGAGCACGTGGTGTGTGCAGAGGAGCAACTAGGTTGGGCAGATAGTTTGGGTCCTTATTTTAAAAACCTTGAATTCCTGGTCAAGGGGCATATAACATATCCCATATGCTATGGGACTCTGCGGGAGGTTGATGCAAGTCTGTTCCTGTCATTGTCTTTCCTCCCCTAAATCTGAATGACCAGGAAGCCAAGGTACTCAAAGCCCTCTTGAGCAGAAGTCCCAAGTAGTGGGTACCTAGGATCCCTGCTGACCCCAGTGGCACTTGCCTGTGCTATGCTCTGACCCTCTGTAGTCCCTGTTAACACCTAGGCCATCCTTACTGCCCAGCTGCCCCTCCGAAGGGACCTCACCAGCTCAAGGTTCCGGGCAGCTGCCCAGAGTTGGGGGCTGACAGGAAGGGGCCCTAGGCATCCCTCTGCCCAGTAGTTCCCTTCTCTTGCCAAGAGTGGCCCATCAGGTATAAGAGCTCCAGCCATCTTGGTTTCATCTTTCCCTCCATCCACCAAATGGTTAAAACACTTTATTCTACAAACACACCACAAACAAATCCAATCTTGCAACTGCTCCGACCTGAAGCCTGCCGCAAGGCAGAAGAATGGCAAGAATGCATGGGGATGCTTTTACTGTGGTGCGTTTGAAGAAAAGGCCCAGGGCTTGGCTGTAGCATCAGATAATAGAGGCAGACCGGATTTTTAAAAACCTGAAACAGCAATGTTGTGTCACCGGCTCTCTTTCTCCTAGTAACAGTGGGATCATAATTGCAGTTCAGGGAAGGTGCCTCACACAGTTTTCCACTCTGTCAAGCAGTTTCAGTTGCTGTCCTAAATTGCTACTCTATTAAGAATTTCCAGATTATTGGTGGTTGCTTCCTTTTTCTGAAGAAAAATCAAACATTGTTTTTCCACTTTCATTCTGTGCATTCAGGTCAAAGCCTCTGGCTTCTCTCTTTGGTAGAATTAAATATCCCAACCTGGCTGAATTCAGGATGGAAATGTTTGTGGAACTTTGGGCTGGGTGCTAGAAAGAGGAGTATGAGGCTGGAGAAGCCCTAAAACCCAGAGAAGCTGGGATCCGACCACCTGCAGGCGTGGTCCTGTGTGCATTTGTCCCGACTGCAAGCTCTCCTCCCTGGCCTTGGTTTACGCTCTCTGGGCTCACATAATGTTCCTGTCCCTCAGGCAGGCCCAGCCCTTTCCGTGAAGCCTTCCACAAGCCCCGCCAGGCCACAATGACCTGTCCCTGCTTACACAGCAGTCAGATTGAGTACAGCCGGATCCAGGATTCAGCTACATGCTCTTATTGCTTAGCTGTGAGCCTGCTTTCCTTAAGAAGATGGAAAGCTTGATGAAGGCAAAGACTATGTTTTCTCAGCAGTGGGTTCAGTAGAAAGTGTAGGTGAATGAAATATAATTGTACCAATTAAAAGATGGGTCAGCCAAGGCCTTTCCTCAGGATGCCACGCTATTATAAATAACAAGATGGAAAACTTACATTAGCAGGGTTCTTCTCAGAGAGCGTGAGGGCAAGCATCACATGCTTCGATCTGTCTCATGGGAAGAAGAAAATTGTGGATGGAAGAGACACCCAGAGACATTCAACAGATAGTTGCTACACTTTTTTTCTGAGGAATTTGCAAGGGTAAACTGGTGGGAAAGACAAAAAAGAGGCTGCGTTACTTTTCCCCCAACACTAGGGAAAGCTGGTATGACCTCTAAATACATATGCCCAGATGTGTTTGAAGGGTACCATCCTATGAGCCTGCCCTGGCACTCAGAGCTCTCCATCTGGTCTGGTAGCTGTAACACAAACATAGTATATTCTTAATCTGTGTTTTTTAAATAAATGAATGCACAAAAGGAATTGAAATGAACTAATTGAGCCTCTCCTCCCAGGAGGAAAATGATTGTTCATGTTGAACTCTCTCTTGGTTGACAGGAAAGAGAGAAACTATTTCTGGTGTTTGTCTTCTCCATCCTTGCTAGTCTCAGTGTGGTCCACGGACAGCATCAGTATCACTTGGAAGCTTGTTCGAAATGCAGAATCTCGGGCCCCACCCCAGACCTACTAGATTTGAGTCTGCACTTGAAAGAGATTTATGTGAGCTGCTCTGTAGAACACAGAGAAATCTAATGGGGTAAGCCTGGAGTTTGGAACTGTAAATAAATCTCCAATGTGAATAATGTCATCTACCAACCATCTCTCGACCGATATCTTTATTGAAATCTACCCATGTGCCTAATCTCAAGGTAGGCACTGCAGGAAAGAAAGAGGTCTGGGCAGGTCCAGTGAGTGAGGGCCCACACTGGGATTTCAACCCCAAACTCCGCCCACCTCTCCCTGTACAAGCCCTGACTGAGGGGTGGGCTCTTGCCAAATGGAATTCTCTGCAGCACAGCCTCTGGGGTGACACCAGTCACATGGACGGCCCTTGTTTTAAGTAATAACAAGTCATTAAGATTGAGCTCCCAAATCTTCAGGGAGGACAGCCCAGTCCTAGCCTTCGTCATAACGTTTTTCTTTTGCGATGAAGCATTACCAGGTTTGCTGAAAGCTCATTCAGTATTGTTGAAGCTCGAGCACTCAGGCCTCCCCAGGTCCAGGGTGGGGATCGGGGGATTGGAGGTGCAGTCCTGGCCTATTATTCCAGAGGCACAGCTGTGCTGTTGATGCCTATGCTCCCTGCATTGTATCTTGTGAACGGAGTTGTTTCAGAATGCTCTGCACAAAAATGTAGATTCTGGAGTCAGGCTGCCCTGAATTCATTTCTAGGCTCTGCCACTTGCTAGCTTTGTGACCTGGTGCAAGCCTCAATTTTCCAGCTATTAATAAAGTAATACTTCAATTCCTGCTTAATCTGGATGAAATCTAATTTTCTTTTATGATTTTTTTTATGATGTTGTATCTAAGAAATTTTTGCCAAGGTCATAAAAGTGTTCTCCTATATTGCTTTCTAGATGTTGTATAATCTAAGGTTTTATATTTAGATCTATGATCCATTTTTAGTTTTGAATATGCTACAAGGAGTGGAGGATACAGAGAGAGTCTTTCTTCATTTTTTTCTTTGTTTTCTTCCTTTTTTTTTTCTCTTTGACCTATGAATGTGTAATTGTTCCAATACCATTTACCAAAAAGACCATCCTTTCTCCTTTGAATTGCCTTTGCACTTCCGTGAAAAATGACTGACCATATATTTGTAGGTCTGTTTCTGAACTCTGTATTCTGTTCCATTGATCTCCATGTCTGTCCTTTGGCCAATACCACACTGTTTTGATTTCAGTAGCGTTATTGCAAGCCTTGAAACCAGGTAGTAGACTACAGACTTTGTTCTTCTTTATAAAAAGTACGTTGGCAATCCTGTGTCGGTTCTAGTTCCACATAAATTTTATAATTGGCTTGTTAATTGCTACAATAAAAGGTTGCTAGAATTTTGCATTGAATCTATAGATAAATTTGGAAAGAACTGACATCTTTACAAAAAGGAATGGATTCTAATTCATGAACACAGTATATTTCTCCATATATTTATGTTTTAATTTCTCTCAGAAATATTCTATAGTTTTCAGTGTATAGGTCTGGCATATCTTTTGTTAAATTTATTTCTAAGTATTTTTGTCCCTCTGGTAAATTAACTTTTGCAATTTCATTTGCTAATTGTTTGCTGCAAGTGTATAAAAAAATTAATTTTTGTATATTAACTTTACAACATGCGAACTTGTTAGATTCATTTATAGGTTCAATAATAGTTTTGTAGATTCTTCAGAACTTTCTACCTAAGAAATCATGTCATCTGCAAATAGAGACTATTTTTTTATTCCTTTTTCATCTTTTATTTCTTTTAATTGCCTTGTTGCAATTGCTGGCACCACCAGTATAATGTTGAACAGAAGTTATGAAAGTAGATATCCTTGCCTGTTCACAGACTTACTGAAAAAGTGTTCAATATTTCGTGTTTATACCCTTGATCATACTGAAGAAGTTCCTTTCTATTCCTAGGTTGCTGAGAGGTGGGTTTTCTTGTCTTTTGCTTTTATCATAAATTCATGCTAAATTTTGCCAGCTGCTCTCTGTGCATCAAAGTGGTCAAATGATTTTTCTCCTCTAATCTGTTAATGTGAATTATATTAATTTTTGAATATTAAATCAACTTTGCCTTCTTGGGATAAACCCTCATTGATCATGATATATTATTCTTTTCTAGATATTGTTGGGTTTAATCTGCTAATATTTTGTTAAGAATTTTTACATCTGTGTTCATAAAGGATATTAGCCTCTTTTACATATGTATTTGACAGATTTTAGTATTAAAGTTTTGATGACATCATAAAATAAGTTAAGTGTACACCATCCTCCTCTATTTTCTGAGAGTGTGTACATTTGAGGTTTTTTCTTCTTTGAATGTTTGATAGAATTTACCAGTGAAATCACCTGTGCCTAGAATTCAGGTTTTCCTTTTCATCTGTGTAAATGTTAGGGAATTATAGTTTTAAAGAATTTTTCTATTTCATCTATTTTGTAGAAATTATTGACATAATTCTCATTCTAGAGATATATTAACATATAATATAATATAATAATATATAGTATAATAATATTATAATTAATATAATAATATTAGTATTAATATATAATATGAGAACAACATTCTCATTCTCTTTTTATTATTTTAATGTGTGTAAGATCTGCCGTAATAATCCCTTTTCATTTCTGATATTGATAATTTGTGCTCTCTGTTTTTCTTGAGCAGTCCAATAAAACTTATCAAATATTTTTGTTCTTCACAAAGAAAGAACTTTGGGGTTTGCTAATTATTTTCATTGCTCGTCTGCTTCTTATTACATTCATTTCTGCCCTCATATTTATTGTTTGTTCTACAGTCATCGCTCGGTATATCTGCAGGGGATTGGTTGCAGAACCCCCTCAGATACCAGAATTCATGGATGCTCAAGTCCCTTACGTAAAATGGTCCAGTACAGTTGGTGCACCATATCCTTGGGTTCCGTATCCATATGGATTTGGACGGTCAACTTTACTTTGGTTTAGTTTGGGTTCAAGTGGAATCTTAAGTTGCTGATTTTAGACCTTTTATCTTTTTTAGTATAAGCATTTAAATCCATAACATTCCCTCTAAGCATTCCTTTAGCTGCATCTCACGAGTTTTATAGTATTGTTACTATCATTACATTTTAGATATTTTCTTATTTCTCTCTGATTTCTTCTTTCACCCATGGGTTGTTTAGAAGTGTGTGTTTAATTTCCTAATATTTGGGTTTTTCCTAGGTATCTTATTTTTATTGATTCCTAATTTAATCACATGCGATTAGAGGATACACACTATTATTTCAGTCTTTTTATTTTATTAGGACTTATTTTTTAGCCCAGGATATGGCCTCTCTTGGTGAACTTGTGTGGCTGAAAATAATGTCCTTCAGCTGTTGGGTATAGTGTTATATGAATATCAGTAAGTTGTTCTGAACCCCCACGTCTTTACTGAAATTTTTGTCTGGTCATTCTTTAAGTTGCAGAAAGAGGTGTTCAAATATCCTGCTATAATTGTAAATTTTTCTATTGCTTTTATTTTGTCATTTTCTGCTTCATGTATCTTGAGTCTCTATTAGGCACAGGCACATTTATGATTATTATGCCTTTCTTATTAATTGAGCTTTATACTCTAGGTTTATCTCTTCTTTAAAATGTATTTTTAACTTTTTTGAGGAATAACTGACAATTTTAATTGTATATGTTTAAAGTATAAAATGATTTGATATACATATATATTATAGAATGATTATCAAGATCAAGACAATTAACATACCTGTCATCTCACACAGTTAACATAGTTAACTATTTTTTTGTGGTGGGAATGCTTAAGACCTACTCTCAGCAACTTTCAAGTATTTAATACCATATTATTAACCATAGTCACCATGCTGTACATTAGCTCTTCATAACTTATTCTTCATATAACTGAAAATTTGTTCCCTTTGACCTATATTATCCCATTTCTCCCTCCTTCCCAGCTCCTGGAAATCATAATTCTATTCTCTGTTTCTATAAAATCAGATTTTTTTTTTTTTTTAGATTCCACATATAAGTGATAACATACAGTATTTGTCTTTCTCTGTCTGGCTTATTTCACTTAGCATAACACACTCCAGATTCATGCATGTGTTCCAAATGGCAGAATTTCCTTCCTTTTTATGGCTGAATATTATTCCATTGCATATATATGCACCATATTTTCTTTATCCATTCACACTGCCCAGAAGGATACTGTGGATGCAAGCTCATTTCACTTTGCCCAGTTCTTGCTTTTAAGCCACAGGATGGTTTTGAAGAGCTTGCTTTCTCCATCTGCCTTGCCAACTCACCTCCTAGGAGAGGAAACCTCTTCCATTTCCTAGGAGTTTACTTCTTAGTCCCAAAGACAGAAGGAATAAGAGAAAAGAAATCATTCTTGAGTAATCCACTGAGTTGTTTCATTTTAAACACCACTGCTGTTTCTAAAACTACGATACATTTTTGGAACTCTCCTGCCTGCAACCCAGGCTGGGAAATATCACTTAATTAGAAATTGCACACTTAAGAGTTGGGAGCCAACAGAAGTGCCTGCTCCATCCCAAGCACTGGACAGGGAGAGACACAGGCAGAAGCACATGGTATTGGCATGTGCTTTTTATTGAGTGAGATGTGATGTTCAGAAAGTCTACAGCACGTATTCCCAGTGGAAATTCTTTCAGTAATAGTGCATTAGCCAATCATCCCTCTCTTCCCATCATCCCTCTTTTCCTCCTTGTTCTTTCTTGCACACAGTCATGGAATATGAGCATCTCTCCTTGGCTGGGTCAGAATGGGGCGTCACCTTCTTGACCCCATCAGGGAATGTTTGTAGTGTTTTGCTATTTTCTCTGCTGGGTGCACATGTGATAACAGGATGGAAGTCCACTCTACTCTGGGGCTTCCTTGACTTACAGGCTCAATTTAGATTCCAGTTCTCTTAGAATATTAAAATAGGACACAAACACCTGCCCCCCACCTCCAGCTTCCGCATCCTGTTTTCTTCTGCCCCCTTTCCTCCTTCCCAAGCAAGTGATTATATAAATCTACTGGTAAAAGGTTTGCTACCTGGAGTGGTGAGTTTCTCTATTTCTGAATGTTTTTCTTGCCAGAGGCTCCCTGGGTCTCTGGCATGAAGAGCCATGTCAAGAACAGAGCAGAGCATTTGGGGCTAAGGCAGAGGTGCCCATCCAGGCGAGGGAGCAGGTACAATTTCCAAGACGCCCGGACAGCATGGCTGCTCAGGCTTTGCTCCTGGCAGGTTTCAGCGCAGTTTGGACAGTGATGCTTATCCCCGCAGAGAGCATCAACAGTGGTCCTGAAAGAGGCAAGGGAGGTCTGGAGGCCCTCCTGAAACAGGCCAGGATGTCCTCCTTAGGTCTCACCCTGGGAAACAATGACATATGTAAACCCATCACTGTCTCAATGTCACAGGTCTGCTACTGAGCATAAGTTTATTTCCAAGAGCTAAAATTGAACTTTCAGTCCCAAAGCCCCCTCTGTGCGATCTACATTCTGCTCCCCACTTCCTGCCAGGCAAATGATGCCTCCCTGAAATTTTAGAGATTCGTATTCTCGCTAGGGAAAGTTTAAAAAAAAAAAGAAAAAACTTTGCTTTCCAGATTCCTCCTCCAAAAGGACTGCAGGAGTTGTCTGTAAGAAATTGTGGGTAGATATCTCAGACGGGGGGAAAAAAAAAAGCACTTTAAATTGACAAATCAGTCCAAACCGCTAAGGTTATAACTCTTTCCCCCCCTTTCCAGCAGAATAGTAAAACAGACGCGTTATTGGCAGCTCATTAGTGCTAAGAGAGGCCGTCTCCAGCATGACATCAGCCCACGGCTTGACCCAAATCTATTATTTCACCAGAGAGCCTTACGCTGCCGGCTTTCCAACCGTACAGGAGACACACATGGGGGAGAGGGGAAGAAGACATAAATAAGACACAGATTTGACTTTTTGATGTGTTTAGCACATTTTTGTGACTTCCTTTAATACCACAGACCTTGCGTTCTTCCACGATTAGGAGAACAAAAGACAAGGCTGAGGTGGGGGTGGGGAGGAGGCAGACCCATTCAATAAAAAGTTCCGTTCGCCTAATTAACAGTTTTAATTCAAACGCCCAAAAGGGGAGGCAAAAATGGGAAGCGAAGAATGCATACCACAGCTGAGTAACTTCGGATATAAAAAGTCCCTTCATTAAATCAGTTGTTTTTTAATTCATAATTGAACTTAAATAAAGAGCGACCTATAGGCAGCTGTTTCTAATATCGAGTCCCCACCGCACATGAAAGACGCATTTATTCCTGCAGCAGCCTCCCTACCCTTGGGTGTTATCAGCTGAACATGTTTTGAACCTACCTAATGCATTTGAGGTAGCTTGGGTTTATTTTTCTTTCAATAAAATAAATGGTTTTGTAATTAAATTTCTGCACTGCCTGTGCTTAATGGTTACATTGACAAGTGCTAATGTATGGCAAGAGAATGAGTTTGAAATGAAACATGCTGTTTTCAAATCTGCAAGCAATTTTGCAGTGGGGCAATCAAACCCCTCGTGCCAGCGAAACATTTTCATTAATCGGCTGCCGCGCCCCTGCCCACTCGGGCCGGCCGCGGGAGGACACTTTTTAGCTCCCTCTCTGCTCACCCCCGCTCCCACCCTGGCCCTTTTCACACACACACACACAGACACACACACACACACACACACACACACACACACACACAGACACACACACACACACACACACACACACACACACACACACACACACACACACACACACACACACACACACACACACACACACCATGAAGCGAGCCGTTGTTTGAAACCATTTTGTGGTCTCTGGCAGGCGGGCCGGTGGAAATTCGCTGACTTTACACCGTGAAATGTTACAGCTGTCTCCTCCGAAGGGACTGGCTGCCTCAACGTTTCAATCCCTGGCAGCAGGTCAACAAGAAAATCTGTCCCTCTGTTTTCCTCCTTTTTTTTTTTTTTTTTAAACTTTTCCCCCTTAGCTAAATTTATTTTTGAATAAATCTTCTCATAGAAAATAGAGAACGGTTATTACATCTGTGGACTCGGTCGGTGCAAACCACTTCAAGCCGTGGCAAAGGAGGCGGCCCTCCAGCCTTGCGCTTGTAGGAAGGTTGGTGCAGGGAAACCTGGATGGTGGTGGTGGTGGCCTTGGCTGGCTCCATTTCCACCCTCTGCCTGGAGACAGGAGGCTTCCACGCGCCCTCAGGCCTGTGCAGGTACAGGCAGTAGACTCAGGACCTGAGGCCCTGTCCCTTCTCCGGAAGGCCTGTGTTTCATCTGACCACTAGGGGGATGCTTCCCAGGGCGGCGGCTGCTCTGGAGCCTCTAAGGCCCCCTCATCAAATGCCAGGAAGGATGTAGGAGGCCCACGTCCATGTGGGGCATGCGCAGATGAAAAGCCAGGGGTCTCTGGCTCAGTGGCTGCCAACAAGGTGTGCTGCTTGGCATCTTCCCTCCGGACTGGGGGAGAAGAGCCATGGGCTGCCTGTAGGAATGCTGACTCACCCTCGGGGCAGGCCAGAAGTACAAACTGTCCCACCCCAGCATGGCTTCCTCTCTCTTGTGCTAGGACACTGTTCAGGGGAAGGGCTTCTGTGTGCTCTTGGCCTCCCTGAATTTGCTGCAGTGGAAGATGGAGGAGATGGCTGCTTGCAGATTTCAGGAGCGTGAAGAAGGATCTAAGCATCTCAGAACTCCCCTGCCCCTTTTTGAAGGTGCGAATTGCCTTTAATGGGGGACAAAGCTTGTACTTCATAAGAGGCTGGGCTGCAGAAATTTGGGGGAGGGAAACATAGGGACTCAGATCTCCACTATGATGTCAGTGGTGGGCAAGGCAAAGCCCGTCGTGAGAGGGTGAGAGAAAAAGCACCCACGTTTGCCAGCATCTGAATGGCAGGAGGAGTGAGGGCGAAGCAGTGGGGTGACTGGTGTTGTGGCCAGCAGACGCCTTCACAGTGGCCCAGTGAAAAGGGAAATTCCCTTGATGAAGACTGTCAGCAGACTTATGGAAGAGGTAGAGACTTAAATATAATCCAGGGTAAAGGGGCGGAGGAGAGGCTCATGCCCCAGAAGGAAGAATGGAAAGGTGGTAAGGAAGTGAAGCTGGAGGGCTGCTCACGCGGGCCTTGGCTGAGTCTGAGCTGGGATCCTGATGAAACTAAGGTACTGATACTGTGAGAGCACTGTCCTCTACCACTCGAGTGAGTGTACTTGCTACCCCATGCAATAATGGAACACTTTACCCATTCATTCACTCGTGCATTCAGCAAAGAATAAATTCCCACTGTGTTCCAGCCATGTTGCTAGGCCTGCCAAACGATGTAACGAAGATATGGACAAAATGCTATGTGACTTCAGGGGAGGAAGCAGTGAGCTGTGCCAGGAGGAAGAAGAGAAAGCTTCATGGAGGAGACTAAACTGAAAAGCTGCGGAGGATTTCGAAAGGAGAGAATGATGTTCCAGGGTAAGGAAGCAGTATAAGCATGAAAGAAATGGCATACCATGGAGGTAAGACAGCAAAAGTTGTATCCAGAGAATGATAAGGGGTCTCAAATGAAAGGACAACATGGTGTGTCTGTGGAGTGTGGGTGGGTGGGGGTGTTGGTGGGGGTGGGAAGGGTGGTGGGAAATGGAATTTAAATTGAGCTGGGGCCATATTGAGAGCCCTGATCAGCAGGGTACAGAAGCCGTGCTTTACTTTGCAAACCACAGGCACTCTTAAAGATGCTGGAGCCTTGAGGAGGGGGTGAGTGGGTGAGGGAGTGGTGATGTGACCCCATCTGTGTGTTTGTCATAGACCCTGTGAGCCATAAGAAAAAAAGGGCAGGCTGAGGATGGAAGACAGTGGAGGCAGGGGGACTAGAAGCTATTTCAATAGACCAGGTCAGAGAGCAGGAGGGCTGTAAGGCACTGGCAGTGTTCCTGCAAAGAGAGAATGGGTGCTGGGGACCCTGCAGAAGTCGACCAATGAGGTGTGCTGGGAGCAAGGGAAGCACCAGCAAGTAGTTTGCTATTTTCAGGGTGCTGGGAAGATGCCCATGGCCATGACAGAGACAGGGAACTCTGAGAGAAGTGGTTTGGAGGAGGGAGAGGAAAAACATCCGTTCCAATTGGATATGTGGAGTTGGAATTCTTGACAGTGACTTTCATGAGACAATATCCAAGGGACAGTAGAGGGAGAAATGGACCAAAATAGGAGAGGAACATCCCCATGAAGAGGTGCCAATGCAGCGGACGAGAGGGAGCAGCAGGGGGAGCCGGAGATGAGCCAAGAGGAAAAGGGAGGAGAGCCGGGAGAAGAGCTGGAACACATTTCTGATGCTTCAAGGAGGCCCCAGAAGGGGAGATGCTGAGCTGGTTGGGTTCAGCAATAAAGAGGACAATAGTTACCTCTGGGAGGACAGTCTAAGTAAAAGGGAGGTAGGAAATAGAGGCAGCAAGAGTGGATGTAAAAAGTTTCTCAGAACATGAAAGGAAAGATTGGTGGCGGTGGGGGGGGATGGGTCCTTGAATACTATTTAATGAGGAATTAACAAGGAGGGAGAGACGGAAAAGATATCAGATAGGGGACTCTCTGATGGAGCATGATCGGGGGGAGCAGAAAGGGGTGGAGGGATTGACCTTGGAAAGCAGCAAGAAGGAGGGGTGATGGGCCAGAGATAAAGGCAAGGGTGAGAGTACTGGCAGCCTCTTGAGGAAGGAACCGATGAGATCATGTGCTGAGAGTGGGGCTGGGGATGGAGGTGATGTAAGAGTGGGATGGCTGGGAAGTTGGAGGCAGGCAGGAAATGGGGTGGAAAGTCAAACCATAGTGAATAATAGGACATGAGCAGCACTGAGAAGCAAACTGAAGATGGAAACATGGCTGGGTCCAGCATGCATGGCCATAACATGTGCTCCAGCCATCCCTGGCCATCTGGGAGTAGGAGCAGAAGCAGAGAACACGTACTGGGGGCACTCTGGCTGAGGGTGGCACCGCAGCTGCAGTGGAAGGCCAGAGGCCAGGGCCTTAGGGGCCAACCAGGGAGAATTTGACAGCAGGAAGACTTTCAGTTGACATGGGTGAGCTTCACCTCCAAGACCAGTACAGTCTTGTCGTGGGCTGAAATTTGGAGAGCAAATTGGGAAAAGTTTTAAACAAAAAAATACATACCACTGCCAGAGAAAATTGTAAACTGGAGGTTTAGAAAACTAAGTCCCAGTGCTGCCTCTCCTTCCCCTTGGCCGGCCCAGGCCGTGTGACGAGGCAGATCACTTCCACTTTTTACATCATTGTTCCTCCGTGCCTACCTCTGGGACACATTCTGTTTATTTACTAGCTTCCTGGGGAAAAGGTGTGATTTAAATAAAGGTAACCTCACAAAAGAAAGAGATTTGAGCCTACAAAATTCTGTAGTTCACGCCCTCTTGTTGCAGCCGTAAAACAAAACAAAAACAAACAAGCAAAACCCGTTTTGCAGAAACTTCATTGGTCTTCTGACTTGTTCTTGACATTCAGTGGGGTTGTCTAAGCTAAACAAATACCGAACAAATTCTTTCCAGTTCAGTCTGGGAAAGTAAACCCTGTCGGAGCTGTGGTCAGGTCATCACACCCATGTGGATGGAGGATCTTGACTCTCTGTCTAGCCTTGACCAGCGTGGAGAAAGGATCAGAAGAGCTGAGGCTCCCCTGTCCAGGGTCAGAAGGCCTCAAGCAGGGACAAGCCCAGAGGAGGGGACACAAGGCACCTTGGTGCCATCCACCATGACTTACTAGCTGACAGAGCGCAGTAACTCCGTGCAGTTTGCTCTGCTGTACCTCTTTCAAGCATCTTCAAGTCCCTTCCCAAAGCCCTAAGGAGACTTCGGAAGCCACTCTTGGCCATCTGTTGACTTGAAGCTCAGGCACTGTGCAGTTAGCAGGCCAGAGTGAGACAAAGAAAGTCAGAGCCCAAGAAAGGCCTCCATGGTATCAGCACCCGGGGTCCATCTGGCCTAGAATCTCATGACTGCTGAGACACCCAGACACGGTTTGGTGTGGGGACCACGAGGAGCCTCCTCCACAGCCTTGAAAGGCCGAGCGTCCAGCGTTCGTGATATGTCCCAATTCTCTGGTGAACTCTTTGTATTTTCCATCAGGGCACATCTAGAAAGAATGAATTTCAGAAGTTGACTTCTACTGTCTAAAATGTGTATGTCTTTCTCTTCCAAAGGATCTACCTTACCAGCTTGAATTTGATGACCAGAGAGAGGAAGAAGTAAATGATCATGGTTGGGATTTACGATGTAATAAACCCTTTGCCAAGTGTCCATTTTGGCTAAATTATTTCACAGTGTACCAGTTATTTAGGCAGCATCATCCCCATTTCACAGGTGAGGAGCTGGGTTTGAAACTGGATTAAAAAGCCTAAGCTTGTTCTTGAAATTTCTTCTTCCTGCCAAGCCCATCATACAATTGTGTGTTGCCCTATAGTAACCTCTGTCTCCCCAAATTAAAGAGTCCTCATATGCTGATATTCCCCATGTTGGTTTCTGTGTGGAAAAGGACTAGACATCTAAAAACATGTTGGTTGGAAACCAGTAAATCTTTCCTCCAAGTATTCATCAATACCTATGATATACTCAGCAAGTGAAGAGACAGAGCCCATCTGCAGGGACGTAGCTACCTGCTTTGGATACAGAAAAAGAGGTCCACGTGCCTCATCTTCCTTGCAGCCAGGCCCCAGAGGCATGGATTGTCATTTCAAGATGCTGAACAAACCTCATGAAATAACTCTTAGGACCCAGTGAGATCCAAGGGGCACCATCCTGTACCAGAGTCCCAAGGCAGCCTTCTCTGGACCTTCTTCCTTGGTGGTGAATGTGCTAGTGGGAGGGGGGCACTGTTTGATCCCCCAGTTGAATGTATCTTGCTCTGCTTCTGTGATGTCTCCACTTGAACCTGGAGGAAGCCAGCTAATATTGGAGGAGACAGATGGGAGTGTTCTGGTGATAAAAAGCAAGTGCTGAGGCCACTCATGCTTCATGTAGCAGAACTGATTGAGCGCCATGATTCACCCTCCCCTTGGCCTTCAGCCCTTGTTAACGCTTCCAGGAAGGAAGCTGCACGGAGAAAGGAGGGGAGAGGGAGGGAATCCAGGACCACTCCCATCGTGAGAAGGTGCCAGGCCAGAGGCGGGGGAGGGCGGGACCTGAAGGCTGGCTGGGAGAGGGGCAGGGAAGGCTGGGTGCTTTGAGGCCGGAGTGCTCATTATGAGAACGTTCTTAATGACCGTAAGTCCTGAGGGAGGCGTGTGTGCAAGGACTGGCGCCAGTCATGCTTGCAGGGGCCTCCTGTCCAGATGGCAGATGTGTAGGGAATGAGGCAGGAGAGTGAGACGAGACCACGTGGCTGCTGAACGTGACTGATGGCCTTGGGACAGCAGATCTGGCTCCTGTGGGGTTGGGTTTTACTGGAACAAGACACAAAGATTAGTGACTCTCATTTAAGAAAGAACCCCAGTTCCCGGTTTCTGGAACAAAGTTTCTCTGTGGGTCTTTGAGAGTTTCGTTTGTATTCTCCACCTCCAGATCTTTGCTTGTTACCTGCTTCTCTCTTTCCTCGTGTCCAAGTCCTGCTTGGCCAGCTCAGGCCTCCGTGAAGGCCTCTTCATGAAGTCATCCCTGATGGTCTAACCTGGGCCTCCCTCCCCTGATCTGCTGGCATGCCCGGAGGCACAAATCATGTTGGTTTGAGATTCTTCAGGTATTCAGGGTGAACGCTTGTCTTCTCAGAGCCTCGGTGTTACTCAAGATGACGGGGGAACAAATGTATAAGACAATCTGCTAAGATAAATCACTGCTGATATCAAACTTTAGAAATATAGATAGCTAAAGAGAGAGAGTGAGAGAGAAAGAGAGAGAGAAATGGATAAATAGGTAGATAATCTTACAAACAGAAGATATGGTGCCCAGCTCTTTTCTCTTTTCAGGATCTTTTCTCTGCTTTCATGACCTGGTTTAATCCCCTGATGCTGTGTCTTCTTGCTGACTTTCCCCATACAAGTACACTTTATTCATAAATATTAGTTGACTGTCACAGCACAGTTCTAGGTGCTAAGGATATAACCATATAAAACACACACAAAGTCTGTGACATTATGCTACTTATATTGTATGGAGAGATAGACAATAAAGAACAACTAAGTAAGCACATACATGAAATAAAATTGGTAAGTGATGACAATCATATAAAAAATAAAAGAGGGCAAATGACTCTGTAATAGGGGAGAGGACAGATGGTTTTATAATGTAGGGGTCATATGGCATACTTTTTCTTCTGTTTTTTTTTTTTTTAATTTCAACTTTTGTGTTGGGTTGGTCTTCACTGTGTATAATACTTTTTATGTCTTATGTATTCAAGAGTTATTAAAGAATATATGTAATCAGCTCAGAAAAAGGAAAAGACAATCTACTAAAACATTTCATGGAGTGAAATGCAAAATTGGCCAAAATGTTTAAAGTCGAGACATAAAAGAAATTTCACAAAGGTGGAGGGCCACTTTGAGCCACACCCAACTGGACACCTGCCTGCCCTCCTTTCCACTGGGGGACTTGGGCAGGCAAGTTGGAGAAGCGGGTGGTGTGACGTCAGGAGCCATAGGGATGGTCCCCTTCTCTTCGTAGAGGCTGGGCAGTGGGGAGGGAAGCCTTGCTGATTGACAGCAAGTGGAAATGGTCTCATCAAACGGCAATTCAAAAATAACAACAGCAAATGCCATTTATCACACACCGCCTACATGTCAGGCACTGTACCAATGGCACTGCACGTATCATTTCACTCAACCCTCACACCAGCCAGTGAGGTAAATGTCACTCACTTTACAGCTGATGAAACCACGCTACCATGAGGTAAAGTAACTTAGCCCACGTCAGAAAGCTAGTGAGATCAAGGTTGAGGATCCTCTCATACCTACGCCATGCTGCCCTGAGTGCATTAAGGAAGAGTCATGCAGCCTGTGTCTCCACAACTCACCATGGGCCTTCCCTAACATTTCTTGATTCTTGTGTTGGACCCAAATATTGACCTTCCCTGTTGCAGGTACAGACCCCGGCTCTAATGGGGAGCTGAGTTTGTCCTACTGTTGCCTCCCCATCCTGGGACTCCCGGGCCACGTGTGTGGGAACCTCAACCCTGTGCCAGTATCTGGAAGGTCTCGCAGGGCTCCAGCTTGACTTCTCTAACCAGAGATGAAGTGGCTGATTTGGTCCATCCCTTACCAGGCTTGGAAATCACCAAGTCAGATCTAAGAGGCCATAAGCAAGGGAGAAGGATCAGTCGAGAGGACAGCCAGGGGACGGCTGGTTGTTAATCTCTGCACGTGGGGAGACTTCTCAGGGTGAGAAATCAAGCCCCTTTGCTGGGACAGCTCATCTCCAAGAACTTTTCCAGCCAGTAAATGTCCGGCTTGATATTTTTCATTGCGGTCACAGTGAGGAACCCTGGTTATTTTTAGTAACACTCACCGCAGCCATCGCATTCATTTATTCCTACAGCATTTTATGATGTGTCTGACCAGGAAAATGTGTGGCTGCCTGGGGGGGGGCGGTCTTCATTGTCTCCCCTCTTTCAGCCTTCCCTCTCTTTGGCTCTTCCCTGCAGCAGAAGTAGGTTTTGACATCCCATCTGTTCAGATGTGCCCCATCTCCCAAAAGGCCCTTCTAACTTGAGTGTTCCGGGGAATTTCCAAATCTGCCGAGTCCTAACGTTTTCCTTGGCAGGGACCGCACCACTCCACTGAAATGGGTTGGGTGAGCCATCAGGCCTTGGTGCCGCTTCTCTGGGTGGCGTCAAGCGCACCCACTGGAGCTTTCCTGACACCTTTCCCAGGCTCCGTGGGCTCTGGTGGGCCCCGCATCCCGCCTCTTCCAAGCCCACTGGCTTCGTGGTGCATCAGCAGACTTGAGCGTCTCCCAAGCCCAGGGTCCACAGGAACACCATTAACTTTTAAGCTTAATCTTCATCCCCTCTGCCCAGCTCATCTGGTGCCTCTTGCCCTCACTGTTCTCTCCCACCTGCCCCTTCTGGTGGCTTCAGTCTTTCAGACCAGAGGGGGAAGTTCATTCATCCACTCAAGCAGAATTTGTTCATTGTCTTAGGCCCTTAATGAGCTGAGCAGTGAACAAAACAGACAAAAAAATCCTGCCCTCATGGCACTTACATCCTGACTCATCTAATTAATGTTTTAAATGAAGTTATTAGGAATTTAATATGCTCCTCCTCTCAGGATACCTGCTTCTTAAAGGAAGAGTCTGGAGAAGTACAGTTTAATACAAAAAGAAATGAAGTACCGATGATGGAATTCCCAGTTCGTGTGGGGGCAGTATTTAGGAATGAGAGGCCTCTTTGGTCCTCTGGAACAGGGCTTAGCAAGGTACAGCCCGTGGGCGGCCCACCACATGTTTTATATGGTTCATGACCGAAGAATGGTGTTTACATTCTTAAATGGTTTTTAAAAAATCAGTAGAAGAGTCATATTTTGTGACATGGGAACATTCTATGACATACACATTTCAGAGTCCAGAAGTTCTCCTGGGGCACAGCCATGCCTGTTCATTTGCACATTGCCCTTGGCTGCTTTTGTGCTGCAAGGGCAGTCATGTAATTTGCAAGTGGCCTCCAAAGCCTAAAACATATACATACATGTACCACCTGGCCCTTTACAGGAAGCGTGCTGAGCACTGCTCTAGAGTCGTATGGTGGGGACAGGTATTTCTTTCCCATGTGCATAGAGCTGGCCCAGTCGGGCAAGCAGGAATCTCTTGTTCTCAATCTGCCTATGAAGAGAATCATAAAGTGGACTTAATGTTGGAGTCTTGAGAACCTGTTGCTGACATCTGTTTTCCCTTCAGCACACAGGGAGACAAGCCCTCCCGGGAAGTGTCCAACAAATGCAAAATTTTTTCCAGCAGAATTGTCAGTGCTATTTGCCAAGTGCAGGTGCAGAGCTTCACCTTGGGAGGTTCTGGTTCCTTGGTTGAGGGAGGGGGTGGAAGAGAGCAGGGCTCATCCATGTTCTCAGATCTGCAAGGTCAAATAATAATATTTATGCCTGTGGAAAGAATACAGGACGAACAGAGGGAATGCGTTCAAATCCCTGCTCTGCCACTAGTTGGTTGTGTGCTGTGGGGCAAAGTATTTAACCCTTCTCTCATCTGTGGCAGGGCCTGCCTGGCCTACTTCAAAAGGCTGTTAACAGAAACAAATGCAACCATACACATGAAGGAGCTTTGTAAACTGGCCAGCAGCATGCAAATCCATCATCTTTCCTCTTTCCTGGGTGGGGAGCGACATTAGCTGAACTTGCATCATTTTTGTTTGTTGGTGGAGACCCAGTCAGAGTCAAGGTGAGACAGACCTAGAACGGTGTTCCCTTTGACCTCAGTCAGGGTCTGCCTGTCCTGAGGCCTCCCCTCCCCACCCTACCCCCAAGACTCCACCTACTCTGTGCAGTCAGTTTTGGCGATTCTCATCCACGTGTGGTGCGTAGGCATCACACACTAAATAAGGACGACAGCAACACACCTGTGGTTCTTCCCGCAGGATGGTGTCTCTGAGTTTGGCAGATGCCACAGCTGCTCTCCATCCAACCCAACCACATACAACATATGATGGGACTACCAGTCCCCTAGGCTGATGTGCTTATTTCTCCCCCAGTCTGTAGCCCTCTCAAGTGCAGTACATTTCTTTCCCACTAGGTACTCCCGATTATCCTAAGATCGACAGCTATCCATTTCAGGTAGTTTAGGGTTGGGGAAAGGGTGAAATGGGCAGAGAGGCATGATTTTTAAAAATGAAAATCTCCCTCCTTCACTGAAAAGTCAGCCTCCCAAATCTCAAAGCCAAACGAACAGAACAAATGTGAATAAAGTTGAAGTTTAATAGTATCTTTGAAGACAGTCATTTGCAAGAGGGCTAGATCTTCTACTTCATATTTTGTTCAAGGATTTAGCTGCCCCAAGATAATAACTTGGAACGTGGGCATCTGATCCAGGAAGTTTGGGGTGGCTGTTTCATTGGTTGCATCTCCTGAGAAAATTCTCAAAGTAGGAAAAAATACTCTGACAGTGACACACAAAGGCTGGTACTTATAACTACCATCCTCAGTGTTTAGGGGAAAGGAGTTTTAGTGACGGGCCAAAGAACAGATGTCAAATCCCCAGCCATCTTTCTGCCTTTTGCTGTTTGTTATGAGTCACCCTGGAGCCCGTCCATCCCGGCACCAGTTTTCATGGGAAGCATTGATGTGTGACCAGAAGTACGTGCTGATGGATGGGCTCATGTGAGGATAGCCAGAAGGCTGGGCCTCAGGCTTCCTTTGGCTCTGGCCTTCCTTGCTTCTTTGGTCACTTTGCTCCCCTTCCCCCACATCCCTCCTCCATCCCCTTTGTCCTCCCCTCCTAAGCTGGATTTTCACCACAAATGTGGACTCTCACGGACTCTCACTTCCGTTCCTGCAGCCCTGGCTCATCAAATGCAGAAGTAAGGGCTGCAGAAACACCTCTGCTCAGGACATTTGTGTGGTCCATGCCACCCATGCGTAGCAGGAATTCTAAGAAGGGAGAGGGCCATCTCCCGGACAGCAGTGGGAAGAGGTGAGTGGCTTTTTTGGTCTTTTCTTGGCACCCCAGGAGAGAACCCTGTAGCCATCCTGACTTACCCACTCACTCCAAAGTTTTCCAGGGCTCTTTCCAGGTTTTCTGGCTGGCTCAGCCATTTCTACTAGCAGACCTGATCTGTCACCTCTCTTACTATTCTGAACTAAACACAGACAATTCCTCTTTCCCTTTATTTAAACCAATGCAGTGCTGAGATTTTGCATAAGGAGCTTTGCTAGAAATTGAAGGAAAACCCAAACACTTGGAATAGGGTTTTCTAAGCCTGGTGGCCTTCATTAGCCAAAATCCTTGGTCCTTCTCCTGTTCTTATTTAACTTGGTTCCTAGACCAACCACACAGAGCCTTAACCTGCTAGGCACATTAAACTTTAGTAGATGCAGCCAGTTTCCAAAGTGGTTATCCCATTTTGCACTCCCATCATCAGTGTGGAAGAGTTCTCTTGCTCCAGATACCAGCCAGCTTTGTTGTTGCCAGTCTTTTTAATTTCAGTCATTTGGGTGGATGTGTATTAGTATCAGACTGGGGTTTTTAACTTGCATTTCCCTGAAGAATAACTATGTTGAACGTTTTTCCTTATACTTCTTGGCCATTCAGTTATTCTCTTTTGTAAAATGCCTTTCACGTCTTCTGCACATTTTTAATTGGATGCAAACCCTTTGTCAGATATATCTACTGTAAAAATCTTCTGCCAGTCTGTTGCTTGCCTCTGCACTCTCTTCGTGCTCATATGGCCCAGTGAAATCCTCTTGTAACATAAAACCGCAGAGTGAGGAGGACTGAATCCACAGTATGGCCAGCTGCTTTTACTTGATTGCATTTCCAAATCACTTTTCAGAAAGTCAATAATATTTATAATTCAGCACCACAGAAGGTGCCCTTGTGCCCCCTCTCAATCAATACCCCCTACAGAAGTAAATTCTATCCTGACTTCTAGCACCATAGATGTGTTTTGCCTGTCCTTCATGTAAATGGAATCACACAGTGTGTAGTCTTTTGTGTCTGGCTTCTTTTGCGCTGCGTTATGTCCGTGAGATTCATCTACTTTGTGTATTCCAAGAGTTTGTTCTTTTCCATTGCTATAGGATATCCCATTGTATAAGCAGACTGCAATTTGGGTTGTTTCCATGTTGGTGCAATAATGAATAAAGGTGATATATATTTATATAACTTTATATAATATTTATATTTATAAACATGTAAAATATATAAAGCTGTATTCTTGTACATCAATTGATAGACAAATGCAATTTGGGGCCTCTACCTAGGAATGGAGTTGCTGGGCCTTAGGGTATAAATTGATGCTTTGATTCAGTAGCTATTGCCAGTTTTCCAAAGTGGTGGTACCACTTCTTACCAATTCCTACCCACAGTGTAAGAATTTCAGTTGCTCTGCGTCCTCTCCAATGCTTGATATTGTCGATGTTTTGTTTTGTTTTAAAATTTTGACCCGTTTATAATGTGTGTATCCCAGTGAAGTTTTAATTTGCATTTTCCTGATGACTAGTAACATTGAGCACCTTATCACATGCTTCCTGCCCATTTGGATATCCTCTATTGTGAAGTGGCTATTGAGTTGTTTTGTTCATTCATAAACTTTGGTTAGTATTTTTCTTATTAATTTAAAAATTCTTTATATATTCTGATATGAATCCTTTGTCAGTTATACACGTGAGTATTTTTCTCACAGTCTGTGGTCTGCCTTTTTCATTCTTCTAATGATGTCTTTTGATGAATGGAAGTTCTTAATTTGAGTGAAGTTCATAGTATCAACCTGTTTCTTCACCTTCAGGAAGACCCTCTGCTTTGGGTTCTCTCTCTATTCTCGGTTCCCAGGCTACAGGCTATTCTGTCCTGACCTGCAGATCCCTTCTCTCCACTGGCTTGCTGTAGACTCCCTGGGTGGAGGCTATAGCATTTTTGAGTTGTGCCTGCATTCATTTCCTCTGTGGCCACAGGTCTTGAAGGCTGGAATTGTCATCCTCCTGGGAGGCTCTCTGCCTGCCATCAGCAGCCAGCCATCCTTCCCTAGGTCCCTCTGCATTTCACATTCCAGTCTGAGCCCCACCCCAGGCTCACTCACCAAGCAGAGGTGACTCACTCACCTTATCAAGTCCTTCCTGGCTCTGGTTGTGCCTCCGCCTCCCACCCCACTTTGACAGGTGATCTTTGAAATGCCCTTCAGTGTCCTCTCAGCAAAGGAACATTTCTCAAGATCTCCACTCTACTGAATTACAATATAAAGTTACTTTTCACCTTAGACCAAGTCTTATATCACAGGTTCAATGTTTAAAATGCAAATTTGGGCCCAGCATAATCCAATTAAAAGAGATTCAAATGGCTATGACCACTGCATATGTCTAAAGTACTACTAGAACCGCTCCTCTTCCTCCTTCTAAGGGGTCCTTCACTTGGAAGTGGGGTGATTTGGAAATGCAATCAAATCAAAGCAGAAGTTCATAAACTTGGATGGGAAAAAGTCACATCTTCATTTCTATAAACCTCTTTGAAAATCAGCATTTCTTTTCATTATGAACATAGACAACAAACTACAGCATTGGCTGTCCCTGAGACCTTGTCCCCAACAGAAAGCAGATAACTTCACATCACATTATAGTTGTTGATGATAGTTTGAATTATCATTCACACTTATCCCTACTTCAATAGTATGTAAGTTATTAGACCCACCACTAGATTTTTCATTTAACAGAAGCAAATATGATATTATCTCACAAATTTGTTTCTTAAAACTATTCTGATAACTTTATTTCAATACCATCTGTGCATTTAAGAACATTTTTCTGAGGCGTCTATAGGTTTTACAAAACTGCCCAAACGGTCCCAGACACAAAATAGATTTAAAAGACTCCAGTTGATGAGACATCCTTAAATCCACAGCAACTTAAAGTCCCTGCGTGACCTGTGCTGGTGGGCCAGCAGCTGTCCTCCTGGGTCAGGTAGTGCTGAAAGTCTGCTCCACCTTTGTTAACATATTCCTTTGGCATGGGGGCAGGGACAGGAGGATCGCAAGGGGCCCAGGCATGTGGCTCCAGTTTTCTCTGGGTTCTGGCATTCCAGGGATTCTGAAAGAACATGGCATCTCTTCTGCAGGTCAGAGGAAATGGGTAGCTCTCCAGCTAAATAGATTTCATGCTTGACTTCAGGGGAATAGCCCAAATGATGATCTGTTTGGGAGAGTAAATTAAAGAGGTAAGTGGGCATGCTGGTTTTATTTGGTTTAACTTTGGCTGGTTTCATCGCTCCCCTAAGCATTTCAAAGGAAGAATGTAGGTTGTCAGACCTCTTTACCCAGCATTGCTACCTCCCCGATCCCCCAGTGCAAATTCTGGCCAGATCCTGCTTCTCAGGAGGCACTAACCTTGGATTAGCTTGAAGAGAAGGCCTTAACAGGATCTCGTCTCTCTCCAGTCCAATGGAAACATGACTATCTCTTTTCTCACAACTCCAGATACTGAGTCTTGATTTCACTCACTCATCCCACTCCCATTTCTCCTAGTCGCTATCCTTACTTGCATTTCTTGGACCAAAATGCTCATGACGAAAAGTTGCCTTCCTTCCTTAGAAGCAATGCTTCTATGTTCTCATCTGATGTTGAGTAAAACATAACATGGAAAAGGTCTGGTAACATCATGTATGACACCAATTCCTTGGCTCATGCCATGAAGAACCAGTGAGGTCCTAGGTCCTAAAAATTGGGGACGTATGCTTCACGTTGCTCTCTAAATATCCTTAAGCAGCATATTTCTCCTTGATCCTCTCACCCCCATCCTTCACATTCTGCCTACCCAATGCATCCTAACCTTCCATTTCATCAAACAAGCCACTGTAACAGAGAGGTAAGATGTTTTTGAGTGAGGTGTCTTTGTCTTCTTCTATAAAGAATGGTGTTGACATGGCTACAGCCACCTCCTCCTCCCCATTAAAGTCACTTATTTTGAATGTTTGAATTATGTTATTTTCAAAGAAAAGAGACTGTAGCAGTTTGTGTGCGTGGCATGCTTCCAAGGTGCTGCAAGTTCTCTATAAAAAGCTAAGCTGTCATTGGTTGCTATCAGGACCACTAGCCAAATTATTGAAGTTGCCAGAGTTTTATTAGTTCTGTTTTGCAGTAGTCCCTCTTACTATGGAGGTAAATGGGGTACTCTGCCTCCATGCTGGCTTTGTTTTATATGAGAGTAAGCCAAAACTTCTCCGCACCCTGGCTGTAGAATTTATAGAAGTTTTAATATAACCGGAGTGCGGATAATTTTTGACTCACCCTCGTAGTTCTTAGATGTGTAACACAGATGAATGGCTTTGAGCTGTCTCCAGCTATCACCCATCAACGCAGTGATGGGTGTCAGTTTCTTGGACACCACTTGGAAGGCGATCTGACTGAGCCGAGTGGTACTGATCTGAAGGCAAGCTGCCGTGGAATGAGCTTCGGACTCTGTGAGTCACAACCAGAACTCAGCGATTCTAGTCCTGACCTTTCCACTAGTCAATGTGTGACCTTGGGTAGGTCCTTTAATGTTTTTGGTCCCCAATTTACTCATCTATAAAAGGAGAGAGGAGGCATGGATGAGCTGTAAATCCCTTCCAGCTCTGTCATTTTATTATTCTAATAAATGCATCACAAAGAAAGTCACGAAAACATCTCAATTATAGCAATCAAGAAAAAAAAACTGTGATTCTGTTTTATATGGTGTTAAAGATTCCTTTTTGACTTTTGAGGCTCTTGATGACTCAACATGTGTACCCCTGAAACTCTACTAGATCCCTGTAAACTATTTATAAAAATTGATTTGGAGCCAGGATTGAAATCCTGGGTCTTATTATCTGAGTCTCAGATTCTGAGTTATAAGAAGGTCTGTTCAAAATGGTATGTTTTTCTTGCAGCAATTGTTACGTGGTCGAATTTTATGATGCTTTAACATTCACTGCTATTCATTGTCTAAACACTCTTCTGTAACCCAGTGAGTGTGTGAGGTTAATAAGTAGAATGGAATCCATTCTGGGTTTGATTTCATCTGCTGATTCCAGTGGAAGGCCTCTCATATCTGTTCCTTCTTTCTCAACATGGCTAAGGCAAAGAGACTTGGAAAAGCTCAGACTCTGTTCATGACCTTAAATCCCTGTGACTTTTGGGAAGGAAGAAATGTTGCTCTCTCTTCACCCCCAAGTTTAACAACTGTAAAGTGTGGTGACATTTCACATGAGGAGAAACCTATTCATCAGTACTACATTTCTTGATTAAAATAGTCACCATATTGCTTTCTTACTTTTCAAACGTAGAATTTTCCCACCTGTGTAATGTTCATAAATAATCATGTTTTAATGTTACACTACACTCACTTGTTTTATTTTATAACGTTTCATGAAGAATAAAGGGGTAAGAGGGCTTCAGAGGACACAACAGTATCTCACAGTCCAACTGCATCTCGAGCAAAAGGCAGGCCTGTCCAAGCTTCTGCTGAATGTTACCTTTAGCCTATTTAAGATTAATGGGATGCCACAAACGGATTCTTAGAAGGCTATGTCCTTTTAGTCAAGTCATGCCCCCGTTGAAAAAGGCTCTCTCTTTCCTACCTTCCCACTTCTGGCTCCTCCACTACCACTCCCTCCTAAGTACACACGAACACTTGTACTTGGACTACATTTTCCAAAACATATACTTAGAGTTTCATTTACCGATTGCTTTGCTGCACTCCAAATGGCCCAGCATTTTGTCCATGAAAGAGCGTAAATCATGCCTTACGTGAGATACAGTAGGATGTGATGTTTAGAGAAAGGAAAATATGCTTCCTTATAGAAGCACCAGGCACTAAACCATCTGGCTTGGAGAGAAAAATTTCAGTCACTCATCCTGATGTTTTGTCTACATAGTACCAAACATCTGGAACCTGGGTGACAGACTAAATTTTTCATTTCATGTCCAGATGTTTGTGCATTGTGCTGAAACAACCTTAAAAAGTCAGCTATATCTTTAAGAATTCAAATAGTAAAAGCATAAAAGGTGTACTAGTTTCATTTAACTTTTGAGATAGAAAAGATGAATGAAATAGAAGCAAACTTTTGGCTGGTTTTTTATGCAATATGCTAGTTTAAGAAAAAAAAGCCACACATTTTGCAACTATGAGATTAAAAGAATTATGAAGAAATATTCCCAGAAATACTGTCACTAAAAATACAATGATCTGGACTGTTGTTCCAAAGTTGAAATGCTTTGGTTCTGCAAATTCGGGTAAGACTTGTGCAGTTAAAAGATAAGAAATCATTCTCCAAAAGAGTTGCTTAACAGCTTAAGTGAGTTTCCTTCCAAGTGACTCGCTGTGAACACATTTATTCCTTGTACACTGAAGGAGAAGGCAGGACCGATGGGTTATTAAGGTTCTAACAGGATTTGCAAGGACACTCTTCAGACCTTTTAAAGATGCATTTTCGAGAAATGCTTTTAATGATTCAAAATGAAAAATTAGACTGCGTCCACTGGAGCCACCTTGAACATCTTGTCATAAGAACACAAGCAGAGAGGAATGTTTAAACATTCTGCAACACAACCATTTGAAAATATATATACATTTTGGGTTGTTTGGAGAATTGCATTTGTCTTGTCCTCTCTCACTAAATGGAGTTGGGTCTAATGCTTGTTATAAGACATGTTCGGAACAGATATCTTGTATTAGAAGGCACAGTATTTAAATCTGGCCCTCAACTGCCACCAGGCTTTGCGGGCATTTCTATGCCATGAAAATCCCAATATATCTTTCACTATCTCCACAAGCCCTAGAGAGTGTGTGTATAACACAAAGCAGTGTTACTGAACTGAACCGGCCTGGTGCAGGATTTTTGCTGACTCAGCACATGGTTTCTCTTTTCCGGATTACTAAAACAACTTTCCTCTGGGGTACAGGCTTCACAGAAAGCAAAGCAGAAAAGAAATACAGAGGGGCCTTATTTTCACCTTTAATTATACCAAGTCCAGAGGCAAATGCAAAACCAGACTGAACTCTCCCAGTTTTATAGAATAAAAACTGCCTCTCTCTGGACCCTGCGCCTGTGGGAGTCGCATTAGGTTGGAGCACATCTTGTTTTTCACCAACGAATTTGCCCCAGGCCTCTTTGCCTTAGGGTGTCGACTCTGAGGCAGGTTGCCTGTGCCTTTTTAAAGCTTGTGTACAGTATTTTACACGAGGCAGGTCACTCTCTTTTTATGGACTTGCACCAGCAAACATTTCTTAAGAGCTGCGCACTGAGAAGCTGCAAATCCCAGACACTGCCTACACACTTGTAGGGCCTGGAGTGATGTGGGGTCTCAGTACTTGTCCACCCTCTCTGCCTGATTCAGAGCGGGAGCCTTCAGAGACTTACGGTCGTACGCGCACGGGCGTCACAACGTACATGCTAAACTGCAATGGCCGGTTCCTATACACGTGGAACAATCTCGAAGTACAGTCCTCTCTTCCCTGACACACTCAGCTGTCTGGTGCGGTGGGAATCGCTGGGCTCCAAGCCGGCTCGCGGAACAGGGTCAAGAACAATATTGTGAACCTCGAGTCTCCCCAAAGCCGCCCCCCTCCCCCATGACCCGCTCGCTAATCAATGCAAATGTCGTAGGCGGCCGGGCCCGCAATTGGCATTCCAGAGAGCCAGGACCACCAGCCGAGCTTTAAATAAGTGCAGATGTGACGGGCAAGAGACCCAAGGAGGGCCGCCTCTTCACCCCGCACAGGCCGGTGCACACCGCCGCGGGCTCTGGCTGTGGGCGCTGCGGGGAGTGTGTCCGGGAGGAATGGGGGGCGCCTCACGTAACCGCAGAGGGATTGGAGGCCCCGAGTTTGAGGGCCGCGCTGGAATGGTGTGTGCCCCGTCGTCCGTAACTTCCTTGGCCTCGTTGCTTCTTCCCTACAGTGGCTGCAGGATAACCCACCCTCGCGAAAGCCCTGGCCGCCAAGGGCTCAAATGCCCGGCCTTGCCCGAGAAACCCCGACCCCGACTGGCCAGGTCTCCTGGGGAGGCGTCGCTCTTCCACGGCACGGTCGGAGCGAGCAGGATGCGCTCTGGGCCCGACCTGCTGGCGACACCCGAGAGCCGGGATCTTCTCCCCTGTTCACCCCCAAACCCCGCGGAATACACCGTGCCGGTCCCGACCCCAGCGTGGAAGCTCGGCGCCAGAGCCCGGAGACTAAAGAGTGATGCTGGCCAAGTCCCGGCCTGCGGGACTGTGTGCGGTCCCGAGAGTGCGGGCGGAGCGCAGGGAGAGGTCAAGCCCGGGTCAGTCCCCAAGCCGGGGTCAAGTTTGAGCGGCGCTTCCCTGGGGCGGGATGCTGCGCGGGAGCCCGAGGCGCCGGGCAGCCCCGTTTCCGCAAACCGCCCGTGTCTAAAGGGCTTCGGGGGAAGCGGAGTGGGAGAGAGGAGAGGAAAAAACCGGAGCCTTGTGCATTCTTTGGTGTTTTCGTCGGCCCTGAGCCCGATTCCGTATTTATTCACAACCATCCCCCCAAATGCCCTGTGTCAGGACGGCTCCACCTGAGCAGTCCGCTCTCGGGGCTCCCAGCCCGCGCGGCCGTCCTCGCCTAGGCTCTTGCCCTCCGACCCGGGCCCTGCGGGTCCGAACAGACCCCCGTTCGCCTCTCCCTGCCTGTCTCCGCGGGCCCACTCCCGAGGCCCAGGAGGTGGCGGAGTCCGGGCTGCAGACCACCTGGCGGCAGCCCCCCTGCGCCGTCCGACGAAGCGCCCAGGCCGGGCCCCACACCACCCCCGCCCCGGAGTCCCCCGGGCCCGCGCCTCCCAGTCTCTCCGGGCCCCAAGCTCGGCAGCCCGCGCGCCCCGCCGCTGAGGCAGCGGCTCCCCTCGGAAACCTGCAGGTCCGGAGGGGCCGGCCGCCGCGCCGGATGCAGGGCCTCCTCCAGCGAGCTGCCCTGTCGCCTAGCCCGCCGCCCCCGGGCCCTCCCGTCGGCCTCCAGCGAATCGGAGATGCGTTTCGGCGCCTACTCTCCGCCCCGCGCCTCGCCGCCTCTGGACACCCCTCGGCCGCGGGGCGTGCTCGGCGGGACTCCGCGCAGACGCCGCCCGCCGGAGCCCCGGGGCAGCGATCGTTACCCGCGCCGCCGGCCGGCCCCGGGCGACCCTCCCTCCTGGCTGGGCGCCCCGCGAAGGGCTCTAGGCGGGAAGCGCAGGCACCCGCGGATACCCAAGCCTCCGCGCTCCGGCTGCGCAGCGCCGAGAGCCACGTGCGCTCAACGGACGCCGCCCCCGGCCCGGGTCCCCGCCACCCCCGGCGCCGGAAAGAGCCTCCGCGCCGCCGCGAGCCCGCCGCGCCCCTGCCGCCGCCCGTCCGCACCTGCACCCTCCTCTCCCGCTTGCCTTCCATCCGTGCGTAGAAATACCACGAATTTTAAGGGGTTTTTTAATTTTCAGAGATATGCACGAAAAAGACGAGGGGGATTCGACAGTCCAAGGATGAAGGCACAGAAATTCGAACTGGCCCAGAGCGACCTTGCTTGGCGCAGAGACGCATTTACCGAGCGGGAGAGGCGGCAGCAATGGGTGTGAGGAAAGGGGAGCTAATCTTAAAAGACAAAGTGATAAACAGCTGCAAATGATGTCGAAAATGATCCAAAGTTCAGTTCCTTTCTGTGGGCCTGTCTTAATGAAATGCCGATTGTAAGCAACAGCAAAAACTTGAATTTCCTGATGGAAGTCCTGTTAAAAGAGGCCACCAGGAGTACGAGACACATGGCGATTAAATCGCTAGGTGATGCGACTGCTATACTATATTTTTAGGAGACCTTCTAAGGAATTTTTCTATTCCTTTTTTAAGGTGCAGCATTTAGCTAAACAACTTTCCTTACAGCTAATAATCCCAGATAATACGGTTACTGTCCTAACATAAAAATTCTTAGTGATGTATCACCCAAAACAGCATTCACAGGTTCCGATTTTGTAACATAAACAACAAAACATAACCAGGCTAAAGAACTGTTAAGTCCCCTTATGTAAATACCTGATTCCATCATTCAAAAATGGTTGGTTTGTGTAGTAAATCTAAATCACAGAGCTAAGCTTAGCTGCCCTTTCATGAGTAACATCTACGCTTTCCTGCAACCTCAAAGAAGACATACTGCAATGTCAGTATTTTGTTCTTCAGAGGAAATAAATTGTCCTTCTCAGCCACCTCAGTTGCTCAGGAATGAGACATACTAAGCATTCATGTGAGGATATTTTGGAAGATGGTGCAGGTGTGGGCTGACTTAAATTACTTGCTTTTGTGTTTCTCTAAAAGGTCAAATGCAGGATCTGGTTTTAGGGAAGGCAGAGAGAATAAGATTTCCTGACATGAGCTAAAATGCCCATGTGCCCAGCCTCAGATGGAGGAGATAATACAAACCTGATAAAGCGTTTAGCTGATGCGTCCTGAAAAATGATGTGCCTATCAGCATGCATGTCATCAATCAAAAATTATCTAATATTTGCATTCAATTAACCAAATGACTCCACGAGTTTGAGAATTTTCACAAATTAGCAATTAGTAAAATGATCAGTAAAATCTTCAACAAGCTGTCACTCATTTAATGGTAAATTATTGAGCAGTATTTTAACTTGTAGGAATACTTAGTAGTTTGGGAATTTGTGATGTGGTTAAAAATGGGGTGCAAGAATTTCACAGTTAAATTTTCTAAACTAGTAGAAAATACTAATAGAATTACTTGAAGGTTTCTGTTTTTTTAAAATCATTTTGGAACAAAGACTAAATGGAGGAAACAAAATCAGAACAGCTCCAACATCTGAAGACATAAATGAGTTGAGTATATGGTTTCTTGAACAATTTTCTATATAAAATAGGTTAGTGGCCTTAAAAAAATCTCTGCTTAATTAAACATAAAATTGGCTACATTAAGATATGTTATTTTTGTCTTATGTAACTAGAATTCCTTGCATACCAACATAAGAAACTAACAGCTATGTTGGCTATATTCCCTAAGTATCAGTAATTTAAATTCCCTGAATATAATTGACCTCATTAAGTTGAATCATAGGACATAAAAGCTACTGGGGAAATGCTTTATATACAATTATGCAGATCAGTAGTAGTTTTTAAGTCACTAATAACTAGACACATAAATTTTCCGGGTTGAAGGAGAGACTGTAAATTTATCTTATATAATTTTCTAGCCATCTTTTAATATGAGATAAATTATAGCATATAAACATCCTTGGGATCTATTTTATTATAAGGAAATAATTTTCGTTGCTGTCAGAGATGCCCATGAGGGCAAATTTTGATTATAAATTTTGAGAGCTGTCAAATTTGATGATTCAACACATAACTTCTAACCATTTCTCAGAAAGGTTCTCAAACTATTAATAGTATTTTACTTCTGAGAAGTGCATTTTAAAATACAAAATTGGTGGCATTAATATTGAATTTTTGTATCTATACACAGATACGGAAATATGTGCAAGTAAAGACTAAAGACTAAGGTCCAGGTGAAGAAGGACATTAAAAATTACACTTGGCAGAAAAATAGTCTATTTTACCAACAATTCTTGCAGTATTTTCTTTCTCAGGATCTGCCCTCTACAGTGATCAAACTGCTCAGGGATCTGTTCACCAGCCTCACACAATTGCAGCCGTGTGTGTGGGGGGGGGGGGGGTGCATTTCAATCTCCTTTTGACTTTGCAGGGCAAAGAAATAAGGGAGGAATGAAAATCTTGAGCTACTCTGACAGACAAGGACTTATAGTTTATTAATCGGAGAATTTAGCTTATCCCCTCTGCTATTCATCTGAAATTAATTAAGTATGTAGAATTACAAGGTGGGTGTATCCGAGACAGCAGGCCCTGCTCGGACTAATCAAAAGGGCACATGTTGAATGAGCACAATTTAGTTAAGGTTAATCCAGTGAAGATGATACCTCCCTGGTCTTAATTACTCTAGGTGATAGATTGTGGAATGGCAAAGTAGGAAGGAAGGGAAATTTGGTCCTACTGAATACCAGGATTTTCTAATTTAATTTAGCTTGCTCTGTTTTCACAGAAGCAAACAGTTTCCATTCAGGGAGCAGGACCACACTCTCTGGATTCTTAAGTTGGGTAAAAGAAAAAATAATAATTGCATGTGTATTTTTAAGGGAAAAAAAGGCAAACAAAGATGAACGTTTCAAAGGTTTTGGTGATAATGTGCCTTTCATTACCAGCGAGTCAATTCAGAATTTTATGAGTAGATTCTTTGTGATTTCTGCTGCAGATTGTTTACTCTTTTGAACTTTCTTCTGAGTACTGATGCTGGTCAATGTGCTGACATAAACAGAGACGTTTCTGTACCTACAAGACTACATTAATGAAATGAATGTGTACTATTAAAACAATACAGTTTAAAATATTAATAAATGCACAACATGGTGCACCATGGATGAAGTGCACAAACATAATATTGAGCAAAAAAGCAGATACAAGAGTACATCCAAGAATCCACTTATATAAAGCTCAGAACAGACAACACAAATCTGTAGTGTGACAAGTCAGGATAGTGATTTCTGTTTGCAACAGGAACATAAAACAAGAGGCACTTCTGGGGGTGCTGATACGTAATGTTCTGTTTCTTAGGCTGGGTTCTAGTTACACAGGTGTGTCCACTTTATGAAAATTCATCAAGTTTAGGAACTTGTGAACTTAAGATTTGTGCATTTTTCTATACATATGTTTTATTTCAATAAAACATTTACTACACAAAATGAAAATAAGAGAAAAAAAGCTAAGAAGTAAGGGAATGGGATTGGAGACAATACATTTTTAAAAGACAGAGGGATGAGGGCTGCAGATATAATTCCAGAAGAGAGAAAATGCTTTAAATTATCTAGCAAAATATTAGTAGTAAGATTTTAGTGTGTTCACTTTTCCATCTTAATATCTGCACACCCACACAAACACTTAAATCATGCCTCACGATCCAGACTTCACCCAAATCAGGACCTTCCTTGTTTCTTTTGCATGCGCTCAAGTCAAAGTCTGATTAAGGTGTTTAAGAATCTTATTCTTTGTCACTAAGATGCAGCCCTCCTCCCCCCACCCCAATAGCTCATTTTCTCCTTGCACATACATTTAAAAAAATTATCAGATGATTTCCTTGTTTTCAGTTTTGTGATATATTTTCTGCTCAAGAGGGGGTATCTGTTTCTGATTTATTAGCATTTGATCCCCTAGTTTCCTGCCATTGATCAAGCCTAATACTTAGCTCAGCTGATGAGTTTTATATGAAAACTGATATTTCAGGAAGACGGAAGGTTGAACCCATTTTTAATATTTTTCCCATCATCTCTTTCAGAGTTTGACATACACGAGAGACACCTAGGCAAAGCCCAAAACCGTATTTATTTTTCATTACATCTCCTTGGTATAAAACTTTTTGGAAATAAAACATGTATTTATCAAGAGAAGAGATGTTTGTCCAGTGTCGTCCACATCCTGTCAATTGTATATACATTTACACCCTCTCGCCAAAACATGCCTTCACCCCACTGCTGACCGGCTGTCTGCCATTCAATCTCCAGTGAAGTCACGGTGAATAAGGTCAACTCCTTGGAAACATCTGTATTTGATCAGTTTGCACAAAATGGGGGCCTTCCTAATGCTGGACTTGCCCGAAGTCCGATACGACAATAGTTGATTCACCACTACTGCTCGAGCCTACCTCAGGAAACTTTTTTTTTCCCCCTCTGAGACTATACAATGCCCAGACTAAATCCTACTCACATGACCCCAGGGGTATTTACAGTTCCTTGCCTTCCGAGCTGGCATCACACTGGGGGAGACTTTCCCTTCTCCAGCTGGAAAGATGCTCTAGTATTGCTAAAGCTAGGGCAATGTGGGGCCTTTTCTCCATTTCAGTCCTGGGAAAGAGTAACAAATGGAATTAGATGAGAAAGTCATCGACATGTTGACAGTCTGTCAACCATTCTAGACCCTGATAGAGTCGGCTCTGTGCTCCCAGGCGCATAGTAGTGGAGGATTAGCATTAACCTGTGTGTGTGTGTGTGTGTGTGTGTGTGTGTGTGTGTGTGTGTGTGTGTGTGTGTCTGTTTTTCCTTCCTGACCGTATTTTCAGTATTGTATCGTCAACATGCTATTCCAACACAAAATCTAAAGGACAGCTCTCGAGCCTCTTTTTTTTAAAGCAAAAAACAACTTTCAAGGTAGTCTGATAGCCCCAAGATGTTATTTTGATAGCCAGAACATTCATTTTGTTCACCTCACTAGAATGACAATTTAAATGCAAAAGAAAATTGACAAAAAGTCTAGTGTAAACTTTTAAACACCAACATGAAGATAGCATGAAGGGAATTTCATTAAAATTGGGAGCAGCCTTAAATCATTTCTACTGATAGAGAATTAGAAAATCTCCACTCAAGTGTTTACAAAGTTTGTTCACCACATTTGAAAAATTACAGTTCTGACTGTCACTCATTTACAAAGAGGGCAGAGCAAAAAGCTGACAAGACTAATTCATCAGTTATGTCTTCACTGACGGGCTTCTGAGAATAATAGGAACTGAGCAGGCGGCAAAAGACCCACTCGACAGTCCCCTTCTTTGAGAGCTGTCGGTCCAGTTGAGGCAACAAGATAAAAACACATGAAAATATAAATAACAGAAAAAAGCAAGAAGTCTCAGGTAGCCAGTAAGTGGTACGGCCACTAATAGGCAGATTAGCCATCCTTCCCTGATGTTAAGCACATCAAAACTGTTCTTGGTTTAACGCTGATGCCTGTTTGTGGTCCCAGCTCAGATCTCCGTGCTGTTGCTTCCCTGGCCACCCATCATCGCTTGGGCTGGGATCAGACAGGCCTGCATTATTATCCCAGCGCTTCTGGGACTTAGGGCAAGTTCCTGAAATGCTCTGGGCCTTGCTTCCTCAACTGTAAATAATAGTACTGCTCTGGGACAGGTTGTTCGGTAAGACCGTGTGCTTAAAGCAATGCCTGGGACATTACACCATCCTCAGCACAGTCAGCTCTGACTGCCATTCATATTCCTGCCGTTCCCCATCCTTCCCACATCAGCCGGTTGTGTTGTGTTTAGTATCAACTGATTCCATTTGGAGAAAAAGGAATTGTTTTGAAATACTTCAGTAAGCTGCTTTTTTTTTCATACTTATTACTTTCAAGTCTACTGGCTCTCCCAAACACAACCCGATTTAACAGGGATGGGAATGTAGGGTGATTCACATCACCAGTGTTTTCCCCTGAGTGCAAAATAACACACTGTACAAATAAAGGAACAGCTTTTTCCACCACAGAAGGATTAACTTTTTAAAGGTCTTGCAATGGGTGTAGAAACACTTCTTGGCACCAAGGCCACCATTTTGTCCCAAATGTCAATATTCTGGAAAACCCTACCTTCTTGCATAGTTTTAACAGGCTTTATGCAAATGACTCAAATACTTTCCATCACCTCAGTCTAGTCGGCATGTCGTCCCTACTCTACTTCTGAATCGCCTAATGGCCAAAGGACCCCTCCACCTTCTTTCTCCAGCAACCTCCCTTCTCAGGCAGGGTCTCCATCTAGGGTTCCTCTTCTTATTTCCTCTTCTTACATTTTCTGGATCTGCCTCTGGCTCTTCAAGACACTGCATCTCCTGCACTGCCTCTGGATAAACCTATTGTGCAATTGCCAGTTCTCAGTGGTCCTGGTTCAGGTCTATTTTAACTCAGATGTTTGGTAAATTTGGGTTACCAAAACCACGCAGCTTCAGTATTGGTGCTCCGTGGTCCGCTGACGAACTACAGAACCTCAAGTAAGTCACTTTCCCTGAGCTCCAGGTGCCTGTCCTGGGCTCCACCTCTGAGGTCTAGTCAGCCCTAACTACCTGTGATACTTGGATTCTAAGTGGCAAAATGTACGTGACGTACAACAGGAGCCGTGGGCCTTCATGGGAGGGTGTGACCAGTGGGAGCTGGAGTTAGGGCACTCTTGCCGTGGAGCTGATGGGCCAGGTGGGATGCTGAAGGATGGTTATATTCAGTTGGAAGAGAAAAAGAGAAAGGGCAGTCTAGAGAATGGGAAAAACATAAGCAAAGACATGGCAGCAGGAATTAGTCCCAATCAAAGTAAAATACGAAATAAAAACATTCAAGAGAAAACCCATGATGGCGGCAATTGCCTGCAGGAAGGATAAGCACATTTACTACCAGGGAACCCTGGGCATGTCTATCCTGACATCTCTGTTGTTACCTAAGTAGTTTTCCTACTTGACAATTCTTTGTGAAATCTCCTTTGAGGGTATAAGCTCAAATCCAGACACACCTTAGCAAAGGTGTGTTTAGTCTCTGTATCTGCACAGTGCCCAGAGGCTGGAGCGGAAGGGTGCCATCTACCAGACCCAGAGGTTTATGAGCACAGTAGCTCTGCCACCTTTCCTTCTTCTTGCCCAGCCTCTGCCCTCCTGCTTCAGTTTTCTATTACTGTGAAACAAACCTCTCCAAAACATGATGGTTTAAGACAGCAGTTTATTCTTTCTCATGACTCTGTGGCTTAGCTCGATTCAGCCAGGCAGCTCTTCTCCATATAATAGCAGCTGGGATCACTCACGTAGATGGATTCAGCTGCGAGGTGGGCCATGCTGGCAGGTCAGGGAAGGCTTCATGCCTATGTCCGGTGCCTCGGTGCTTCTCCACGTGGCCCTTCCTCCCAGCAGGGTGGTTTCAGGGTGGCATGGCCACTGGCTTCCAAGAGAGAGGAAGCAGAAGCCGCGTTAAGGAGGCCTACATTTGGGCGTTCCCCAGTACCATCTCCCTGGCATTCTATTGTTCAAAGTAACTCTTGAGGCCAGCCCAGATGAAACAGACCTCTTAATGGGAGGAGGCGCATGTGCAGCAGAGGGCTTGATGGTAGTCATCTTTGAGGTCTACCTGCTCTGTCTCCTCCCCACTGCTTGGTTGTGCAGGAGAGCTGCTGGAGGGATTAAAACAACAACAGCAGCCACCAAATAGACCTCAGAGCCAACACCAGTCCCCACGCCAGGTGGTAGAAGTTCCCATCTGTGAGCCACTGCAATAAATACTGGCAGCTCTGCTTATTGTGACCCTTCATCCCACACCTTTGCTTACTGCTGTGTTTCTCAAGTTTGAGTCTTTTTTTTTTTTTTTTTTCCCCTCTAATTAGACCTAGAGCTCCCGGGGGTAGGGACCACCTGTTCTTCCCTCATGCCTTACTCTACCCTGAATCAGGCTAAACGTTCTGAAGGAAGCTGAATTTGTGTAAAATGCCATGCATTCGTATTTCCGGAGCACTCACTAGAGGTCTGGAGTTATAGCAGTGAACAAAGTCACCATACTCGCGGAGCTTACATCATTATTGAATAATAATAGCAGTGAGGACAATCATAACTGCTGTGGATAGAACACCTGTTCTCTCGCTGCCAGATTCTCTACCTGTCGCTTTACGTATATGTGTCCTTAATCCTCCCAACAATTCTGTGAAGAGAAATTCTTGTTGGCCCCTTTTACAGAAGAAGAAACCAAGGCTTTAAAGAGATTATGTAATATCCCCCAGGCCAGAGTGTATCAGTGACAAGGCCAGGATCTGAAGCTGAGACTTTGTGGCTCTAAAGTGGGGCCATGCCCTCTGTTCTGTCACTAGCTAGCCATGCAGGATGCTGATTCCCAGTGCACAGTTTTCAGTTATCCCAAGAACATCATGACATTACCAAAACAGAAAAACTAGACAGACAAGCGTACGCAAGTGTGTGTGTGTGTGTGTGTATGTACCTGTGTAAGAGAAGGCAGTTGATCCTGGGAAACCTATCAACTCTGATGTTGTAAAGCAGTGGTTCTCAATGTAGTCTATCAGCTGAAATTATTTTCACAACAATACGAAGATATTTTTTGCTTTTTTTCATTTTCATTCTCTTACAAGTGTACATTGGAGTTTATCTCAGGCTATATGACATCACAGCAGACTGGAGGCAGAAGTATGTGTGCGACTCAAACCAACTTTAAAAAAGATTTTCAAAAATGGAACATAATGCTGGGCTTCTCATTAGATTTCTGGTTGTTGTTTCTGAATCTGTAGCTATTTTTCATAAAGTATTATTTATATTAACACAATGGGGGTTTTTTTCTTTTTTTAGTACTGGGGGCAAAAATTAAGTTATAAACCTCTGGCTCGGTAGGAGAAGCTAAAGGCAGAAGTCTTTTCCTGAGTTTTGGTGAACATTTCCAAAGCTCTAAAGGAGGTAGAATGAGATGCTCTGGGGGCTGAGAGGAGAGATCCCCTCGGAACAATGACGACTCCTGTGGAAGCGGAAATTGAACAGGATGGTGAATTCTCTCCCCACGTCGGTAGCCCAGAAGCCCCAGCAGAAGTTCAAAGGGTCAGGCAGGCTTTCCCCACTGCAGGTCGTGCTATGGAGACTGAAACTCTTGTTAGCACCAGAGAGCCAATGCTTTAGAAAACACAGCCCAGGTGGACTAGTACGTGGCCCTGACATCTGAGGACACCAGATCAGGGCTGATTTCCAAATACCCAATATCTATGTACAGATTTGGTTCAGAAAAAAAATGGGCAAAGCAGCATCTGCTCATCAGCATGGTTCTCCAGAGGAGGGTAACACCATGCCCCCAGCACCCCCTCCCTGACTCCCACCCAGATCTCTGAATGAGGACCTGGAGGACAGAGGCTTGTGAGCTGGATGCGGCAAAGGAGGAAGTACACTGCTCAGTCACTGCTGAACTTCCTGTTTCCATCTCCAGCATCCTACACTTGGGGTAGACAGTCCCACTGAGAAACTTGATCAGACCCAAGCCACCCATTTTGTTCTTTCTAGAACTTCTTTGTTCTCGTTGTGAAGATGCCAATGAAGGTGTGAACATATCAACATGAGAGGCCCAGTCTACACAGCCCAGCCTCATCATCTGACCTTCAATTAGAGGAGCAGAAGATGATGGCAGATGGGCAGTTCCAAGCAGAGAGCAGGGAACCAGCCCCAAGCTAACCAGTGAGGTTTGCTGAAGAGCTGTCAAGTTATGAAGTAGCTCACCCCTAAAGGGTGGGTTGCAGGCACCAGGACAAACTGGAATAAGATGAATCCAGGGGAAGGATTAGAGCCTGAGCCCCAAGAGGACAAATCTTTGCTTCCTGCACAAAATGTGTGCATAGTTCTCTCTCCTGTCCCCACTGAAAGCACATTTCTTTTTCTCTCTCCTGTCCTGTTCTTTGCTTGTCTCCTTGTCTTCCCATCTTTCTGCTTTCCAACACCACTTCCTCTTCATACACCCTGCCTTCCTTTTCTAAGCTTTGGGCCTGGAATCTATGGACATGACTTTGCCCTACTGGAGACGCCAAAGAGCAGAAGGTGCTGCTGAGTCCGTGTCCTAACACAGAAGACAAAAGTGGGGGAGGGAAGAAAGGGGGAGGCAAAATCAGGGTCAGCCGAGTGCCTTCAGTTTCAGAAAATAAGAAGCATGTGAATTTCATCATGTGTAGATTTTCTTTAATTTGATTAGGATAATAAGGCAGTCTTTATGCAACCCCAACCATAGAGATGCACATATCTGAATATTTAGTGTCATACCAACCACACATTGAGTCTTTGACAAAGCTTGTCAACTGCAAGGAGTTTTCAGAGGCTCTTAAAACTGCAAAGTAATTCATCTCTAATGGTGAAATCTCAGGCACTGAGACAGGCTGGTGTGAGTGACCTTCGGGTAGAAGAGCTATTCCAGTCCCTCTCCAGTTACACCAAATGGGCAACAATCTAGTCCAATGATGTAAAAGGGAGCTTGCATCAATTTTCATCTGAATGCATTTGCTTATAAACTAAAGTGACTTCTGGTGAGTTATCTTCTCACCAAGAACTATAGGAATTTATGAGTTATACTTGTGATTCATTTTTTAAAAATTGAGCGTTGCTCCAGCACGAGGTAACCTCTTAAACCCCTCAGGTTCCATCTACAAGAATGAGCCGTCTGGGTGATTTGGCTCCAAGAGCAGAGGGATAAAGCAGCATTCGTGCATTCATTCATTCATTCATTCATTCGTGCAATAAATACTTAACAAGGGAGGGGAAGGAAGAAAAGCAGTGAGGAAAGGGGAATTCTAGGGGACCGGGGGAGGGGCGTTTCCAGCTTCACAGTTAGGAATGAACCTCCCAGTCGACAGGACCACTTCTATAACCATAACCAGAGTCTCTGAGAGAGACCTCTCTGCCTCAGAGCAAAGAATTAACCCCCCAGAGGGGAGAGGAGGGCAAGGAGGAGGCGAGCCTGTGGGCTCCACAGTGTCAGCTTTTCACTCAGAATGGTACCTCCAGCAATGTCTCCCCTCCCTGGCTTTGCCTTCTAGAATTTGGCAGAAGAGAGCCCTCAGAAGCTCTTTGCATGAGCACAGCTCATTTCTCTCTTGAGCAGGTCAAGTGGGAGCCATCTGCTTTGAGGTCTGCTTGGAAGAGAATCAGAAGGGCGCTCCCAGGCGCTCCCACCAGCCCAGCTCTGATGCTGGCTTACTCTTCTGGCAGAAGTGCTGGCTCCTAAAACACAAACTCCACTGGGATAAGTAACAAATTAAATCTTGAGCAGCCATGAACCCCCAGCAGGGCCGTGGTGAGAAAGCAGCAGCTCCCAAAGAAAAGGGTCCCAGGTATTTGGGATCAGAACACTTGAATTCAAATCCCACCACTTCTTAGTTGCCTGGTCTGGGGTGGGCCACTTAACCTGTTTGAAAGATAGGTATTTATTTCCTTCATCCAGAGAGAACATCACAGGCTGATGTGAGATGAAAGAGAGAGTATTTGTTAATATGTTTTTCAGATATAGAACATAATAACATCAATCATTATTACTCAATTTTATCAGAACTTTTTGTGAGTGACAGCTAGCTGGGAGGAAGTTTGGGGAAGGCCTGGGGAAGAGGGCCAGAAGAGGGGAGGGAGAGAGCTCCAGAGGGGAAGAGGGTCTAAGGCAGTGGAACTGGGACCTGCAAAGCAACAAGAAGTTCATAAGGAAATAGGGAAGGGGTCTTGAAGGGAGAAGTGGGTGCAGAAGAAAAGCAAGAAAGATGCCCAAATCAAACAGCCCGTTCAGGGATTTGTCTGAGACTCAGGTTCAGCTTCCAATGTGGAAACACAGGCCATGGAAGTGGTGTGTAGAGCCGGGGCCTGCTCTGTGGGGCCAGGGACAGCTTGGGAAAGGGACAGGAAAGTCATGAAACTCTCCAGCTTCCAGTCTAGGGTGACTTTTGGAGAGAAACTTGGGGTTTCCTCACTGCCATTCTCCAGGCTGGGGTGAGGGTCCTCCCTGTGCCTTGCCATGGGCTGGAGAACTCTCCAGGCCCTACCTTGGGGCCAGAGGGCAGTGGGCAGTATGTGCTCAGACTAAGACATTTAGAACAGGTGCTTTGCCCATTCACCTGGGGACCCACAAACCAGGGGGAGGTGGGCCACGGAACCTCCATCTCTAGCTCACACCTGATTAGTAAACCACTTCCAAAAGAGACCAGTCTTCCAATTCTAAAACCCTGGGCGTCACAGCTTATCCAGACGTGAGAATCATTCAAGGTTTTAGCCAGAGAGACACATCCGGTTGCGTGGGAAGAAGGAGGACTCATGAAAATCACTTTAAATGAAGTGAAGACTGCTTCTTACAGCAGGGGAGCTCCGTAGGCCCCAACTATGCTAATGCAGCCTTGAGGTTTGAAGGGCAAATCCCCCCAAACACCAGCACCGCCTCAGTAACCACTCTCAGAGCTTGCTCCTGGGGCCACAAAGCTCTTACCACGTTGTAAACTGTACATTTGCAAATCTCACAGCTAATCCACAGTACAGCCTGCGTGCAATCTAATATGGGTCTGAGAGCCCCGGAGGCACCCTCGTGGCACAGGCAGACCCTGTCTTAAGCCTCACACTGAAAAGTACAACTGGTTGGCCAGACTGCAAAATATGTAACTTGAAGTCCCCTTGCCATGAGAACCCCGTCTCTGGAATTTCCTGGCTTCGGGAGGAGTGGCATTCAATTTCTAACCTTTGCTTTGTGTTGGTCGAGCTCTTGCATTTTATTCCTGGGGTCGTTTCTGTGTTTGGTAGGGAGGTGAGGGGGCAGGGGAAAAGGAATGAAAGAACCTCAGTAGAAAAACGAGATGCCCGAGGCTGCCAAGAGCGCACCGCGGAGCCCCGTCTGGTCCTGGTGTGATGGGCCCATGGACAAAGCAATGCAGAGGCTGTGGAAGAGCTCCCTCTGCCCCCTCCCCCCACACACATTGCTATAGGTTTTCCCACAGCCCGATAATTGTGGAGAAGTGAGAACAGCTGTCATATCAGGGCAAGAACGCTGGACTTGAGGGGTCAGAAAATCTCATTTCCAACCCTGCTTCTGCCACTTGCTCACTGAGGGACCTTTCACAAATCTCTCTACCTCTCTGAGTTTCAGCTTCCTCCTTTGTCAATGGAGCTAACAGTACCTCAAAGAGAAATGTGAGGATTAAATGGAGTAAATGGGGGAATGGAGGGCCCCCCAAAGCCTGTCTAGGGAGCTCTTTGGAGTATCTGGGTTCAGAGATATTTCCTCTGCAGCTTAGTGCAGGAACAAATAAAACACTCAGCAGCTGTTGTGTGCTGGAATACCTTGCTTGGCCATGAGGGTGACCCTGGGAGAGCAAGAAAGGCCACCATGAGTGCGGCACCCAGTGCTGAAGACAAGCCACCAAGGCCCTCAAAAGATGCCTGATGGAACAAGGCATCTTTTGCTAAGAGTCAGTGAATGTTTAAAAGGACCCAGAGGAGAGACGCATGGGTATTAACTAATGGATGAGAGATTCTTGTAAAGAGAAAAGAGGCCTTGAGAATGCTTTGTCTTGCTGTCTTTGGCATCCTGGGACTATTTCCTGCCCAAAAAATCTGGCCAAATATGCCCACGCTCGAAGAGTCACAGGATCCTTAGTGTTGCTCTGCCTAAACAATTTGAGTGAACATTTCCAGGTTACATTGGCTTCAAGGAAAGCTAGTGTCTTCAGTCAGATAGAATCTGGTCTCTCCAGTCCCGAGTCTACAGGCCCCGCCACTGTGCAGAGTCGATTACTGCCTGTGCATGCGCCATGCCCGGCATTTTATCCTTCTGGAGGTGCCTCATTTTTTAAAAATTATCTAATGTCATCATATGATTCCATTTCTTGGCTCCTGCCTGAAAAAGCCTGGGATCTCCTCTGAGGGAATTTCTTGTTGATAGCTGAGGCCTTCAGACTGGGACCAAGCCACACGTCCTGTCTCCCCTGTAGCCCTGGGGTTCAAGCTGCAGCCGCAAGGGAGGATTTGAGTTACGACTTAAAGAGCGCAGATGACATTTTAAAAATATCCGAGCATTACTGTTGTTGCCTGAAAAACCTCTGCAGGCATTTCCCTGTGTGGATATTACACGACAAGGGCCCCATCCTGCAGAGTTACTTCCAAACTGAGTGATTTCTGAAGGTCACACTAAAGCTGGAGGTTTAGGTGAAGCCACATTAACAGCGAGGGGGCGCTTAGTGTGCCTACAAGCTGAAAGCCTTTCTGGGAAGAGCTATGTTATTAGCTATTCAAGTAAAACCAGGGATAGACATAAAGACAGACAGACTGGCAGAGGAAAAAGGCTATGAGGAGATACAGCAACATTTTACAGCACCCTCTTTCTTTGTGAAAATAGTATGATGGGTGATGTCGATTTGTTTTCTTCATACTTTCCGGCAGTGCAAATTGATAATTAGATAAGAGTGACAGAAACGGATCATTAGAAAAATTCTCAATAACTACTTATCTAAAAGTAAAAATATAAATGTTCTTTTGGATCTAAACCACTTGGGAGATTGGTTCTGTATTCTCTTGGGCAACTTACTTACCCTTTCTAAGTTTCAGTTTTCTCATCCATAAATTGAACACAATAACACCACCAACCTCAAAGGGTTGGCATGAGCATTCAGTGAAGTAAACCGAGTAAAGCTGTTCGAGGAGCACCGGGCCCGTGGTAAATCTCAATAAGTTTTAGTTGTTTATGATTAACCCTGGCTTCTCAGAATATAGAATGAGGAGTTGGTGCTATCCCTCCTGGATAACAAAGTGAGAGTAATTCAGGTAGGCTCAGGTGGGACAGGAGGGAGTCCAGGGCTCTTCAGCACAATGACAGTGAGGTCCTTTTTCCCAAACAGGCGGAGCCAAACCATGCTAATATGAGAAACAGTCTTCCCACCATGTGCGAGTTTGCTATAGTGCCTTTATATGTTTCAAGAATTGCCTTGGTTAGGTATTTACTTTCTAGTAAGAAAAATAGCCACGCCTTTCTAGCAGGGAGGTTGAACTAGAATGAAGGAATCCACATTCACCCTAATAAGAGCAGAGCACAGTCCAGCGTTTTGAAGCAGAAAAAAGCCTCTATGAGCACTTGGCCCAAGTTTTGTAAGGAACAACGTGCTAAGAGGCAGAATCTCCTTTTTGGGGGAGGAGGAACTGTTGAAGGAAAAATAGAGGCACCTGACTCAGAAACTTTAAGATGATGGTGGCAGAGATTGTCAGTTGGCCCCCAATATCCCTCTCTTCTTCTTACTTTAGTAACAGACTTCTGAATTTTAACTGAGCACATGAGTGCCCAGAATAAAGACTACATTTCCCAGCCTCCCCAGTATGTCAGTGAACCATGTGACTAGGTTTTAGCCAATAGAATGTGAGCAGAAGTCATGTGGGCAGAAGTCATATGTGCAACTTCTGGGTCATGTCTCTAGAAGGAAGGAGTATAGTCTCCTCTTCTCCCTTGATCCCCCTTTCCACTGGCTAGACTGTAGATGTGATGGCAGGAGAGCTGGAGTGGCTCCTAGATCACAAAAGAGAAGGTGAATTTTGAAGATAGGATAGCAGAGCAGCAAGATAGGAGTCTGTTTCACACACTGTAAATCTGTCATGATAGCTAGGGACTGTTCATGCTCAGATTGTTAGAGAGTGAAAAATAAACTCTCATCTTGTATAAGCCACTGTTATTTTGGATATTACAGGAGCCAGACCTGTATTTGACTTAATACAGGGGACAAGAGGAATAAAGACAGGAAACTGGATTTGGGAGAGGAAAGTTAGAAGGGCGAGAATGTCCCTGGAGGAACTTCCTTTTGGAAGCCTCAGACTGGAAGGGCCATTGTTTCAGAATAAGGAACTGATTGAACTATTTGGAGATTCAATCCTTGTCCCCATACTTTATATTACTCACCAAAAGCTGCCCAACTACAGGAAAGAACTTTTTATACCTGAGCCTGTTTGGTCTGGTGGGATTTTGTAGGATAAGTTGGTCCAGGGAAATAGAAGCCTTTTCTGCCCTTCAGATGAAGCAGTACTCCCCAAAGTATAAACCACAATCTAATGCCAGCCCTCAAACTGTTTGTAATCATCCTCCATGAGATAAGTATAAGAACTTAGGGTAAGACAAAAACAGAAATATAGATCAATGGAACAGAATAGAAAGCCCAGAGATAAACTATGGTCAACTAATCTATGACAAAGGAGGCAAGGATATACAATGGAGAAAAGGCTGCCTCTTCAATAAGTGGTGCTGGGAAAACAGGACAGCTACATGTAAAAGAATGAGATTAGAACACTCCCTAACACCATACACAAAAATAAACTCAAAATGGATTAAAGACCTAAACGTAAGGCCAGACACTATAAAACTGCTAGAGGAAAACATAGGAAGAACACTCTTTGACGTTAATAACAGCAAGGTCTTTTTTGATCCACCCCCTAGAATAATGGAAATAAAAACAAAAATAAATAAGTGGGACCTAATGAAACTTCAAAGCTTCTGCACAGCAAAGGAAACTATAAGCAAGACAAAAAGACAACCCTCAGAATGGGAGAAAATATTTGCAAACGAATCAACAGACAAAGGACTAATCTCCAAAATATATAAACAGTTCATCCAGCTCAATATCAAAAAAACAAGCAACCCAATCAAAAAATGGGCAGAAGACCTAAATAGGCATTTCTCCAAAGAAGACATGCAGATGGCCAAGAGGCACATGAAAAGCTGCTCAACATCACTCATTATTAGAGAAATGCAAATCAAAACGACAATGAGGTATCACGTCACACCGGTTAGAATGGGCATCATCAGAAAATCTACAAACAGTAAATGCTGGAGAGGGTGTGGAGAAAAGGGACCGCTCTTGCACTGTTGGTGGGAATGTAAATTGGTACAGCCACTATGGAAAACAGTATGGAGGTTCCTTGAAAAACTAAAAATAGAGTTACCATATGACCCAGCAATCCCACTGCTGGGCATATACCCAGAGAACACCATAATTCAGAAAGACACATGCACTCCAATGTTCATGGCAGCACTATTTACAATAGCCAGGACATGGAAGCAATCTAAATGTCCATCAACAGATGAATGGATAAAAAAGATGTGGTACATATATACAATGGAATATTACTCAGCTGTAAAAAGCAAGGAAACTGGGACATTTCTAGAGACATGGATGGACTTGGAGACTGTCATACAGAGTGAAGTGAGTCAGAAAGAGAAAAACAAATACCGTATATTAACACATATATGCGGACTATAGAAAAATGGTACAAATCAACCTGTTTGCATGGCAGAAATAGAGACACAGATGTAGAGAACAAACATGGACACCAAGTGGGGAAAGCGGGGAGGATTGGGAGGGAATGAATTGGGAGACTGGGATACCAAATTGTATGCTCTAAATATATGCAGTTTATTGTATGTTACCTGTATCTCAATAAAAGTTCTAAAAAAAAAAAAAAAGAATTTAGGGTAAGCACTCAACAAGTTTTGTAGCGATTTGACATAGCTGCAACATCTGAGCACTTGGTTATTTTTCTAGTAATTCACTTTTATTGTATTGGACAAAAATATTATTCTGCAGTGGATTGGAAATAAAAATACTGATTCTTTACCACAGATGGTTTGAGAAGGTGAAAGGAGAGCTAAAAATGCTTTACGAAGTACTCTAGTTACGAAAATTCCTTGCTGATTCGCGTAAGTCATTGAGGTATGACAGCTGAAAGAGAAGCATAAAGAGCCCCGCCTCTCTTACCACCACATGCTCAGCTCAGGATGATGCCATCACTAGCAGGCAGAAGGTGAAGGAGAATTCATCATCAAACACTCTCAGCCAGCCAAGCGCGCTGAGTCCGTGCTAAACTATGATTTTTGAAAAGGTGAAATCATGACCTTTATCCAAATGCGGAATGAACATGTGTCAAGGCTTTTATTTAACTCATTAAATGGGAGAACCAGTAAGATGTTAAGACGAATTCAAAGGAGAATTTAAAGAGCAGGCATACATGTATGGGTAATCAGAAATCTGAAATGAATTTGCTAGTTACTTGCAAAACTGGTTAACAGCCTGTAACACAAAAAAGTGTATTATTTGGGATCACTTTTTCAGCAGGGTTGAAATAATTGTGTCACTACCGGACAAAATGTATTTAATTCCTATAGATTAGAATCATTTCCAGCTATCAATTCTCTACCACTTTGCTTGTATCCCTAGAATTGTTAAACTAATCATTTGAGAGTCAAACCTGCATCCCCTTTTGAATCAGATAATCCCTGGAGGGTCCACTAGACAACAGACAGGCCCCATTCAGAGCAACCCAGGAAAGCACAGTCTTGTCCATTTCCAAGAATGGGACAAATTTTCCTGAAACTTAGAGTATACAAAGCAGTAAAAAACAAACTACCATTCCTTTTCGAGTAGAGCTCTCGCCCAAAGTCTGCAGTAGGGTGGGAATTCAGGAGTAGCTCCTCTGCCTATTCAATCCATCCCCCAGCTCCTCAGTAGACCACTGAGGATCCATGTAGGACCAGCAAGTCCTTTGATCATGGCTCTTGATTAAAGAGCCATAGGGTCACCGCTCTTTCTATCATCAGGAGACCAGATCATTAATGTCTGTAGAGCCTTTCCACTTTAACCCTTAACTCCCCTAATCCTTGAGTCCTATGGCCTCTCCCTAGCCTCTGATAAATGTTAATCAGCTTGTATTTCTAACTCACTCCATTCTGCGTTGGTGGGGGCCTTCAGCTCCTAGAATTGGAAACTTTGCAAGATATTCTAATTGCCATTTTGCTAAGAGCTCTGATGATCCAGTCCCTTGAGTTGCATTAACAAATGCCCTTTTCACTGCACGTACCAGGTCCCAAGTTGGGGATAGATGGAAACAGTGTATGGAGGGTAGAAAAAACCCATCCCATCACAGCAGGCTTTCCATCAGAACACTCTCCACACCCATGCTGTCCACCGTAGCACAGTCTTTGCCTATGACTTAGGAGCGTTTAGCACTCTGGAAAGCCAAAGTCCTTATTATCCTCTCTCCAAGCAGGCAAAGCCGTTTGGGTGGGAAGCGCTGAAGCCAATGCAATTAGGCAGGTAGAAGGGAGGGAACAGCTAGAGCCAGATAGACCTGATGGGAATCCAGACTTAGCCACTTTTTACTTGTGTAGTTTCTTGCAAGTCACTTAAAACTTCTTGGGACCTCAATTTCTTCAAATTATCTATCTGCAAGGGGTGTTGCAAGGACGAACAAGAGTGAGTGTGAATTACGTGACACAGCGTGCATGCTTAACACATTGTTATTACTGGTATCATGAGGGAGCTCACTGAGGACCAGGATAGTCCTGTAAGAGATGGGACTTGAACTAGGCAGTGAAGAACAGGCAGAGAGGACGGATGTAGAAGGAAAATAGGAGGAGAAGAGTCATTCTAGGCAGTGGGCATTCCATGAGCAAAGGCAGGGAAGCCAGAATGAACACACTCGTTTCAGAGGATGGCAAGGAGACGAATGGGACCAAAGGTGGGGTAGGGGGGCTGGAAAGCGGACATCAGGAGCTTGAACTTGAGGTAGCACAGAAGTGTTCTGTGGAAGGATCTGGAGTTTATGCAGGTTTTGTACGCTACAGCTGTGTCCCTCTACCACAGCACAACAGAAATACCAACATCCATGATCCCCCCATCTCGACACTCCCACTTCCTCCTAACAGGACAGGGGTCCTATCAAGTCCTGATGCTCCCCAGCTGCCGGACCCCCGCAACTCCTCTAAGGGAATTTAGGTTGTGGTCTTATTTCATGGTATTTCTGGGAAGACATGCAAAGCCCAAGACCAGTTTGTCTTTCAAATGAGGCTTATTTCACCAAACTTTGAAAGTTTGAGTCAGAGCTGCCACCGTAATTACTGCCATGTAACACAAACCTACAAGTACACTCTGTTACCCTCTTCAGAACATGCCTAATGGAAGTGGCTTCCAGGAAGGCTGAGAGGCACAAAATTATTATTTCTGACCATCAAATTGGCATTTGTGCTAACATTGGCTAACTGCTTAGCCGCAGATAGAGTTTAAAAAAACATGAAGGCGCCTGTGAGTTACTCTCCAGATGTCAGGTGAAGATTATTAACCTGATGGTAATAAATTCTTAAAGAGGCAAATTGCTTGCATATTTCAAACCAGACATAAGCGGCAGTGTATGCGATCAGCAGGCTCTATAGATGAGTTCCCATTTCTGAGAAATATTTTCTGTCCCAGTACTTTCCAAAACAACACCGGAGTATGTGGCTTTCAAAGACAGCAATGTCAACTTCCAAGCAGATTCACAAAAGAAAAGGGAGGGAGCCAAGTTTTATATTTAATTTTTCTTTGGTTCTCTCTTTACACTGTGAAAACATCTTGTTGAAAAGTGATAATGTAAACAAATCTTGCAGAAATTTTTGCAATTTGTATTTAGCTCATACTGTAGTACAATACTTTGCACATGAACGTGAGGTACTGGGCAGAAATTCTTAATTTGTACTTGTCGGTATATTGTATTTCTGTCAACTAGATTATAATTTCACTGAAGGAAATAAACCCATTTTCTCTTTCTTTTGAATTTCTCATTAATACCTGATACAGGGTTCTTCATCGACTATGTGTACCACTAATTAGTGAATGCTGTTAGTTGGAAGGGATGCTCTCAGCAGCTCATAACAAAGTGCAAAACTAAACGCAGCTTAAACAACATGGGAATTTATCAGCTTGCATAGCAAGAAGTTTAAAGGCTGGGCAGGAGCAGGACTGGTCAATGCAGAGACTCAGCCATGATATTAGGACCCAGGCTCTTTACATTTTTCTGCTCCATCATCTTCCGCATGTGGATTTTCTTACTCCCCTACATTCCATACCCAAATGCACGAATTGCCATTTCTCTTTGCTCTTTTCTAGAGGAGGAAGATATTTCCCAGAAGCCTCAGGTCAACGTCCCCTCAGGCCCCAGTGGCCAGGACTGGGTCACATGACAAGGCTTAAGCAGCCACTTTGAACTCTGTGGCGGGAGATCACCACTGTTAACCAGAAAGCAGTAGAGAGTTGGTATTGGAGAGGCCACCAAGAGTCTGTCATTTCATCTGTATGTAAAGGATGTCTCTAATGTGAGGTGAGTGACAACAGCGGGGGAAAAAGCTTCGGAAGCTGTGCAGTAGGGGAATGAGTTGGGAATCATGGATGCCAAGGACATAGTTGGAAGAAAATTCTCCAACCCCTCCAGGCTTGAAAACTTGTAAGTAAAGACAGTACAGAAAGCATTAGAGTGTCAGGTTGGCCCTGTGGCAAGTTCTGTTTACTGCTCAGTTCTGTAAATTGGACAAAACAATTGGAAAAGGCCGCAGTCATCATGGTCACCCTTGAGACACTGACTGCTGTACATGTGTGTTCAGTTATCAAGGCCCAGCTTCATAAAAGCACAACATAGTTTGCAGCCAATCTTGCTTACAAATGAAATGTGTAACAGTAAGTTATTTGAAAAGATACAGAGCAAATGATAATTTGTTAACATATGGTATGATGTAATTGTGCCACATTATAGAAAGGCAGAATGGCTAGTGGTCCGAGTAAGCCACCAGCTGAAAGAATTAGCCTCTCTATTCAATGGATGCATGTAACAACATTAATTATCCAGACCAATTAAGACAGAAGAATCTGGGTATTTGGTAGTCTGGAGGAAGGAGTCCTAAATTACCACTAAGTAACTGAAATCAACAGAATATACAATATATACACATTATGTGTATATATGTATATGTGTGTATATATATATTCACATTATATACATATTATATATGTATACTGTATATATTGCATATGTATAGTATATATACACATATACAATATATACACATTATATATATAATGTGTATACACATACATATATATACATACACATATATATACATTATATATGCATTATATACATATGTATAATGTGTATATATTATATATATGTATACTATGTATATGTATAATCATATACGTATATATATTTCATATATAGTATATATAATGTGTATATATAGTATATATATACTATATATACTACACATATACATTAACATATAATATACAACACATATAACATAATATATATAGCATATACATATATATAGTACATAGATAAAAATAGTAAATTTCAATTTAGAACAACTTACTTTCCTCTTATTTCTCCTTTTCTTCAGTTAGATTTATCAGCTTATGTTACTAAGATAAAAGACAAAACTATGCAATCATTCTAATGAGGTAGGTCGATAGGTTTGACATATAGCAATCGTGCCAGCAGAAATGTATTGCCACCAACGTGAAGAGAATAGAAGTATCTCTGTGAAGCAAAAAGACGTTATATTTGCTAGGCTCCTGCAGACAGGAGGCTCATCTCCCTGTATTACCTGGCTTTTCTGGGACATCACTCTCAAAAACAGAGTTTTCTTAGGTGTTACACACTCACGACAGGCTAAATCCTTAGGAAAACCTTGGTGCCTCTGTGGGGAGCTTCACAAAGCTGTTAAGCGTTCATTGCTCTTAAAGTATTTGGAAAAGTCAACACTGAATTCCAGTCAGCTGGGGCTGCCTTGAGGAGCTGAGGACAAGACGGCTTTCAGGGGGAGCAGATAATCCTCCTCGGCCCTCCTTCCCGCACCACCTCCAGCCCAACTCGTGTGCCCAACACTCTTAGCAGACGAGAGAGTCCTCCTGGCCTCCCTCCCTCCCTTCCTCCTTCCATTCTGTGAACAGAACCTACATATAAGTCCTCAGGTACGGAGGGGGCAGAGTTGAAAGGGAAGGCATGGCCACCATCCTCATCTCAAAGAGCTCAGAGAAAACAAACAAAACCACTCACAAGCCAAATGCGGTGGGCAGGCTGAACAGAGTGTCAGTAGCCATCGTAAGAGTGTGACGATCTTGGTTCTCCCTGGGTTTGCTCCCAGAGGTGACTGGCTTCCCACTCTTGACCCAAACCAGAACACTCTGGGCAGGCAAAAGCAGCTGTGCGTGAGGGTGGAGATCTCGAAAAAACCACCACCATTCTCTGAATTGAGCGCTCCCCCGGGCAACAGTGGAGTAAATATTGTCATGGAGAGGCTGTGAGTCCTCCCGAGCACACCCAGGGTAGAACTGCAGGCAGGCCTTAGTCACGCCGCGTGACGATGGGGTGAGGTAAACACCAAGACTCCGTGTTTAACATTTCCGTCTGTGGAGCCGCTGGGGCCCCTTTGGAGGGCACACCGCGCTAGTCCTGCCAGCATTCCCTTTGTTCCCATCCCTGATCTCAGCCAGGGAGGAAGGAGCCGGACACCACGTACTTCCTCCCTTGCCCCACCATCCCCAGAGCACGGAGGGCTCGGAGCGGTGGGTGGTGAGTTAATGCGCCATGGCCAAGCCAGGCACGGCTCCGGGATTTGCTGTAGGGCAGGCTTCATGGGCTCGAGGCCTGTGCGGTGCAGGGCCCCCCCCCACCCCCTTTCTTTTTTAGGAGTAAATGCATTGATTGATACTCATTTTACACCGTTCAATGAAATAATCTGTAAAAAAGCAGTTTTCTTCTGGATAGCAGCACGGCCTGTGTAAATACTCAGCCGTCAGGCTCGTCTACAGGAAGCACTCCAGGTGCTTACATGGGCCCACACTCGATGTAATGCCCCTCTGTCACGGTCTTAAAATTCTCAACAGCTTTTGAACAAGGAGCCTCACATTTTCATTTTGCATGGGGCCTTGCAAATTATGCAGCCAGTCCTATTTGCCACATGGTCCTTAATGGGAGGGGGCCCTTCTCTCCCACTGTCTCCAGAAAGGGCAGTCCCCCGTTTCCAACTTTCATTTTCATGGAACCATTAGATCACCCAAGACATACTCTAAAGCAGACCTGGTGGGAGGCAGGAAATTCTGTCTTGGCTGCCAGTTATGGGGAGAAAAATGAGACAGACGCAGGTTCTGGGGGTCCAACCCTCACCCTCCCGCCAGGGTCTTCTCAGCCCAAGAGCGTCCATCCCGCTTCCCTGAGAGGTCCCTCTTCTCGGTCAGTCAGCACATACTTACTGCTTACAGCCTGTTGAGGGCTGCCTGTGTGAGAGGTAAGATGGCATCTTACCATCAAGGGAGGTAACATCTACCTCACTGAACGACACCTGGCAGACTCATGGGATATGCTGAGTGCCAAGGACCAGTGGTAATAAAGAAATCAGAGCAGGAAGAGCTCGGCATGGGCTGGAGGGGCCAGAACTTCATGGACAAGGTCATGCTCTTACCTTATCTCCATCTTTTCCCCCAACCCAACCCCTAACTCCAGCCCACTCTCTCACAATAGCATGCCGCTGAAGACAAGAAGGAGGTGGGGAGAGGATTGGGAGAGAATCTGATTGTCCCCACCTCTAGAAAATAAAACAACTGCCACCATGATCCCTATTGGTGCTGACAGATGAAGGGAAACTCCTTCTTCATATAAAGAATTAACTCAGTGACATTTCATTCAGAGGAGAACAGTTAATTTTGGTGAAGAAGTGAGAACACATAAAATGGGTGATGCTGTGAAGCTTCTACTGGACCACAGAGGTCTGCTTCCCAATAATTATTTTGATTCTTACTTCTTTATACCAGCAGCACAAATTCTCTGTACCACATGATTTAGGATAGAGTTAATTTATAGGGATAATGGGAAAAATCTGATCTGGAACTTTCTGTGTGAATGTGAATCTTTTTTTTTCTTTTAACTAATTACTTTCTAATAAAGCAAATATTTATAGAGCAGTCACTATATGCCAGAGACGAGGCATAGGGCTTAGTATAGGTGATCACTTATAGACCTCTCATCTGTATAAGTAGGTACCCTTTATCATGGACTGAATATGTGTGCCCCTTCAAAGTTCACTGAAGCCCAGTCCCCAATGTGGATGGTATTAGAAGGTGGGATCTTTGGAGGGGTGATTAGGTCATGAGGGTAGAACCCTCATGAATGGAATTAATTCCCTTCTGAAAGAAACTATAGAGAGCTCTCTTGCCCTGTTCTGCCACGTGAGAACACAGCAAGAAAATGGCTGTCTGTGAACCAGGAAGCAGGCCCTCGTCAGACACTGAATCTGCCAGCACCTTGATCCTAGATTTCTCAGCCTCCAGGACTATGAGAAATAAATGTTTGTTGTTTAAGCTACCCAGTCTATGGTATTTTTCTTATAGCGGCCTGAACTAAGATACTCCTATTATCTTTAATTTACAAATGAGGAAAATGAGGCATGGAGAGGGTAAGTAACTTGCCCACCATACAAGGTTCTAGATCCCAGATTTGAACCCTGGCAGTCTGGCACAGAGCTTGTCTTCCAAATTATCTAGAACCCTTGCTTCCCCATCTCACATACCTTCCTTTTGCCTGGAGCCAAGCATAAAATAAGTGCTTTGGATTGACTGGTTCACTAGAGAAATGAGAGAGAATTGGAAATTCAGGACCAATCTGTGCCTTGAGCTTTTGGGCCCCCTCTACAGAGCTCTTCTCTTGAGTTGGTTGAGGGAGGGGTTGTCTTCAGGTTCTCGAACCCACCCAGAAAGTGTCTATCTATTCTAATGTCAGTTCAATTAAATATGGGATTTGAAGACTCCACCAAACGTGGAATATCTTAGAAGCATCTTTGAGTATGGTAGGAAATTTGCAGATTTCCATGGGCCGTGTTACCTGTGGTTGAAGATCAGTCTTTTACTCATTTCAAGTAAAAGGTTCCCGGGAAAGGCTTGCCAGCTCAGGACCCTGCCTCCTCTTGGTGATTATAACCTCCCACTGTCCCAGGGTTTCCTCAGCCAGCGTATTCTGACCTGATGGGTGAGTAGAAAGGGCAATGGAAGGGTCACTGCAACTTGCTCCTTTGGACTCCTCGGGTCAATAGGAGCTGCCACCATCTAACAGCATTTACCTGTATATGCAGGGAGTCCTCACTTTGCTTGATAGTGAGGGCCTATAAAACAACTATAAGTGCTGAAACCGTGAAAAGCCATCTTAATAATCGTGGGGGAAAACGTTAATTGTTCTGTGAACTTTAAAATTTTTGTCAAAACGTTGAGAACTCTCTACTGTCAGTTATAAATTGAAATGAAATAAAATAGTAAAACCAATATTTACTTAGTACATTTGTTAACTTAAAACATTAGAAACGGTGAGAACTAACATGTTTTGTTTCTTTGTAAAAAATCTATCAAGAAAAGTTTGAGTAGCGCTCACCTTCTTCTCATTGTAGAACATGTGAGCGTAGAGTGAGCAACTTGTGTATGCCTCAGCAAATTGTCATACTCCTTTCTAAGTTTGGATCAACTTCCAACATGTTATTATTTGCACTTTCAATGTTGTGGAGTGTTTCTGAGGTTTCCCTTCGTGTGAAGTTTTGCTGGTGTCACTTCCTCTGGGACATCTCCATGCTTTTCTTTTCTTTCTTCCTTTTTTTTTTTTTTTTTCTTTTTTTGAAATATGAGTTTGCTTTTTTTTAAAAAATTATTTATTTATTTATTGGCTGCGTTGGGTCTTCCTTGCTGCACACGGGCTTTCTCTAGTTGCAGAGAGCGGGGGCTATTCTTCATTGCGGTGCGCTTCTCTTGTTGTGGAGCACAGGCTTTAGGCAGGCGAGCTTCAGTCATTGTGGCACGTGGGCTCAGTAGTTGCTTCGCAGCATGTGGGATCTTCCTGGACCAGGGCTCAAACCCATGTCCCCTGCATTGGCAGGCGGATTCTTAACCACTGTGTCACCAGGGAAGCTCTTCATGGTTTTCATCACAACCATTCTCCACATTTATGCCACTAACTTTGTCTTCATAAGCTCCTCCCACTGCATGCAAGAGTCTCTCAAAGAGTAGAATCATCAGTATTCCCATGGTCAGCGATCTCTTCTATGACTCCATTTATGTTGAGTTTGAATTTCACTTCCCACATTATCCCTTTTATTTCTTTGCTGCAGTTTCGTTTCTCTCGGCCAGCTCCCTCTTATGAGTATCTTATAGGTTTATCACCAGGACACAAGGAGGCAGCACGGCTACGTGCTTTGCTGCCTGTGTATGTGAACTGAGTAACAGATGTGCAGGGACCAGTCACCAACAGGTTTTGAAAGAAGTGATGAGATTGGTGGCTGATCATGACTTGCCCCTGTCATTTAGCTAGAAATTGTGGATCAAAGAGCTAGCAGAGAATTTTATCCTTCATGCAATTACTCATAGTTAATGCATGTGGTAACTGAAATTGGAACCATGTTTTGGGCCTGGTGTTATTGAACTAAACCATGATAACTGAAATTCATGCTTAGTTGAACTCTACAAAGTGAGCACTGCCTGTACATCATCTCGTTTGATTCTCCCAGTAGCTTTATGAAGGATGAGGCTATTGGTGTACCCATTTACTGATAAAAAGGCTTAGAGAGGTCAACTAACTCGCACCCATGGGCCCACGGCAAGGCAGTGGTGGAGTGGGGACTGATAGCCCCATCCGTGGAGTCCCGGAGAGTGGAAGAGCCTGGTCCGTGCAGCACAACAGGATGTTAGCGCATCTTTCACAGTGCTGCACTCTCTGATGGTTACAGTAGAACGTGAGCAGGCCTGGCCCTCAGACAGGGGGTAACCAGGGGCTAGAGGACGGCTTCAGGTCTGCCCCCCGACCTTCCTCACCCCTCACTGACCACACTCTTTGGGGTCCCTTACCCCATCCCAATAGCAGGAAAGCCTGTTCTCACTCTCTGGGCCCAGCCCAGATAGGAAGGATGTTTCTCATTAATAGGATCAGAAAAAGCATCTCTAAAAATGAAAGGAAACGTGGCTTTATTTGCCAAGGTCGCTCTCCTCGAAAGCCCTCCAGAAAGCATACAAAATCGTTAAATTATCAAAACATGAATTAGATTGTTAAATAAGACCGACTCTAATCCTCAAAGCATGTGGGGCAGGCCCTTTGATGCATCTGGCCTAATGGCTTTAGGGTCCGGCTAGCACTTCCTTTCCAGAAAGTTGCAGTCTTGGAAGGAACAGCTGAAAACAAAGTAGGTGATTGTGTGGAGACAGCGTGTGCCCCAGCAGAGTCAGACTTGGACAGGCAGGCTGCGGACACCTCTGACTGCCACGGCGTCTACAGGACAGAAGCCTCCTGCCCAGCTCCCCCTGCTCCCCATGTCTGTAACTTCCGTCCTGGCATTTGGAACACGTGATTATATCCTGTGACTTTTACTCACGGATTCATATGTTTGAGTCTGGTCCCTTCAAATGTGTTGTAAGCATCTAGAAGGCACTTCTAGAAGCATCTAGAAGCTGTTGTATGCTTTGTTCCTTACAGCACAGACTTTAAAAATTGAACTAAAAGGAAACCTTTTATTTCCTTTTTAGTTTTTCTGCACTCTCTGTCCGCCCCAGCTGATGGAATGGGGAATGTGACTCGGAAATCTGCTTCACCTGCCAGTCTGGATCCTGGGACGGCCTCCCCAGGTTAGGCCACAGAACCAAATCCCTGCTGCGAGGGATTTCTGCACTGAGAATGTGACAAAGAAGATACAGTACGTCAGGCTGTGTAGCTTTGATGCAACTGATACTGGGGGAAATTAACCTTTCTGCTTTTCTGCTCCCAAAATTTCTTCATTTATTTCTTAGGTTAAAACGCTGGAACCTCTTTGAACCTGTTGGAACAGGACTGGTGAAAGAAAAAAGCTTCAAAAAACTTACATTGGGCAATGTGAACCAACTCATTTTGGAAAATCATTACTTACTGAAGGTCTATTAAGTGTCATACATTGTGAAAGGAGTTTTCTCAAGTCTAAAGAGTAATTCCCATTCTGTAAATGAGAAAACAAGTTCAGAGAGATTATATAATTTCTCCAAGTTTAACTAGTAAATGCAAGAAGTCTATCTGATTCACCCCCAAGCTCTCTTAGCTGTTAACCTCATAATTCCCTCTTTAACCTCTTTTTCTAGCACGTGAGCATTACGCAGAAGCCCTTTTCTCCTCCTCCACATTGTAATTCCTACTTAGCCTTCAGACTCAACTCAAACCCCCCTCCCCCCTTTCTGATTTACCTCCCTCATCTCGCTTCTCATGGTACCCTCTGCTTAATCCTGTGACAGCACTTAGAACATTGGATTCTAACATGTGGAGCTCCCTAGTACTCTTCCAGTTTGGAAATTCAAGAACTACTTATTATTATTCATCTTTATGCCTTCAGTGCTTAATGAAATATCTTTCCCTTAGTAAGGCTAGGATAGAAAAGGCAACACAGCTTTTCTCTCCGCCCCTCACCCCTCTCTCTCAACAGTTGTCCCTATACCCAGCCATGATGCTGTGAGGAAGCTCAGGCCACTATGGAGATGATCTGACCACAGCCCCAGCTGAAGTCCTCGACTGAGGCTACTGTAATAAATCAGGCGAAAGATAAGGAGACTTGGACCTTGGTGGTATGAGTGGAGAAGATAAAAAGTGGCTGGTTTCTGGATCAATTTTGAAGAGAGAGCTGACAAACTTTGCTGATAATTCTTAAGTGTAAAAGAAAGAGAGAGAAGTCAAGGATGGCTCCAAGGCTTCTGGCCCCGGCAGTGGAAGGATAGAGTTGCCGTTAACTGAGATGGGAAGAAGCGGATGTACAGGTTGCGGTGGATGGTGGAATCAGAAGCTCTTCTTCATACATTTTAAGTTTAAGTCCCATATTGAAGCAAAGATATGGTGCTTGCAGATATCGTGGGTGTAGATTTCAGGAGATTGGAGATGGAAACTTGGGAGTCATCCGCATACAGACAATAATTAAGGCCACAGGAAAGGATGAAATCACGAAGGGAGTGCGTGTAGATAGAGAAGAGACAAAGGATTCTCCCAAGGACATGCGGGGCCGTGTCAGTGCTCACAGTTTGAGGAGATGAGGAAGAACCGGCTTAAAGCAGGAAGAAACAAAGAAGGAACCAGCAAAGGAGTCTGAACGGCAGTGGCCAATCGTAAAAGGAGATACAACAGAGTGGAGTCCTGGAAGCCAAGAAAAGAGTTTCGGGAAGGATGAGGTGATCCGCTGTCTCAGAGCTGCTGGGGGTCAACGTAAGATGAGGACTGAGAATTCACCAAGAGATCTGTAACATGGCGGTCACTGGGAATCTTGACAAGAAGGATTTTGGTGGAGTGGTGAGGGCAGAAGCCTGACTGGATTGAACTGGGGAGGGAATGGGGAACAGGCAGCAGGTACAGCCCACTCTTGAGAGAAGTTTTGCTGTAGTGGGGTGGGGTGGGGGGCAGATAAATGGTATAGTAGCTGGAGGAGGTTGTAGGGTGAAGAGAGTTTTTTTAAATATAGGAGATAAAACAACAGATTAATGTGCTGATATAAAGGATCCAGTAGGAGAAAAAAATGTGATGATGCAGGAGAGAGGATTATTACAGAAAGCCCTTGTACAGGCAGAAGGGATGTATCTGCTGTACCAGTGGAAAGGCTGGTTTCGGATGAGAGCAGGGACAGTTCACCCACAGTGTGGGAAGGAAGGCAGAGTACGGGGGACAGATGCAGACACGTGGGTGGACGTCGGGTCAGGAGCATGTGGAGGTCTCTGCTGATTGTGTTCTCACAGAAATGGGGGGCAGCCTCTCACTGGGTATAGAAAACAGATGGATATCTGAGAAAGTGGGAGAGTGACTAGACTAGGAGTACCAGGCAGAACTAAGGATCAGCTTGAAGTTAGTGCTCATGGATGTGAATGTGAACTTGTGTATGTTTCTCTCCAGCCATATTCAGCGGCATGGGTGCAGGCATGGAAGTTTGCATTTTAAAAGGGCTGGGCTTTTGCCAGGAACATTGTGAAGAGAGAAAGTTGGCCAGGGAGGTGAGAGAAGGGATTATAATCACAGACTGTGGGATCTAAGATGGAAAAGGAGGGAAAGGCATGAGGGGCAGTGAGAGCAATGAGTTCTAGGTCCCAGTGGGGCTAAATCAGAGCTGTTGCTAGTCCACAAAGTGCCTTCAGTGAACTAGATAAACACTTCCCCTCTAGGTGATACAGTCCCACAACTGTGCGAAGAAAAAGCTGCCCCTTCCCCTGGGCGTACAAAGCCATGATTCAGGGTACGTAGTGTCGTTTCTGGAGCTTGGGCTAGATTTCGAGGCCCACTTGTCCCCTTGGCCAAGGACTTTCGTGCAGTGCCCAAAATGCATAACTGTGTATGTCTGGCAGTCCCAGGTCAAAGGACTGTTGGAACCAAGTACTAGAGGGTGTGCTACAACGCAGCAGGTGGTGATCCTAGAAAGGGGGATGGAACTGAGATTGTGAAAGGGCGGTAGTCATTAGTAATGGAAGGTTACAAGGTGTGAACTTCTGTAATAGGTTAGAGGACAAGGTATTGGAGAGGAGCTTGTCAAGGAACTGAGAAATCCGGATGTTGGGAGGATCCCCTTCACGGATGTTGAAATCACCAAAACTTACAACTGCAGAGTGTGGGAAACAGTGCAGTGAGCTGGGGCTCCATAGATGACTGCAACAAGAGACACTTGTGCGGTCTGTAGGCTGATGGCATGTGCTTCACAGCAGGCATTTTATCGAGGAGGGAGGAACAGTGGTGCCCAAGCAGCACTGAGGATCAGAGAGGACCCACTACTCCAACTCCAGACCCAGCGGCCTGAGGGATGGAGGAGAGGAAACAGCCCCCACTTGAGGGCTGCTGAGGAACCTGTGTCCTGAGCAGAAAGCCAGCTTTTGGTTAGAGCAAGAGCACAGAGAGGGCATCAGAGAGAAGCAGAGGATGGAGGGGATTTTACTTATGATGTGCCATGAAACCCAGAGAGCTTGGGAAATTGGGGGAGTGGGAGATAGGCTGGGACTGTGGGTTTCATGGAGCTGTTTGGAGGGGAGAGTTAGGGAGTAAAGGATGGTCTGGGGTCCTGGGCTCCTTGGGGTGATTGAAATAAACAGGAGTAAAGAGCATGAAGGTCTGCAAGGCAGACACGGTCCTGAGGTTACGAGTGTTGGCGTGGGAGTGTCTTGCAAGAGCACATGGAATCCGGGGCTGCTCCTCACTCGTGCTGATGGAGTTGAGGAGGCTGGGGGAAGACTGCATTACCCTGGGTCTGTATCTGAGGACCTTTTCAGAAAAATATATGCCTTCTGATCCGTCCAATTTTGGTATTCCTTCAACTCCATGTGTCTCTATCTTAATGACAAATGTTATTCACTCTCTCAGACTGAGCATAATAAGTCCGTGATGCCCCCAGAAGGCCGGGCCTCCGCTGGACTAAACTTCTGGAATCCATATTCATGCAGCTGCTCTCAACTCGGAATTCCAACTGCAACGTCCAGCCCAATAGGCTGTCTGAGGCGCTCATCCTCACGGCCTTCTAATGTACTGGCCCCGCGCTGTTCTGTAAACTGTTGAAGCCATCTTCAGCTCACTCTAAACCGGAAGAACTAGATGTATATCGGGAGAAACCAAAACACTGTTTGATTAATCACCACCTTGCAAGCTGGAGAGTGATGGCTGGGCACAAAATGTGGTTGTTATCTAAATTGAGTGCCGGCCTGTCCCCGGGATTCTGAACAAATGGACTCCCCTCTATTTATAAACAGCCCTGAGGGATGAGCAGCTTGGTTTACGTTGAGAAGGGGCCATCATTCATTTTTATCCATCATACCTGCTTTTAGTGATATTACACACACACCCTGCTTGGGCTAGAATCTCAACAACCCAAGAGGTTTATGTGCTTTTAACACCAATTTTAAGGGTCTCTGTGTACATTTCATCATGCGGGGGCAACAGTGGGCCTGAAACGCAGTGTGTGAGCTGATTTCTTCCTCGGGGCTTCACGCAGGGTTCACGGTGAAGATGAAATTGAGTAAACTACTGTTGGCCCCAAGGGTGTGTTTGTGAACTGCAGGTGATTACAGAGGGTGAGAAGGCGTGGGACACTTAGACGACCAGGATTCCCCCAGCAGGAAAGGGGTGGCGTAGAGCCAGGTAAGGAAGATGGTCTGTGATGTGCAGGTAAGCCCAGTGCAGCCCTGGCCGGAAAGCAGACATTTAGCACTTGGTATTTGCTAAATGGATAGAAGGAGAGGGAAGGGAGGGCTGGCGAGAGCAGAATTCCTCTACCTTGTAATACGAATTACTTAATATTAGAATAGCATTTTCATTTTCTCCAGCTCTCCTCTGATATAATACTCATGTTAAAAGCAGTCCTGAGAAGGGTGCAAGGAGTCGCCGTAGAGGTGAGGAGTATGCAAGGCAGGGCAGTGGGGTAGACTGCAAACATCACCTCTGTGTTCACTGTAAGATCAGAACAAAGTCCCAGCTTTCAGATGTCCAGCTCAGGAATCATTCCACTCAGTCCTTAGCGCATCTCTATTCTATGTTGGGCTCTGCTGAGAGAGTGGAAGTCTTCTTTCCACTTCTACCCAGCCAGGGAGGAAAGAAAGGCGGTTTTATGAAACAATCAGAGACTAGACAGAGAAGCTGTTGAATCCTGGTTAGGACGAAATTTGCTGTAGGAGCTGAGAGGGAAAATGAGAGGGTAGACCAGGACGTCCTGGGAGGTGTGGGGCTGGTGTCCCTACAACAGCGCTGTCCCACAGTAATACAACGTGAGCCATGTATGTCATTTTACATTGTCTAGTAGCAGCACTACAGGAAGTAAAAAGAAACAGTTGAAACTAATTTTAGTAATATATTTAACACACAATAGTCCAAGTATTATCAACACATATTCAACATATAATCAATATGCAAAATTATTAATAAGATGTTTTAAATTCTTTTGTTTTGCATTAAAGCTTTGAGATTCTCATGTGTAGTTTACTGTTATTATTTTAACAGCTTCATTGAGGTATAACTGATGTAAAAAAAACCGCACATATTTAATGTATACAATATAATGTGTTTGGACATACTCATGTATGTGTGAAACCCTCACCACCCATGTATATTTTAGGTCTCTATTCATATCCTAAATTTTTATTAGAAAAACTAGATCTGTACTTAGATTCCATTAAATATCGGTTGAAAAAGTAAATTCACACGTGCAGGTTGTTCCAAACAGACTTAAAAGATTTCTAATGACATAAGTATGTTTTTAAATTTAAATTTAAATGAACTAAATGTACATATATTTAAAGCTCCGTTCCTCAGTCTACCTTTCATGCTAGCCACGTTGCAGGTGCTCAGCAGTCTCACATGGCTCGTCGCTGCCACATTGGGTCGCTCAGCTGTAGAGTGATAATGCAGCCACAGTGGCCGAAGCGTGACTTTTTATAGCTTCAGCCTCTGCGAAGTGGGTCAGGCTTTCTCTCGCCCATCTTCTTTCCATTTGTCATCCTGCTCATTGTGCCTGCTTACCAGGAGAGCACGGCCTCAGTCTATGAACTACCCGTTAACGCCTGAATAACTTCAGTAAGTGGGTATGGGTTTGTCATGCTACACTCTTGTCTCCTCTGACAAAGAAGTTGACATATGTCATGGCACACCCGTGCCCTCTCAGACACACAGGATAATAATCCTTCCCCATGACTGTCAACATGTACACAAACCACACAACCCCCACACCACAACACACACCACATACACACCCCTAATCCCCCCAGCACACACACCATATAACACACACACACCCCCTTCACACGTCACACACAATCCACACATAGACACCACACACACCACACATACACACATTCACACACACATACCATACACACACACACCCCATATATGCACATACACATACCCCCACACCACATACACACACACACATATGCACATACACATACCCCCACACCACACACACACACACACATATGCACATACACATGCACATACACATACCCCCACACCACACACACACACACACACACCCCACATATGCACATACACATACCCCCACACCACACACACACACACACACACACACACATGCACATACACATACCCCCACACCACACACACACACACACACACACATATGCACATACACATACCCCCACACCACATACACACACACACACACACACACACATATCTTGTTCTTCTAAGGTCTATGACACTGAGTGAGGAGCAGGAGCTGTCCATTCTGCATTGTTGACCCTCAGAAATTAATTTGTGAATGATAGGGCTCAAACTCTGAACGAGGCATTAGGAGACCTATGATCTATTCCCGGTTCTGCTGCCACAGACCCATGTGCAACCTTGACCAAGCCAATTAACTCCAGCTTCCTATAAAATGAGAGGTTAGGTCCTTCCCACCTCTGATATTCTAGTCCAGGGGTTGGCACACTACTGTCTGTGGATCAGATCTGCTCACGCCCATTCATTTACATATTATCGCCGGCTGCTTTCACCTACAGCTGCAGAGCTGAGGATTTGGGCAGAGACCATATGGCCCACAAAACCGAAAATATTTATTCTCTGGTCTTTTATACAGTTTGCTGATCCTGTTCTCATCTATGGTTCCAACTCATTTTAATCCTCTCTACACATTAATTTCATTCTACACATTAATTTCGTTCCTCATTAACCCAATAAATATTCACTCAACAAATAATGGTCACCATTTTTGTGCAAAGTATTATGAAAATCACTGAAATACAATGGTGACCAATACAAACACAGTCATTGCCCTCAGGGATTTTAACATTCTTGCTCAGAGTAGAAGTTACTGATCTCCAGTGTGACAGGGACTGCTGTTGTCCCCCAATAGCCATCTAGATGTCATTTATACATCAACTTGGCTGGGCCATGGTGCTTAGATATTTGATCAAACATTATTCTGGTTGTTTCTGTAAGGATGTTTTTGGATGAGATTAACATTTACATCAGTGGACTTTGAATAAAGCAGATTGCCCTCCACACGTGGGTGAGCCTCATCCCATCAGTTGAAGGCCTGAATAGAACAGAAAGATTGGGAGCAAGAAAGAATTCTCCAGCCTGCTGGCTTTCAAGCTGGAACTCCAGCCTCAGGTCTTCTGGCTTTCCAGCCTGTCAGCCCACCCTGAGGATTTTGGACTTGCCAGCCTCCATACTCACATGAGCCACTTCCTTATACCAAGTCTCTTTTTACAAATAAATGCATCCTATTGATTTTGTTTCTCTGGAGAGCCCTGACTAATACACATAGTAGTTGACATTTTAGCTGGCAAATGGCCTTCTGGAACAAAGACTACATTTCCCAGCCTCTCTTGTAGCTCAGTGTGGCCATGTGACCAGTGGGATGTAAGTAGAAGTCTGAGTGGCAGATTCTAAGGATCTTCCTTAACAGATCGCTGGTGCGTGCCCTCTGCTACCTCTTCTCCTCTTCCACCTCCCTGCTGCTTGTAACAGAGACATGCCAGGGCGTGCTCCATCCTTGACCACAGCAGCCACACCAACCTGTGAACTGGAGATCCCCAAAATGGGGAAAACCCAGAGTGAATCCAGGTTCCTGAGGGTTTTGTGAAATAAAGCCACTCTGTTGTCCTGAACTCTTACTTGAGAGAGAAATGAACTTCTTTGTCTAATCCACCGCTGTTTTGGAAGTTAGTCACCAGCAGCCAAACCTAATCCTAAATGACATACCACCCTTTTGTGTATCCCTCTTCTATGCCTGAGTACAATACCTGCTGTAACTGAGGGGACCTGCCGCGGGGTCCCGAGTGTGCTGAATGCATGTGCACAGGTCCTGGTTGCATTTACATACCCCAAAGGATAGGTTGGAACAAAGGAGGGTTGTCCTCCCAGGAAGTTAAGTTGAAGAAGAAATGGGGATTGTAACCTAAACATTGCTATTTCTCCTGTCTCCCTTGAGTAGAAGAAATTTTGTTTAAAAAACAAATTTTAAGAAATTCAATTGGTCAAATTATTTGTCTTTGTTTTTGATGGAATGTGTTCTTTTTTTTTTTTTTTCCAGCATGACACGGAAGAGTTTCTATTCCTTGCCGAGTTATCTGGATATTATTGGCTATAAACACACCTCTGTGTCTTAGACTACGTCAGTCACATGGTATTCATAGCCAGGTTTTTTTCTTCCTATAAAAACATTTTTCACATGTAAAACAAGTGTTAGCTAACCTGATAAAAACTACATGTGTGTGTAGTCACTGCCACAGCCTTACCCACCAGCGCTGTGCAGCATGACCATTGCGTTAGAGACGGCAATCATTGCCTGCTTTGTCTACACCCCAACACACAGTCTCTGCTCCTAAGCGGCATGTTGCCCACCCCTCAGCCGACTGCACTCTGGGTGGGTGCCCACCAGAAGGGCAGTCAAGCCACAGGCTGACCAGGGCACTAGGCCCTGCCCCCCCAAAATGATCGAGATCAGTTGGGACAACTATATTTCTCTTAAGACACAGAGAAACAGCCAGTTAGCTTTGAAAACAGAGGACAAAAGTTGTCTAGACAGTTGCCACAAGTGAAGGGAGCTGGCAGTCGTGATGGGCCACAGGCAAGGTGAAGTAGGAAACGATGAGTGAGCAGAGAGAAGAATGGGACAGACAGGCAGACAGAACAAGAAGTGTCGGCAGAGAGGGCTGGTCTCCAGGGCCGCCTTGGTTCCTTCTGGCTCTCCAGTTCCTGATCCACATCCAGCTCCAGAGCACATGCTCCTGCAGCAAAACTTCTACCGCTGTAGGGACCTCGGCTGTGCCTCTTCTCTGACGGTCCTTTGTCCCTTGGCCCTTTGGAGCCCAGCCCTGCTGGGGCTAGGTACTCTGTGAATGCATCACAGCCAGACTGGCAAATGTAGCGTTTTCACCTGAGGATTTTCCACTGAAGTATTCCTAAAAATGTCAAAGAGAAAAGGAGAAAGGGCAGCTTTCTGGAAGGGCAGATGTAAAATTTGAAGGAAGAAAATTCGCCCTCTTGCCGCTTGGAGAGGGTTCTCTTGGAGGCCTTTGTTGTGCTCCGGGCTTCTTCAGAGTTAGTTATTTCTGATGGGACCCCCAGGAACAGCTGAAGTCAGAGAGGAACTACCTTCCACTGAAGTTAAACTTAACAGGTGGGTATCATACACTGAACACCCCAACCTCTCCCATCTCCCTTTGGCTAAATAAGACTAAACCGTGTTGGTTAGGCAGAGCTGAGGCAATGCCTCTTCGGGCTTCTCCTCAATACTCTCCCTGCTGCCCTGAGGCTACCTCAGGTCTGAAAGACCCATAAAGGTAGGTCTGTGTGTAGAAGCTAGTTTGGGGTCTCTCACTGAAACCCAACCCCAAGCCCAGCCTTGCCGCATGAGCTCATTCTGCCCCGACTGGGAGACTGAGAAAATGGTCTGTGAAGTTCTCTTCCACTCTGTCAAAATAAGAACAGAAAAAATACACCTCTGCAAAAGCGTTTTCTTTCAGCTTTATTTGCACACATTCTGTATAATTATGGTCAGCAAGAGGGCATTTTCCATAGCCACACTGGCAGTATTTTCCACACAAAGGTTTATGCTGGCGGGCAGCCTGCCCTTGAGCTATTTACTTGTGTGGTGGATAGAAAACCATCAGACCTTTGGCCAGTTAGACCCCAGCAAGATGTTTTCATTTGGACCTCTCCTGCAACAGGGCATATTACTTTAATTTCCCCTCTACCCCTTGTCCCTCTTCTCTAGGTAAAGTGATTCAACATGGTACAACCACCTTTACACAATCAACTCTATGGTATATCTTCTACTTAACTACTGACAATCACATTTTAAAATGTTTCTCCTTAAATTTCAATATCCTAGAAATTGCTGATCCAACTTCATTCCTCAGGACGCCATCTCATTCCTTCTCCATCCAGTTAAGCCTCTTGTTTCACTGGCCCCTCCCACACCAAGCCCATTTCCTCCTTCAGGCCAGTTCTCATGCTCTGCCCGCCATCCCCATTCTGCCTCCTTCCTCAGTGCCCCAGAATCCTGCCCACCACTCAACACCGACTTCTGGTCTCCTTCTCAGCGAAGCCCTCACTGACTGCTCAAGTCATCCTAATTCTTCTTTCCTTCTATGTATGAGATGGTCACTGACAGCCCAATTTTTTTTTTGGGGGGGCTGCATTGGGTCTTTGTTGCTGCGTGCGGGCTTTCTCTAGTTGTGGCGAGCCGGGGCTACTCTTCATTGTGGTGGGCGGGCTTCTCAGTGCAGTGACTTCTCTGGTTGTGGAGCACGAGCTCTAGATGCACGGGCTTCAGTAGTCGCAGCACATGGGCTCAGTAGTTGTGGTACACGGGCTTCGTTGTTCCGAGGCATGTGGGATCTTCCCAGACCAGGGATCAAACCCGTGTCCCCTGCATTGGCAGGTGGATTCTCAACCACTGCGACACCAGGAAAGTCCCCAGCCCAATTTTTGTAATTAATGACTCCCTAGACAAGTTGATCAAAATGTTATTAGTGTGTTGCATAGAGCCACAGCATAAATAATTCATTTAACAAGTACTTACTGAGCACCGACTTTATATTCAGTCCTGTAGGGAACGTTCCATGTCAGAAAAAGTATGGGAATTCAGCTAATTAGACCTATTTCTATCCTTGAGGAATTTTCAGAGACCTTTGAGAAAAAAAGCTACACACATGAAAGAACAATTTCAGAGCTGGAGCCCAAAGAATGATGGTTCCTCAAGGCAACATGAGGTAAGACAAAAAGGCAAGGCGGAGCCAACACCATCCACTAAAGAGGGGCAGAGGTTGGAAAGCAGTTCTAGCTGATAGTGGAGTCAACTTTCTACTGTTCATTGGATACATGGATGGGTGGATGGATGGATGAATAGATGGATGGATAGATGAATATCAGTATGAATGAGCAAACAGATGGATGGTCCGAAAGGCATCCATCCATCCATCAATTCATCCCTCCACCCATCCATCCATTCTAGAAACATTTATTGAACACTTATTAAGGGCCAATCATAGAGGATACTTAGCTGGATAAGATAGCCTTCACTGAGATTGTACTGTGGTCTGGGGGCACGGCAATGCAGTCATAAGTCAACCAACAGTGACTTTAAAAGTCTGAAGACAAATAATGGTAGCTACTTTTTTTTAAGCACTTATAATATGTTAGGCATTTTTCAAACATTAGTGTTATAGTCCCCACCCTGGGGTGCTGCAGTAAACTCACAGGGGAACTGGGAGGTATTTCAGATTTTGAAAGAAACTAATGATACTCAATATCTGCTAGACACTGTGCAAACTACTAGCTCGAGGTAGTTAGTTTTAACGTGAGATCACAGTGCATTCCTTTCAGTGATGTCATATCTTGTGGAGCTGGGTCTCTGGTGGCAGCTGCAATAAATAAACAAGAACCATATGAAAATCAGCATGGAACAAGGGATGAGGGCAGCAGGGTCCCATCAGATTGCAAGGTCTGAGAAGTTGTGTGGTGCCCAAGAGGTACATGCATCTCATTAATAGGTAATTGTTGTTAACTTAAGAATGAAATAAAACTACTACTTTTTTCTTTTAATATATATTTATTATTTTGTCAGGGCATAGATACTTAAGTTGTTTGGCCGTAACTTTTAAAAAATTTTTATTGAAATATAGTTGATTTACAATGTTGTTTTAGTTTCAGGTATGCAGCAAAGTGATTCAGATATATATATATACATATATTCATTTTTTACATTCTGTTCCATTACAGGTTATTACAAGGTATTGAGTAGAGTTCCCTGTGCTGTACAGCTGGTTCTTATTAGTTATCTCTTTTATATATCGTCATGTGTATGTGTCAGTCCCAGTCTCCCAATTTATCCCTCCCCCACCCTTATCCCCTGGTAACTGTAAGTTTGCTTTCTACATCCATGACTCTACTTCTGTTTTGCAAATAAGTTCTTTTGTACACTATTTTTAGATTCCACACATAAGTGATATCACATGATATTTGTCTTTCTGTGTCTAACTTACTTTACTTAGTATGATAATCTCTAGGTCCATCCATGTTGCTGCAAATGGCATTATTTCATTCTTTTTTATGGCTGAGCAATATTCCATTTTATATATATATATATCACATCTTCTTTATCCACTCGTCTCTCAGTGGACACTTAGGTGGCTTCCATGTCTTGGCTATTGTAAATAGTGCTGCTATGAACATTGCGGAGCATGTATCTTCTTGAATTATGTTTTTCTCCAGATACATGCTCAGGAGTGGGATTGCAGGATCATATGGTAACTCTATTTTTAGTTTTTTAAGGAATCTCCATACTGTTCTCCACAGTGGCTGCACCATTTATATTCCCACCAACAGCGTAGGAGGGTTCCTATTTGATCCTAACTTTTAGTAAATAGGACTCGGGTGTTTCTTAAGGCCTAGAGACACTGTGAAAAAAAATTACCAACATCCTGAGGACACCATAAACTGAGAAACTTGAGAACCTCTGTTTTGTTGCTAATCGCCCCAAGTTACTAACTTGCCAAAAATCACACACGTAGTAAGTTCCAGAGTCAGGATTCGAACCCAGATCTCTTCTAGTGGTCTCTAAAACTGCATCACTTTTGTTTATAATAATGATGGGAGCTCAGTGACTCATCCAGAGATGGATAGACAGGGCAGCTGGTGGGGCAGAAGTTAGAGAAGTGGGGTGGGAACCTCAGATCATGGAACCAAGAGCCTTGAGGGGCACACTGGGCAGTCACTTTGCTCTGTCACCCTTTTTGTGCTGAGGTTCCATGGGACCCTGCTCTGGTGGGAGGAACAAGAAACAACCCCTCAGAGGTATGCAGCTGCAGACAACAACCCTGTGATCTTCTCAGCGCTGGTCACGCAATGGGGAGAGGGTGGGGACATGGAGACCATAATGAGGTGTGAGAAATGGCGGCTGAATCTGCATGCATTTTGGAAATCAAACAACTTTTCTTGCAGCCTGCTGATTTTTGAAAACTTGAGTGGTTGCTGTCACAGTCATATCGCCAAATGACCGGGCTTCTGTCATTTCAGGTGGGCAGAGTCCTGCAAAGATTGATTGTGGGGAGAGTGGAGGCAAGTTCTCCCGGGAGAGAAACTCTCTGGAATTGGGAAAAAAAAAAAAAAAAAAAGCATCATTTGAACCTTGACCTCCTGCTCTTTTGTCCCCAGGGAAGACATTTCCTTGACCTCCAGAAATTCCTCTGCCTCAAGGGAAGCCTCTGCTCCCCTCCCTTCCCCCATGTCCCAGGCCTCCAAGTCGGGCTGGGAACAGATTCGGGGCAGGACCCCAGGGAAGCTAGAGGGCCTTGCAAGTGTGGAGCGTGTGAGAGGCTTCTCTGCAAAGATCTTCAAAGGCAAAGCCCAAGGCGCCGAGCACCCCAGGAGGGGGCGCTCGGAAGGGTGTGGAAGGAGAGCCTGCAGGCAGGGCCTAGACAGGGAGACCCCCTGCTGCGGCAGCAGGCCTGCTTGTAGGAGCCCTGAGAAGCCTAATTCAATTACCCTTATCAGAATGCCTCTGAACTTAACAAAGCAGATAATCAGTTCCAGAGACAGATACTGTGTGGGGGGCCAAAATGATTTTGCTTCCCAAAATTGGAAGCTGAAATTGGAGATGTTTGGGTAATGGAAAACATAATCCCCCCCGGGCCCAACCCCCCTCCCAGTACCCACACCTGAGACACCTCTACCATTGGAGCCAAGGGGACTGGGATTCTCCTTAAGACACCTGGCCGTGAACTTGACCTTTTTTCCCCCAACCTCTTTGAGCCATAGCCAGACAGAAGCTGTATAGGGGCTGGAGTCCAAAGGGGAAAGGGATTAACATTTATAGAGCCCTCCCATACGTGTCAAATTCATCATATACACTATCTAATTTAAACCCAACATAGCTTTTGAAGAAAAATATTAGTATCACCACATTACAGAAGGCAATGGAGATTTGGAAAAGTTAAGTCACTTCCTAAGGACCCATCCTTATGAGCAGCACAGATTAAAGTCAAACGCAGGTATCAGACTTTGCAACTCACTGTCTAACTCACTCACTCACTCATTCACTAACATGGCTCTCTGCTCAACATCAGAAAGCAAATAGAAACTCACTTATTCAAGGATCCATAGCAACCCTCCAAGGTACAGTTGTCTCGTGTAAGAAAATAGACTCAGAAAGGCTAAGTAACATTCCCTAGGTCACATAGCTGGTAATTGTCTCAGTTAAGATTTCAGGCCAGTGCTATTGGAGTCAAAGCCAGGGATCTCAGTACTATCTCACAGCTGCCGTCCAAATTGTTTTCTAGAGACTTCCTATAGCTCTAAGTGCAGGAAACATATCTTCTCATTTTCCCTACTGGGCCTGAGACAGAACCAGCACAGGTTGATTTCCAGGTGCTGGATAACCAGGATTACTGTTGAATGTTCAGAGACTTTCCATCACCAAAGGAGAGTTCTCAGCTCCTGTTTACCTTAGAATCGTGGGACATACAATGTCAGCACTGGAAAGAACTTCTATCAGTGGATTGTACCTGGTATTTATTGAAACTTACTGTTTTATTAGGTAACAATTGACATGAACAGAATAGAATAATATCTACATAAATTACAAACCATAGTGTATGGTCAGGCCATTCAAGATGGCTGTTCTCCTGCTCTCTCTGTACATCTCCTGCTTGACCAATTCCTGCTTCACCTACACCCTACTCACATGACTATCTAATCCTCTTAATTATTGGACTTAATCAGTAACCACTTACATGCTTGCCCTCTGCCCCAGCCACTGGTTTCCCTGGTGACTGGTGAGCCAACCTGATGTCACTTCCCCCTATAACGTAGCCTCCTTCTCCACACCTCCCCCCCGCCCCAATCCCTCTCTGGTAGCACAGACTGCTGCCCTGTCCTGCTTGCTCTCTGCTGTACATAGTGGGCTGTCGCTTTAGAACTTTTGCTTTAGAATTGTGAGATTCCCTATGCAACAGTCCAATGACATCTGTGTCACTGTCTCTGGGCTCTTTCTTCAGGCTAGTGACTGGGCAACTACAAGGCTTGCAGGCCTGTAGGGTGCAGCCCAACACATAGCAATCAGAAAACCTGTGAAGCCACCATGCCCCCTTAGAACTAGACCATTACAATTAAGTCTCCTGCCATTCCTTTCTCATATCTCCTCCATAGAAATAACCACCACCTTGAATTTTGTGTTTATCATTCCCTTGATTAATTTTATAATGTTGCCAACCATGTTTGCGAAGTAGATTACATTATTGTTCCAAGTCCCTTAGATATCCTTTGACGTACTCCACATTAGAGGTGGAATACGTTTCCCTGCCCAATGATGTCAGCTTTGCTCTGGCCAGTAAATTGTTGTAGGCATTGATGGATGCCAATTCTGAGCCTAGGTCTCAAGAGGCATCATAGGTTTCCACTTTCTCTGCTAATATTCCTGCCTCTGCTATGAGAAGAACATGTTCCAGGTTCTTGGACCTCCTTGTCCAAGGAGGATGAGAGACATGTGGAGCAGATCTGGACCCAACCTGAAGTTGGAAACAAATCCAGCTGAGTCCAGACTAGATCAGCCAACTCCCAGCCAATCCACAGATACCTGAGTGAGAATACATGAATGCTGTAAGCCACTGAGTTTTGGACTAATTTGTTATGCAGCATTGTTGGGACAATGGATGATGATATACGGTGTATCTCTAAAGAGTGTATTATTGTCTTTTGCTTGTCTTGGAGCTTTGGAAAATGATAATATTGCATGTCGTCTACTACTTACTTCCCACTCAACATTATGTTTCTGAGATTTATGCAATGAACTATAATGCAGTAAATGAACTACAGAAGTAGCCCCCTCAGTTTAGAGATGAGGACAGTGAATGGCACACAGGGCTTATGAATGTCTGAGCCGACTTGCGAGCCCACATCCTATTTTTTCTGCAAATATTTATTGAGCGTAAGCAGAGCACTTTCCTCAGTGTTGGGAATATAAAGGTGAACTGGGCATAGAAGATTCTTGCCCTGAAGGGCTTTATGTTATAGGAGCCACTTCATGGTCTCGCTGCCAATGCTTCCTACTGCCTCTGCCCTGCCAGCCAGTTCCCCTCATCCCGTTCACCACCTCTGGTCCCTGGAGGAAGATAGTGTAATTAAGGCAGCGTGTGAAGAGAGCAGGCAGAAACTAGGGAGTAGATAGCTCTCCTTGAGAGAAGTACTGGCAGACTGAGTTCCGGGAAAGGGCCAAGGAGTTATCGCTTTAGGGAGGCAAGTTTACGTTTACGCAGATAACGTGTGTCTGCAAGGAATGGGCAGTTATCTGACCAGAGTGGGCTCTGCAGTGAGCTCAGCAACCCCAGGGACTCGGCTCCTGGGGTGACCACAGTCATCAGCGGAACATACTTAGAAAACAAAGGATGAGAGTAGCACAGACATATATATACTACCAACTGTAAAATAGTCAGTGGGAAGTTGTTGTATAACAAAGGGAGTCCAACTCGAGGATGGAAGATGCCTTAGAGGACTGGGGCAGGGAGGGTGGTGGGGACTCGAGGAGGGGGAGTCAAGGAAGGGAGGGAATACAGGGATATGTGTATAAAAACAGATGATTGAACCTGATGTACCCCCCCCAAAAAAATAAAATAAAATAAAAAAATAAAAAAAAAATAAAAAAAATAAAAAAGAAAACAAAGGATGAGAAATGTTCCTCACCCTCAAGAACTTTGCAGTCAAATAAGGGAAGCAAGATACACAAAAACTGCAAGACCTCACACCCCTTCAACAAACACCAAACATCACAGCTCTAACCAGAGCTGGGCAGATATGCGCCAATTAATATGGATGTGCAGGTGCCCGGGAGTGGCTGAAATGAGCAGATGTACTGTCGTTCCAGTGACAGGTGTCTTTTGTTTCTCTATAACATTTGGGTAGTCCCCATGAGAGTTGCCTTTTGTTGCATGCTTTGGAAAAACAAGGTAAGAATCACTGCACATTAAAACTAGACTGAATACAGCCACATTCTCCCTCAGTGATTCAGGAAGCATTCCAGGGTGTTGCAGGGCCTCAGGGACATCATTAGGAAAATCAGTAACCATACAGGAGTAGAAGAAATAGCATCCTAATGGTATGAGGTTTCATGGTGATTGGGTCCTGAGTAAAGAAGTTATTTTCAGTCATGAAGGATCAGCAACTCCTGCCAAATAGGGAAATGGCAAAACCCAAACAGAGTTCTTGGTCACCCCCAGCTCCAGCACTTAGCTCGGGTGCTGAGTGCTGGCAGGGGAGGCGGGTAGCCGCTCTCCTCCACCTGGACTCCCGCTCCCACCACCGAAGCACCTGAAGGGACGTTCTTGTTGCTGTAGCTGCCCTGACAGCCCCAGCCTCCTCATCCTTCCCAGCCACAGGTCAGAGTCAAGCATTTTTGCAAGCTCTCTTCTGGTTGGAGATTGCTCAGAGAGCAGTCACAACGGGGGGCTGCAGGTTGTGTGGACCAGGAAGGACGAAGGTCAGAGCGGACAGGCCCCGGCTTGGGGAGAGGAGCACTGCAGGGGGTGGTACCTATCTCTCTGCCTCGTCGCCATTTGAAAATCCGCATTGCTCTGTTTTGTTGTTTTGATTATTTTTTTAACTCCAAAATTAATATTTTCAAAGACAATGATTTCTGCCCCTGTGGTCACACGTGAGGGACTTACCCAGGGTACGAAAGCAAGGCCTGGCCTGCAATGAAGTTGGTTAGGGGCCGGGGTCCCCCTTCAATGACCCAGATCTTACACACTATGGATGACTGCCAGGTCAGGGGGCAATAGAGTGCATGGAAAGAGCCAGAGGTCCTAAGGTCAAGTCCCAGCCCTACCACTCTCTAAAGGTGCTATCTTTGCAGTGCAAGTCTCCTCCCCTCCCTGGGCCTTGGTTTTTCCATCTGTAAACAGGGGCTGAGAGGACAATAGCTCCTGACTGTAGATATTTTCTACCTTCAAGGACTTATGGGGAAACCAAATGCTTCTAAAGAGGCGGAGATAAGAAAGGAAGAAAATGACCAGATCTATTTGGGCCAATATTGAGAAAATGTCAAGCGGCTTTTATCCTCTATTTCACAAAATATGGTATATTTTCTTTCTCTTATATTCGTTGCTGTTACACATGTGTGTTAGTTTTAGTTCGCTAATCAGTTTACTTGTTTTTCAGGAGCAAGGAAAAGTTTCACAGAACTCACTGAATTTCAGAACAAATTTTATCATTTAAAAAAATATATTGTAAAATTAGAAACTATATTAATCTCCATTTATTAGTTAGGATAAATACTTGTCCGCTTATTTCATATCATTATCAACCTCATGCATGTCTCACGTCAACGCTGTTAAATAGGTTGTGTTTCTGTGCCCATTTTACAGATAAGGAAACTGAGGACAAGAGAGGTTAAAGGACTTGCTAATGTCCATTTATGTGGTACAGGGTAGAGCTGGACTTGAACTCAAGTCCTCATACTTAAACTTCTAGACTCTTCAGAAGTCATTTGCATTTCTTCTGTTTCTCAACAATGCAGACACACAGCAGGGAATCAATAAATAATTGTGGGTTGATGGATACCACATAATTACAAATTGCCTGGCTTAAGGTCTGAGGGGAGTCACATGGCCCGGCACGATATTCTTCTCACCCAGGAATACCTTTGGTCCCTCTGAGTGTTTCATGCTCTAGGAGCCACAGCTCCAACGGGGCCCGCCTGGACCCGTTGGCCTGCAGCTGCAGTGTCATGGCTGGCTGGGTTCCTGCGGCTCCCCTTACTCAGATGAGAAGCCAGCGGGCACAGGCCAAGCCTGGAAGCCCCCTTTACGAATACATTCCAATGCGCATTCACCCTCGGTCAACAGACAGGGCCCTACAAACCGCCCAGCAAAACCAGCCAGGAAAAAGCCCTCAGTTCTGCCCACAGGAACTTCACCAGCGAGTCAGCCTGAGCCTGAGGCGCCAGCTCTGCCCACAGGACACCCAGACGCAGTAACCCTGGCCAGGCCAAGTTGCATGGACTCACTGAATTTCATTTGCCCGTTAGAGGACTGGAATAAAATTGAACAGCAAACAGCTGGTGCAGTTAAGTTGGTCATCTTAACCACAAGGAAGTCTGGACATGCGTCCATCCCATCTGTCCTGACAGCTCAGCTTGGGAAAAATTTGTACGCAGCTCACTTGGAGCTAGGCATTTGCTTTTCCTGGTGACATCAGCTCTGGATTTGGTCCTTTTGCCATCTTAGCCTCTTCCATTGATGGTTCATAAGAGTTCCCTGCCTCCCTCCCCACTCTCGCCCGCCCCACCACTCATCATCTTCACGGTAGCCCTTGTCGGGTTCCTCCCCCACTCCCCCAGATGTCAGCTCTGGCTGGGCCCCGTGGTCCACCAACATGGCGCTTCCAAATCCAGCTTCTCAAACACCACTTTCAAGCATCATCCTCTATTCACAAACCTTCAAATCTCCCCAGTTCTTGTTATAACAGATTGGACCTGGACGCCCCTTTAGAGATTTTCTAAAAAGCTTCTACCATAGTTCCCACTGGCCATCTTCTGTTCCTCCCAGCAGACACCTTCTGTCTTACTAGACTGAGCTCCCCATTGGTCCAACACAGTAGACCCCATCTGAGCTCACGGCCTTTGTTCACCTTGCTCTCCTTACCGAGAACACCCTTCTCTATGTCCTGGACTATCCTGATCTTCCCGTCCTCCAAGGCCTCCTTCTCAAGGAATCCTTTCTTTCTAGCCATGATCTCTCTTTTCACTGAAACTCCTCAACACTGAATGGTATCCTGTCTTGAACTGTTTTTAGACTGTTCCACAACAATCACCATATGAATACATATACTATATAAAAAATAAATAGCTCTCTTAGACTGGCAACCAGAGCTCCTGCATGTTAGAAGGCCCTGCTCAGCCCTCATCCAGCCCTGCCCTTCCTCGTGGGGTGAATGGGACCAAGTGAACAAGCCCATCTAGAGTCTACATCCTTTCTACTCCCATTTATAGACCATGTTCCTGATACCAGGACCCCAGACTTCCCTGCCCAAACAGCTCTGAATCTATTCTCAGAGCCTGTGGAAGCCTCTTCCCCAGGTCTGTCTTTCAGAGGAGGAGAGGTGGCCAAGGGAGGCTGTTTGCTGGGAGGTGGGTTTGTGGATGGAGCTTGGACATGTGGGCTGGCATTTTCCCATGTGTATACACAAGCCTTTTGGTGGGAAGAGAAGGCAGGTAGGCCTCTGCAGGCTGGAGTCCCCCAGCTGCCCTTTAGTCACCCACTGGAGGGTGAAGCCAAGACAGAGGAAAGTAGAGTGATTTGGAGAGAGAGCAAATGAGCACAGATGACATTGTTGAAAGTCTGGGTTCAGTCTGTGCCTGGACTTTTCAATTATCTAAGCCAAAATATTTTCCTTTTTGCTTAAAGTCATTTGCGATGGACTTCTGTCACTTGCAACTAAAACTGAGCAATAAATCATGATGATGAAGCTGAATGATAAAGATGGTGGTGGTGGTGGCCTCTAACATTTACTGGACCCCGCATGTCCCAGGCACTCTGCTTTACCTACATTAGCTTATTTCTTCCTCCCCCTACCTCATGAGGGAGTTGGTATTATTATCTCAGTTTTCCAAATGAGGAAATAGGGATTCAGAAAGGTAAAATAACTTGCCCAAGGTCACAGAGTAGTCAAACCTAAGGCTGCCTGACCCCTGAGCCTGTGTTCTTACCTGCTCAGCTTGTGTTTATTGGTCACCAACAGTGTGAGCTGGACCACATAAAAGGCATGGAGGTTAGGCAGTATGTGGTTAGCCGCTGCAGGACAACCAAGGCGCTGAAAGAACAGGAAAGGTCAAGGGTCAATGTGAGGATGCAACATGCTCAACTGGACACCCAACGTCTTGTTAGCAGAGGAGAGGAGAAAATGAACTTTCTCCAAAATGCGTTCCTCTGCAACACCCCCTCTCTACCCCTGGTCTAAGGCTTCTCCTGCAAAGCTTTGGGAAGAAGGACAAGATTGTGAGTCTGGCAGCTTTCCTTTTAGTGTCTCTGCAGGGCTCGGTACATTCTGCTTTTCAGCAAATACTCACGGTAGCTTATACTGCCATTGGATTAAATCCTAATAAGGAGCAGAAGCATGATACAGCTCAGACGATTGAGGCTGGCCAAGTCCAAGTGTCCATCACCACCCCATACTGGGTACAGGTAGGATATTCCAGATGTGGTCCATGTAGGAGCCTCGCACACACCCAGTGAGTAAGTAGAATCATGTAACTTAAATCTGGCCCCTACGAGTGGAGGAAGAAAACCTCAAACCTCAAGAGGGCTTAGGATCAAAAGTCTTATGGCCACAAGCACAGTCTTGAGATCAGATACCATTTGTATCCCTCCTTTAGGGAGAGCAAATTAAGATAAAAATTAGCACAAGCAGGTGTATGTGGTGTGCAAGATAGCAGGACTGTCATAAAAGGTTTACTGCTGCAAGCGTGGGAGAGCTGCACGAGGCAGCCTCTGCTCTGCCACACGTGAGAAATGCTCTCATCCCATTGTCACTGCCATAAAATCTTTATAGATGAGAGCACAGACCTCCCCACTGTCAAGTACTCAGTGTCACTCACCTAACACTCATGAAGCATGAAGGGCTTTCCCGTTTGCAGGTGTGGGTTTTCAAAATCTTCCAGGAAGGTCAACAGTCACGGCAGAATAATCTTTGTGGTGCCTCTTGGAAGGAAAACTTACTCAAGTTCAGCTCCAAGTCTGAATATATTTTATTACCTACCTCCCTTTGTAGGAAATATGCATAGTAAGCACGTGTATTTTCTACTGAGAGCCTAAGTTTTGCAGCGCCTTGTATGGGAGGCTGCAGTAATTGGTTCTGCTCATGAATGGGTGTTCAGTCTGCCTACATCCAGGGTTCAATGTTGAGAAATCACCAGGCAACCAAGCTACATTTTCCATTATTGGCTTTGTCAGTCATGAAACTGACACTGAAAGATTTGTCAATATCAACCTGACAGCATAGAATATCAACTTAAGCAGAAAAGGACTGTCATTTATTGGACTTCCTCAATACTAACAAAGCATTAAGGAGAAGGAAGTGCCATTTCTATTTCCATCGCAGTGGATGTTGGTGCCGTTTGCTGAATAGGTAACATTGAAGAAAGACCGGGCTTTGGTGGCAAATGGGAAAGCAAAATTTAGTCTTGGTCATGGTGAATTAGAGGTGCTTTTGAAACTTCCAAGTAGTAAATTCAGAGGAACTCAGAGGCGAGATCTATGATATACACTTGAGGTTGACAGGTACCTCAATTTCAGTTGGAGCCATGGTTCTTGAAGAGATTGCCTAGAGAGTATAGAAAAGAATAGGATTTAGGACCAAAGCTTGAAGCTCATAAACTGTTTTTTAAAAATGTATAACAGCTTTATTAAGATATAATTCACATACCTAAAATTCACGTTTTTGAAGTATATGATCCAGTACTTTAATACATTCCCAGAATTGTGTAACCACAATAGCTATCTAATTCCCAAATGTTTTTGTCACCTCAAAAAGAAATCCTGTACCTAGTAGCAGTCATTCTCCATTTCCACCCCTAGCTTCTTGCTGCCATTAATTTACTTTGTGTCTCCATGAATTTGCTCTTCTGAATGTTTCATTTGTGTCTCATTTCTTTCACTTAGCATGATAATTTTGAAGTTTGTCCATGTTGTAGCATGTAGCTGTACTTTTTTCCTTTCCATGGCTGAATAATATTCCATTGTGTGTGTTTGTGTATACGTGTCTGTGTGTGTGTGTCTGTGTGTCTCTGTACCATGTTTTGTTTATCCATTTATTAATTGATGGATATGTGGGTTGTTTCCATTTTGGGGCTATTATGAATGTCTGCTATGAACGAGTGTTTGTGTGAACATGTATTTAAATTCCCTTATATACCTAAGAATAAAATTGCTGGGTCATAAAGTAACTCTATGTTTAACTTTTTGAGGAACAGCCAAACCATTTTCACAAAGCAGCTACATCATTTTACATTCCCACCAACACTCTAGGAGAGTTAATTTCTCCACATCCTCATCAGCACTAGTTATTGTTCACTGTTTTATTATAGCCATCCTAGTAGGTGTGAAGTGACATATTTTAATTTTGATTCTCATTTCTCTAATGGTGTTGGGCATTCTTTCATATGCTTATTGACCATTTGTATATCTTCTTTGGAGAAATATCTATTCAAGTCTTTACCCATTTTAAAATGGGGTTGTCTTTTTATTATTGAGTTGTACGAATTTTTTTCTTCTTCATACAAGTCTCATCAGACACGTTATTTACAAAAAATTTCTCCCATTCTGTGTGGGTTGTCTTGTCACTTCATTGACAGTGTTCTTTGAAGCATAGACGTTTTTAATTTTGATGAGCTTCAACTTACCTGTTTTTCCTTTTGTCATTTGTGGTTTTGGTGTCATATATAAGAAACTATTGCCTGATCTAAAGTCACAAAGATTTAAACTTACATTATTTTCTCAAGGTTTTATAGTTTTACCTATCGTGTTTAGATCTCTGATCCTTTTTAGTTAACTTTTGTATATGTTTTGGAGGTAGGGATCCAAATTCACTCCTCTGTAAGTGAATATCCAGTTGTCTCAGCACCATTTATTGAAAAGACTCTTATTTCCCCATGAATTGTCTTGACACCCTTATCAAAAATCAGTTGACCAGGACTTCCTAGGTGGCGCAGTGGTTAAGAATCCATCTGCCAATGCAGGGGACACAGGTTCAAGCCCTGCTCTGGGAAGATTCCACATGCCATGGAGCAACTAAGCCCATGTGTCACAATTATTCAGCCCATGTGCTGCAACTATTGAAGCCCATGCACCTAGAGCCTGTGCTCCGCAACAAGAGAAGCCACTACAATGAGGAGCCTGCGCACCACAATGAAGAGTAGTCCCTGCTCGCAGCAACTAGAGAAAGCCCGTGTGCAGCAACGAAGACCCAAAGCAGTCAATAAATAAAATAAATATATTTAAAAAAAAAAGAAAAAAAAAATCAGTTGACCGGACTTCCTAGGTGGCGCAGTGGGTAAGAATCTGCGTGCTAATGCAAGGGACACAGGTTCGATCCCTGCCCCAGGAAGATACCACATGCCGCAGAGCAACTAAGCCCATGCGCCACAACTATTGAGCCTGAGCTCTAGAGCCCATGAGCCACAACTATTGAGCCCTTGTGCCACAACTACTGAAGCCCATGCGCCTAGAGCCTGTGCTCTGCAACAAGAGAGGCCACTGCAATGAGAAGCCCGTGCACCACAACAAAGAGTAGCCCCCGCTCACCACAACTAGAGAAAGCCCGTGTGGAGCAACGAAGACCCAACACAACCAATAAAGTAAATAAACATAATTAATTAATTAATTTTTAAAAATTAGTTGACCAAAACCAGAAAAATTTATTTCAGGAGTCTCAATTCAATTCCATTGATCTACATGTCTATCTTTATGCCACTACTACAGTCTTGATTACTGTAGCTTTGTGGTAAGTTTTGAAATGAGAAAGGGTGAGTCCTCTAAGTTTGTTCTTTTTCAAGATTGTTTTGGCTATTCTGGGTCCCTTGAATCTCCACATGAATTTTAAAATAAGCTCATTCATATTCTCAAAGAAGCCAGATGGGATTTTTATAGAGATTGCATTGACTCTGAAGATCAATTTGGGGAGCTTGCACTCTTAACAATATAAAGTCTTCCAATCCATTGGAGTGAGATGTCTTTCCACTTTTTTAAGTCTTCTTTAAGTCTTTGGTGACATTTTGTAATTTTCAGTGCACGTCTTGCATTTGTTTCATCAAATTTGTTCTTAAGTATTTTATTCTTTTTGATGCTATTAGAAATTATTTTCTTTATTTTATTTTCTGATTGTTCACTGCTAATGTTAGAAAAATATAATTGATTTTTGCATATTGATCTTGCATCCTTCAACCATGAAGAAGTCATTTATTTCTCCTAATAGATTTATTTAATGGATTCCTTAGGATTTTCTGTATATAAGATCATTTCACTTGTAAAAATAGTTTTGCTTTTCTCATTCCAATCTTGACGCCTTTTATTTCTTTTTCCTGCCTAGCCGCCCTGGCTAGAACCTCCAGTACAGTGTTGAACAGAAGTGGCAAGAATGAGCAGCCTTGCCTTGTTCTTGATCCTTGTCTTTCATCATTAGGTTGGTGTTAGCTGTGGGTTTTTCACAAACTGTATTTGTTTTCTATTGCTGTTGTAACTAATTGTGACAAACTCAACAGCTTAAAACAACACAAATTTATTATCTCCCAGTTCTATATTTTAGAAGTCCAACATGGGCTTCACTGAGCTAAAACCAAGGTGTCAGATAGGCTATTTTCCTTTCTGTAGACGTGAGGGGAGTCTTCTTTGCCTTTTCCAGCTTCTAAAGGTCGCTCACATTCCTTGGCTCCTGGCCCTCTTTCTCCATTTTCAAAGCTAGCAGTGTGACATCTCTCTGATTTTTCTTCCACAGTGAAGAAAATCTTCCTTTGGCTGAATACAGCAGGAAAGGTTCTCAGCTGTAAGGATTCAAGTGATTATGCGGGTTCCGTCTCAATATCTATAACCTTAGTCACATCTGCAAAGTCCCTTTTCCCATGTAAAGTAACATAATATTCACAGATTCCAGGGATTAGGATATGGATATCTTTAGGGGGCATCATTCTGCCCATCACATTCCATTCTCTGACCTCCAAAGATTCATTTCTGTCCCATATGCAAAATACTTTTACCCCATCCCAAGATCCCCTAAATTCTCAACCCGTTACAGCATCAACAAATCCAAAACTTCACCTATATCTCTTCAGTTCAAAAGTTCCAAATACTGTCATCTAAATCACCAGCGTAGGAATGAGCAGGACTCAGTATAATCTATCCTGGAGCAGAGTTCCTCTCCATGTGGACAAGTGAAACTAAAGAAGCAAGTTATATGCTCCCAAAATACAAGGGTAAGACAGGCATAGGCATTCTGATTCAAAAAGAGAGAAAAGGAAAAGGAAAAAGAGTCATTGGTCCCCTAAAATGTAGAAATCCCGTCAGGCCAATTCCATTGGGTGTCGAGGCCTGGAGATAATGTTCTGGGGCTCTCAGTTCCAACCTCTGGGTCCAGGGCTCTACCCTCCGGACCTGAGGCTCCAACTTCTGAGTCAGCCTTTCTTTCTCATGAAAGGCAGCATGTGTTTCCAACTGAGTAGTTTTATCAGCCTGTTTCCTGCCTGCAGAATTTGGGGGATCCAAGAGCTTTCTTTCCTTTTGTTCTCTGTCCCTTTTGGCCAAAGCTGGCAGTGTTTCTGCTGGTATAAAATTCTTAAGACTCTGTTTCTCTCCCTTTAGACAAGAACTCCCTCCCTAGATTCTTCCTAAATAATCCCACCTCTATTTTTGGCTTCTGCTGGGATGGCTGAGAGGATCTATGTGTTATACATTTAATCTCTAAGAGCATTTTATGTAACCGAATATTCTAACTTTTTTATTTTTCTGAGGTATTAGCAAGAGGTTGTCCAGCTACACTCTTAACTTTTTTCCAACAGTACTCTTCCCTGAGAGGGAATCTCTTAATTTTAGCATCTTTTGCAATCTGGTTAAGCTGTGAATTTCCCAAATCATGAGGTCCCAGAACCTTTTTATAAAAAAATCATTCTTGCTTCAATTTGTCTCTTTTCTCTTGCATTGTACTATAAGCAGCAAGAAAACTAGGTCACACTTTCAACATTTTGCTTGAGAATTTCAGCTAAATGTCAAATTCCATCATTTACCAGTTCTGCTTTCCACATAACTGCACGATGAAATTCTGCTAAGCTTTCTGCCACAACCTAACAGAATCCCCTTTCCTCCAGTAACGTGTTCCTCATTTCCTCTGAGCCTTCACTGCACCACATTTAACACCCACATTTCTACTAAGAGTCTGATAATGTAGGTATTACCTAAGGCAAGTGATGTCTTCTCTACTGCGCTTCTCATTTCCTTCCAAGTCCTAACTGGCAGAATTATTACCACCTATGTTTCTGCTAACAGTCTGTTCAAGGCAGTCTCTATCGTGCTCCTCAAAATTCTTCCAGCCTCTGCCCGTTGACCAATTCCAAAGCCAGTTTCGCATTTTCAGGTATTTGGGGGTTTTTTAATTTAAAAAACTTTTTTTAATTCAAGTACAGTTGACATACAATATTATGGTAGTTTCAGGTATACAACATAGTGATCTGACAATCAAATACGTTACAAAACTATATCAATACATGTCTAGTAACCATCTTTCACTGTACAAAATTATTACACTATTGTTGGCTATATTCTTCACGCAGTGTATTACATCCCCGTGGCTTATTGATTTAAAATTGAAAGTTTGTACTACTTAATCCCCTTCACCTATTTTGCCCAACCTCTCACTCCTTCCCCTCTCCCAAACACCAGTTTTTTCTGTGTCTATAAATCTGTTTCTGTTTTGGTCTGTTTGTTCGTTTGTTTTGTTTTCTAGATTTCACATGTAAGCGAGATCATATGGTACTTGTCTTTCTCTGTCTGACTTATTTCACTTAACATAATGCCCTCTAGGTCCATCCATGTTGTAACAAACAGCACAATTTTCTTCTTTCCCATTTTCAGGTACTCATTATGGCAGCTCCCGCTTCCAGATATTGAAATATGTATTAATTTTCTATGCGTATTAGTATCTTATCAGGTTAAGGAAGTTCCCTTCTATTCCGAGTTTGTTGAGTGTCTTTAATGTGAAAGGGTGTTGGATTTTGTCAAAAGCTATTTTTTTGTGCCTCTTGAAATGATTGTGTGGCGTTCCATCTGTCAGTTTGAGAAGACTGTGTAGAGAGAAAGAAACCAGCAAAGGAGACAGAAGTAGCCAGACATAAAGGGAAACCGAATGATGATGGTGTCATTAAAGCCAGCAGAAGAGGTTTCCAGAAGGAGGGATAGGCCAAGAGTATCGATACCGTTGAGAGGTAAGATAAGATGGCAACTGAAAATTGCTCATTTTGATTGGGCTTGTGGAGGTTTTTGCAACCTTGGTGATAACTGTTGTGGTGGATGAGAGGGGGAAGAAGACCACTGAGAGTGGGATGACATTCCCTAGATTTCAGGGAGTCTAGGGTAAAAGCTGGAGGACAGTGATTACATTAAAGCGATTAGCATCAGGAGAACTTACTGGACCTTTACATATTGGATTTTGAATACATTTTGGCTGAAGCAGGGAGAGCTAGAAGTATGTCCTCAGTGTCTGAGAGCTTCGGAAAAGTTTCTCAGCCTTTTCTGGATTCAAGAAAGAACATTTTCAGGGCTCAACCTCAAAAACCAGTTCTGGGCTTCCTAGGTGGCACAGTGGTTAAGAATCCACCTGCCAATGCAAGGGAAACGGGTTCGATCCCTGCTCCAAGAAGATACCACGTGCCGCAGAGCAACTAAGCCCAAGCACCACAACTATTGAGCCTGCACTTTAGAACCCATGAGCCACAACTATTGAGCCCCTATGCTGAAACTACTGAAGCCCGTGCACCTAGAGCCCGTAGAGCCCGTGCTCCGCAACAAGAGAAGCCACAGCAATGAGGAGCCCACACACCACAATGAAGAGTAGCCCCCACCCACCACAGCTAGAGAAGGCCCGTGTGCAGCAACGAAGACCCAACACAGCCAATAAATAAATAAATAAATTCATTTATTAAAACAAAAAACAAACAAAAAAACTGTCCCTGCCATTTGTGAAGATATGATGGGCTCGCACCTGCTGGAATGAAACCCACTGCCCCATGAGAGGTTCTCCCATCTTGATACCACACCCAGCCTTGGCCCCCACAGCTGAAGATGGGATGAAATCCACATATGATATCTAGTTTTTTGAGGACTCTTTAAAATGTGAAGTTTTTTTGTGTGGAGAGGGTTGGATTCCTGGCCCCAGGGAGAGACATTTCCAGTCAGCAGCTGTGTTACCTTCCACGCTGAAAAGAAGCCAGCTCCACCCAGTTCTCTGCACTCAGCCTTCTTACCCCATTCTCGGATGGGGCCCCTCACTTGACAGGACCCTGGAGACCCCAGGGCTCTGCTGCAATGTTCATTTCCCTCTACCTGGCAGCCTTGTTTGATTGAACGTTTCCCTGGGATATTTATGTGGAAACCAAAGAAAATACTCCAGGGTCGTTTTTAATAAGTGCCAATCCCTTCTAGGCTATCTGCAGCCATAAACATTTACGTCTAATATCCCAAAGAAAATGTTGATGCAGTCTGATGTGGGGGCGACAGCACACAGATTAGTCTAAACAAAAACATGAGGGTGACAGTTAGCTTTTTTCCTGCATGAAGCTGCGTTCACTCATTTTTGACATAAGAGTGCAATTTGCATATTCTTTCAAGTCTGTTTAGCTGCAAACACATGTGTGTTTGGGGCACAGAAATTTAAAATTTGTAAATTATTCAGAAACTACTGCCAAATTGTAATCAAGTGCTAGGAAAAACATTGTACATTGAATAGTATGTTCAGAGGGGAGGTTTTCTCAGGCTTGGGAAACATTTTTAAATATACTGGGGCTTAATCAACTAGGAAAACACTGGGGGGGAAATGTTTACTTTGTTAGTAACAATTTAGTATAGATGTTGAGGGTTTTTTTTTTTCTGTTTATTGAACATTGCAGAATGTGATGATTTTAGTATTGTGACATTAAATAAATAAGGTGCCTTCCAAGGGAAAATTAAACATTGTGATTAAGCCAGAGTAGGAATTTCTAATGCCTCTCTAAGAACCATTTTAAGACCAGAACCGTAATTACTAGGAAACAATCCAATGTAATTTAACGTGTGTATACTATACCTGGTAGAATGTAACATTCCGTATTAGTTGTAACTCATCTTTTACATCTACCCCTTTCCCCATTTCCTCCCTTATTTTGTGCATCTGGCAAATATTGTTCCGAAGGCCTACTTTTTTGCAAAGCACTGTGCTGGACACTGTAGGGTCTAGGGAAGTTGCACACCAAGACGGAAATGAACGTGAGTAAAGAGTAAACTGTTAGTGTGCGGGGCGGAGGGCTGGTAGGCATTGGCAGGAGTGTTGAATGTGGGCAGAGAGTGAATGCACTTGCCTCAAAATAGATGGAGTAGAGGGGCCTCTTTCACTTCCCTGCCAGAGCAGATAGATGGCGATTGCCACTCATTGAAGCTGGACCATAATCATGGCATTTCTTCCATGACCATAACTATACAATGTATAGACACGGATTCATACAAATGAAGTCAGCTTTTAAAAAAGGTCTACTTCAGTCCAATATTGACTTCTCCTACTTTATTGTTTGGCTGTCCCCATTGGCAACCTCTGAGACGTGGGACTGAAGTGGAGCCGGGAGAGAGTCTACTATGGATGGGAGTATTCCTTTAGTGGAACCAAGTTGTAAATGGGAAACGTTTGGGTATATTTGAACCTCCAACAGAAAAGAGCAAATGAATTCAAAGCTCAACAGGGTGGATTGTCAAAGAGAACTGAAGATTGGAGCTGACTTCTCTTACTCATAATTCCATTGATTCACTCTTGCATTCACTCATTCAAGGCACATTCATGGGACACCTACTGGCAAACTACAGAGTAGGAACAGGAGACGGGAAACCCGCCCTTATCTTGTCTGTGCTTAGGTGGATAAATACAGGGAAAATTGCTTCCCAAAGAGCCCCAAAAGATCAAGAGGCAACGTTTGACATAAGCGAAGTTTGTCTGGAGACCTGTCACTCAAGCTCTTGAGCATTTTTGGCGATTTAACAAAATTTTTCCTTCAGGCGAGATTTTCTTGCGTTTGCTGTGAAGGTGATTCACCCACCGTGTGATTGCTGATGTGTTTATTTATTGTGCACGAGTGTCTTCATTTCACCTGAATTTTTGAAGAATGTATCACTTCACTAGCTCTAAGATGCAAGGTTGAATTTTTTTTTTCTTTCAGCATTTTAAAGATGCTGTTCCTTTGTGCTCTAGCTTGTGCTCTTTCTAATTTTTAAAAAATCATGTTGTATCCATGTTACTTGTATGTAATCTTTCTTTTTTGCTCTGCCTTCTCTGAATATTTTCTCCTTATCTTTTTGTGAAGGTAAATGTTTTCTATCAACAGGGGCATTCAGTGAGGAATCATATTCACGTTGTTGCTTCAATTAAATTATCCAATATTCTTTCCAACTAAGCCTTCTTTGTCCTGACACTTTTTATAGATCATTTTACATATGACTTGAACTAGGACCATCAGTCTACTGAGAGATTATTTGGAAGTCCTTTCAAAAGAAAAAATAAATAAAAGTCCTTAAAAACTGATAAGGAAAAGATAAAACTCTTTACTTGCAGCTGCCATCATTGTATACGTAGAAATCACCGAAGAATCTATAACAAGCTGTTTGAACTAATACGTGTTTAATACGAAGTCAATCTATAAAACTGTATTTCTATAAAAGAACCACAAAAAAATAGAAAAATGAAAACTTAAAAACCTTATAGCATTATAGTATTAAACTATGAAATATTTAGTAATAAATTTAACAAAATATGTGCAAGACTTGTGTACTGAATACGCAACAACAAATTGCTGGAAGAAACTAAAAGGAGCTAAATGACACACAGGTGCTCACAGATTGGATGACTCAATATTGTTAAGGTATTAATTTTCCCTGAACTATTATGTAAATTTAGTGCAATCCCAGTCAAAATCCCAGAAAGTTTATAGTTGTTGAAATGGACAAGTTGATTCTAAAATTTACAGGGAAATGCAAGGGACTTAGAATAGCTAAGATAATCTTGAAGAACATAATTGAAGAATTTACACTACTACCTTTCAAGTCTTACAAAGATGAAAAGTCATAGTAATTAAGACAGAGTGGTATTTAGTGACCAGATAGATAACTCGACCCATAATAACATAAAGTGCAGAAATAGACCCACTTATATGCTCACTTGATTCACCAGGAAATACCATTGCAGTTCAGTGGAGGAAATAAGGATCTTTCTAACAACTGGTGCTGAAGCTTGAGATGTCCATATTGGGCAAAAAATAAGTGTGAATCCCTACCTCATACAATGCACAGGAATTGATTTGAGATGAATAGTAGATTTAAATATGAAAGGTAAAACAATAAGGTTTCTAGAAGCAACCATAGGAGAATATCTTTATGAGCTTGGGGTAAGCAGATTTCTTAAACAGGACACAAGAAGGCCATAGCCCTAAATGAAAAATAACTGATTAATTGAACTTCACTAAAATTGAAGCCTTCTGTTCATCAACAGAAATCATTAAGAGAATAAAAGCAAGCTCCAGACAAATATCTTTAAACAGACAGGACAAAGGACTCATATCTGGAATCTATTTTAAAAAAAAAAGACTCCCACAAATCAATAAGAAAACTCAAACAGCCTAATTTTAAAATGTGTAAAAATATTAAACTGGAACTTTATTTTCATTTTTTCATTTTTTGATATCAATGAACTACACAGCTTGTTTATTTTTTTTCCTCAGATCTTTATTGGAGTATAATTGTTTTACAATGTTGTGCCATTTCCACTGTACAAAAGAGTGAATTGGCTGTATTTACATATATATCCCCATACCCCCTCCCCCTTGAGCCTGCCTCCCCTCCTCCCAATCCCACCCGTCTAGGTCATCACCAAGCATCAAGTTGATCTCCCCATTGAACTGGAATTTTAATAAAGAGAATATCTAAATGACCAATAAGCATATGAAAAGGTGTTGAACATTATTGCAAGTTCAACACAAAGTAATTGCAAATTTAAATCTAATGAGATGCCACTGAGAACCCACTAGAATGATAATGAGATACCACTGCACATCCACTAGAATGACTAAAATTAAAGACTGACAATAACAAATGTTAGTGAGGATATGCAGCCACTGGACCTCTCAAACATTGATGGTGGGAGTGTAGGATGGTATAACCACTTTGGAATACTATTTGATCGTATCTATTAAAGTTAACATGTGCACACTCTATATCCCTGCAAATCTACACCCAGGTGTACTTCCAACTGAAAGGTGTACATATATTCACAAAAACACACGTACAAGAATTTTCATAATAGCTTTAACCACAGTAGCCCAAAACTAGAAACAACCCAAAGATCTGTCAATAGGCGAACGGATAAATAAATTGATAAATTGTGGTATATAGTGTATAAATATTTATGTGCATGTGTACACACATATAGATGTATACGTACACACATGCATGCACACATACAGCAGACTACTACAAAACAATGAAAAAGCACAAACTACTACTAAGTGCAACAAAGTGAATGAACCTCAGGATATTATATTGAGGGGAAGAATCCAGACACTAAAACGCATACTGCATGATTTGATTTATATTAAATTCACAAGGAGGCTAAACTCTTCCCTGTTGATAGAAAAATGAGCAATGGTTACCATATCTTGACCTAGGTATATGTATACATATGGAAAAATTCATAGAGATGAACACTGAAGATTAGTACATTTACACACTTACTGTATATATGTTACACCTCAATAAACATAGTTGACTAAAAAGAGAGAAAGGAAAATAATTTGAATACAATATCACATTAATGATCTTTTAAAAAGAAGAACTTTCCTTGTAATACTTTGTTTCATTAAACATAAGTTCAGGACAAGAAAAACTTGTATGTGTGTATAAATATATATGATAAAAAGGTTTCATTTACTATAGCAAAATAAGTTCCTAAATATGGATGTGGGAATACTCTTATGACAAACATACAGAATCCACACAAAGAAAATTGCAAAACTTTCCTGAGAGACATTTATGTCTTGAATAAGTGGAAAAAGTCACATTTCTAGGAGGAAAAATCTAATACCACTTCAATACCAATTCTTCCCCCCAATTATGTCACATCTTTAACATTATCCCAAAATAAAATCCAAACAGAAAATGTTTAAACTTTTCGAAACCCTTCTATAGTTCATGTAAATAGAATAGCTATGATGCTTTAAAATAAGGGTGATAGGAGCCTTCACCTACCAGATACTAAAACTGAAATAATGTAAGGCGGAAATAATATTACAAAACAGACAACCATGGTAACAGAATGGAAATTCAGTAATGTACACAAAGGTATAAAATAGTTTAGTTTGAGATCAAGGTAGCTTCTCAAATTAGTGGAGAAAGGCTAGATTATTTAACAAATAAAGGCAATGGGCTGGTAATTTATAAAATAAAGTTAGAAACTTATCTGTTCGCTTAAAACAAAATAAATTCAGAATGGATTATTTAAATTTCAAAAATAAAGCTGCCAATATGATGGCCGAACTGCTATAAGCAGCCCCCAGATTCCCTATCCTCCTTCCAAACACATGGGATTTCTGATTTAAATATAATTCATACCTAGCCTATCTCAAGAGTATGAAGAGGAAATCCACAGGTACCAGAAAACGTAAAAAGAAAGTTAAAACCAAAGCAGTAAAAGGGAGTTAGAAACCAAATGGCCAATGACATTATAAGAACCCGATATATGTCCAAGGCACTCAGGTTTTAAATGAGGGGCTTAGACCATTTACATTTATGTAATTATTGATACATAATTATCTTGTAGTAGGTTACATCTACCACCTTACTATTTATTTTCTATTTGTCCCTCTGTTTTTTTTCACTTTTCCCACTTTTCTTGACTTTTTGGAGATTTTCTTTTTAGCATTCCACTTTATCCCCTTCATTGGGTTTTAATAATACCTCTTTGTTTTATTTTTGGTTCATACTCTAGGGATTGCAATATGCAACTTTAACTTTTTAGAGACTAAAATTTATTCGTATTATGCTATTTCACATGTAGTGAAAACCTAAACAACAATAAACTTCCATTTAGCTCCTTCTGTGCTTTGTATTATTGTGGTCATGTATTTTACTTTTACTTATGTCATAAACCCCATGATAGATTATTATTATTCTTTTTGCCTTAAATTGTCAATTGTACTTTAAAGAAATTGAGGAAAGAGGCAAAAATCTTTTTTATTTATCTCCATGCTTGCTCTTTCCTGGAACTCTATTTCTTCCTGTTCACAGGTGTTTCTCTCTGGGATTGCTTCCTTTCAGTTTGAATGACTTCCTTTAGCACTTCTTGTATTGAGGGTCTGCTGGCTATAAATTCTCTCAACTTCTGCTTATTTGAAAATGTCTTTATTTTGCCTTAATTTTTGAAGAGTATATCATTTCACTAGCTCTGGGATTCAAGGTTGAAGGTTTTTCTCTTTCAGCATTTTAAGGATGCTGTTCCATTGTGCTCTGGCTTTGTACTGTTTCTAATTTTTAAAAACTCATAATTCATATCCACGTTACCTTGTATGTAATCTTTATTTTTTGCTCTGCCTTCTTTTAATCTCTCCTTATCTTTTTGAGCAATTTGACCATGATGGGTCTAGGTGTCAATATTTATCTCATTTGAGGTTTGTTAATTTTCTTGGATGTGTATTGAGGTTTTTCATCAAATCTGAGAAATATTTGGTCAAGGTTTCTTGAAAACTTTTCTGTCATATTCTCTCTTTCTCCTATAACTTCAATTATATACACGAGGGTGAGTCAAAAATTATCCGCACTCTGGCGGATAATTTTTTTTTTAATTAATTAATTAATTAATTTTATTGGCTGTGTTGGGTCTTTTTTGCTGTGCGCGGGCTTTCTTTTGTTGCGGTGAGTGGGGGCTACTCTTCATTGTGGTGCACGGGCTCCTCGTTGTGGCTTCTCTTGTCTCACAGAGCACGGGCTCTAGGGGCGTGGGCTTCAGTAGTTTCAGCACATGGGCTCAATCGTTGTGGCTCACGGGCTCTAGAGCGCAGGCTCAATACTTCTGGCGCACGGGCTTAGTTGCTCCGAGGTATGTGAGATCTTCCTGGGGCAGAGATCAAACCCGTGTCCCCTGCATTGGCAGGCAGATTCTTAACCACTGCGCCACCTAGGAAGCCCTGGCAGATAATTTTTGACTCACTCTTGTATGTTGGATAATTTGATATAATTCCATGTGTCACTGATGATTTGTTCATTTAAAAAAATTCTTTTTCTCACTTTGCTTCAGTTTGATTAATTTGCATTGTCCCGTCTCCAAGTTCACAGATCCTTTGTTCTGTAATACCCAATGTCCTATCTCCTTTTAATCCCATCAAGTGGAATGGTTTTAGATCATTTATTTTTCAGTTCTAGAATTTTCATTGGGTTTTATATTAGAATGTCCATTTCTTTTCTGAAATACCCATACAATTCTTTACTCATTATGTCCATCTTTTCCTATAAATTCTGTAACATATTTATAACAGTTATTCCCTGTCTGATCCCAAATTGAGGGACATTTCACAAATTGCTGGATGATGCTCTTCAAAATCAAGATCATGAAAACAAACACTGAGGAACTGACAGATCGGAGAAGACTAAGGAACGTGACAACTAAACGTAATGTGTGATCCCGTCCCCTTCGCAGTCTCTGCGGTCCACGCACCCGGCCTCACCGGGAACCTGCTTACCCCACCCCACCACTCAGGCCAGGAGAACCATCGGTTCTACCTGATTATCTGCCGCCGAAGAGGGTCACTTCCACAACAATATTACTGGGCATGACTTCACCCACTGCTCCAAATCTAGTTAATTAATAATAATTACTTAACAATAAAAGAGTAACTCACCAAGAAAACACCGCTGTTGTAAATTGCATGGGATTGGAAACTGCTACGAACTCTCTGGAAAAATGATGTGTTTGTGTATCAAATGTCATACTTTTTTTTTCATTCAGTAGCTATATATTTACCAGGAAAATAAAAATGTATCTGTGCTGAGGAGGAACTCAGGGAGCAGAGGGAGCTGGAGGGACTTACATTCGTGGCAGGGAAGGCAGGCCACAGACAAGCAGACAGGACACGGTGACTGTACGAAAGCTATGAAGAAACTAACCAATGTGACATGCTAGAGGAAGCCTTCCTCCTGAGCTTGGGCCAGGAGAAGTGGTCACCTCGGCCTGGAGCCCCAAAGAGAACCCAGGGCAGCAAAGGGTCTGAAGCAGAATGCTGGCCCCACTCCACCCTCAGAATAGCTGGCTCATCGTGTACCTCTGAGGGGCTCCGAGCATGGTCTCTGTGACACTTAAACCAAGAGAACTGTCCCAGCAGCCAGCTGCAAAGGCACAGATGCCATCTTGGACAAGGAGCCTGTGGCCAGCAGCCCAGATTCAAGCAGGATAGGGGTAGGGACTCTACCCAAGAGTGTACTGGAGCCGGCTCACACCAGCCCATGAGAGCCTGTGGTGAAGCTTTCAGGAATCTTGGGAGCCAGTTGTCACACAGCCGTTGTGAAAAATACGGTAAGGGAGTGGTTGGGGCTGACCAGCTGAAGGCTGCTGTGAACAGCTAGTTATCTCCTGCCTGGCAGCATTCTAAATTTTCTAGAGAGTCACATATCTGAATTTTTATGGAAAACCTCCACTTGTACTTTTGTGGCTAAAGTTTTAAAAATATCGTACTAGGAAGCAACGCAAATCCTTGAGCTCTACTCAGCTCACAAATCACCTCTATTTACACCTCAGTGTCAGATACGTGGTAGGCACTAATAGCAAGAAAACTGCACAAGCAGCCCTGTGCGCAGGTGCTGTTCTCGACATGTGATGTGTATTAACTCATTTAATCTTCAAAACAACCTTGGGAGATAGGTATTATTACTACCCCTCATTTTCTGTATAGGGGCAGTGAAACTCCAAGATGTTAGGTAACTTGCCCAAGGCCACACAGATAATAAGTCACGGAGCCAGGGTCAGGTCCAGGCAGTCTGGCTCCAGAGTTGGTGCTAGTAAGCTTTATCTTCTAGTTCCTGAAAAATAAAAAGGCACCAACATGCATAAGCAGACGCAGTGTCTAAGGAGTAGGAATAAGTTAGATTTCATTTGACAACAATTCTGGTTGAAATAAATGTCACTTGAGCAGCGAGGATGGACACCACCTCTGCCTACTTCTGTTGCCATATTCCTGAGGTCTCGGGTGACCACCGTCCTAGTTAACGTGGCATCCTATCCATTGTGGCATGTGTTCTGGCAAATGTCATACTTTTAAAGAACTTTTAAATCATGAATTTCCGTTTCTTGGAATGTAGCCTTAAAGAAGAAGTTGTACGGGTGAGCAAGCCTACGTGTAAAATGACGTGCCATTGACAGTAGCTGTTAGAACCTCGCCCAGCGTCCCATGGCTGCCCTGGCAGACAGGACTAGAATCCAGGCAGGCTGAGTCTCACCTTTACGCTTCACACTACACCAGAGATACAGACACACAAATTCTGCCTCCCTCAGCCATCTCTTAAATGGCGATCTCCCCTCCCCTCACAATGATTCCCAGGCCACAATAATACTTAAAATTTCCCTCTTTCTCTCATCTCCCACATCAGATCAAGTCTTGGCCAAGTTTCCCCAAGACATATCTTAAATCTGCCCACACTGTTCCATCCTCTCCACACCCCTCATCCCTTCTGGCTATGACGACTGCAATGACCTCTCTTGAGGATCTTCTTATTTACCCACTTCTCGATCCAGTGCTCATATCCACGTCTATACAGCTGCTGGGGAAATCCTTCCAAAATGCAACGAGATTCTAAAAAAAGTTTTATTCCCTTGCTTAAAATTATGGAAGGTTTTTGCACTACAGTTTGCATACGGTCTACACGCCTTCACACGCCCTCCAAGGCCCCCCACGATAGGCCTCTGCCCTCCTTTGTCACCTCCTTGTGCCACCTCTGCCCAAGGCTTCTTCCTGTGCATACTTCTGTGCATGTTCTCTTCCTCTTCGGGGCCCCCACACTCTACCTGGACCACTCCTCCCCTTACAGTTCACAGAGCTGATTTCTTCCGATCTTCAAGGATCACTGGAAATGTCATCTCTTCGGAGAAACCATCTCTGACTACCCAGTCCAAAGCCGTCACCACTAACTCTAATTTTCCCTCTCGGGCATTCTCCCATTTTTTTTTTTTTTCATAATGCTTCTTTCTTTCCGTCAACAAAAATTAATGAGCACCTAGTATGTGTTAGGCACTATTCTAGGTGCAGAGAATACAGCAGTAAAGCAAACAGGGCTCATCACATTTTGCAGTTATAGTTTAATTTATGTATTTATGCGATGGGATAACATACATATACATTTTTGCTTTATTCCCATGGATACAGAAAACCCAGAAAAGAAAAGGGGGTTCCCTTCCCCCAATTCTCAAAGCAGCTTGATCTTTGTTGTTTAATGTCTAGCTTTGGGGGAAGGTCTCATCCCCAGGTGTTGGTGGGTTTCTGAGGAGGCAGTTAGCATTTGGGCAAGGGAAGGAAGGGATGGAAACTGGTGTTTTGAAAAGAAGGCAGAGGGGTTTGTGCCAGGAAACTGAGTAATTCCCAGGGGCGGTGGGGGCGAGGGTTTCCTTTGAGGTTGGAAAGCCTGTGCCTCCAACTCTGAAGCAGCCCGGGCTGGTGGGAATCCACGCGGGGGTTGTTGGGAACTGCCAAGGGCTGGGAGCCGGTGATGCTCGCAAAGCAGGCAGAACGGGAGGACCACAGGGACTGCGGTGGGGGGATGAGCATGTGAGAGCCGCCTCCGATCCTCTGGCCACAAAAACCCCAGAATTTTGGGACAATCCATGGGAAAGGAAATGACCCCAACAACTAATGTTGAACTTAGTGCAGACCGTGGCATGGGTGGCGCTGAGAGCCATATCTGATAGGATTTGTGGGGAATAACTCTTTCACACCCAAGTGTCCTGAGCACTTCTGACCAGTTGCCCTGCCCACCATGTACCTCCTCTCTGGTCTCTAAGTCGGTTTTGATCAGCGTTGTATGGCCAGTGCCTCAGAACACTCAGCCCCTAGGGGCTCAGTAAGTGCTTATTAAATGAGTGACTCCGGAAAATTATACATTAAAAAATGGTAGCATGACTCACACAGAGGAAGGGATTACCAGTGACTTTTTAAAAATTTTTATTTATTTATTTATTTATTTATTTATTGCTGTGGGTCTTCATTGCTGTGCGGGCTTTCTCTAGTTGCAGGGAGCGGGGGCTACTCTTCATTGCAGTGCCCGGGCTTCTCATTGTGGTGGTTTCTCTTGTTGTGGAGCACGGGCTCTAGGCAGTCAGGCTTCAGTAGTTGCAGCACTCGGGCTCAGTAGCTGTGGCTCGAGGGCTCTAGAGCACAGGCTCAGTAGTTGCGGTGCACAGGCTTAGTTGCTCTGTGGCATGTGGGATCTTCCCACTCCAGGGATCGAACACGTGTCCCCTGCCTTGGTAGGCAGATTCTTAACCACTGCGCCACCAAGGAATTCCCACCAGTGACTTTTAAGTGAAAGTTTAGTTCATCAAAGTTACAAATGCCCACATCTTTTGACCTTAAGCTACGATTTCTAGGAACTTATCCTATGGATATGCAAGCATATGTGAGAAACTCTGTGTATACAGGGCACTTTGTAGGCCTTTTGTAAAAGCAACAGATTGGAAGCAATCCAAATGTCTGTCTGCAGCTGGTTTACTAAATAAATACAATGAAATACTACACAGCTGAAAAAATGAAAAAGTCTTATATAGTGAAAAGGAATGATCTCCAGGATATATTGCTAACTGAAAAAACGATAGAACAGCACATGAGTATGATATGTAAAAAGGAAAAAGAATAGGTGGGTGTATATTTGTTTTGTTTGTGAGGGACATATCTCTGGAAAGTTACACAAAAAACCTGACAATGCTGATTGGCTTTCAGCATTTGAAGGGGAACAGGGTGATTGGAGCCGGGTGGGAGAGGAGGTTTTTGCTGATTACTTTTTGTTCTTTTTTAAATGTTCAATCATATTAATGTGTTTCTTATTTTAAAAATAGTTAAAATAGCAATAAAATCATCATTTACTTTTTTGCTTCTCTTTTTTTAGTTGTCTCAGAAATGAAAGACTACTTACATTTTTTTTTTAATTTTTTTTTCATTTTATTTATTTTTTGGGGGGAGTACACCAAGTTCAATCAAAAAAGGCAAAAAAAGAGGTGACAGGGAGAGCAATTGACAGAAAGTTAGGCCTAAATGAAAAGAAAAAAATCTACATTGTTTTTCACCTGGAAATGTGTTTGGAGGTGCCCCTTTGCATTTAGGATGTTCAACCAAATGTGGTTGAGTCTTTTCATCAATGGAACTAGTAATAGGAATCATGTAGGGGGCTATATTTCTTAAAACATGTCCTGTGAATTCCTCTAAGTAGAAGTGATTTAAAAATCCACTTATATTGCAGCCCTCTCTTCAGACTTTATTGTCATCAACATCTGTTTTTTAAAAGAAAACAGCTTTCATCCTGGGAATACTGCTGAGCCCTGTCAAAGCTACTTACAGGAACCCAAAGTGTCTACAGTCTGGGGGAGCAGACTGCAGCCCACGTGCACACCAGAGGCTGGGCCGGGGCTGGTGCTGGAACCAGGGTGAAAGGCTAGGCCTAGGAGAGTCCCTATGAGATAAAATCAGGCACTGGAAATCAAGGACTGTGGTTACTTAGTGCTTTTAAGATGTTATTAGCTTACTAGCCAAACAGATGAATACCCCAGAGTGACTAAAATAGCCCAAGCATCCTCAAAATCCCACCTCCCTGTAATTCTCTTGTGCCACCTGCTTTCCGGTCTTCAGAGACACATCCTAATGGTCCCCACTGTTGTTGGGTCACACAATGTCTTATATGCTGTTGTCATTTGATAATCAACAGGTGATACCTTCTTTAATTATGTCCCCACCATAGGAAGGGGGGCAGGGCTGGGGAGCGGGGCACATTTCATTTTGGAGTCCACTTGGACTCCCTTGGAAGTTGCAGGAGGGCATAGGACAGCAAGATGGCAGATAGTTTATCCTCTTTCTCTCTACTCAACCCCACCCTCCATCATCAGGGGGTAGGGGGTGCGGCAGGAGGAGGATGTTCACTGTGGTGTCAGTTCCCATGTCCTTGGGAGAATGATCTGTGTTTCCAGGTTGTTCTCAGAATCTAACTATCTAAAAAGAGTTTTTGTCTAATGTGGCCCAGCTAGTCTTTACCATACCCTAAGGTTCACCCAGAGATATACAAAGCCAGAAGTCAGGATCAGACAGAGACTTGGGGGGTCCTGGGGTGTCCTGGACCCATTGGCACCTTTTGAAACTGGTAGCCCTCAAATATTCATTAAACATATAGGGGAAACAGTAAGAGCAGCGAGTGAAGAGCAGAGAGAGACACCCAGCCTCACAAAGTAAGTTCTGCTGCCCACACACCTCTCCCCATCACCCCCAGGAGACACCTTAGCAATCATTGGTTGTTGCCGGAGTACACACCTTTTGTGGTTTATCAAACTATTCCTTCTGTTTTCAAAGCTCTCCTTGAAAGCACTTATTTCATTCCACAAATATTTATTGAGCACCTATACGAGCTGGGGATACTGCAGTGGATCAAATAGTTGGTAGTCCCTTAAATTATTGAATTTATTTGACAAACATATTATATTCTGAGCACTCTGCAAGACTTACTTATTTTATCCTCATTAACAGCCCTCTGGGGTCAGTTCTATTATTACCCCATTTTACAGATGGGGAAATTGAGGATCAAAGTTTAAAAGTTAAGAATCGAAAGCAGGATTTAGATCTGGATAATCTGACCTTTTAATTGAAATGTTTAACTTCCAAAAGACAAAGGTAGGTTCCCTCTGTACCATCTCATTTGTTGCTCTCTGAGGATCAGTACCTCTTAAGCCAGAACATCCTCAGGGCAGAACTTGACTCAGTTTTCCTCTATAGGAGCAGACAAAAGGGATGGCGCTCCCTTCCCCCACCTCCTCACTGATGGCTGGGCAAAGATGGAGCAGAGCTTCACTCCAAAATCCTGTGGGTTCAGTTCTCTCTGGGGATAACTTTGAACTTGGTACTAGCACAAGGCAGCACCTGAAATTCTGGGCACCCACCTCAAACATGCTCCAGTCCTACGAACCTAATCTATAATTTTTTGTATTGATTACATGTTGAAAGGATAGTATTTTAGATATACTGGATTAAATGAAATATACTGGTAAAATTAATTTTGCCAGTTTCTTTTAATTTTCTTTAGTGTGGCTTCTAGAAATTTTTAAATTTCTTATTATGTGTCTTGCATTATATTTCTGTTGGACAGCAGAGGGCAAGACCCTCCTTTCCTCCACAACAAATAAAAGGGTGGGGGGGAGGAGGTGGGGCCAGAGGGTTTGGGAAAACAGCAAAAGGAACTCTAGAAGAAAGATCCTGACAGCTCCAGAAGGTACATGATGTTGATCTTAATTCAATTGTAACTGCGGCTAGTGTGTACTATGTGTCAAGTACGGTTGCACGAACTCAATCATCACTACAATCCCACAGAGGAAGTACTTTAGTATCTCCACTTTACAGATAAAGCAGCTGGGGCACAGAGAGGTTAAGTAACTTGCCCAAGGTCATTCAGCTGGTAAGTGGCAAATTCAGTTTCTAACCTAGTCTGTCTCTAGAGTCTGAGCTCTAAACTCCCATGACCGACTGCTTCTAATTTTAGATTATTGCTATCAATCCAATCCTCCTGTGTATCAGTGTCAGATTGAATTCCACTCTCCTCCTCATCTAAATATTCATGGCTTCACTTCCCTCTCACCACATCTCACATTCCTCACCTCAGCAACTGACTCCCCCAAGTTCTGTCCACCAGCCCCCACCACCAGTCCCCCAGTCCAGGCAGAGTGCCCATGACATCCAGGGAAGAACTTTCTGAATGGAAGCAATGTGACTTTTCTGAACCCCTGAAAATAAAATGTGATTTAAAATAATGTACAGCCAGGACAAGTACCAGTTTGGCTGGACAGGGTGGTGAGTAAGGGGAGTAAGAGGAACAGGCGAGAGATATTCTTTACCATTTACAAAGCACTACAGACTCAGGGATTATGACCTTGCCCACTTAACAAATGCAGCAGAGGTCGGAACAAATGTCAGAGACATATTCCACAAGCTCTGTGCTAGGGCGCAGGGGAGTCCAGATGAGAGATTTGGGGTGGGGTCTGTAATTTGGTGAAATGGCGACTCTGTGGGGACTTAATGCATTCAGGCTTATCACTGACACAGGCAGCACCCTGTCTCTGCTCACGCAAGTGTCTGTTCCTGGGCATCTGTATACCGCCCCCTCCTAGTCAGGGCCCCACGCCCAAGTTTTGCCGCCTGTGTCTTCAGAGAACACAACAGGCACACATGATACCCCCCTCCGTGGGAGAGTCAGATAAGGCCAAAGGATGGCTCACCAGCAGGTAGTCTGTGGAAACGTCTAATTGGATGGGTGAGAGGCTGGCCCAGGCCCGTTCTTACTCAGGTTCCCCTCCTCCTGCCAAGGGCAGAGGGAGGGCACTGCCTGACAGCTGCACCCCTGCAGGGCCGAGTCAGGGGCCAGGGTGAGAGGCTGGGCTAGACAGACCCTCTAAACAGCACCCAGCCTGATCGCAACCAGCTAGAGCCTTCAACAGGGAAGGTTTCAATTTGGAGAAACTGTTGCAGAAACTTGGGCCAGATGAGCCCCAGCTTGGTCAGAAGAGCAGCTTAGAGCTGATCTAGAGCAGCTACGGGTTGCTTTCTCAGAAGTGTTCCCAGGTGTTTGCTGAGCCATGAAGTCCTGAAGCCTTTGCTCACCTGGGAACAGCTAGTAGTGACCTTCAGGGGGACCAAAAATATAGTGGCCAGATGAACTTCCCGGCTAGCCACACAGCCACAGACCGAGGAACAGGGTTGGAAAAAGAAATTCAATTGAACAAACACGGCCTGAGCACACACCACATGCCAAGCCCTGTGACTGGGACCAAGATGTCCTATTATGCAAGGCAGAGCCTGGGAAACCCTGAGATAAAAGGCATATTAGGAAGGAAGGAGGGGGAAGGAATACATGTACTGAGGAGGTGGGATGCCCATGAGCTGAGACAGCCCTTGAGCTGGGTCTTGGGGAAGAGACCCAGACACTGGGGAGGGCATCACAGACCGAGGGGACAGCAAAGCAAAGGCAAAGAATGGGAGAACCATGCAGGACATTCAGGGAACAGTTGGCAGAGATGAGTGGGAGATGGAGCTGAAACAGGAAGAGGGGAGAAACCTTGGAGGGCCCTGTGGGTCTTATTAAAGTCTGGAATTTCTTCTCTAGGGAACATGGGGCATCAACGGTTTATAGGTGAGGAACCCTGTTTAAGGAGGTGGCCGGGGACTTTGTGAAGAAAGGTAGGTGGGCAGTGGTGGAGTGGGGAATGAAAGAAGAGGAATGATGCCCCCACCGACTTTCGTAGTCGTTATTCCTCATCAACAGCCACATGGGATTAAGCCTTGGATTGTTAAGTGACAAGGTATGGCCTTTGGCATTTGGGGCATAACCTTTCTAAAGGTTCGGGATTTCTTGGAACTGGGGCACCCAGGCAGGGTCTGGGGGCTCTGACGGGAAAGCTAGGATGGACTCCATCCTGAAGCAGGACCCAAGTGTCCTGCCAGGCACATGGAAGCTGGTGACCGTTGGCACTAACTATTCATACCCTTCGCTTCTCTAATCGCAGCATCTAATGCCCCCTAAGTCCCACGCTGCCTACCTCTGCCAGCTCTGACAGCAAAGTTTTGCTGCATGAAGCCCAAATGGCACTTATTTCAAATGAGGAAGAAAAACAAATAAAACCATAGGTGACCAGACAGTAAACAAGCAATGTGAGGTACGCAGCAGGCTTTGTAATGTTCATAATGGACAAAACCATTCATTCTACAGAAGGAATCAAAAGATTCCATGGTTTTAGTTTATTTACTCATGGATTCATTTTAGGAAACCAAAGTGAGTTCAGTACTGTCTTCCCTCAACTTTTGGGTCAATGCTTTAGAAACCCTTAAACAGTTTTTAGATTTTTGAAGGGGAAGGTGGGTAATTCTGCAGTTGAGTCAAGTTAAAACTTCCCTAAAGGGCCATTTTCTTTCCTGTCGCCTCACCCCACTTTCTGAGCCCAGCAGCAGGTTTGGGAGAGGAACTCAAAGCCTTTGCGCATCCCCTCTTTCCGACCAGCGGCCAGGGCCCCCAGTGCCCCCCTTTCGGTTCTGTTCCTGTGAATGGCAGATTCCTCTGTCAGGGTCGGGTTTCCAATCACCATAGAAACAAACTCGAGGCAGTTTCATTAATCATTTAGAGCACGAGAAGTCTAGGTCAGTCTGATTGCAGCATATAGGGTATCATCTCCCGGCCACATGGGACTCAGTCGATTTGAATTAAAAAAGATTAAGCTGCCCTGGGCTGCCTGGCCCCATCAGTTGAAGTTCTCATGTAACAGCAGTCTCTGGAGCCATATGGATTAGTGAGTGAAGCTATGCATTTATGTGGCGGGATTCAGTGAAACATTAGATGGCTGCAGGTGTCTGAGGGGAAGAGGACAAGGATCACATACAGTTTTGTGTTTTTTTTTTTTTTTTATTATTCTTGTTGCTGTTCTTTTGAAACTGGAAACAATAACTCAGTTTTATTTCTCCAGTGACAGTTACCACTCTTGCTGACCATGAAATAGTACATTTGTTACCCGGGGTTTATGGTTCACGACGAAAGAGTCGTCGAGGAGCAGGGAATGGCTGTGTCCCATGCCTGCTCCAGGGTGGTGGGTGAGAATGCTGACATTTCTTTCTTCCTTTTCTAGGGAGTGGTAAGAAATGCACCAAATAAATATTGATGACATTTTCGTTTTGCTCGAATCAAGATTTATGAACCCCAGGAAATTGACTTAGAGGCAGCTACAAATCAATGTGACTCTGAAAGAGTCGTTTAGGGATTCCCTCCTAAAAAAAGGCCCCCTTCCAAAGTACCCACCTTATTTATGGGCCACTTCAGGACTTCAAAGACGTTCAGTAACTTAGGCCAGACTGTTTTATTGCTTCATGGAGCTAAGATGTTTCAGGGGGAAGATGCAGGTTACAGTGTATTAGGGAGCCTCTCTCAGGCGGTAGGCAAAAGCTTTTCGCATATTGAACTGTTGAGCTAAAGCTTCTTACACCCTGGCTTCCTACAGAATCACTCCTAAATCTTCTCCTTCAACTCAGCATTGTCTGCAGTCCCAGGTGCTAAGCTGGAAAGCACTTTTGTACTCTTTTCTCCGCAGCCCCCTTCTTGGGGTAACTGCGCTGGACAAGCAAGGAGGCAGCCGGGCTGGTGGAAATCAGGGTATAGCGTATAGGATTCTGTGGGGTATTTCCACGGACCTGCTATTCCCAATCCGATGTTATGTTTCTCTCTTCTTGGTGACAGTGATGGTCCTGAGTGCGTTGCTGAGAATGTTAGAAGGCGGGGACCAGCCTGACATCTGCATCTGGTCCTTGTGCCCTCACTTAGCAAGGGCAGGTCTGGGTGGTGGACAAGGCCAGGGGTCGGAAAACCCAGGTTTTCAATCCAGCCATGCCACTGCCACCTGGCTGTGTCACCTTGGGCAGGTCATGCTGCCTTCTGAGCCTCTGTTTTTTCATTTTTGAGATGAGAAACATGACTGTCTCCCTCTAGTTCTCTGATTCTGAAATCCCTTCCTGTTTATTAGTACATGATGGATTCCAAAAGAGGGGAACATCTGGCCCAAGCCTCCGGGAGCCTGTGATGGGTGGAATATGGGAGTTGCTCTTTCCTTCCTCTGAACCCCTCAGCACTGGCAGACGAGACTCACAGGGCCACTCTGTCCTGCCTCAATCACCAACATCTACGTGGGGGGCTGTCTCAGCTGTCCAACCAGCCTGCAGCTCTGCTGGAGCAGGAGTCTGTCCTCAGAATCCAACTCCACCTGGCACAGGACTGAGCCCCTAGGAGCCCTGTATCAACAAAAAATGGTTTGACTAGAGTGACTCGAAATAGTTCAGCCAAAGTAGTATTAACTGCCAGAGTTTGTTCAGAGAGAAAAAAGAACCCGGTACATAGGAAACACGGAGGTCAAGTTCCCAGAGGAACCACCGTTGGAGAGCCTAGGGAGGCAATATAGCAAATTGATTTAGAATAGAGATGAGGGTGCTTGGATTGTGGGCGTTACTTGCTAGCTGTGACTTTGAGCAAGCCGAGCCCCAACGCAAAGGAAAAGCCTCATCGCTGGAGTCAGATGTCCCGTACTAGTCCTGTCTCTGTCACTGGCTACTTGCTGCCAGCTTAGTCACGTGAGTGTATGTGGGGAACTCTGATCCCTCCAGGATCCTGCTTCAGGAAGGAAGGACTTATACTTGCAGCCATGCCATGAGGTGTGCTGCCGGCAGAAAGCCCTCAGCTGTCAGCCTCCTTGGGGACCGCCTCAGCGGAAGAGTGATTGGCCCAAGGTCAGGCCCCTTCCTGGGGCAGCGTGTGTCCAAATGAGTGATCAGCATAGGGGCCTAAAGGCCTGTCCTTCTAGTGCCAACTTGAAACAACTCTGCAGGGCTAGCCCAGCTCCACATTCCCTGGGGACTCAGCTGAGACCTTTTTTAGAACTGCATCACAGCTCAAACTTTCCCTCTGTCCCATCCTGCTTCCACGCCCTCCCTGCCACAGGCATGCGGCCCCCAAAGCACTCTGTGATACTTCATCTCCATCTCAGAGTTTGTTTCCCAGGAAACCTAGACTGTGACATTTCACAGCTCTGAGCCACATTTCCTCATCTATAAAGCTGGCACAATGACAGTGCCTAGCCCAGGGGGCTGTGATGCAGGTTAAGTGAGATAATCCACATAAAGCAGTTAGCCCACTGGCTGGCATAAAGCGTTGTATGGACTAGCTATAGCTCTCCCTAACAAAGACTTCTTATTTTGAAGATGAACTTGACTTGATCTTGAACAACAATCTATGGAGATGAGACAAAGGGAATGGTAGAGATACTAGTTCTCCCCTAAATATTCTTCTCTCCTTCTTCAGAGACAATAGAACCCTGATTTTTAGCTGGGCACATGACCACTCAGAAATAAAAGCCACATTTGCCAGTTTCACCAGAAGGTACCTATATCCTTGTGATTAAGTTCTGGCCAGTAGAATACGTAAAAAGGTGGCGTATTCAACTCCCAGCGAGTGTCCATAAAGACAGGAAGCCTGCCCTCTGTCTTTTCTTCCTCCTTGCTGAAATGTGGATGTAATGGCTAGAGCTCCAGCAGCTACCTTGGGCCATAAGTTAATCTTGGAAATGGCAAAACGGGCACAGCAGAGCAACAAGATGGAAAGAATCTAGATCACCCATACCAGCCCTGAAGTGCCTCCAGACTATTACAGGAGAGAAACATAAGAGTGTTGCCTTGAGTTTCTGTTACTTGTATCCAAATCTAATCCTAACTAACAAAGATGGACTTCCAAGTGGGTAAAGAGACCATGAGCAAAGACTCAGAGACTCAGTAGGTATGGGTCATTCCCAGGACAGCAAAGAGACTGGTCAGTCACTAATAATATTAACAATAGTACTTTATGTTCAAACTGTGCTTTGCAGTTTACAAAGCACTTTCAAATTCTTTGCCATTCCATCTTCACCAATCTGTAAAATAAGAGACATTTGTTATCTCCAATCTACAGTTGAGGGAACTGAGACTCAGAGATGAACGACTTGTCCAAGGTCACAAAAATTAGGGAGCAGCAGAGTCAAAGCCAGAACTGAGAACTTCTGAGGCCTGAGGCTGGGTTTCCCCCATTGTACTAGAAGTACACCTTTAACAATTCACTCAAATTTAGTTAACAGTGCTCCTACCTAAAACCTGTATCTGGCAAATGTATAGTTGTTCGTATCTGGTTCCAGCTGCTTTCAAGACATCTTGCACTTTTTAATGTCCTTTCACTGACATTGATTGACCACGTACTATGTAATTAACACCGTGCCTTACCGTGCCAGGTGCTTCTACATGCACTGCTCCCCTTTCCCACTCAAATTAGCTCTTCATCCTCATCTCCAATTTCTGTTCTCTACTACGCTTCTGCCACCACAAAGCCTTCCCTGGTGGCTGCAAGAATAAGCTGCTTACTCACCCATTGTCCTCTGTTACTTCCTGGGGTGGTACCCAAATGGACTCATTGGCTCTTAACCAGATCTGAGTCAGCCCCGGAGAGAAGCATTCTGAGAGTGGGTTCTGAAGGAGTCCACTGGTGTTAGGCCAGGAAAAAGAGGCATTCTTGGAGTGAAGTATAAGAAACTGTATTATTTTCCTAGGGTTGCCATAACAAATGACCACAAACTGGGTGGCTTAAAATAAAATAAATTTATTCTCTCACAGTTTAGGAGGCTAGAGGTCCAAAATCAAGGTATCCACAGGGTTGGTTCCATGTGGGTGTCCTGAGGGAGAATCTGTTTCATGCGTCTCCCCCAATATCCTTGGCTTGAGGAGGTATCACACCAACCTCTGCCTCCATTTTCACGTGGCGTTTTCCCTGTGGCTCTGTCTAAACTTTCTTTTCTTATAAGCACAACAGCAGTTGCATTAGGACTCACCCTAATCCAGTATGAGTTCATCTTAAATTGATTACATCTGCAAAGACCCTATTTCCAAATAAGGTCACATTCACAGGTACCAGGGGTTAGGCCTTCAATATTTCTTTTGGAGAGACACATTCAACGCATAACAAAAACTGAGCAGGGGCCCCAGAGCCAGAGAGACTAGTTTCCGACCCGGCTCAGCCTCACCACTGGTAAGACCTTGGGTAACTGAAATAACTTTCTGAGCTTCAGATTCCTTCTCTATGTGAAAAAGCCTAACACCATGTAGGAGAGATGTTGAGAGCCTTAAATGAGAAAAAAAAGTAAAACATTCAGCTCATTGTTTCTCCCTTCTCTGGATGGATAGCAGAAAGAGGCGGAGGGGAGGGGGAGAGCTAAAGAGGCTTCCCCGTGGTGGGGAAGACACAAGACAGCAGCTGCATGGTGGCGAGCAGGTTAGAATCATGGCCAGGAATTAGAACCAGCCCCACAGAGTGACATAGAGCGACCATTGAAAAGAGAGGGGCTGAGCTGCCTGAAGTAGAGTATAGAATCTGGAACTGCCTGGTCTCCTGCAGCTAAAACAGGCTGGTGAATTCAGAGGAGGCACTGGCCCGGTCCATGGGGACCACCAGGAATTTCACCACTCCTCCTGGGCCTGAGGCTGCCGAGGGAAAGGGGCACCATGTCAGCACAAGGGGTGAAAACCTAGGAACAAGGGGGACAGCCCTGTCCGGGGAGGTGAGGAAGCTGGTGCTGCCCAGAACCAGGGCATGTGTAACAGGTCAGAGGAGCCATCAGAATCAGCCCCAGTCAGGTGGGGGCTTTCCAGATGGGTCCTCCTCACACCTGGGGACAACCTCTCAGTGGGGAAAGAGAGAAGACCACTGCCAGCCAGGCCCTGGAGACTAGCTCTGCTCTCAGAGCAGCCTAGCTAGACATCCCTGAGTACACGGGCATCCTGGAGGCTTCCTACGGAGCCCAATAGGAAATAACCAAAGAAGTCCAGGGGAGGTCAGATTTCTGGAAGGATGGGGCAAGGAAGAGCAGAGACTAAGTCAGATGTCAGGCTGCATCCCCACCTGGCCAGATGTGCCAGGGTCAGTGAGGAAGGTTGAACATTTTGGGGGCTCAGAGAGCGGCCTTTATTGCTGCCTTGTTCAACTTAAGCGTGGCCGGTGCTTACTCGCCCTCAAAAGTCAGGCTGGGCACACACGGACCCTCCTTCCCCCAAATCACCCCTTGTCCCCCTCCCCTGTCACGCACACTCCCCACCTTTGCTCACAGCACCCACAGCAGCCCTGGGGGTGGAACCTCGTGCCGTCCTTGACTGCCTGGCTCCTCGTCAATGACGTGGCTCTGCAGTGTCCCTCCTGAGTTCCTGGAGGATAAAGACTGGGTCTCGCTCACCTTCCTTCCCCAACAAGCAGTGCCCAGCACCGAGGCCTCTCACCCTAGGTGCTCAGAACCAGTAAATGCCACCCTGCTTCCCCCCAGAAAGAAAAGCGATGCTGCAGACAGGGCAGAATAAGAGGGCTATTTTCCCCACAGGTTGAAATCGGGGGGGGGAGTGGGGAGAAAAAGCAGAGAGAGGGGAGAATGGAGAGGGAGGGGCTCGGCTGGACGAGGAGGCAGATTTGCCCAGAGTTTTCATATTCACTCCTTCCACATCCAAGCACTAAGAGGTGCTCAGTGACCTCTTTTGAAACACAGAGTAAAAGGTATTTCACTAAATATAAAAGTCACAGGACTACTCGGGGCTTGCTCAGACCACAGGCACGCGCTGCTCTGCGCTCAGCTCCTGCAGGCTGACAAGCAACTCTCATCTCCCCAGCTCGACAGAGCAGCATCCAGCTTGTGGCTTTACTGTGAACAGTTTCTTCTGGGTCCGTCTAACTCCCAGAGCAGGGCCACATCTTCTCTCCAGGCCTCACCTCCTCAAACACACACAGAGACATGTACGTGTGTGCCCACACACACACACACACACACACACAAGCAAAGCTGGATTTACGCTTACCAGGCAATAAAGAGAACTTGATTGATTTACTACTGAACACCGGGATCAACACCAGTGGGCACTGTGACATTAGGGGAGGATGTCAGCTTGAATTTCTCATCCTGGTGTCCTTTTCCAAAGGTCAGGACGTTGCCTAGAAAACAGTAAGTGGCCTCTGAAGATCTCAGTCAGGAAACACGTCCCCACCCACCTTGCCACACACAGACCTCTCAGACCTCCCAGGCCCGGGTCAGCCAGATTTACATACCATCCCAGGAGGCCACAGAAGACACTCCGTCTCCCTCGGCCAAGCCCTTTTCTGCAGGAGAACACCGTTATTAGGGTAGCATGAACTTTCTCCAGAGTGTTTGCTTTCCCTGCCCAAGCTTGCCCAGGTGCCCCTGTGTAGGCAATGTTGAGAACCTTGGGCTCCAAGGCTTTTGGTACATGGAGCACACGGGTGTTTGAGAAACAGAGAGGTCTAGGAGGAATGGCCATGGTTACACTCTCTTGAGGAAATCCGGAGAGTGACAGGATAGGGAGCCCATCCCCCAGAGGGCTCTTGGTCAGCGTGGGCTGCTACCACAAAGTACCAGAGGCTTGGGGGCTTGAGCAACAGAAACCTGTTTCTCTCAGGTATGGAGGCTGGAGGCTGAAAGTGAGGGCGCCATGGTGGTGGGGTTCTCAGTCAGGGCCTTCCTCGGGGGCGTAGACAGCCATTTTCTTCCAGCCTCACAGCGTAGAGAGGGTGAGAGAAGAAGCAGGCTCTCTTGTGACCCTTATAAGAGCACTAATCCCATTCATGAAGTCCCCACCCTCCTGACCTCGTCGAATCCTAATCACCTGTCAAAGGGCCCACCTCCTAATACTATCAAACACAGGGGGTAGGGTTTCCACATGCAAATTTGGGGGGATATTTAGTCCATAAACATTTAGTCCCTAAGAGAGGAGAAACGGCAGCTCATAAGCCCCTGGATGCTCTGCCCAGGCACTCAGGCAGGGAAAGCCTAGATTTCATTCCCAGACTGGCATTCCTCATAGGCTCTGAGGATTAGAAGTCCTCAGATGTCATCCGAGTGTGAAAGCCTCTCTCCAGTGTCTGAGGGAGCTGGTCCCCAACTCATTCTTGTCACTTCCAGGGACACAGGGCTCCTCCCTGCCCAGCAGCTGTTAGGAGGTCATGCTTCCTCCCAGTCAGCCACAGGCTGCCTCTCTGCTCCCTCCTTCCTTCTTTTTGGGACACACAGAGCACAGCTGATCCATCGTCCACAAAATAGACCCCTAACCACACTCCCTAGAATATGACCAGTCAATTTTGAGCTGATTGCCCTGGATAAGGGCTCTCCAGGCAGCATAAGAAATTCACAGCTCCAAAGGCTTCAGAGAGAAAGTTGGAAAAGTTACTCCATCTCTGTGCCTCGGTTTCCACATATATAAAATGGAGATAAGAACAGAACTTAGCTCCTAGGATTGGTATGACGCCTACAGGAGGTAACACACAAGAAGCCCAGATGCAGGCCACACTGTAAGGGCCCACTGCCTGTCAGCTACCATCATCCTACACGTATGTTTCAACAACATTTTTAATGGAATTTATTGTACATTATCTTCTGTAACTTGGTTTTTCCCCTATATATCATTAAATAGTCTTCAAACCACTTTTAATGGCTGTCATATTTCATCTCAGGAGTTATGGTCATTTATTTAATCACTCTCAGAGGGATTACTTCTGTAAACTGTTTTTTTTTAACCCAAGCTCCTAGTTGAGAGCCACCAGGGCCAGGGGGCGGGGCAGACTCCTTCAGAGCTACTGACCCTCTCGCCCCCACCCTCCCAGCATGCATTGCCCACAGCCTGTGCCTGCCTCCCTCCTTTCTCAGCTGGAATCAATCACCCTCCCTTCTGGCCCATCCCTCCTGCCCCATCACATCAATCAACCAAGAGGCCACGGCTGGGTGCCCAGGCCAGTGCCAGCAGCATAGCGCGCCGGAGGGAAGAGGGATTGACCTGCCTTCAAGGATGCTGTTCTCTGTCTGGGGAGGTAAAGCATATGCAGGAAGAACCAGGAAGGTGGTGCCCTGAGGGAGGGATGCTCAGAAAAGCAGACAGGATGGGTTGGTGGGAGCTGTGTTCCCCCGGATCACTGGGAACAAGGGCAGGGCAGTACTCCGGGTGGGGGGTGGGGGGCATCGGGAGAAGCAAGGTGCACCCTGACTGGCTGGGTACACGGAGTCCGGGAAGAGCAGGGAGGGGGCTGGCTGGAGGGGATAGTGTGACAAGAGCACAGCTGTGAGCCCTTGTGGGGTCAGGGTCCTGCTGGGGTCTGAGAGGGAGCCGTCCTCTGCTCCACAGCCTGCCTGGGGCCAGATTGGGGGCCCCGGCTCAGAACTAATGCCCCCGGTGGCTAGGGGCAATCATTTCAAAATGAAGGTAATGATCCAATTAGTGGTTATCCATCAAGTTCAGTTATCTTTCCTTGGGCTGGGGAGCAGAGAAGCTGAGTAAACACGTGCCTTGGGCTGCGACATAAAACCAGACTCCCTCATGCTGGAAAATGAGTTCAAGATGCTGGTGGAGCTGCCTCTCAGGGCCTGCAGGTTAGCGTCTCTGTGGCCCAAAGAGGCAAGAGCCACCGAGCGTACAAGGAGCAGGGTCTGTGAGATGGCCCCTTGCCCCACCATGAGGATGGGGGGAGGACTGGCAGCCGGGAGTCTGGGAAAGAGCCTCACAATCACAGCCACGATCCAACCAGCGTCCCAATCAGAGGGCTTTGGTTCAGCTCAGTCCTGGGCCCAAGTCCCCAGCTCTCAGCTTCCCAAAGCATCTCTGCCCTCCCCGGCTCAGGCCCTCCTCTCCACATTCACCATCTACACAACTCATCTCCACACTGTGCCCTGTGTGAGCCTCCTGATTTAGACTCAAAGTTCCCCAAAGAAAAGGGCTTTCTGTGTCTTCTCACAGGACAGAATTTATAGTTGGAAGGCACTACTCCAGGGAGTCCTCTACTCTGAGGAAAGAGAGGCCCAGGGATGGGAAGTGATTGCAGGACACCCTGACTGTGAGAACCCTTGTTCACTGAATGTCCTCCAGTCTCTTACCCTCGTCATCCCCAGAGAAGGGCACCAGCCATCACATCCAACAACCACTCTAAAATTGGCGAGCCATTCGTGAGCTTTCCCCTTGCACTACCCCCTCATCCAGAAGACCCTGAAATTCTGTTACCATCGAGTTTGGAACTGGCCCCCAGTTCCTCTACTCCCTCCTCATGGTACCACTACCTGCTCAGACTGTTGGAAGAAGGCATCACAGATTGTCCTGCCCATCGTTTCCCTCGCAGAATCTCATACCGCCATTTGTGCCCCACCCCCACCCAATGCTTAAATCTGCCTCAGGAAATTTTATTCAGCAGAACACAACCCAAACCTCCTACTGACTTGGCTCAGCCTGGCCTGGCCACCCCAACGCACCCCTGCTCTTCTTGGTAGTCAGAATTTACAAGGACCGTTGAATGACACACCCTTCTCCCCCTGATCTGGAGAGATCAGAGAATGGCATTACTAAGGCTGGACCACCACCAAACCCAACTCGATTGTCTACAATGAGCCGTGAAGCTGAGAGACCCTTCTACTCATCTAGTCATGACCCATCCTCCAAGCTCTTCAGAGAAGACAGCACACGAGCCCAGCACTAAGGCCTGCCCCCTTCTGTAGAAGTTTGCAGGAATTGAGGTACAGGGCTCCCCAGTTTGCAGAAGTTTTCTAGAGGATTCATTGCTCCTTCCTCTTGTCCTGGCAAGCATTCAATGACCTTGGATGGGTCTTTCTGCTGTGGGATGCCTGGGTCTGCTTTCAAAAGGGCCAGTTTTCCTTGTATGCTCCTCTTACACTGACCTCATTATGCACGGGCCACCTACATATTAATTGCAATACATTTTAAATAGTTATCCTGGTCTTCCCTGGTGGCACAGTGGTTAAGAATCCACCTGCCAATGCAGGGCTGCCAATGCAAGGGACATAGGTTCAAACCCTGGTCCAGGAAGATTCCACATGCCACGAAGCAACTGAGCCCATGCACCACAACTACTGAGCCTGCACCCTAGAGCCCACGAGCCGCAGCTACTGAGCCTATGTGCTGCAACTACTGAAGCCCATGTGCCTAGGGCCTGTGCTCTACAACAAGAGAAGCCACCACAATAAGAAGCACACGCACCGCAGCAAAGAGTAACCCCCACTTGCTGCAACTAGAGAAAGCCCACACGCAGCAACGAAGACACAACGCAGCCAAAAATAATTAATTAATTTTTTTAAAAATAGTTATCCAATTTTCTCTTCCTTGGGCCTCTTCTGTCACCTCTCCTCTGTTTCTGCCTATGTAGGGTGTGAGGTTTGTGTCTAGATTCTTTTCTTTCTCTCTTTCCTTTTTTTTTTGCATGTCCAGTAGTTCCAGCACCAACTGTTTTCCTATCTTTGCTCCATTTAATTGCCTTTGCTCCTTTGTCAGAGATCAGCTGACTATATCTATGTGGGTCTATTTCTGGGCTCTCTATTCTGTCTCATTGATCTATTTGACTATTCTTTTACCAACACCACATTGTCCTGATTACTGTAGCTTTACAGTAAGTCTTGTCATCAGGACTCCAATGTTGTTCTCTTTCAGTAATTGTGTTCTGGGCCATATAAATGTCTCTCCGTATAAATTTAAGAATTAGTTTGTTGATATCCACAAAATAACTTGCTGGGGTTCTGATTGGGATTGCCTTGAATCCATAGAGAAAGTTGGGAAGAACTGACCTCTTGACAATATTGTGTCTTCCTATCCATGAATATGGAATATCTCTCCATTTTTTTGATAGCAATAGCTTTCATTATGGTTTGACATCTCTGATATCTTTCATCAGAGCTTTATAGTTTTCCTCATATAGATCTTATACATATGTACTTTGTTAGATTTATACCTAAATATTACATTTTTGGGGGTGCTACTAGGGGCTGCCTCTGTCTCCTTCCTTCTATTTCAATCTATGAAAATCCTACCCACCGTGGGCTGCAAAGGTGAATCTCAGCTCTGCCACTTGTATGCTGTGTGTCCCTGAGCAAGTGATTTCACTCCTCAGTTTCTCATCTGTAAGGTGGTAAAAATAATAAGTATCTTGAAGTATTGTTAGGATTAGTAAGATCAAGGGTAGACTCACTGCCTATCATAGAACAGGCCCTCTGCTAAACGGTAATAGTCATTAGTGTTGTTTTAATACTACTTCAAACACCACCTCTTCCATGATGCTGCTCCTAATTGCTTCATCCAAAAGTCATACTCATTGCATTTTTCTCCTTGAAGTTCCCACATGGTAATGGTCACTGAGGGAGCTAAGGGAATAGGGACAGTGGGAAGATTAAAAAAAAAATTGTAAGTAAAAAAAAAAAAGGTTATTCAATAATAGTTTGGCAGTTGAATGAGTAAACCCAGGAGGAAAATGGGTTTCATCTCTTGGTAACATGATTTGAGAAGGTATTGTTTGAAGCACAGAAGAACAGTGCTATGATTAATTAATGGTGTCTGCTATGGGCAGTGAACCGTATGTAATGTATTTGCCAATGATGGAATAAACTATAGATCTATAGGATATTACTAACTGGGAGTGACTGCCAGAGATGTTTGGTCAAAACTCCTCATTTCATAGGTGAAGAAATTACAGTGTATACTAAGATGTACAATTGTATGAAATTTCCTCCTTCCTTCCTCTTTTACTTCCTTCCTCTCTTCCTTCCTTCCTCTCTTCCTCTTTCTCTCTTTTTTTAAATTTATTTTTTTATTTTTTGGCCATGCCATGCAGCATGTGGGATCTTAGTTCCCCAACCAGGGATGGAGCCTGCAACCCATGCACTGAAAGCACAGAGTCTTAACCACTGGACTGCCAAGGAAGTCCCCTCTTTCTTTCTTTCATCATTTGACAATTTCTTTAAATACATATATCTGTGTCCCAGAGGAATTAGGATATAGTAAGTTACATAGTTCTCAACTACAGTTCCTATCTGTGCCTAGCTCTTTCTTCCTCAAGTGAAACCCCAGAACATTCTAGAAACTTGGAATCTAGAAGGAAAAAATATGTTGCTCCAGGACACAATGAATGCTTACCATGTTCTCAAGAAAGAAAAATTAATATATAAAACTATCAAATGAACAAAGCATGTATTACTCCTGCAGAAGAGGGACGAAAAGAGAGGTTAGGAAAGAGAAGAAACCCCTGGCCCATAAGAATCGAAAGCCTGCCAGTGGCATAGCCTGGAGAAGTCTAGTGTCAGGGTACTTCATCAAAAGAGGACTCAGTACTGTTGGTCAAAGCATGGGGGATGCAGGATGCCAGTAGGTGGCCTTATTGTCCTGAGACCTTGTTCCCTTAGGAGTTCAAGAGCTTGCAGAGGAGGGACTGTGCTACAAGTGAGGTCAACCACACCTTGCCTCCCTAGGTTGGAGCCACCATTTTTGCCACACTCAGAGATTATCAAGCACTTTACCTATGTCAGCATTTGGGCCTCTCAACAGCATTCTGAGGTATGAAAATATTATTTCCATTTTACCTTTAGGGATTGAAGTTTAGGTAAGTGAGTTGCCCAGGACGACACAGGCAGTGGCAGAGCCAAGACGTGCATGCAGGGATTCTGACTCCAAATCCTTACACTATTCCACACTGCTTGATGGCCCAGGCCCCCATACATGATGCGGAGTGGTTTGAACAAAGTCCTGCTTCTACTCCAAGCGTGGAGGCATTGTCCTCTTGAACTCTGCCCTCTTTGATCCTGCTGGGGGTTTGTTTCCACCATTGCTGAGGCCAGGTCTCTGAGAAGAATATCCCTACTCTGACTACTCCTGATGATCCCACTGCAGAGTCTCTGCTTCCTGAGGGAGATTCCCGTGAGGAAGATGAAAAACCTGAAGCCCCCTTTTCCGGCAGGCCTCGCATGGCTCTGGGCCACCGGCTGTCCGCAAGGAGCCAGCCAACTCTCACTTGTTGAGTTCTGTTGGTATGCATCCTCTGCAGGAGCCAACCATATTAAATTGCTTCAAGCAGCCTATAAAATAAAGACAATTGCAATGCCATAAGAAATAGCATATCCCCAACCATAAATAAATTAGGGCTCTAATTCCATCAAGGCATGTGGATGACATCACACACCGTGAGAGCGGAGCTTCCACGGGCTGTTCACAGCGCCACAAATCTGAGATGGAATTACCATCTTCGTTTATTTACATCTTCTGGTGGCTAGGTCGCTGTGACAGATGATCTCTGAAAAGTCTGGTCCCTCCAGATTCTGACCTCATGTTCCACTCTTCTCCTCCCCCCCTACTTTTCCCTCCCCTACTCCCTCTCTCCCACCCCCTTTCCTCTCTTGTTTCTCTCTCACACCCCAAGCATTTCCCTCATTGCATTTTATTTTCTCCATGGTCTTGGTAAAGAATGGAAGGAGGGAAGCACCTAGCACCGAGGAAAGATGGCAAATTCCAGACGTGGGGGAGGCACAGGAAAAATGAATCTCTCCTACAGCCATGATTTGTTGCATTGCCCCAGGGCCATTTATCCATGACCTCTCTGGGGACATATAGCCTTTCCTTGCTTAAAATTTCAATTTAATTAAATCCACTAGGTGTGTTCTTGGATGTCAACCATGTCCTAGGCAATGAGGGGCAGTCAGAACCATATGGAACCAAGGAATTTCAGAAGCAGGCAGGCTTTCAGCGGTCTCTGAGTTAGTTTGACTCCTCATTTTACAAATGAAGGACTCAAGGCTCAGAGAAATAAAGTGATTTTCCCAAGATCGTGTGGCTAATTAATGACAGAGCCAAGTCTAGACTGCAGAAAGAGTGAGAAACCTTAGCAACGTCCGCCAGGGCCTTGCAGCCTAGTCAGAGAAGGAAGACAGACATCTTCAAAAGAGTTGCTAATAACATGAGAAGGTACATAATCAGAGCCACACCAAGGATTACAAAAACTGAATTTGGGGAAGGAAGGAAGCAATATCGGCAGGCAAGTTTGGGACAAATTTCATAGAGGAAGCGGCAGTTGGGTGGGAGGCTGAAGGGTAGAAGGGGTCTCACTTGGCAGACATCAGAAGGGAAGGCATTACAGGCAGAGAGACAGCCTGAGCAAAAGAATAAGCCTGGGGGCTAAAAGAAGCATTGCCTGGAGACAGAGGTTCATTGGGACCCCAGTGGGAAAGATGGGTTAATATTGAAATATCAAAACTTAATGGAACCAATGGACTCTGGACTTAACCCTAAAGTCAGCTGAGGGTACTGTAAGGTCTTGAACTAGAAGCAAGACATGCAAGCATGCTTTAGGGCTTTCCTACACAAAATGTGGTACAGAGATGACCAGCATCCACTTTACCCTACCTGGGAGCTTTTCTTGAGAAACCCAATCTTAGTCCCACCCCAGGCCTATTGAATCAGGACTCCATTGTAACCAGATCCCCGTGACTCACCAGGCACATCAAACTTTGTGAAGTTCTGCTTTAAGAAAACTGGCCTAGCATGAAGTGTTAGTGGGTTCTAAAGTTGTTGCCCAGTGCTGCTAATTTTTTCCTGACCAAGGATGATTTTGCAAACATTATTATACTCAGAAATTCTCACAAAATAAGCTAACAAACTGTTTTCACAGAGAGTGCAGTGTTCATGAAGTTTAACTGATGAAGATGACAACATTAGATTTTTAAACACAATTAAACATTTCTTCATTTCTATTATGCTGTTCTCTTTTTTTTTATTTTGGAGCCCATGGTCTTTCTTCCAATGATCACACATTTTCTGAGCCCTTGAAAAGCTCTTAGTCTTTTGTATCTGATGGATAAAACAGGCTGTGATGGGTCCTGAAGGAGTGGGGATCCCCCCCACAACTCAGGGCAGCTTCCAGGGGGAGGTAGTAAGACCCCGGCAGGAAAGATAAGAGGGTCCCTGCCCCAGCCAAGACCTCCAGCCCATGCTGCCAGACTCCAAGGGAGCGCTTGGGCTTGGAGTTTGACTCACTAAGGCTTGACGGCTCTTCCCCATCTCCAGGTACCACGTACACAAGATCCTGGTGCTGCCTGGGCCCAGGTGGTAGGTGGAGCCAGCCATGACCCCACCAGCCCACAGGATGGGAGTTTAGAGTTGGAATTAAGTTGATTTAAAGAAAATACGTAAAGCGGTGCATGTGTGTGTATGAACCTGAATTTGTAGACCAAGATGAGTACTTGCTATATTTTCTTAGAAAAAAAAAAAAGAATTCTCCTCCCAGGACCTCCTCCAGGAGGAAGGAGAGAGTGCATTGCTGGAGGTAAGCCACAAGTGAAAGTGCAAAGAGTCAAGGGAGTCTTTCAGCCCTTCAACTCTAGACGGACGTTGATGTGGACCAGTGCCCCCCCCCCCCCCCACCAAACCACAAAATATGTGCTGAGCCTGGGTCAGAGCTTCCTCTCCCAGGGACCATCTTGAAGTGCTCGGGGTGTGCTTTCAGCGGCAGAAATTCCACCTGGGTCCCCTCTGCGGCAGCTGACTTGCTGTGGTGTCCTGGAGACTGTTGCCCAGTGAGGAATGGGCCTGGGGGTCTGGGCGGGGGGGTGTCTGTCTGCCTCCCTCTCCACAGGCTGTCTGTGCAGGGGTGGGGGATGGGGGGTCTGCCTATGAGTCTACCCCTCAGCCAGTCTATTCCTGCATTCTTTGAAGCTCTGAGTTCCTCTGGCTTTGCCTCTGCTCAGAGAGACTTCTTTGATGAGGAAATCATCTATAGCAATGGGAACCTTGCTGGGAGCCTCCTCTCTTAATTTTACCTTGTTAAATTGAGATTTAATTCACATACTACAAAATCCATCCTTTTAAAATGTACTCTTCAACGGTGTTGAGTATATTCCCAAGAGTGTGTCACCATCACTATCTAATTCCAGAACATTTTCATCACCCCCCGCCCAAGAGAAACCCGTGCCCATACGCAGTCACTCCCCACTCCTCACTCCTCTCAGCCCCCGGCAACTGCTAATCTGGTTTCTGTCTCTGTGAATTTGCCTCTTCTGGGCACTTCGTGTAAATGGAATCATACAGTATGTGGCCGTTTGTATCTGGCTTCCCTTCCCTTTTATTTTGCACAAGCCAACTCGTCTCAGTAATTTCTTATGAAGGTCTAGAAGTTACTAATTTAGGAAAGACTCCAACAGTCCTGGAGCAAAGTCTCCTAGGAAAAGCCATTGGCCTTTCTCTTCTTGAGTGTTCCTCAAGGCGGCTCCTCCAGACCCCACATCCTTGTTGGGACTCACCTTTACTGAAGGGACAGGTCAACGCAAGTGAATACATTTCAGGTAAGAGCTGAGGACCCAGTCGTGTGCTTACAATACAGAGCAAGCACTGGCCGCGGGCACAGAAGTTAGCTCTGCTCAAATATGCGCCCCCAGCCACGGACATTTCATATCAAATATTTGAACGGCCCTTCAGAGTATAAGAAACGCGCCCTCAGTTGATCATAACTATGGAAAGAAAGGGTAAAAGATTTGTCCAGGGTCACACAGGTAGGAAGCAATAAAGGCAGGGTTCAAATTCAGGACTCATGTTCCACTGTTTTCCCTGTCAGCTGCTACCATGTTTCTCAGTGGCTTAGATGGAGCCTGCAGAAGACTGGACTGCCCCTGCGGTCCTTCTCCCCCTTCAGACTACCCCCACCCTGCAGAAAACCATCCTGAGGCAAAGGGGGCCTGTGAACTGACAAGCAGACTCTTCCTCTTCTTTATCCCCCCATCCTCCCTCACTGAGTTTCCCTCTTTACACATCTTGCAGTTGCCTGAGTGGTCCGCTAACTCTGCTCATAGTTCCACCAGCACTGACGCCAAATGCTTAGTTTTCCAACTTTCTAACTGTGACCGTGAAAAAGTTACTGAACCACTTGTGCCTCAGTTTCTTCCTTTTACAAGTGAGGATAGTATTAGTACCTACCTTTTAAGGCTAATAATTGATATGTGTAAAGAGCATTGAGCGGTACCTGACACACGATAAGCATTCAATATGTGATAGACTCTCTTTGGTACTACATGTATTTGTATTTCTCATGCTGCTGAGTAACAAGCTCTGTGCACGCTAAGTCTTTGACAGAGGAGATGTTCACAAATACAGAAGGAAGGGAGGGAGGGAGGAAGGAAAAGAAAAAGGGTGGAAGGAAGGCAGGGAGGGAGAAAGCAATTTGCAGTAGCCTCTAAATACAAAACAAGGATTGCTCTGTAGCTGTTTTCTTTTTTCTTTTAAACAATCTTCATATTCACACCAAGAAGAAATTCCCGCAGTGCAGAAAAGACCAATCCATTGGCAATTTATAAAATTCATTTGAAGTTGCAAACAGAAAGGCTAGGATGTGTCCTCTCTGTTGGTCAACCCTATAATAGTGTTGGAGAATCAATACTCAATCCTTTTAGGTGCACTGTCATATCTAAACGTGCAGTTACTCTTGATTACATCAATTGCCATTTTATTAGATTCTCATTTCAGCATCCTAAGGGCCTGGCTTATTTCATCCTCTGAGTTGGCTGGGTATCAAGTTCTCTTTTGGGTTTATCTTCTTTTCCTCTCCTTGAGATCTATCTTCCCAGTGAAGATCAATGTTCTCACCTGTAAAAGTCACAGCATTTCCTCACCGTCAGTATTAGGACTGCTTTATTTGCTGGTTTCGTTCTAGCTCATCCACCCTCATGCGTCTCATGCTGGGAAATGTTCTCAGTGTCTGGTGAGAAAGTGTTGGGGGCGGGGGAGGCAATGTCATGAGAGAACTGAGATTCCAGCCAAACAGGAGGTTCTTTATCTTGACCCTTCATACATTTACTTGGGTTCTGGTTCCCAATGCAGCAGCTAGAGACAGCACTGGATGACATCCCTAAACTGGGCAGAACCAGATGCAGAAGCCTGCCACCCCTTCCATGCTACTGTGACAAAAGACAACTGTGTTATAGGTAGCCATTAAGTAGGCATATTTGGGCCCATTCGTCCCACTGGTCTAGCACAGCAAGAGCTGATTGGACCACAGGCAGACACATGGATCAAGGGCAGCCAATCCCAAAAATAAACTGTGCCCATCAGATTCTCTTTCTGTGGCACTTGAACCAAGAAATGCCAAGGGCAAGATGTAGTTAGCAATAAGCCTAAAACAGAAGGTTTGTGATGTAGCAAGAAACCAGAGAGGCCATGATAATCTAGTATAAGCCAGAGTTACATGGGAACAGGAATTATAGGTAACAGAAGCCAGACTCGAAGAGCTATCGGGAGGAGAATGGAGAGGATACACCAAAACATTCAGAAATACAGGGAGGTGGAGCAACCAGGCCACTCATGGGAGAGACCCCTGTGCCAGCTCCCTCAGCTCTAGACCACAATCTGGTCCAGGCCATCAGCATCCTTAAGATAGGTCTTCTTTTCTCCTGAGGTAGTTTAAGGAAGTCTCTGTTTCTTACAACCACCAGAACCTAAGTAGCACTTGTTCCTCAGGCCTCCCCAGAGATTGGGAGCTAAGTCTAGCGGGGTCCTCAGACTATAGCAGTAACAGGGACCAGTTCAACTCAAGTCAATGCACTGCACTTGGAGTCTGGGATCCAAGTTAATCCAACAAGCATGTAATCTGAGCACCTACCACATGAGGCCCTGTGCAAGATTTGCAGAGGTAAAGGTAAACAAGGTAAGGGTAAAAGTGAGTAAAAAGGGCCTCTACTTCAAGTAGCTTGTGATCCAAATAGCGTGGAAAAGGGGTGTGAGAAACACACAGAACTAAGTCAATATAAACTAGAACAGATATGTGTATCAGAAAAGGAAACACAGTGCTTTGGTGTTTCAGGGAAGTTGTGGTCACATTAGGATATGGGGTTCAAGAAAGTCTGCTCGGACTTCCCCAGTGGCGCAGTGGTTAAGAATTCACTTGCCAATGCAGGGGACACAGGTTCGATCCCTGGTCCAGGAAGATCCCACATGCTGAGGAGCAACTAAGCCTATGGGCCACAACTACTGAAGCCCGTGTGCCTAGAGCCTGTGCTCCAAAACAAGAGAAGCCAATACAATAAGAAGCCCTCGCACTGCGACAAAGTGTAGCCCTTGCTCACCGCAACTAGAGAAAGTCCACGTGCAGCAACAGAGACCCAACACAGCCAATAAATAAATTAATTAATTAATTAAGAAAAAAGAAAGTCTGCTCAACTTTATGGGGGATGCAAAAAAGACAGATATAAGAATATCATGCAGGAGCTTGGTGACACAGGCTATGAGGGGTGAGGAAGACAGGATAGTACTGAGATTGCAAGTCACATTGTCAGCATAAGAGGAAGGATGTTGGTGATGGGGTTTGGGACACGATACCCCAAAATATGGCATCTTGGTGTATCTTAAGCTGAAGTAATCTGAAAAAAAATGGCAGAAGCAGGAACTTCACTCCGACCTCCCCACCTCACGCTTCTTCAACTGAAACAGGCCATAAAACTCCTATGTGAAAGGTACCCTGTCTGAACCAGGAGGAAGGAAGACATTCTTATCCCCAGAGACAGGGAACTGGGGGCCAAGAAATCTGTACAAACAAACCTTGTTAAACTAACCCTTATCTTCCTAGTTATTTCTTCACGGTTTTCTACTTCTAACCCCCTCTGTCTTGTCAGTTCTTCAAAAATGTATTGTTTCTTTGTTTAAAAGGTATAAAAGCTTCCTGCTCTGGTCACTTCTTTGAGTCTGTACTTTAAAATTTAATAAAACTTGTATGCTTTTTTCCTATTAGTTTGTCTTTGTCAGTTTAATTGTCAGACCCAGCCTGGGACCCTAGGAGGGTCAAGCTAGGAAGAGGAAGGAGGGGAAATGTAAATGAGACCCAGAGACAAAGCTCCTGAACAGGGAGAGGGTATAATGGGTCAGAGGCTGAAAGCCACTGTTTCCCACTGAGATTTAACATTCTCCAAACTCATCTCACAGCAGTCTCCATAGACTTCTATTTTAAAAGTATTATTTGTGGATTTTCTAATTTTATAAATAAGCAGGTTCCTTGGGGTTTTTTTAATTTTTTTAAATTGAAGTGTGGTTGATTTACAATATTATATTAGTTTCAGGTGTACAACATAGTGATTTGATATTTTTATAGATTATACTCCACTTAAAGTTATTATAAAATATTGGCTGTGTTCCTTGTGCTGTACATTACATCCTTGCATCTTATTTATTTTATACCTAGCCATTTGTACCTCTTAAACCCCTTCCCCTATCTTCCCCTTCCCCTACCCCCCCCCACCCTAAACTGGTAACCACTAGTTTATTTTCTGTATCTATGAGTCTGTTTCTGTTTTGTTATATTCAAGTTCTTTGTTTTACAAAAAGGATTCATATAAGGCAAAAGTCTATAACGTACCAAATGAAAGTGTGCCATAAAGCCTCCCTCCCTAAAGAGAAACACTATATTTTTTTCCAGAATAGTCTGTGCACATGAAAACACAATTCCATCTCTTTCAAGAAAAAAAAAAATCAAAGTATACATACTTATGGACAACTTGGTTTTTTGAGTATATTTTGAAACTTTTCTCAGATGGACACATGTAGATCCACTTCATCTTTTTTCAATAATCACACAGGGTTCCACTGTGTGGTTTACAGAACTACCATAGTTAATATAACTAATTCCCTAATGATTAACAGTTAGGGGGTTTCCAACTTTATGCTATTATAAATAATGTAGAGAATATATCTATTTCGTCCACAATTGTGTAAGTATTTCCATAGGATAGATTCCGCTATGTGGAATTCTTGGTTAAAGGAATATGTACATTCTAATTTTTATGGACAAGGCCAAATTGCTCTCCAAAAACTGTTGTACCAATTTACTCTCCCATCCCCAGCATAGAAGTGCCTATTTCCCCCACACATTTGCCAAAGTGGATATTAGCAGTATTTGTCATCTTTCCTACTCTGGCAGGAAATTTTAAAAGTTGCCATTGTTTTACTTTGCCTTATATGTTATTGGGAAGACTGAGCATCTTTTCCTAAGATTTGAATATTTGTAATTTACCATCTGTTGATTTGTTCTGTGAGTTTCTCTAAATGTCCTTTTCCCGTTTTCTAATGAGTTCGTGGATTTTTTTCCCCACTCAGAATATATAACATTTTCAAAGAAGTGTACAGAGGTCTGTGCTAGGGCACATTTCTAAACTGTTTAGTATATCCAGAGAGCCATCTCCAACAGTTAGGTACTTCGTGGATCCTCATGGTGGCCAGGTGGATAGCTCATGCAGTAGAAGTACAGTTAATGTCTTTTAAAAGACTGAACTTGAACATGAAAGGCATTTATAATAAGAAACTTTTACAATAATATATTACCTTGGATTCAAGGAAGGGACACTTCAATATGGACACCAGCTTGTGACACAGAAGCAGATTGGATGACAATACAAAGCCAGGACAGAACACTGCCTTGGACATCCCCTCCTTAGAAAGTTAGACCACTACGGAGTTTGGAGGAGGCAGTATTAATCACCAGAGCACAGCTCCTATCATGCATATCCATGATATGTAATTTATTGTTTCTACTGATGTGCTTGGGTTGGCTGTTTCATAAACTGTGTATTAGTCTCTTCCATTGTGTGAGTTTGGGTCATCTCAATTAATCTTTTGCTGTCCTTATAAAGTCCCAAGAATCCTTTTATGCTTTGTTGAGGGATGATACCAACTAGGGCAAAAATACGTGTGACAATGAGGTATTACCTCACACTGGTCAGAATGGCCATCATCAAAAAATCTGGAAACAATAAATGCTGGAAGGGGTGTGGAGAAAAGGGAACCCTCCTGCACTGTTGGTGGAAAGGTAAATTGATACAGCCACTATGGAGAACAGTATGAAGGTTCCTTAAAAAACTAAAAATAGAACTACTATATGACCCAGCAATCCCACTACTGGGCATATACCCTGAGAAAACCATAATTCAAAAAGATACATGTACCCCAATGTTCACTGCAGCACTATCTACAATAGCCAGGACATGGGAGCAACCTAAATGTCCATCAACAGATGAATGGGTAAAGAGGATGTGGCACATACATACAATGGAATATTACTCAGCCATAAAAAGGAATGAAATTGAATTATTTGTAGTGAGGTGGATGGACCTAGAATCTGTCATACAGAGTGAAGTAAGTCAAAAAGAGAAAAACAAATACCATGTGCTAATGCATATATATGGAATCTAAAAAAAATGGTACTGATGAACCTAGTGGCAGGGCAAGAATAAAGACAGACATAGAGAATGGATGTGGGGACACAGTGGGAGAAGGGGAAGCTGGGACGAAGTGAGAGAGTAGCATTGACATATATACACTACCAAGTGTAAAATAGATAGCTAGTGGGAAGCTGCTGCATAACACAGGGAGATCAGCTCAATGCTTGGTGATGACCTAGATGGGTGGGATAGGGAGGGTGGGAGGGAGGCTCAAGAGGGAGGGGATATGGGGATATATGTATAAATAGAGCTGATTCACTTCATTGTACTGCGGAAACTGGCATAACATTGTAAAACAATTATATTCCAATAAACATCTGAAGGAAAAAAAGTGTGTGAATTAGGAAGCAGGGGTGAGGCAGGAATAGAGAAGACCACCCAACAGCTGTTGTCACCATGTTCCCAGAAAGGACACTTTGGATGGTTCCAGAGCAGTGCCTGTTCCCAAGTAAGTGCACCTCCAATTACACAAAGAAGAAAAGGGGTCATATTCTAACCCCCATGGTACTCAAGACCACACACTCAATAAATATTTGTTAATTCAATGGAAATTTCGATGGTGAAAGTCCTCCATGGAATCAAGAAGGGATAAAAATGTAAAACTAGACCTAAAACTTGAATTGCAAAAGCCAAGCATAAATAGGTTAACTTACATTTTATTCTTAGGCAAAATTTCTCCCCTGGGGACATTTTTTTCTTCTTTTTCCGATTTTCAATGTCTTCCTACCTACCTCAACGCATACTTGCTTCTCTCCCTCCTATGGGTACGAGACCAAAAGTATTACCAACTGCTGCTCATTTCGCTGTGGCCAACTGCATCTTTCTGAAGCGCCAGCTGGCTGGAGGCTCTCTCTGGCAGCCCCTTAGCCCAGAAGTCCTGCCTCAATGGTTCTGCAGCTTTCTCCAATGCAAATGACTCAAAACATGCCTTTCCCAACGAGGAAAATATGTAAGCTTTAGTTCCCAAGTTATGTTTCATGTTTACAACGGTCTTCTCATCATCGTTAGTTGGATTAAATTTAGTGATTACAAAGACTTTTGTTTTTATCAATAATACCCTTGATCTTGAAAAACAAGAGCAATTTAAACAGACCCAGATGCTCTAAATTCCACCACATGTTTATTGTATGTTTTTAATTGCATTGTATTTGAGGCTGTCATTTAAATCAATTAAATGTGAATGTTATTCCTATGGCCACGTTTCCCTGGCTTCTCACACTAAACCTTTGCTGTTCCTAGTTATTTGATTGCAAAATCTTCGAAGAAAAACATTTAATGGTAATTGTTATGTCATCCCCCACACTCCTGTGAAGCAGGTACATCCCCCCACCGAAGCCCACACAGAGCTGAAACGTAATCCCAGGAAAAATTCCCCTGGCCCTGCAAAGTCGTTGGGTTTTAAGTCACTGCTCTTTTTTTATCTTCTTTCAGTGAAAGTTCTTTCCCCCTTTAAAATGCATCAGTTAGTTCCATTATTATCACTACGATTATCAACAACTATTTCTGTCGATGTAATTCACCAGGACTTACTGAGTGTCCACTGATTTTCTGTAAACATTTCCTCCATCTGTAAATCAAAGCAACTTTAGTGACGCTGGTCATGTGACAGTGAATTCTGGGGCAGAAAGGAGAGAGGAATGGGGACAGAAAGCATGAAATAATAAAATAGCAGGCTGTGTGGATAAAATACAGAGACAGCAGCTTGGCATCAGGTGACAAGAATTGAATCCTGATCTTTGCATCAATCACGGACCTGGGCATGTCATTTAACCTCGTGTAAATTTCAGTTTTTTCTCACCTGTGAAATAAGTGTGTCGGTAAAACCTTTATGAGAAACCCCCCTTCCAGACAAGTTGTGCAGATGCTTCAGCAACAGCAGACCTGCTCAGGGCCAGACTGCTTCCTGTTTGTGCAAGATGGGGCCGTCTCTGAGGAGCCGAGTGTCTTCCTGGGTCTTACAGGTGAAGTGGGGCAGGGCTGAGGAGTTCTGAGCAGAGCCAGGGGGTGCTAAGATGTGTAGGAGGCCCTCCTGGGTGGCGATGGGGATCTGGTGCTAAGAAGGAAAGCCAGCGAGGGGCCTGCAGAGATGTCCCAATCCTCGGGATGAGGATGCAGGAGTGAATCTCTCCTTGGGACCCGCCTGGGAATGAGACAGGGCTGAAGGGACCTGATTTCTTGAAGCTGGACAGGTTTTTACTCTTATTTTCTGGTTCATTTCCCTGGTATCCTCCTTTAAGAAGCCTCTGAGAAGTTCCAGCCGTCACAGCCGAGCTAAAGGGAGTTAAGAGAAGGATTTGTGTCCAGTTGGGCTGGGGCATTAAAAGAGCAGCCCTTGCTCCTGGGGCAGGAGCAGTGGGGCTCAGGATGGGTGAGCCTCAGGGATGACTCACCGCAGCAGACCGTGGCTTCTTGGTCCCAGCTGTGGATTCCACCTGGAGAATCTCCTTCCAGAGCTAAATCCATTTGGAGTTTTATCTGACCCCAAGAAGCAGAATTCTCTCACACTCTTCCCAAGTCTCACACCCCAGATATCCCAGTCTTTGACAACCCACTTAGCTAACAACCCCTGCCTCATGCTCAGCTGGGCTCAGACACTCTGAACTGTTTCCAGCAGTGGTGAAGGGCCACACGGAGTCATCCGCACTCTCTCCCAGGCCCCCAGTGACCCACGACACATACTGGCTGGCTAAGTAAGGTGCAGCCTGTGGTCTAGAAGAGAATTTCTTCGGCTTCTGTGCTCAAAGGTTGACCTCATCATCTCAGACTTAGCTTCAGTCAACAATGCAGAGCAGGGAATTCCTGGCGGTCCAGTGGTTAAGACTGCGCTTCCACTGCAGGGAACTCGGATTTCATCCCTGGCCAGGAAACTAGGATCCAGCATTCCTCATGCCCATGTCCCCCCCACCCCCCCACCCCCTACCCCCCCCCACCCCGTGCTTGTGGCCAAAAAAAAAAAAAAAAATGCAGAGCAGCACAGATGACTCCCCTTTGTGATGTCAAGAGCGGGAGAACCAGGAATGGTCACCAAGGCTAGGACCCTGTTCTAGAAATTAATTTGCTGTCAGGGGTCAAGTGCCTTCCATTGAATGTCAAAAGGCCACTTGAACATCAGCGTTAACCCCTCTGTCATCTGTATTTGTTATCTCTGTGCTCCGCCAAGCATGGCAAACGAGAACGCAGAGTGCCAGCAGCCAGCTTCCAACTTTTTAAGCTCAAATTGTAATAATAACAGCAGCTAACAGTTCTGTTTGTTTATTTTTTCAGAACATAATGTATGCCAGACATAGATTATCTCACCAAATCCTCATAATAAATGTATGCATTCCGTCTTATTTTCATCATTTTGATAAGAAAACAGAGATTCAGAGAAAGTGATCTGCCCAGAGTCACACAGCTGGTGAGCCGGGAAGGCCAGACACAAATGCAGGCTTTGGCGTCTCACCACGAAGCCACACCATAACAGTGGCTGGTCCTCGTTAAGTTTCTTGTGGTCACTGGTACCAGACACCAACAGCAGCTGGCTACGTAAATACATACATAAATAAGGGGGTAAGGAGAAGGCTTAGCATTTACTGGAAGATTTCCAGAAGAGCCCTCAGAATCCAATGAAGAGCTGCACCCCCCGGGCAGAAGGAAGCAGGGTAGCTGGGGGCTGAGCAGCAGAATTTATGGCCCTTCTCTTCAGGGCATTTGGTGCCAGCTCTCATCTTCGGTGGCTCAAAGTTTCATCCTAGAAGAAAGAAGTCAGACTGTCCCAGCGTAGTCAGGTGTACATCTGTTGCTTTGGCCAACAGGTTAAGGGCAGGAGCAGACACAAAGGTGCCAGGAAGGGGCAGGAGCATCCTCAGCTCCCTGTGCAGGTGTCATTCTCCCCCCGGCACCTGATGGGTGATACATGAATAGATTCGCTACAGGAAGGTGGTCGCTGGGCCAAGAAGGAGGGGGTTGGGAAGGAGCAGTTCCAGTGGTCTTCTCTGCTCCTGGGGGTTCCTTGGACACCTCTGACCATTTTGGACTCTAGCCAATCTAAGAGATGCCCCCTTTCTCGGTGCTGAGAAATAAATACTCTTCGATAGCTAACAAAAGAAATAAAATGAGGACATCAGTGCCAGATGTGTGTTGTGTATTGATCAAAATATAGAGAGAGCAGATCTGTCTGTGGCCCATATCAGGGGTCAGCTCTACAGTCATGCAACAGGGGCTGGGGCTGAAGTCGCTAAGGGCTGGAGGCTGAGACTGGGGCTTAGGAGTGGGGGTCTTTGACTGCTCTGCTTTCCAATATCATCCGATACTCAACCCAGAGCCTGCATGCCTATTCACACATCTGTTCAGCACTTGCCTGCAATCACTTAAGTTTTATTATTGGACTTGTCACCATATTAATGTAGCTGTACATTTAAATTGATTGTAATTATAAGTTTCCTGAAAAACCTTGGGTTTTTTGCAAGTATTAATTAACCCATGCACTTACATTAAAAACAATTATGTAACCTCAGACCTGCCTTCCTTGCTCTCCATCTCAAAAATGGGGGTTTCGTGCAATGCATAAAACATGTGGATTAATATTTCACAATTAAGGTCAATTTCCATTTGGGAAGGAAAGATAATTAACTGCCTCTCACCTGTAATCCCCTAACACGTTGCAATTAAGAAAACCATTCTTTATAAACTTTGTAATCTGGACACTCGGAGAACATGTTAATGAAGGTACCGATAAATAGAATCATTCATGAAATAAATCAGGACCCCTGGCTGCAAAGCTGAAGTGGCATCTGTTTGCATGTTAAGCCAATAAAGCTAGAATTTGGGAAAGTCCACACAAAGGCACAGCTGAGTCCTTAAGCAGTAGAGATAAAAAAAAATGTGGGGTTCCCTGACCTTCACATTCACCTCACCGTGAGGTGAAGCCCTTCCTACAAAAGCAGAGTTAGGTGCCAGGGCTTTTCCTTCTTCCTAGCCGTGTGACTCTGTGCAAGAGACTTGATCTCTCCAAACCTCCGTTCCTTCATTTATTAAATGGGAATAAGTTGTATCAACTGCCCATGGTTGTTGGAATTGTATATGAGCTAATACATATGATGGGCTTAGCACAGCGGCCGGCCTTCATCGGGATTCAATAAAAGGAAGATGCTGTTGTCTTATTCGCTGAGTCCAGGAGGGGAGGCCAAGAAAGGGAGTGGGGAATTTCTAGCTGTGAAACCTTGGGCAAACCCCTTCCCCTCTCCAGTCCCCCAGCCCCAGCTTCCTGGATCCTGTCCTTCCCGGTGGCCCTCCCTGACCTCGCACCCCCTGTGATAGGGTGAGATATCAGCTCCCCCGGCTCACTCCCTCCCACGTCCCAGGAGTTCACCTAAACCTCACTCCCACCAGGTTAAGGTATGGAAGCTTCTGGAGGCCAAGGATCTCACTCTTTAACAAGGTCTGCCCAAGGTCATGGTAAAAGAGCAACTAAATCCCACAGCCCACAGCCACCTTGAGACAAGGCTCCGCCTCCATTTCTTGCCTGGAGAGACCAGCACGAGAAATCCTAAAGAGTCTCTGTTTTGTAGACCCTAAGCCCCTTGGGGGCTGTTGAACTCCCCAAACAATAGACCTGACCCCTTGAGACTCATTTTTCAGAGTCACCCAACAGCATTCACTTCTAGATGTGTGTCAGTAGCAAGATGTGGGGAAGGGAGCCCGGCTCTAGCTCAGCACCCCCACCCCCCACTTCTGAATCACGAGAGAAACTGGGCCCATCCTAGACTCTCCAGACTTGCTTTCCTTATCAGTAAATGGGGTCTGATCACAGGGCCTTGTAGGTCCCTTGTGTTCCAGTTATATACAATTTTCTTTTTCTTATCTCCCCCAGAATCTTTTATTTTATTCTTTTTACAAAGACTCAATAGTGCTCAACATTCTTTTTCTGAAAAAAAGACATTTATCCCAGTGGGACTGGGGCTGTGATATACGTCTTTGGTAATGGGGTGGGGGGAGGGTTCTTCCCTTTACCCATCCACTCCACATGGCTGTGAGGTCTCCCCGTGAGGTGATCCCTCATCCAGGTTCAGTGGCCAGTGAGCTTCCATGGGGTAGACGAGAGGCCGGTGCTCAGGATGCAGCTGAGGAGGCTGAGGAGCTGGGATCAGAGCCCCCGTGAGGGTGCCAGGCCAGCAGTGATTTGCAAGCAGGAGAAAGGACAGTGCCCCATCACCCTCCACCCCTCAGTAGGTGGTGACCAGCAGAGCAGAGGCAGGCACTCTGCCACCCTGGGTTACTCTAATCCAGACCTCTTTCCAGGACAGGTTTGCCTCTCCTGAGCAGAAGATAGTGCTGTTGAGAAAGACCAACTGTGCTTGACTGAGTTCTCATCGTTGGAGAGAGACCCCCCTCGGCGCACTAGTCACACCATTCTCTCTTCCTGGGAGTCCTTCTGCTCAGTCTGCTGCCTGACACCAGCAGCTGCTGACACCCAGCAGGATGGCAGGAGTGGCTGGGATTTAGGGACAAAGCTCCAAGGGCTCCCTCCCCAAACCCACCCCTAACATGCATCCTCACACAATCCCCCAAAGGCAGCTGTTGCATAAATTCCCTGGCTCCAAGGAGGCTGCAGAACAGCAAAGAGATGATGGGGAAAGCAGAGGGCTTCAGGGAGGAGAGCTTCTGACTGTGAGCCGTGAGACCCGATTCCTTCGTTCATCCTCTCAACAAATGTTTACTGCAAGCCGACCAAGTGCCAGGCACCTGAGGATACAGACTAGGGGATACAGACATGAATGATACAAATGAGATCCCCGCCATGTGGAGCTTACACTCTAGTAGGCAGAGAGAGACTATAAAAGAAAGAAGTGAATAAAGAGAAAAATACAACAGAGACCGTCCCCAGGGGTTGGGGCTGGGGGTGAGGGTGTACAATTTTAAATGGGCGATCAGGGACAGTCTCACTGAGAAGGTAACTTTGGACCAAAGACCTAACACAGGTGAGCTTCCAGCCTGACTCACAGCTGGCTCCCTGGGGGAGCTGGGAAAGTCGCTTTCCTTCTCTGGGTTTTCTTGGAAAATAATCAATTAAGTGGGTTAATCTAAATCAGTACCTTGTAAACATTTTCCTCTGTAGCAGACCCCTTTATTCAAATGAGGAATTATCCAGAGCCCCATAAATTAGGATTTCCGGATAAAAGAAGGGATACTCGGCTAAATTTGCATTTCAAGTAACACTGAATCATTGTTTAACATAGTTATATCCCAAATAATGCATGGGGTATACTTATACTAAAAAGTATTTGTTGTTTACCTGATATTCAAATTTAACTGGGTGTCCTGTCTTTTTATTTGCTAAATCAGGCAGCCCTACAGGTGACACAGGAATAGGGGAAGTACTTCTCAGAGCTCTGCAGTCTCCAACTGAGCAGGCTCTCTGAGCCTCAGTTTCTCCGTGGGCAGGAGATAGACCTCTAGGCCATTAGAGAGTGACAGAGCTCTAAGATCTCAGAGAGGTTTCAGTAAATTACCCAATGAGAAAGCCCCCAGCTCAGCACCTGGCAACAGTGGGTGCCCAGAAATTGTTTTGTTTGGGTCTAGTTTTCTGGAAAACCACCTCGCCCTCTCACCACCCAGGCTTTCTGGAGGTCAACTTCTGATCCATTTACCCTCTACGGCCCCTCAGCCCCACAGGGCCAGGAAGAGATTGATGGAGCATTTTACTGAGTCTGGGAAAAAGGCCCAGAGTGCTTGGTGGTTTTCTCTCTTCCCAGAAGTTTGCTCATTCCTGGGTTGAGAGCTGAGTTCTTTCACCCTCATTAGTCTTGGAAGGGCTGGCCATGGGTTATCCCACCCAGTGAGAGTTGTGTTTTGTGTTTTTTTTAATTTTTATTGGAGTATGGTTGCTTTACAATGTTGTGTTAGCCTCCACTGCACAACAAAATCAATCAGCCATGCACATACAGATATGCCCTCCCTTTTGACTTCCCTCCCATTTAGGTTACCACAGTGCATTCGGTAGGGTTCCCTGTGCTATACAGCATGTTCCCATCAGTTGTCTATCTTATACATAGTATCAATAATGTATATGTATCAATCCCAGTCTCTCAATTCCTCCCTTCCCTCCCCTTTCCCCCGGGTATCCATCCATTTATTCTCTAGGTCCACGTCTCTATTTCTGCTTTGCAAATAAGATCATCTATACCATTTCTCTATATTCCACATATACACATTATTATACAATATTTGCTTCTCTTTTTCTAACTTGCTTCACTCTAGGTCCATCCACATGTCTACAAATGACCCAATTTCATTCCTTTTTATGGCTGAGTGATATCCCATTATATGTATGTACCACATCTTTTTTATCTATTTTTCCGTCGATGGGCATTTAGGTTGTATCCATGTCCTGGCTATTGTAAATAGTGCTGCTATAAACATTGGAGTGCATTTTGAATTATGGTTTTCTCTGCAACCCAGTGAGAGTTTAACTGGAAAAAAGCGTGACACTTTTTATGAAAAGCAAAAAAAGAAAACAACAACAACAAAAACCCCACCAACATTCAAGGCTGGATAAAGACTAGAAATGGAACAGCGAAATATCTGAAAGCTCCTGTCAGGTATTGGAAATGCTCTCTTAATGTCATGAGGTAGACTCAAAGCCAACAACTTCTCCAGGACCCAAAGCTTCAGAACATGATGTGAGCAGCGGGGACTTCTCAGCTGGCAACAGCACTAGTTTCCTCTCTGGGGTAAAATCAATAGCCAAGACAGCCTGCTCTCAATTATCTGCCTTGTGGCTTGTCTGAGATGGGGCGACTTCAAGGTGAGGGAGAGGGAGACTGGACACAGGGGATGGAGTGAAGAAGGCCCTGACTAGCAGCTGGCGGAGCTGGGAGAAACCATGACACTTGTCTGTGCCTGTTCCTTTTATCTACTGCTGTGTAACAAACCGCCCCCCAAAATGCAGGGGCCTCAAACTATTTCCATTTCTCATGGTTTCTGGGCTCAGCGGGGCAGCACTTCCTTTGGGTCTCTCCTGCAGTGGCCTTCAGGTGGAAGCAGGAGCTGTAGTCATCTGAAGGCTTGACCAGCCTGGGCGTCCAAAAGGATTTCTTCATGCATGTGTCAGGCACCCAGGCCCAGATGGTAGGAACAGCTCGGGGCCACCTCCACACGTTCTTGCTATGCGGTAGCTTGGGTTGCCTCACAGCATGGCGGTCTCACAGCAGTGGACTGCTTACACCCATAGCAGCTTTCTGCAGATCATGCGTTTCCAGAGTCCGAGACAGAAGCTGCAAGGCTCTCTATGGCTTGGCCTCAGAAGCTACACAGTGTTACTTCCACTGACTCTAATGCTTAAAAACCCCAGCCCAGATTCCGTGCCGGAAAGACTACACCAGGGTGTGAATTCTGGGAGATGAGGTTCATGGCAGGGAGGCAGGAGGGCAGGGGGGCCGGGGAGGGGGCATTTTGGGAGAACTAGCTACCGGAATATTCTTTCTGTGTGGCTGGGGCTGGCATGGGACAACACTCGCCTCGGGTGAGGGGTGGGGGGAAGGTTGCCTATCAGCCCAGCTTCCAGACAGAGCAGCAGCAGAGTGGCGAGCACAGCCGCTGTGCTCACTGATGCAGACGATACCCTCAGAACCTCAGAGGATAGGGCTATGTGGAACAAAGAAACCTGGGTCCTAATTCTGGCTCTGGCTCCCTCTGGCTGTGTGTCTCTGGGCAATTCCCCAGACCTCTCTGGGCACGGGTTTCCTCACCTTAAAACTGAGGAAGTTGGATGAGATCACTCAGAGTTTCCTCTTACCTCTAAGTTAAGGAATAGAACATGTTATGTGAGTTCATGACAGAGCTCAAGTCTCTCTTAAGAGGCGAGGAGCCAGAGTCCCAGAGCCATTGCTAGAACAGGCATGAAATCTAGAGGTGCCAAGTTAGCAGCCACCAATCTTCCCACCTTTCTGCAGCAACAAAATCCAGGTGGCTAACTGGTACGTCGTATTCCAGGGGCCCTACACCTCCCTTCCTGACTGTATGCACGTGTGCCTATGTAGATATGTACATGTGTGTATACTTGTTCTTGTATGTTCTTGTGGGGGTGTAAATGTCAGGCAAGTGTCCCACTACACATTGTTTCTGCTCAAGAAAAGACTGCCAAATGGGTAGTTTATACTGGAAACAGCCCCACTATTTATATAACGATGTGTTGTATGGCCTTTTAATTTAGCTCTCATTCCAAATGCATGACACATCCTTTTGACACCTTGAAGAAATGTTTCTCAGATGGCAAGCTGGGCACGGCTGCTCCAGGCTGCAAAAGGAAAACACACAACCCTGAAAATTAAAAGTGATTTAGGTCCTCTTAGGAAATGCCTCGCTTCAGGCTACTTGATGTGGTCATTTATTAAGTGACTTAATCAGGAAAGTAACGTAATCTCAGAGTAATTAAGTCCCTTTCTGGGCACTCCTGGATCCTCCCAATGGTTAAGAGGGCAATGCGTTCATCATGGGACTATCAGAAGAGCACTGTTTCCTAGGGCTGAGGGATGGTTAGCCATTCGGCCAGGGCATCTTTGTGTTTCCCAGAAATGTCCCTTAAATCACTGACTCTGGGAAACTTCCCTTTGATTGAATTCAAGCAGTTTTGAACGTGGTCTCCATTGCCCTATAGTGGGATGAGTGAAGGTTATAGAATCATAGCCCATTAGAATCTGCAGAATCTCAAAACTCTCTTAGTCCAAGCTTAACATCTCTCTGCCAAGGAAACAAGCAGAATGATAGTGCCCAAGGCCATGCATCTTATCTCTGCAGAGCTGAGACCAGCACCCAGGTCTTCTTTCATGCAGTTCAAGGTGCTTGGCTAAACTAGAAGAGAAAGGGACTCTCTGAGACTCTGTTGGGATAGTGGAGTGTCCAAATAACCAGATGTGGCTCTGGTGATAAGCAGGGACAAAAGGACTCAATATTCCAGGAGAAGCATCCTGTGCAAAATGTGAACAGTTAAGTGAATGCTCGGGGAGAGAATTCATTCAAAAATATTTGTTGAGGGCCTACTGTGTGCCAGGAACTACTCTAGAAACCAGGAATACAGCAGAGAATAGAGTCTCTGGCCTAGTGAGGGAGGTGGGGAGGAAGGCAGAGGATAAGAGAATGAGTGGATGGATCGATGGATGGATGGGTAATTATTGGATGGAAGGATAAATGGATAATAAGTGAATGGATGGGTGGAAGGTTGCTACATTTAGAAAGATAGGAGAGACATAGCTCAGGAATAAGTTAGGGCCTAGATGCAGAAACCTGGAGTCCCACCCTTCCTTGCAAGCCTGCAACACTGCCAGAATCAACTCTCTTCCTCAAAACAGCTTCAATGAATATCCAGTCCTTTATCATCCACACCCTACCTCACATAGCCTATGCTGCTCCAATATTTGCCTTTTACTTCGATCCTGGTTAATCTCACCACAGTGGCCCCCGCCACCACTAGTCAAAACCCCTCCTGCTCCTGTGCTCAGGCTGACAACCCTTCCTAGAAAGCCCTCCCCTGTGCCTTCTGCCTCTTTGCCAACTCTCTGCCCCTCCATTTAGCACACTCTGCTCCCTCCAGGCCTCTCATCCTGGCCTGCCGGGGCACACACCTAAGCTCTTCTGGGAGGTGTGCTGTACCTGTTAGGCTAGGCTTGTCTCCCCCACCTCCAGCGTGATTGTCAGAGCATCACAAACAGGAACTGCCTTCCCCTTCAGGGTCCCCACAGACTGGAGCCTGTTGCTGGGCATACAGGACTTTAGGAATAACACAGACTCTGTACAAAGTGAATGGGAGGGGACCACAGGACAAGCACCTGCCTTGGGCTTACCCCTAGGAAACTCTTGAAACCTGGACTTTCTTCCTAGAAAGTTTCATTAAGCCTCACCCACACCCATATTCCCTGCAGTGTTTTCCTGGAGGCATCCCCTCAGAATCAGAACTGAGTTGAGGCCTAGTTTGCTGGGCAGGGATTAGGGGAATGGCTTCTTGGACTGTTTTACAACAAAAACTACTCTTCTGGTCTGGCCAGCGACTCAGCATCTTGGATTCCAAAAAAAAAAAAAAAAAGCCATTTCCATCCTGGCATGCAGGAAGCACAGAGGGTCCAGCTGACTTTGTGGAGCCACCGTGCCAGGCTCTGTGTCCAGCCGTGTGAAATCCGGGCACCTGGAATGTGAACAGCTCTGCCAACCTCCTGACCCGTCAGGAATGAGGAAAGAGCACCTCCTGTTGACGGGCCACCCCATTTTATAGATGGAAAATTGAGGCCTAAGCATATCAAAACCTCTTAAGGTTTCCCAGGTTGTTCCTCTTTCTCTCTAATGTCTGGCCAGGGCCTCTCTGAACAGGTGAAAGATGAAGAATTATCTCTTCAAAACAACTGCAACCCTGATATGAAGAATCCCTAAATATGCATCAGTTTCACAGGGGGCCAGTTTTTGTGTCTGTGGCATCTGTTGAGTCCTACACACCCCTTTTCAGAATAATATTTTCTAATACATAAAATAAAATATTCATGATTGCAAAGAAAACCAATTGTATTGAAGTAAAATTATAAAAATCATTTTTAAAGTGATATAGTAACAAATGTGTGTCTATTAACTTTTTAATTATTTTTTTTTACTTTATTTACTTATTTATTTATTGGCTGTGTTGGGTCTTCCTTGCTGCACGGGGGCTTTTTCTAGTTGTGGAGAGCAGGGGCTACTCTCAGTTGAGGTCTGCGGGCTTCTCATTGCAGTGGCTTCTAGGCACGTGGGCTTCAGTAGTTGTGGCACGTGGGCTCAGTAGTTGTGGCTCACAGACTCTAGAGTGCAGGCTTAGTAGCTGTGGTGCTTCAGCTTAGTTACTCCACGACATGTGGGGTCTTCCCATACCAGGGCTCTGAACCCATGTACCCAGCATTGGCAGGCAGATTCGTAACCACTGTGCCACCAGGAAAGTCCCTTATTACATTTTAAACTGCAAGATCTAGTAGTAGGTCTAATCAGTTCCATAATTCCAAAGTATTGATGAATGTAAGTATTTCAAGGTGCCTGCACCAACTCTAAGGTGATAGGGAAACATCCGTGGTTTCTGCTGGTGAGGAAGTCACAGGTATCACCTAGTACTGCCATAATTGATGCTTACATTCTTGGAGGAGCGCTAAGTTTTAGTTAGAGGTTAGTGAAAATTAAGATGGAATTTTTTCCCATCGAAGTTCACAGACACTTTGAATGCTGTCCACCGGACCCCTTGGTTTGTATTTTCACAAATGTGAACTACTTAATGGTGGGATCTTAGACAAAAGTCTAACATCCTCCTACCCCAAACTTATGCCCAGCCCACTTCCAGACACTCAAGAAAATCTGTGCTGAATTGAATCAAATACTTCTCAGCCCTCCCACCATGGGCGGGGAGTTGGTAGCACCCTGTGCCCGTGCTTAGGTGTGAAAGCTTGGGCTCTTCTTACAGGGGCTTTATTTTCATTTGAATGTTTGGAAGCAGAGGAGGGTGTTAGATAACAGGCCCCGTGACTGCTGAGAAGGAGACCTTTGCAGCAGGAAACGATCAAGAACAGTTCATCCTTATGAAAATATCCTCCCTCTGACATCAGCCGGCTTGGGAGACGCGGGAGGGCGCAGTCGGAAATGAATCTCCATTCCAGAATGAGCCAATTATTTCAATGAGGCGCTTTCCCTCTTGCCCGGGCTATCGCTGAAGTAAAATACTAGTAAGGTGTTGCACTGGCTCGTCTTTGCATCCCAGCTCAGGTTGCCACCGGGACCGGCCTGGAGGAGGGGCGGGGAAAGGCGGGGCAGGGTGGGGCGTGGGGGGCGGCTACCCTTGCACAGCGCTCAGTCGTGCGGCCATCAATTAACGCGCCTGGCTTCTGGGCCGGTCTTCCAAGTTCCCCTCCTCCCTTTGGCTCCTGCCAAATCGGGGTCAGTGTATCGATATTAACTTAACAGGTATATTTGCTCAGAGAAACAACATAGGATAGCGATTACAGGCCCAGACTCTGCAAGCAGACCTTGGTTCAGCTCCCTCCTCCACCACTTCACTAATGTAACCTTCAGTGCATTGGGAGAACACATTTTATCATCTGTAAGATGGGCCTATTAATAGTATCCACCTCATAGAGCTGTCAGGAGTTTCGAAGCCCTGCTTCCAAAGTCCCTTGCTTAGTGTCTGCATAGCAGCACTCAATAAGAGATAGCTATTATTGATAAATTAACAAAAAAACTTTTTTTTTTTTTTTTAGTTTCTTCTGGGACAAGGCACTATGTTGGGTGTTGGACTATGTCCGTGACCACAGAAGGGCATGGGCTGCAAGGCAGACATTATTCAATCCAGATCATTTTGAACTGCTATTGGGGGGTGGAGGGGAGTGACTGGTATCTGAGGAAATGGCCCACATTCACTAAAGGCAAAAAATGGTACCTGCCCTTGATGAGAAGGGAGACCCTCTGCAGGATGTGGGATGGGGTGAGTGAGTGCAAAGATTCTTCCACTCTTTTGCTTGTCAGGCTAGCGGCTGTGAAGGGAGACAAAAGCTTTTTCCTTGACCCCCAAAGGGGTGCTAGAAACTCCAAGGAAGCATGAAGCCTCCAGCAGTTGGCTGTGCCCAGCAGCCCTTCCCCTGCTCACACCACAGATCCAGCCATGAGCTCAGGGCTGTGACTTCCTGCAAGAGAATGCCACCTTCTGTAGGTATGCGCGTATAAGCATTTCCTTGGAGAGAGGACTTTCGTGGCGTTTCCAATGGGGTCTATGACCCCCAAAGTTGAGAACCACTGCTCTTCAGATTAGCTTCATGCCATTTCGCATGGTTCTCAGACTACACTGTGAGCAACGACCCCCTCTCTGCAACAAGACTGCATTTGCCATCCCTGGCTGTCACCCCATAAGGCCATTGTGCATTGATGGATTCTGTATATTTCTACAGATTTTAACTTTTCCCAGAAATCTCACTCTATCACTTTGGAGAGTTGGAGGGATACAGGTGATGAACGTGAACCCTAGGAGGCTTTCCTAGGGGTAGCTAAGGTAGGTCAGGAAGGCAGCATCCATCCAGCACTCAGCCCTGCGCTCATCCAATGAGACTTTTTGAGTTTGTCCCACTCATGCTGTTCTCTCCACCCTAATTCTCCCTGTTGTTCAAGGCCCAGATGAAGAAGACCTTTTCAAAGAAGCCGTCCTTGCTCACCCAGTCATGCAATATTTCCTCCCTCTCGACCTCTGTGCCCCAGTCATGGTGAGAAGTCGTGGTGTGTGCTCTTGTTATCTCCTGCTTCACACTATTGGTTCTGTTGCCCAACTAGTCTATAAACTTCTAGGGAGCAGAACAGTGTCTTTCTCTTTTCTCCCCCTGACAGAGCCTAGCACAGATTTGGACATGCAGTAGAAGCACTTTCAATACTCCTTAGATCTGATACTTGAGGAAAATAAGTATGTTCATTGCACTGATTGGAACAGAATGAGATCGAATTGAATTGACTTGCTGATGGGCATTGTCAGTATTGATGTAGGTGACATTTGACCTTCTGGAAACATCTCGGATTAAATATTAGTTAGAAAAAACGCTAGTAGAAACGATGGATTCCTTAAGAATGGCCCCATCCCCAGCCACGTGCTAACTAGCCACAAAGTTTATAATGCATTGAGTGTACAAATTCTTCCAATTAAGAATGCTTGCTATTCAGAAGGGGAAAAGCTCAGTAACTGAATGTAATTACATTTCCTAGTTTCAACTCCTACCCCTCTTACCGCCTAAGTCTTCCTTCCCCCAAACCCCAAGTTACGAGTCAACTCTCATAGAGGGCTGGTTTGGGGGTGACCCAGAGGTATGAAGTGCATTGAGAGTGAAATGGTCCCCGTGGTTTCAAGAATTATTTCCTCATGTGAGCATGACTGTGTGCTATTCATCATTTCCTGTGAATATATGTGTGCTTGTGTGTGTCCATAAGTGTATGTACAAGGACAGGCATTTGTCTACATATACATTTCTTTATACGTGTGCATGCACCTTCCTGTTTGATTCTGTGTGTGTTGCGTGTGTGCACGCGCGAATTCTTCCATATAACCTTTAAACAAGGACCCTAAATTAAATTTCTGCTGAGGCTACAAAATGTATTGCTGAATATCCTTTGTGGGTTTAATTTCAGCCTTTCCCATAAAGAAATCTCATTTTATAAAGTGTTCATGGACTTCACAGTCTGAATCTGCTCTCTGACTATGCTTGTCTCACCCCCGGTGCCTTTTTCCTGGGTCTGCCCCAGTCCCAGCCCTGGGTCCAGCCCTCCCCTTTTTCTTACAGCCTCAGTTGAATACAAGGAACATTCACACACTCCTACTTCACCTTGCATCCACATTAGACTATTTCTGTTTACGCATAGCATTAACTTATTGTTTGAAATTACATATTTTTGCTTGTATGTTCTGTGTAGAAAGTTAGAGTGTATGTTCTTTGAAGAGGAAATGTGTCGGCTGGTAGTCCAATCTACTGAGAATCAAGAGCTCCAATAGCCCCTGTAAGTATTAATCAGATGCTGAAAGCATGGGGGAGGAGGAGGCTTGAGTTTCACAGCCATGGGTGTAGAGGACTACACACTGAGTTCACAGCTCATCAGAGACCCACCCACAGAAGGACCTGAACTTATAGGGTCAATGCTGGAAGACTGTGCCCAGTATGGCTGGGAATATATGTTCAATGGTATGTGATTTCCTGTCCCTAGACACCTCCACAGATATGAACATGTGTGCCTCTTTGTGTGTGTGTGTGTGTGTGTGCACGCACGTGTGTGTGTGTGTGCACGTACGATGGGCAACACCCCATGACCTCTGAGTTTTCAAACAAACCCAGAGGCTAGATGCTGACTTTGGCCAATACAGATTAACTAGAGAGCAAACTCAGCTTATGGAATCTGAAATAGTGAGTCCTGTGTAGTAAGAAGTTCAAAAGAGCACCTTCAAGACCCCAGATCATGCCAGCTCTAATGGGGGATCCACCATAGATTTACAAAGGCTTCACTATCCATCCATCTGCTGGGACGGGTGAAGGGTCTTTGGGATGCTGTACAGGATAGACTAGACTTTAAAAAGGAAGGGAGGGGGGGATTTCCCTGGTGGCACAGTGGTTAAGAATCTGCCTGCCAAGGCAGGAGACTTGGGTTCAATCCTTGGGCCAGAAAGATTCCCCATGCCACGGAGCAACTAAGCCCGTGCATCACAGCTACTGAGCCTGAGCTCTAGAGCCCGCGAGCCACAACTGTTGAGCCCATGTGCCACAGCTACTGAAGCCCACGTGCCTAGAGCCCGTGCTCTGCAGCAAGAGAAGTCACTGCAGTGAGAAGCCTGTGCACCGCAACGAAGAGCAGCCCCCCCTCGTCGTAACTAGAGAAAGCCCACGCACAGCAATGAAGACCCAATGCAGCCAATAAATAAATAAATTTATTGAAAAAAAAAAAGAAGAAGGGGTATGGTGGGAACGGAGGGTGGGAGGTGACTCGGGAAGATTTGTTTGTATCTACAGCCCTATGTCCATTCTGCAAGCTCTTCCTAAGCAGCGTTAATTCTGGCCAAATAAAGCTGTAACAATATTGAAATTTTACCAAATGTGGTAGGCTGCAGGCCATCTGTGACCCTGCTTCAGGCTGAGCTCCACTCCATCTTTTTCTTCCTGTGACATGGGCTGGAGCAGCCCCTATCTGGGGTACGAGGGCAAAAGATGTAAGAGTCCTGGTGGCACTTTGCAATGTCTATAGAAGCATCTGCCCATCCACTCACATTTTATTGGTCCAAGCCTGTCACACAGCCAAGCCCAGGATCAGTGAGGCATAAGTGGGTGGTGATGGGTTTCTATCACAGGAGTGGAAGAGTGCACGGAAATCACTCCAGATGGCCGAAGTCTTGAAAAAGAATTGGGCAGTATAGAGAAATAAGCTAGCTATACGTGCAAAGTCTGATGATAAAGGGCCTCAGAAGTCACTCTAAGGAGTCCGAATTTCATGAGGTTAATAGGTGCCATTAGAGGAATTTAAACACAGAGTGGGACCATCATATCTGGGCTCTAATTTGGTAGCTCTGGCTGATTTGTGATGGATGGAAAAGGCACCACATTGGGGAGTGGAGAGAATGGGAAAGCAAAGGAACTAATTTGTTTAATGCCTCTGTGTACCAGGCCCTAGACTTCGGACAGTAGAAGGCCAATCACCTCATTCTTCCACGGCCACCAGGCTCACAGTCCTTGCAGATTGGGCAGGATGCCATATAGTCCTTCCCACCCGCCAGCATCACTGATTGGAGTGGGAATCATCTGACCCAAGATGAGCCTATAAGATTCTCTTTCTCCCAAGAATTTGGAACAGGGGCAGAGATTTGGGAGTGCCTCCTGAGTGCCTAGAGCAGCGGGCACACTAAAGGCTAGGGAAGTATTAAAAGAAGAAGAAACAGAGAAAGCTGCTCTTCCAAGAAAGAACAAAGATTCTCAGAGAAAGGAGACCATTCTGCCACCCAGAGGGAGGAAAAGTGGCTGCCTTGATATCTAAATATTTTCCAGTTTCTGGTTCCACCCCTGTTAAGGACAATGGAGTCCCCTGCCTTTGAATCCATGTTAGCCCTGAATCCTTATAAGAAATTTATTATTTTATTTCCTCTGTTGGTCTGAGTGAATTTCTAAGCTTGCACATCAAAGTACCTTACCTAAGACACTTTAATTCTCTGAGTCCCCCAAGCTCAGCCCAGGCATAATGGGGGCCATAAGTACATACCTGACTTTACCAGCTTGGGGCTGAGGCTACCGATGTACAGCTTGCCCTGGTCACAGTGGACTCCTGCCCTGCAGGGGCTGACAGGGAGCAAAGGCCACAAACCCCAGAGCCTAGAGGCTGAAACCTGAGGCGGGCAGTGCTGGCTTTTCCTTGAGCCTAGCCCTATCTTCCTGACACCTGCAGGGAACTCTAACCACTGGGAGCTGGAAGTGCCCAGGGAACCTGAGCTCAGAGAGAAGTAAGGCTTGGGGCTGAGGGAGGAGAGTTTGGTGGAAAAGCGCTCAGTGAAGCAGGTCAGAGAATAGACTCTGCAGCCAAATGGCCTGTATTCAAGAATTCGGGTCTGCCATAGCTGCTGGACTTGTACTTAACCTCTCTGAGCCTCAGTGCCACCACCTGCAAAATGGAGCAGTTAATTATGCCTGGCTTATGGAGGTGTTTTGAGATTATGTGAGATGGCACAATGCCTAGCACACAGGCCTTCAGGAAATTCTTCCTATTATTACCTTTGCTGTTACAAAGGAACTAAAAGCAGTAAGGCTCATGGCTGATAGTGTGGACTTTCGCCTTAAGAACTAAAGTTTCAGAGGCTCTTTACCAGCCATATGACCTTGGTCAAGCTGCTTAACTTCTGAACCTATCTCCTCATCTGTAAATGCTAATAATACAGGATTTTGGTGCCTTTATAGGATTATGGTACCCACTCTGCATAAGTATACTGCTTTGTACATAGAAGATACACTATGAGTGGAAGACATCTGAACAAATACACCTGGCTCTATCTCAAGACACAGGGGGCTGACAAGGAAGGAGTTAGGGAGCCGAGGGGAGTTGCTCCGTTTACTATAGATCACAACACACAATCCACACCCGCCTATGGAGCTTTCAGTGTGAGTCCTGCTTTGTCCTCAATGCTGAGAGCAAACACAACAGGGGGAGAAGCCTTGGTCTCCACCCCAAAGGAACATGCAATGTCACGCCCGTATGCAGCTGTCTTTTGCTTTGAGAATCGTCTTAATGAGACCACAATCCTGGAAACACCATAAGATAATGCAAAACATTATGGCAGCTGAAGTTCTCCTGTTCCCCTCCAAACAGGGACCCAGCCTTTTCACATGCTTAGCTCATTTCCTCTTCCCCAGCCCCTGGGAGAAAAGGTGTTTGTTACCCCTGCTTTTTATTCTCCCTAGACTGGGAAACTGACTCCATAAGATTGAGTAGCTTGGTTACACGAAGTGGCAGAGGCAGGATTTAACCCAGATAGCCTGACACCAAAGCCCACACCCCCTCCAAGGCTGCCGTGGATGGTGAACTGCAGAGACGAAGGGAGTCTCACGTGTACAAGCTCCTGTCTTTCCAACTGCTCTGGGACCTCCCGTCACACACCCGAGCACTTCCCACAGTGCCTAGTCTGGGCCTGGGAAACAAGAGGGGCTTAATAATATTTGTCACCTGGAAATTAAATCTGCCTTTTGACACAAGTCAGGTGCTTTCTGGAATCACAGTAATTGTATGCAGTTGTGTAAACACACCATCCCATCACATCCCGATGACAACAGCCTCAGTTATTGAGCACCTATGTTCAACCAGATGTTTCACAAACTTTATCTCCAATCTCCAATGCAACTCTATTCAATAAGCAAACGCTGAATGCTTATTGTTTGCCAAGCACTGCTTCTTATCCTCATTTTATACATAAACAAAATAAGGCTCCAAGACTGAGTGACTTACTAAAGTGATGGGTCTAGACCAAGGACCCAGGTCTGTCTGCTGCCAAAGCCCACATCCTCTGCCCCATCCAGCCTACCTGCTCCACATGTGAGCGTTTACTAACAGTGCAACTGGATTAGAATGGCTGGAACAAAGACGGTAATTGCCAGAGGGCCAACCACACCTGTCACCACAAACCAGAATGCCATGGTACTACCCGAGGACATCTATTAGAGCCTTACATTGACCTGGTCCCTCTGCAGCGGCCTCGTTCACGCGTTTCCCTGAGCTACATGCCTCCCGCCGGCAGGGCTGTATCTTGTTTCTACCTGCTTTATTACAGCATTCTCACAGCACTGTGCATAAATTAATCAGCACAGATTCTTCTATAAGAAACAGCCACTGGATTTTAGCCTTAATTCACAGAGACAACAAAATAACATATTGGATTTCCAAGTGAAGAATAATCTTGGCTTTTTCCAGGTTCCCTTTGCAAATGCAGAACTTGGTGGAAACCCCTGTGTGGCGGGGGGTGGGAGTGCCCTCTGGCCCAGGTGATACCCAAGTCAGGAGAGCCAAGAGCAGTCACCAGCCAGGGGGAGGGGTGTCGCTGATGAGTGGGACTGATGCATTGTAATTAATGGTAATAAAAATAGATACTGCAGTGAGAGAGAAGTGCCAAGCCAGGAATCCCTACTCTCAGATAGAATTTCTCACAGGTAATGGAAACAAGAAAAAAAAAAGTCACTTCTTACAGGAAACCTGATCTACACGTTGCCTACAGAGGATTTTTGTAAAGTAACTAAGGAAATGCAACTAAAGACAGCAGCTCCACAAAAATTAGAATAACTCTACTTGGAAAACCTTCTTTCCTGCAGCCCAAGGCAACCTGGTAACGCTATAAGAGCAGCGTGCTAGGTCTGTAGCTTCTGCGTAGCTCTGCGGAGACTCCAGCACCTAGTACTTCTGGTTGGAGAAAGCCCTCACAGCTCTGAGTCTTCCCCTGCGAAGAAAGGAGGGCAAGAAGGGGGCTGGGAGCGAAGCACAGGAGGAAAGAGGAGGAAGAGGGCCATTCTCTTATTGGCCTGGTACTTCCCAGTTGTTGCTGTCAGTCAAATCCTATTGGTCATTCAGGCATCCATTCGAACATTTCCTGGACGCCCACTGTGTGCCAGGCAGATCCAGAGTCTCCAGGGGGAACATGCGAGGGTGAAAAGCCGGTGACTGTCCCCCAAGGATCGTGGGATCAGACCCTGGCAATCTAGTGCGCCTCGGGACGACTGTGTGTCTGTCTCCAAGGGAGCACGCGCCCCACTTCTCGTGTCCTCTCTGCCTGTGCGTCCGGTTAGTGCTGGGGGGCGGTGAGCAAGGAGGACCCGGCGGGCCCTCCGGGCGCCCTCTCCCTGCTCGGTTAGAGGCCTTCGGGAAACCGAGCACCGACCCACAGACCCGGACTCTGGGGCCCGCCGCGTGGGGGCGCTCGCGGGCAGACCCGGCTGCAAGCAAGGCCGGGGTGCACAGGCCCTGCGCGGCTCCGCGGAAAAAGCCCGGCGGCGGACTTCGGCGGCTTCCTGACCCCCGAAGCCAAGAACCTGGCCCCCCCTCCCGAAGGCGGGACCCCCCGCGACCGCGCCCCGCAGTCCCCAACCCCTTCCCAGGCTGAGGCGCCCGGCGCGCCCTGCCAGCCCGGGAGGGAGCGCGACGCGGGCAGGAAGGGCTCCGGGACTGAGCCGTGACCGCGGGCGGGGACGCAAGGCGGTGAGTCGGGCCGAGCGTCGTAGGCAGGCGGGCAGCGTCCGGGGCCCGGGGCCCCGTCTCAAGGCCCGCTCGGCCCTGGCGCCGCCCGGGGCCGACTCCCCGGCTTGCCGGCCTCCAGCCCGGCCTCCAGCCCTAAGTTCTCCCTCTTTTCGTTTGAACAAGATCCCCTGTGAGCCGGCGGCCTCCAAACCGTTTGCTCGTGAGGGCGCTCCAGGCCGCCGCGCGGGTCCGGAGCAAAAGGCCCGCAGGGCGGAGGGGCAGCGGCTGTCCCCGCGGGACCCCGCTGCTCCGGCCCTCGGGGGCCCGGGACCGTGCCAGCCACGTGCGGCGCAGGCGACGCCCCGTTTCGCGCTGTTTCCCGAGGGCGGCCATCCAGAGCCCGGTGCCCTGCATCTCCTCCCGGGCTCGGGGCGCCGCGGGAACCGTCTTCAAAAGCAGAGAATTCCTACGAGCGGACTTCCCCCGCCCAGACCTGCCCCAAACGTCCGCCAGCACAGAGAACCGTGCGATGCGGGGGTGCTGCAGACGCCAGGGGGCAGGCGGCCGGGCGGTGGCAGGAGCCCGCTTTCAACGAAACGCGAGCGAGGCCCATGCAGGAGGCCGGGAAGGGGCGAGTGTGCGCGGGAGCAGGGCTCTGCGGCCGGCCCGCCCCGGGCTTCGGGTGGTTGCCCCCTGCTTCCCCACGCCCGGGCCCGGATGCCCCAGAGATACAGAGCCTCGGGGAGGGCCTGAGGCGGGCGGCACCGGGGCCAGAGTCTGCCCAGGGGATTTCTTCAGTCTGAACAGGCTGGAAGAATAAAGGAAACGGAAAGGAAAGGAAAGGAAAAGAAAGGAAGGGAAAGGAAAGGAAAGGAAAATAGTTCTGGTCCTCTGGTTTGGCACGGAGCCCACCTCCGTCTCTTTTGGAGTTGGAAATAGCCGGCTAGCAGCTCCTTCTTTCCGAAAAGCCCCAACCCAAAGTCAAGGAAACCCTTGGGAGGCTGGTTCCGCTGCTTTCTGCCTTTCTTCAGAAGTCCTGAGGTTGCGCCATGTACCACCCCTGGGATGGGCAGTGGGTGCCATCTATGGGTGCCCAGCCCCAGATTGTCCCTGACCAAGAGTCAGGGGCAAAGGCATGCAGTCAGTGTGGTTTCATTAAAGCTCACCCATCCATCCCTGCTGCTGCTGCCTTTTAGGAAGTCTGTCCCAAAGGACTCCTGGCCCACCTTGAAGGTGAAAGGAGACATTTCAATAAGGCCCAAATTTCCACAGGTCTACAAAAGTTTTCTCCTCCCCAGCCATGGAGCTTCTCCTATTTGTGCAGTATGTCTTAGGGGAGGGATAGATTGCATATTCCATAGATTCCTTGCATTGGGGTGGGGTAGACCCATGGTGTCTGGCACCCTCAGGCCTCTCCAGCAGCTGCTCTGAGCACTGGAACCTGGGGCTGAGATTGCCTTAGAGTCAGGCTGGCATCTATCAAATCCTGGAGGACCCAAGCACCTGCCAAGTGCTCTGTCCTGTGGCAAAGGCTGTCAGGAAGGGGGCTAGTCATAGGGGGTGCTGCCAAGTGTAAAGAGACCCTAGCTGAGCTCCGAGCCTTTTTTAGGGCAGGTGCTCAGCTGCCTCTGCTGGCAAGAGGTTCTAGCCCAAACCTGCTAGAACCGGTGTCCTACACATATGGGGGAAGGGGAGAATGAGTGGCATATAGACACACCCATGTGTTGGGCAATGATGTTACAGGTTTGCTGTGCTTGCTCTTTTCATATGGTGTACACTATGTTATCCAAGATGGTGGTGCCACATGTGTTCTCCTGTCAGGTCTGACCCTTGGGCTCAGCACCCAGAGGCCACAAAGAGAGCAACACTAGAAGGGACAGTAAGTCTGAAGCTCCAGAAAATCTGCCTTAGCTGAACATGGACAGGACCCAGTCCTGAAGGAAGTTCAATCTTGAAGCTCCAAGGGTCCAGGGAGGGGCATATTCCCAGTGGAAGCTGTGGCTGAGGTTGCAGTTTACTCACTTTTCTAAAGGGTAGTATGCTTAGACTCACTCCAGCAACAGAGACATGAAAGATCACGCAGGCCTCATCTAATAGAGAGAATGAGGTGGAGACCATAAACTGGCCCAGAGTCTCACACCAGGAAGTTATTGCCCAGTCCCACTCAGCTGCACCAGCCTAGGGTGCTCCGCCACAGTTAGGACCTGATCTTGCCAAGATGTAAGACAGCCACAGACCTGCCTGCCAGTCATTAAGCACGTGGCTGAGGAGGAGGTCTTGGAAAGAGTAGGTTGCCCTTCCTTGGGACCAGTAAGGCGGGCTCTGAACCTCACTGCAGCCAAGGGTAAGTACTTCCCCATGTCTTCCGGAATCCTCTAAGCCCGACTCTGGGGCGAACTCTGAATGGCAACACACAGAACTCTGGATAAAGTGGCCTGGACACAGCAGGGCTCCTCCCAGCAGACTAAGGCAGGCTCTGAACATGCCACCTGAGATTCTACAGGGAGCTGTCCCTGCCACTGGCTTGGAACATACTTTGATAACACGGTGGTCTCAGTATACCTGGACAGGCCCTCAGAGGCAAACGTCTTAGGGAGAATCCCAGGGTTTCACTCTTTCATGCCCACAAGTCCCCCAGAAGACTTCCAGAATGCTAGAGCAGGAGGGAAACTTTGGGAAATGTTACTAAGGGTTAGAGGAAGAAATAGGAGCCTTGCTCAGAAACACCAAGCAAGGTCAAAACTTGAACCCAGGGTTCTGGGTCCCCATTCCGGTGCTCCTAGCATAAACTTCTGAGTAAATTTAAAGGGGGTAGGAACCAAGAAGTGTGGCCTAGATACAGATTCCACAGTCCTAAGCTGAAGGCAGAGCCGGGGATCTGTTTTGGCTTGAGTCCTGGTACTGGGAGCCAGCAAGGCTCCAGCCTGCAACAGCTCAGAGCCAAGAGGGGAACCGGAGGTGGAAAGGACCAGTCGGGGAAGGAGCTAACCCCCCGGCTTTTCAAATCCGTAGAAACCGCCGCAACACCCCCTCTTCCACTCCAGCTCTCCCACCTACTCGTCTGCCCTTCTCCCAGAGAACCAGCACCACGTGTTTACACTCGCTGGCTGACAAAGAAGCAAAAATCAAGATTCCCTTTTTAAGCCCCTCATTCCGGAGCTTGGTGACCCGGTTCTCATGTTGGAATTGGCCAGAGCCGAGTCGGAGATGAGAGGCCGGAAGGTGGGGGATCTTGCCTCCACCCTGTCCTCCCCGACCACCCACCGGAGAAGGGCCAAGACCATCCTAGATTCCCTGCCCTCTCCTCCCTGCGGGCAGACCACCGGCGCTGCCCACCGTAGTCAACTTCCGTAAAGGCCACACGGAAGTGCGGGGCGCTTCTTGGGCCTTGGGACCCGTAGGGTTAAGTCTGAGTCCCCGCCCAGCGAGGAGCAGAGAGCTTTCAGCCGGGAGGTACCGGCCGCGGGGCAGCCGGCCCGGTTAGGAGAAGGAGGAAAAGCGGGATCCTCCAAGAAGTAGATTCTCAAGCGTCCTCTTGTAGCCACTGCCAAATTTTCCCCAGCTCTCTCTCTTACTCCCTCCTCCTTTCCCTCGCGGACCGCCCGGGTCCTGGGCTCCTAGGATGGGGGTGGGGCACTGTCAACAGGAAAAGCCAAATCTTTAAGTTGCCCTAGCGCGTCCAAACTCTCCCGCCCCACTGGTCGGCTCCTGGGCAGAATCCTTCCGGCAAACAGCAGCCCTGGGAGCGGCGTGATGACCCGAGGGACATCCGGCGGGGCCTTGCAAAAAGCTGCCCAAACTTTCTTCCCTCTCGTGGCTCCCTCCACGCCACTCCCCCCCTTCTTCCCGGCACCCCCTCAAACAGCCCTCCTCCTTCTCTTCTCCCCTCTTCCCTCCCCACCTCGATCCTCCCCTTTTCTTCTCCGCGCGTCCCCACTCCGCCCCCCCCCCCCCCCGCGTCCAGCTCCTCCCGTGCTCTTTGGGCGTCCGCCCCGTCAATCACCGCCGCCTGCCCCTGCCCGGCCCTCTCCGCCTCCCAGGCTCTCGGAGCGGTTCCGGCTCCCTTCTCCGGCTGCCCTACGCTTTGCGCGGAGCCCGGCGATCTGTCAGCGGAGCCGGCTGGGGGGAGCCTCGTGGCCCGCCGGGGCTCGGGTTACCAGTGACTGACAGCGTCTCCATGGCGAATAATTTGACTCCGACTATTGTCTGGCGCGGGCAGGCCTCGGGTCAGATAACCAGACCAATCAGGGCGCGGGCCGCCGCGCCTCATGCCCGCTTAGAATAATATTATTAAAAAAGCAGCGAGGGAGCTAGACGGGAGGGAGAGCGAGCGAGAAGCGAACGAGGGAGCGGCTGGCTGGCGGGCTGGCGGGCGGGCGGGCGGGCGGGAGGGCGCGGAGCATGCGGAGCGGCGCCCCGGGCGGCCCCCGGGCTTGGACGAGGGCGCAGGCGAGGTGCGCGGGCGGCGGGGGCGCGGAGCGGCGCGGGACCCGCGGCCGGCGCGGGGACGTACTGCAGTGACTGGGAGTTCGCCGGGAGCCAGCGCCAGGCCAGGGGTCCCCCCGCCCGCCTTTTGGCCGGGACGGTCGGGCGGGGAGGTGCCCATGCCGGACGGCGCGGCGCGCTGAGGGCGCGCGCGGACGGACGGCGCGGGCTCAGCCGGCACCATGTCCATGCTACCCACCTTCGGCTTCACACAGGAGCAAGTGGCGTGCGTGTGCGAGGTGCTGCAGCAGGGCGGCAACATCGAGCGGCTGGGCCGCTTCCTGTGGTCGCTGCCCGCCTGCGAGCACCTCCACAAGAATGAAAGCGTGCTCAAGGCCAAGGCGGTGGTGGCCTTCCACCGCGGCAACTTCCGCGAGCTCTACAAGATCCTGGAGAGCCACCAGTTCTCGCCGCACAACCATGCCAAGCTGCAGCAGCTGTGGCTCAAGGCGCACTACATCGAGGCGGAGAAGCTGCGCGGCCGGCCCCTGGGCGCGGTGGGCAAGTACCGCGTGCGCCGCAAGTTTCCGCTGCCGCGCTCCATCTGGGACGGCGAGGAGACCAGCTACTGCTTCAAGGAAAAGAGTCGCAGCGTGCTGCGCGAGTGGTACGCTCACAACCCCTACCCCTCACCCCGCGAGAAGCGCGAGCTGGCCGAGGCCACGGGCCTCACCACCACGCAGGTCAGCAACTGGTTCAAGAACCGGCGGCAGCGCGACCGGGCAGCCGAGGCCAAGGAAAGGTATGAGTAAGTAGAGCTTCGGCGCCAGCTACCCCGGGCTCCAGGGAGGGGGTCCCAGGGCGTCCGCTCAGCCCCTGGAGAGGCCTAAGCCGACCCCTCTAGTCGCAGCCGGGGCCCTGCTGCAGCCTGGCCTGACCCGGAAGGCGCTTGCGGGAGACCAGATCAGAAATTTGTCCAAAGCGGGCAAAGCAATCGGGAAGTTGTCAGCTAACTCCCTGGTCGCTGATGAGCAAACGTGGAGAAGCAGCGAGCTTCGGGGCAAAGGCAAGACGGTAGGCCCGGATTCCAGGCAAGGGGGACACAGCAGGCAGGGCCTGTTAGTCCTCCGAAGGTCGGAGGACAGAGGGTTTTGTCGAGGACTATGGGGTTGCGGGTTTTAGACCGCCTGTGAGAATTCACCAGCACTTCCCAGAACTTCCCGTCTGCCTCACTCAGCTCCATGCTTTGTGATTAGGAGTCAGGACTGGGATTGGAATTTTACTGATATGACCTGGATATGGAGAGGCCTGGAAGAATTTTCCTTGTCTGTATAGGGAAGTGAATAGGCAAAGTCTTTTATCCCGCACTGAAAGGACCAAGAAGTGAAAGGCTTGGGGAGGAAGTGTCAGCTCTAGGAGAGAAGAGAAACACATGTCCCTTTTTCTGCCTTGTTGGACCCAGCAGCCCTTTCCTAGCCTGCCAAGGCCTTAGCTCCTCTCTCCAGAGGCTCTGCCCTCCTTGGCGGGTAGGTCGGTAGCTCTGGGGTGAGCTGAGAGCAGCAGAAGGGCTGGAAGTTGCTTGTCCTCTGGGAAAACCAGGACTTCCTGAACTGGCCTTGCAGTTGACCATGAGGCCCTTGTGGCTTTGGCCCCTCCGAACCCCAAATCTGGAGGGGGAGATGGGAGAGAAACCGATTGTGGGAACAGAATCCAGCCTGAGTGTAACAGCAAAACAAGACACCTGGGGTCTGTGGTATGGGGTGTGTGCAGCCCAGAGTGAATGGTCAGGGTCAGAGTGGGGGTGCTGAACAGTGAAATCAGAGGTGGGGGGGGGTGCTTCAGGCTGACCCTGGTCTTTAAGACCATGGGGTTGGGGTATCCAGAGTTGTAAGGACTCAGCTGCCAGCCCTGTGGGAAGTTCCCTTCCATGAAAACAGAAAGAAAAAGCCCTGGGAAGCCAGTAAAGAGAGAATCTACCCAAGAATTCAAATCTCCAAATCTGGGCAGGGGCTGTCGGTCAAAGGCAGGGCAGGAGGTCGGTTCTCCCTGCTGAGGTCCCCCTCCACCCAGACTGGCATGCATCCAGAATCCTGAAGAACTAAGTTCTCAGGCCAGGCCCCAGGTGAAGGCTGAAGAGTCCCTCAGTTTCTGGTATGGTGGAAAAGTCTAGGCCAGGATTAGCAATCCCTTTTGTTCTTTCTTCTCCCTTCTCCCTGAAGCTGCCCTCCACACCCCCAGCTTCAGGCCCCCAGCTGAAGTTTCTGCTGTGCCACCAGGGAAAGGGAGTCCTGCATCTTTAGGGCCTCGTTCCTAGGCCCAGCAAGGAAAACCCTAACAAGGCCTGCCGGTTTGGAACTAGAGGGAAAAGACCCTTAGCTCCAGGAACCTGTCCCTCAGGCAGGGTTTTCCCTCAAGCAGAGAAAAGCAAAGGGAGGTGAAGAGCTGTGAGAAACCCAACTTCGAGTGGACCCTCAGCCTAGAATCTAGGGTCCCTAGCTCTCCTGGCCCCACTTCTCCGCAACAAACCCCGGCTTGAGGAGCCAAGAGTGATCTGAAAATCCACGCATCTTCTCTTCCTCCCTGTTCCTCTCCTCTGCAACTCCACTGAACCCTGCTCCCCTGCCGCACTGCTCTGGAAAAGAATAGTTAGCCACTCAGTGGGGGTGGGCAGGGAGGGCAGAACACGCGGAGAGCAGAAAGATATTCGTGAGATTAAGAGCAGGAGAAGTGGGGAGATAGAAACGATACAGGGAGAAGGTATAAGAGAGAGAAATCGGGTCTGGAGAGACTGAAAGAACCAGACCTCAAGCTTGGCCGAGAAAAATGATAGACACCGAAAACCCCCGCAGGCAACGCGCGGCGGCTCTGGCTCCCGGCGACGCGGCGCCGGGCGGCCTCGGTTTCCCCGCTGACGCGGCTGCTTTGCTCCTGCACTTGCAGGGAGAACAGCGAGAACTCCAACTCCAACAGCCACAACCCGCTGGCTGCGTCGCTGAACGGAAGCGGCAAGTCCGTGCTAGGCAGCTCAGAGGACGAGAAGACGCCGTCGGGGACGCCAGACCACCCGTCGTCCAGCCCCGCGCTGCTGCTCAGCCCGCCGCCGCCCCCCGGGCTGCCGTCCCTGCACAGCCTGGGCCACCCTCCGGGCCCCAGCGCCGTGCCCGTGCCCGTGCCGGGCGCAGGCGGCGCCGACCCACTGCAACATCACCACGGCCTGCAGGACTCCATCCTCAACCCCATGTCGGCCAACCTCGTGGACCTGGGCTCCTAGAGCCCCGCCTGCCTCTGCGCGCTTGCCTTCCGGGCTGGGCGCTCGGGACCTGAGAGGGACCGTGTCCGGAGGGCGCCCCGCTCCGGCGGCCCCACCAGGTACTGAAAGACCCGCGCGCTGAGCGGGCAGAATTGCCGGCCCGAGCAGGGCGGATGGCTCTCTGGTTTAGTCTCTGTTCGGGATTTATTTTCAACAAGTTGCTCTGGAGATCCTTTGGAGGCCTGGGACCGGGTCTTGAACCAGGGAAGGGAATAAATTATACACCATGCTCCTATTCTCTCTTCCGCTCCCTTCTCTCTCTTCCCTTGCCTTCCTTGCCCTTTCTTCCCCTTCCTTCTCTTCTCTCTTCTCCTTGCCCTTTCTTCTTCTTTCCCCTTTTCACTGTCTCTGTTTCCGTCTATACTTCTGGCTTGCCACCTCTTGCTGGGTTTCTATTACTCTATCTCCGTTTTTCTGTTTTTCTTTTCTTTTCCTCCGCCAGCCTCTTGCACCTCGCGGGCTGTACCCCTCGGCCTTTCTCCTGGTGCCTGGCGGTCTGTTCGCCCTCCCCCGTTCCTCACTTTACTGGAGTGGGAGGGGGAAGAGCAAAGACAAGACAGGGCCTTTGAACCCGGGCTTTCTCCAGAGGCCCTCCCCCGGGGTCAGCTGGGAGCTGCAGGTGTAGCTTTGCCTGGTAACTTAAGTGAAAGAAAAGGGAGGCGCGGAACCCCTTGAACGCCGCTTTGCCTCTTGCGCCTCTGTCTTGGTGAGGTCTCGCCACGCGCCCTCCTCCTCCTCCTGGGACTGTGGCCACCGAGCTCCTGGTAGACCCTGCCTCCCCTCCCGAGCCGCGGACTTGCCGTCTCCCTGTCGTGCCCTCCTGTGAATGTTCTTCGGGAAATATTTCTGCTTTTATTTTATAATAAAATTAGAAATCATAAATATATATATATATATGGATATATACCACGAGGCCCGTGAGTCGGGAGTGCAGCTGTGTCTGATTTCCCTACAGGGACTCGACACCCCGGGTGGACCGTTTTGGGCAGCGAAGCCCCGTGAGTCCCGGAAACCGGGAGGCGCCTTCCCACACACACAACGTGTATGAGTCAAAAGGTGAAGGGACTGAATACTTTGAAACCTCCTGCCCCAAAGCCCTCTGTCCCCTTTCTTGTCCGGGAAGCTCCCTGCAGGAGCGAGGAGGGGACCTGTTCCTCTTGGGGACTCCTCTCCCCCCACCAGCCGAGCAGTGCCCTCACCTGCCTCTTTCTTTACCTGGGAATGGGGGTAGGAAACGAGAGGCTGTGTGCGGAAGGTGGGTAGTGTGTTTGGAGATGCCAAGGATGGGGAACAAGTCGGGCCTGGAGGATCCCTGAAGGGTAGACTCCTTAGCGGTGGTCGCAATCCCCAGAACCAGGCGAGACGCACTGGGCAGATTCTCTGGCCGAAAGGGCAGCCGCTGGTCCAGTCGCGAAGCCCGGGCCGTGCCTGTGGCCGTGGAGCAAAGGTCTTTACGCTCAGAAACCTGCTGGCTTGGCGTGGAGATGAAGGGGCTTGGGGAGAAGGGAAGTCCGGGGGGCGAGGAGAGCCGGGCGCGCGCGAGGGGCGCGTGTTCTAAATGGGAACAAGCTGATGCCTGGGCTTGGATGGTCAGGCAGAGGAAGCACCTCCGTTTGTGGTGCGCCGTAGGTGCCTCTGCGGCTGTAAATTAACCTACAGTACTCCCTCCCCTTTCGGGGATGCAGCCCCCCTCCCCATTAAGCGACATGTCTAAGCCCGTACAGGCAGATCCGAAGCAGGCGGGACTCCTCGAGGAGGAAGTTGCGGCTTTTTCGTCTCAGGTCTTGGTGGCTGTTGGTACCATATATGTTCCTCCTCCGCGACCAGGACACTTCCAACCAGACCTGCTGGCCCTGGGTGGGAAGGGATGGAGGGGATGAGGCTCTCTTCCCACCCCGACCCCGTGATTCTGGAGGTCGGGGACCTCTCCGGCACTTTACTTTGGTGAAATCAGCGCTCGAGGAGAATCCTTTTGCGCTCTAGGAGAATCCTTTTGCGCCGACTTTCTAAATATCAAGGATTCCTTCCCAGTTGAGACCCTCAGGGACGCGGGCAGCTGGGCGGGCTATTGGAGAGGGAGGCTTTGCCTCAGTATTCCCTCTGTGCAGTCGTGGAGGTCAAGGGAATCCCCAGCAGGATAAGACCACACCAAGCACCCCATGGCCCCTGCACCCCAAGAGGCCACTCCTGTGGCCTCTCCTGGAGGCTGTGCTCTCAGGGGACAACTCAGGTCTTCCTGGGCCGGTGGCCCCACCCTCATTGACTGGCGGGGTGTAGAGCTGCTACTGTGTGAGGGTCCAGACAGGCTCAAGGGAGCAAGAAGCTGCCGTGAGTCAGCAAGCTGAGATGACAGGGTGTCGTTACCTCTGGAAGGGAGAAAACACAGTAGTCCCTGGAGCCCACATCACCCCTACCTGGCTCATATTTTCCACGCTCACAATCACAGGCAAACAGGCTCTATACCAAGTTTCACAAGGACACGTACACATTTATAATTCGATTCACTGTGCCATGCACTGTGGGTAGCTCAAAAACACTCACCCACTCACACTTGGTGGCCATACAGGGAAATACCATACTTTGTTACACATACATTCACATGAACACAAACAGAAACAAACACACGTAGACACTCAACCATTTTCACAGACACACAAACACATACCCTTGGGTGAAACACTCTCCTACACAGATGTAAGTGAGATACCTACACAAACAAGCCCATCCCTCATCCTTGTACTCACACGCACAAACACAAACCTGCATCTCCCCAGAAGCCTGCAAACCCACCCTCACACCAGTGCCCCTGAGAGCAGCCAGTCCCAGCCCACTGACCTGCTGGGGCCACAACACAGCCTTGAAGCCCAGCTGGCCCGGAAGACCTCCACTCCAGGCAGCTGTGGCCCAGAGAGATGGTCCTAACCTGAGGCTGCAGATGGTCAGGGACCCCACCTGTGGCACCCTCACTCCAGTGGCCCAGGTGGAATCAATGGAGTTTGCCAAGAGCTCTCACTCGCCAGTAGGGGGCCGGGTGCCAGTCCTGGAGCTTTATTCCAGCTTAGTGGCACTACTTGTTGCAACTTCCCTCTTTCCCTCCCCCTTGGAAAGCTAACTCCAAAAATATTTATTTAAAAGGGGAAACTATGCAGAAGTCCTGAAAATAAACCCGAGTAGCTACTCACCCACTGTATAAATCTATACAAACCAGTCCTCCATTTCCACACTCCACTAGACCGACCATGCCAACTGGACGTAACTTTTGCACAGATGTTGCCAGGTGAATGCAACCATCCCCCATCGGTGTTCACCAAACAGGGTTCTCAATGACTAGTCCCCCCTCCCCTCTGCTGGTAGCCACTGAAGCCAGGAGTTTTGCTCGCCACCTGAAGGGACGCAGCAGCTAGAAGCGGGAGTCTCCCTTTCTGCTTCCCCAACCATGCTCACCAGGTCCCATATCCACACATCCTTGAAGGTAAAACCCTAATAAAGGTAGAACCCAGCCCTTGAGGGCAGCTGGCTGGCTCTTCTGCTTCCGGGCCATAAAAGCCAAAGGCTACTGAGGGCAGAGGGGAGAGTGAGGGCTGGCCGTGCTTCCCCGCAGTCTCCTTCCCTGCCCCCCACTCAGCACCCCTTTCCAGGCCTCAGGTCAGGCCTGGACCTAGTGTCCCTACCTCGAAGAGCATCTCCAGGGAGTGGTCTAAAGAGCAGGTGGTGATGGCCCACCGCACAAGAGGAGGTTAAATGGAGCCAGGGAGATCTGAGAACACCAGTCTACTCGGTCCTTCGTTTAACCCAGTCCCTGTTTAACACCATTCCGGCCCCCGAGAAAAGCAGGGACCAGCTGTGTGGGGCCCCAGAGTCAGGACACAGCAAATTTGGCCTCCTGGATTCCACCAGTGCCCACCTCTTGCTGAGATGCTGCTGGGGCTCCAAACAGAAGACTTGTGACTATTTCTGTGAATATTTTGTGAATACTTTGAGGGGCACGTGGAGGACAGAGGAGGGCTTGGGCTCATGACTGCGTCCCTTCCTTTTCTCCTGTTCCCCATCCCAACGCTATGGCTTGGGTACCCTGGGCGCTAGGAGCTGCATAGGGACGCTGGAGAGGGAAGCAACTTAATGCAAGAGGATGTACTGGAAGATGTGAGAAGGCACGAGAGAGTGTGTGCACAATAGGGTGAAAAAACACTTGCTGGTGCACATAGATGGGGCCGACTTGCACAATGAGACCGTGGCTCTTTTTGAGTACATAGGTGTGTGGATGAGCCAGTGAGCTGCCAAAGGCACTCGGGGAGACAGAATATGGCTTGAAAAAGGAGGCGCCTGGGGCTGAAGGAGAACCAGCCTCTCCTCTCGCGCCGCGGGAACCCAACCCTGCACGTATTGGTCCTGATTCCTGGGGCCGCTGCTGGAGGCGGGCAGGGTGAGCGGGGAGGAAAAGAGAGTCTCTGTGTCGCTGCTGCTGGGGGCTGCGCAGTGGAGCCCAAAAGATCTCGAGTCCCTGTGTCAGGATCAAGGCCTCGCTAGCTGCCTCACGGGAGTCTCTTCTGGAAACTCCGTGGGTCCCTGTGCGGCTGTAGCTCGAAAAAAGTTTCTCCTGGGTTGTGGGGTGGAATCGAAGAGGAGAGGGTCAGATTGGGTGCCATCCAATGGGGTGAGTTTTCCACTCTGTTTCCCCTCAATCTCGGGAGCAGGGCTGCTCCGCCGCCAGTTGAGAGTCTAAGACCGTGTCCATGAGCCCTTGCGAAGCCCGACAGGCGCCCCTCGTTGCCCCAAAGGCTCCTTTTCTTGGAGGACCCACAAAGCCGACAGGCTGGCACAAGGGCGGACACGAAGGAGGACGCCTTCTTTAGGATGCTAGCAGCCCTGGCAACGGCTGGGCTGCTAGCATCCGGAACTACCAGCGGCCAGGCCCATCCGGAGTACCAAGTGCTTCCTCCCTCTGTGAGTAGCGTGCACCCGCTCGGACTCTGGCAGGCTGCAGGGAGAAGTTCTGCGACTCCGTCTGCTCCCGGCGGCCGAGGCCGTCGCAGACCCGGCCGCGCGCTCGATGCCAGGCCCGGCGCGACCAGCTTTCTGGGACAGGTGAGCCGCGCGCAGCTCGAGATGACGCGAGGCTCTGGGGCCTAAGCACAGGGGAACAGGGGACCAAGGGACTGGGCAGCCCCATTCCTCTGGCCCTTGAGCTAGCGGCCGAGCTTAGGGCTTGGGAGCCGGAACGCTTGGGACGCGCAGCGGGCGATGAAACCATCCGCAGCTCCATAGCCATCCCGACTCCGGGCACTTCAGCTCTGCCCGTCCAGGGCACTCAGGCCCGACTGGCCCACGCCGGGTTTCTGCAGTCTTCGGACGGAGTGCTGCCTCGGCTGCCCCGGCCCGGGAGTCCGCCCAGCCGCCTGAGGTCCTATAAAGGGAATGACGGGTCAGACAGGAAGGCAAGAGCAGGCGCGGGGGCGAACCTTGCAGAGGTGCAGGCCCTTGACTCCCTTCCTTCAGAGTTTTTTTCCCAAGGCTTTGTGTTGGCTGCCCAGCCAGGACCTCTCACTAGTTCAAAGCTCATTGCTGGCAGAATTATGCGGGTAGTTTGCCCTGGGCCGTGGAGACGCGGCCTGATGGTGCCTTCGTGGTCCCCAGAGTAACAGGTCATACCTGCCATTTCTTGAAGGTGTACTCCGCATCAGGCACTTTACACACCTGGTATCTGTTTAATTCTCACAGAGGCCACACAAAGGAGCTGTTATTACTGGTACGTGAAACTGAGACGTCAGGTTGGGGAACTTGCCCAGTCAGTCACATTCAAGCGGCGGGACCTGCATTTGAACCTGGTCCCTGCTAGCCTGCAGCGCACGTTTTCACAGGGTACCGGCTGCAGGCGAGTGCGGTGCCCGGGAGGGGAGCGGCGCCTGGTCCGGGGCCCAGGGTGGTAGGAGCGGGCGCAGATGACCCCCGCGGAGGTCGGACGCAGCCCTCAGCAGCACGCAGGGCGATGCGAAACGCGGGACCAGCTCTGGCTCCGGAGCCACCTGCGGCAGGCAGCGGAGCTCGCAGCCTCGGGGCCCCGCGGAAGTCGGGTGAGAGCGTTTATCTCCGCAACAATCAGCATAATTACCCCGTTCCCTCAGTTGCGCTCTCCTGTGTAGTCTTGACGCACCTTCGAGTACTACGAAGCGCATTTCGACCAGCGCGGGTTACTCAATAGTAAAAATAGAACCTTGGGACCCTAGGGTCAGCCTGCTGCCGCCTCCCTCTTCGCCCTCCTGAGACTCCGGCCCTGTCTCCGCCACTCTGCTTGGAAAGATGAGGCTGATCCGGGGATCCTGAGGGCTGAGAACTGAGTCCTGGGTGGGACGCTCTCCTCTCTGTCCGCCCCCACCCCACTCCCATTAATCCTGTGCTGCGAACAGGGCTCTCTGTCTGGTGGGCAGTAAATAAAGCATCATTCAGTTAACACAGGTTTACTGCTGGGGTGCGGGGAGGTCAGAAAGGAGGGGGAGCCCAGACGCTGTGCTTCAAAGATCAGAACACACAGGGCCCGTCCGCGTCCCGCTCCTTCCCCCTACCCCCAGCACAGCCACTGGAAGCCCCCATTCCCTTCTCCACCAGAGGAGCTGTAGGTGGTACAAGCGCGCAGATTCCACCTGAGCTGGGCGATTCTGTCAGTTTCAAGATAGGATGTATGAAATACCCTATTGTCCCGAGGCAGAGCCATTGGTGACCCTGGAAAGCTGCCCTGAGACACCTGAACCTGATGCAGGAGGTCACCGATCCAAGCCTAAGGAAGAGAGCGAGTGGGCGGAGACTGAAGCTGGGCTTAATTAAGAAATCCAAAGGGGAAGTGTGAGTCACTCCTCCCTTCTCGTCCTGAGGGAAGAGCCAGACCCTGATGGGGGTGGGGGAAGGGAGCTGGAGGGGATTAGAAACTGAAAGGGTGAAGCTGAATAGTTTCTAAAAGCAAAACAATTCCTGGTGTTTGTGTGGTACTCTGCAGGGTGTCAGTGGTTTCAAAAACTTCCTGTTATTTAATATCCCCCATTGTATAGGGTAGGCAGAAAAGGAATTCTCCTCAGTTGACAGGGGAGGATAGGAGGCTAAGGAAGGTGGTATATGTGACTTTCCGGAGGCCCCAGAGTTAGCGGAGGCTCTTTCCTCTGCACTCTGTTGTTGAGTTGACTTCTTGAGTTTGGGGGAAATAGCAGACACCAAACCAGCCCAAAGAGTAGAGATTTTTCCCCTGGGGTTGGAAGAAGGTTGCAGAGAGATGGCAGCCATCATGGAGTTCTGGATGCTGCTATAAAGACAAGATAAACATACCTCAAAGTCAGAACAACCCATCCCTGAAATCAGCAAAAACAATGTCTGATCACCTAAAAAAATCAGGTCTCTTATGACAGGCTACTTCCATACCTTCCCCAAGGGAAGTGGGTGGAGCTGAGAACTAGAACTTTGCTCTCTCATTGGGTTCAAGACCTGTCAGTTAAGGCTCCCAGCAAATGAGTAGTGAGCCAGAGATTTCCTTAGCAGGTAAATACTGAATTTTGTAGGTGGTCCCCAAAGGGCTGTAGGTTTTTTAACTGGAAAAAATGGGAAGAGTCAACAGTTCTGTTTACTCTGAAAGACTAGACCCTGGTGTCAGTTCAGAGCTATAGATGAAGCCAAGAGTCACTTTATCATTTACTTACTATTCTTTAAAGAACCAAGTTAAGCAATCACCCTAAAGGCAGATCAATATTAAGTGGGAATATTAAATAGACAAGACTTCAGAGAAAGGATGAATGTCCAGAATGGCTGGAGCCAAGACACAGTCTCAGGGGCTAGGTGGTGCCTCCCTACCTAGAGACCAGGAACCAGGAGGGGGCAGGGAGACACAAACAGGTAGTGCTACATCACCCAGAGGCAACTGGGCTGTGCTGGACACCAAACTTGAGACTAGGAAAGAATGAAAATGTCACCATACCTGGTAGCTGTATCAACAAAAGTCTTCCTCAGGCTCAAAGTCTATACAACACAGGCCAACTTCGAACGCAGGTGGAGCTAAGCCAAAGAGCAGGAGAAGAGACTGTATTAGGTGTGCTTGCAAACAAATAAATCCCCAAACAAGCTTGTTTCTCATCCATGTAACAGTCCAGTGGGGTGTTTCAGGGCAACAGGTGGCTTCCCATGGGGTGATTCAGGAACCAAGGCTCCCTTATCAGGTGGCTCCACCCTTAGAGTCCTTTGCGTTCAGTTGCCAGATGGGTGAGAAACAGGCATGGGACGTGTGGGGTGGGGGGCAGGTTTGGAGTGGTGCACATCACTTCCAGTTATCTTCCATTGGCTGGAACTTAGTCATCTGACCAACCCAACTGCAAGGCAAACTGGGAAATGGAGCTACTCATGTGACCAGAAAAAAATCCCAGGGAAAGGATTTACGGATTTTGTATTGTTAGTCAATCCTCAGTGATTTTAAAACAGAGAAATCTGTATTCTGTAAAATTTCCCTTTTCATACACCTGTATTTTTTTTTTTTACTATTATGAATTGAATACTGTTTTTTGGTTTTTGTCTTGTTTATCTTGGTTTTTCTGTGGTGAGGAATACATGTGGAGATACCGCTCCTACATTGTAGACCACAAGTCATTGCACTTCTCTGGACCTCAGTTTCCTCATCTGTTGCATAGTGTATTAATTAGGGTAAGATTCAGCTGGAAGTGATTTAAAAAAAATGAGTGGCTTAAGCATAATAGGAGATTATTTCTCTCATACATTAACATCTAGGTAGGCAATCAGATTGATGTGAAGCCAATCTCCTCCTACTTTGTTGTTGTCCCTGAAGAAACCTAGACATTGACTTACTAAACAAAGACTTTAAATCATCTATTTTTAAATATGCACGAAGAGCTAAAGGAAACCATGTCAAAAGAACTAATAGAAAGCATGAGAACAATGTCTCATGAAATAGAGAATATCAATATAGAAATTAGAACTATAAAAAGGAACTAAATAGAAATTGTGTAGTTTAAAATCACAATAACTGAAATGAAAAATTCACTAGAGGGACTCAACCACAGTTCTGAGCTCACAGAATAATCAGCCAATGAAATTAGTCTGAGGAAGAGAAAAATGAATGAAGAAAAAATGAACAAAATCTCTGAGGCCTGTGGGTCACCACTGAGCATACCAATATATGCATACTGGGAGTTCTGGAAGGAGAGAGAGAGAGAGAAAAGGACAGAAAGAATATGTGAAGAAATCATGGCTAAAAATTTACCAAATTTGATGAGAAACATTAATTTATACATCCAAGAAGCTCAATAAACTTCATGTAGGATAAACTCAAAGAGAGACACAGTGAGACGTTATAATAAAGCAAAGGATAAAGAGTCTTCTTTAAAATTGAAGTATAATTGCTGTACAATATTTTATGTTATAGGTCTGCAATATAATGACTCACAATTTTTAAAGGTTATTCTCCGCTTATAGTTATTATAAAATATTGGCTATATTCCCTGTTCTGTACAATATATCCTTGTAGCTTATTTTATACCTAATAGTTTGTACTTTTTTTTTCTAAGATATTTTGATGTGGACCATTTTTAAAGTCTTTATTCAGTTTGCTACAGTATTGCTTCTGTTTTATGTTTTGGTTTTTTGGCGCTGAGGCGTGTGGGATCTTAGCTCCCTAAACAGGGATCAAACCCACACCTCCTGCATTGGAACATGAAGTCTTAACCACTGGACCACCAGGGAAGTCCCTAGTTTGTACTTCTTAATCACTTACCCCTATCTTGCCCTTCCCCTCTTCCCTCTCCCCACTGGTAACCACTAATTTGTTCTCTGTATCTGTGAGTCTGCTTCGTTTTGTTATATTCACTTGTTTCTTGTATCTTTTAGATTCCATATATGAGTAATATCACACAGTATTTGTCTTTCTTGGTCTGACTTATTTCACTTAGCATAATGCCCTCCAAGTCTGCCCATGTTGCTGAAAATGGCAAAATTTCATTCTTTCTTATGGTTTAGTAGTATTCCATTGTATATATTCCACATCTTCTTTACCCATTAATCTTTTAGTGGACACTAACATGCTTCCATATCGTGGCTATTGTAAATAATGCTGCTGTGAACACTGTGGTGCATGTATCTATATGGAACACTATGGAAACCCTGCATACTGTTTTCCATAGTGGCTGAACCAATTTACATTCCCACCAACAGTGTTCCTACTGGAGTAGACACTCAGGATATGGATTTACCTTCCCTGCCAAAACCACCATCCATGGGCTTGTAGAATGCCTTAGTCACTCTCCCGGTATGGCACACGGCATTGCTTCTGATCCAGGAACTCACTCCACAACAAAGAGGTGCAGCAATGGATCCCTGCCCCTAGGAGTCACTGGCCTTACCATGTCCCCCACCATCCTGAAGAAGCTGGCTTGATAGAAAGGCATAATGGTCTTTTGAAGGCTTAATTACAGCACCAGCTGGGTGGCAATACCTTGCATGACTGGGGCAAGGTTCCTGAGAAAGCTGTATGTGCTGCAAATCAGCATCCAATACATGGTGCTATTTCTCACATAGCTGGGCTTCACAGGTTCAGGAGCCAAGGGGTAGACATGGGAATGGCACCACTCAGTATTCCCCCTAGTGACCCACTAGGAAAGTTTCTGCTTTCTGTTCTCACAGCATTATGCTCTGCTGGCCTAGAGGTCTTGGTTCCAGAAGGAAAAACACTTCCATCAGGAGACGCAACAATGATTCCATTGAACTGGAAGTTAAAACGGCCACCTGCCCACTTTGGGCTCCTCCTGCCTCTGAATCAACAGGCAAAGAAGGGAGTCACTGTGCTGGCTGTGATGATTGGTCCTGACTACCAAGGCGAAATTGGACAGCTACTGTGCTGTGGAGGTAAGGAAAAGTATGTCTGGGATACAGGAGATCCCTTAGGGCGTCTCTTAGTATTACCATGCCCTGTAATTAAGGTCAATGGAAAACTACAACAACCCAGACCAGGCAGGACTACTAATGGCCCAGAGCCTTCAGGAATCACCCCACCAGTTAAAGAACTATGACCAGCTGAGGTCCTTGCTGAAGGCAAAAGGAGTACAGGGTGGGTAATGGAAGAGGGTAATTATAAATACCAGTTACAACTATGTGACTAATTACAGAAACGAGGGCTGCAATTGTCAAGAGTATTTCCTCCTTACTTTGTTATGAATATATTTGTGTGTATATATGCATGTACATTAAGCAAATATCTTTGGGTTTTTTCCTCTCTTATTTCCTTATCATGTAACATAAGATGTATTGACTTTGTATTATAGTATTTACGTATTATCAATTTTAATCATAGTATTTAAGTTTCAGGATATCAAGAAAAGCGTAAACATTGCTCAAGGACTTTTCCTCCTCTTCCAGAGATGGGGTTAGTGTGTTTTCAATTGTACTCAGGATAGTTGTATCGTGTTTGGAATTTTGACCTGGTTATTGTCTTTGTACATTAAGTATGGTTTAAGGAGCTGGATATGCCAGGTTAACAAGGCGAGAGCTTCCGACGGTTAATTTTATGTGATGCTTGACTGGGCCGTGAGATGGCCAGATATCTGATTAAACATTATTTCTGATGCAAATCAAATCCACAATAAGATATCAGCTCACGCTTGTTAGAATGACTGTTGTCAAAAAGGCAAGAAATAACAAGTGTTGGCAAGAAGGTGGAGAAAAGGGGACCCTGATGCACTGTTGATGGGAATGGAAATTGGTGCAGCCGCTGTGGAGAACCGCATGGAGGTTCCTCAAAAACTAAGCATAGAACTCTCATGTGATACAACTATCCCACTTCTGAATATTTATTCAAAGAAACCCAAAAACACTAATTTGAAAAGAGATATGCACCTCTATGTTCATCACAGCATTATTTACAATACTGAGATATGGAAGCAACCTAGGTGTCCGTCAGTGGGGGACTGAATAAAGAAGATGTGGTATATATATGCAATAGAGTATTATTCAGCCACTAAAAAAGGTAAAATCTTGCCATTTGCAACAACATGGATGGACCTTGAGGGTAGTATAGTAAGTGAAATACGTCGGCTGGAGAAAGACCAAGACCATATGATTTCACTCATATGTGGAATCTAAAAAACAAATGAAAAATAAAATAAACGAACAAAACAAATGAAAACTAATATGTAGGTACAGAGAACAGAGTAGTGATTACCAGAGGGAACTACATCCTTTCGTGTATGATACGGCCTTCCTTGGTCCTGTTTGCCTGGAGAACCCTGACAAATACACTTCCTGCTGACTGTCTAAGGTGAGCCCAAGGTAGACTGACTAGGTGACCCGAGGGGAAATAACTAAGGAAAGAATTATTTTTCACACTCTTTAGCACTTTGTGTGTGTGCCCCATAGGCTATTAATATCATTTTCTTTCTGGTAATGGGCTGCACCTTCCCATCTCAGCACAGTCTGCTGTTGGCCCCCTTATTGAGTCTCCACACTTTTCTTAATGATAGAACCTGCAGTTTGTAGCTGACCACATGCTGCCCAGAATAAAGACTACGTTTTCCAGCCTCCCTTCCAGCTAGATATACCACATAATTAAGTTTTGGCTAATGAGTATTATGGGAAGCATTGTATGCAAACTTCTGAAGTGTTTTTCAAGGAAGGGGATCCCTTTCTTCTCCCTTCCTCCTTCTTGCTGGCAGGAATATAGATGTGATGGCCAGAGCTGGCACAGCCACCTTGAACCCTGAGGTAACATGCTAAAGTTGGTGGAGCAGTCAAACAGAAGGAGCCTAAATCTAATATAACTTTGAAGTAGATATTGCAGCCCTAGACCTCCTGCTCCAGACTTCATTAATATAAAAGAGAAATAAACCGTTGTTTTATTTCAGCTAAATCTCTTGCATTTCTGACACATACCTGTATCAATAGTTGTATCTAATTCTAACTAAAAGCGACCTTTCCAAATTCAAAGGTTCCTTCCTGGAACCCTACGGCCCTTTTATGTGTTTAATTTGCTTTTATTCTTTCAATATTTCTCTGAGGCGTAGTATTGTCTGGTCATGCCTGTTTCACAAAGGTACAGAAAACTTGCATGACTCCATTCAAAGGATCGATATTGCCTAAGGCAATGAAGTGGCTTAACTGAGAAGTTGTAACTCCTAGTTCTCCAGTGCATGCTGTCCCCACCGAAGGGTACTGTGAAAACATAAGTTCAGCGTAGCCTGGGCATCAAAATGAAGAAGCTTCCCAGCTACTCCTATCCCTACATAAATTTGTCTGGACTTAGGAGGCTATCAGATATGTTCCCACTTTTATTTCTGGCTTTTCTCAGGCTGGCACTCTCCAGAAGAGTCCAGAAGCAGACAGATTAAAAAATCCGCAGATGTTCCTTAATAGCAAAGATGGGGGTTGGGGTGTGATGAGATATTGGAAGACAGAGAATGTTGACTTTATCCCCTTTCCAGACTGTAGGATCAACACCAAAACTGTTTACCTCATTTTTAGAAATGATCTAGAGGATCATGGTGAAATCTCTAGATTTGCAGGTGACACTGTGCTCTCCTAAGGAGCGAAGGACTCAGAGGCTGAGAACAAATCCAGGAAGATCTCATAAAGGCACGTGAGTAGGAAGACCAGTGACAGGTAAACTGAGGCAAGCAAATAACTGACTGGAGGTACATAAAAACCTAAACTTATGGGCTGGGGAGCTGAAGGTGAAGACACAGGGATTATTGTTAACTACTCTCCAAAGATGTTAACCAATGAACTGGTCTAGTTGAGAAGGTCAACGCAATTCAGTTGCACATTAATCAAGAGTCTCTGATGTGTCAGGTATCATACCCAGTGCCAGTTTGCAAACACATGCCAGATATAGGCCCTACCCTCATGGGGTGCATGCTCTAGCTCCAAGTGTCACCATGAAGGGGGTTGGAATATTCTCCTTCCCTGCTTTCTGGGACTTTGTATGCAAAATTGATCACTGTGCCCAGAAGCCAAAACAGAGCTGGAGAAGGTCCAGTGAAGAGGTGGAGCAAGAGGACAAGTATCTGCCATCATGAACTGGTTGCAGAGCTGAGCGTTTCGCTCTGACCCCAGATCATATGTCACCTCCTCTGTGAAGACCTCCTGATTGTCTCTCCCAGGTAGAACTGACCTATGCTTAACTTGAGTGCCCCGAAATAGTTTGTAAACAATTCTGCCATGTCACTTCACTCCAGCTATTCTTTTTACATATCTTATCTTTCCTCCCAAAATGCATGAAGGGGCCTTCCCTGGTGGCACAGTGGATAAGAATCTGCCTGCCAATGCAGGGGACACGGGTTCGAGCCCTGATCCAAGAAGATCCCACATGCCACAGAGCAACTAAGCCCATGGGCCACAACTACTGAGCCCAAGTGCCACAACTACTGAAGCCCACATGCCTAGAGCCCATGCTCCACAACAAGAGAAGCCACTGCAATGAGAAGCCCACGCACCACAACAGAGTAGCCCCCGCTCGCTGCAACTACAGAATGCCCATGCGCAGCAACGAAGACCCAGCACAGCCAATAAATTAAAAAATAAATTTATTTTAAAAATATGCATGAAGGCAAAGATCTTACATGTTTTTTGTATCTTTAGTATTTAGTATAGTGTGCAATATATACTACATGTTTGATAAATGCTTGCTAAATTAGTGGAAAGATGGAAATATATTTCATTGCTCTCTAAAATTTATTGTTCATATGCTGTGTCAGATGAAACATCTGAGCAGGTTCCATATGTGAATTTTAAATATATTGTATACTATGTTCTGTACATTATAAAACATATAAAAATAATTTGAACTAAATGAGATATAAAATTAAACATTTTAAAAATCTTATCCTTAAACAGGACATCAATAATAATAGTAGATGCAAATTCACATTTCAAATAGCCTTGATAAGTTTGATTGGTTTGTTTTTTGTCTGACCTTGTCTAACCTGATTAGGATATCATTGCTTTTACCCCATAATATGACAGATGAGGTCTCACCAGATGAAGTGTCATCAGATGAAGTGTCACTAAACAAGTGCCTGCTTTGCCATTAGAATATATACTTTTAATAGACTCTTTTCAGAGCAGTTTTAGGTTCACAATACAATTGAGCAGAAGGTATGTAAATTTCCCATAGAATGTATGTCAATTCCCCCCCAAATGCATAGCCTCCCTCATAGACACTTCATTATCACCCAGAGTCCATAGTTCAGAGCTCACTTTGATGTTGTACTTTGCATGAGTTTGGACAAATGTATAATGGTATGTGTCCACCATTATAGTATTATACAGGGTAGTTTCACTGCCCTGAAAATCCTCTGTGTTCCACCTATTCATCCTTCCCACCTCCTCCAATCCCTGGTAATCACTGATCTTTTCACTCTTGCTATAGTTTTTTGCCTTGTCCAGAATGTCACATAGCTGGAATCATACAGTATATAGCCTGTTCAGATTGACTTCTGTCACTTAGTGATACACATTTAAGTTTACTCCATGTCTTTTCATGGCTTGATAGCACGTTTCTTTTTAATACTGTGTAATATTGCATTGTCTGAATGTACCACAGTTTATCTACCCGTTCACCCCTTGAAGGACATCTTAGTTGCCTCCAAGTTTTGGCAATTATGAATTAAACATCTGTGTGCAGGTTTCCATGTGAACGTATGTTTTGAGCTCCTTTGGGTAAATACCGGGGAGTGTGATTATCAAATCAAATGGAAAGAATGTGTTTAGTTTTGTAAGAAACCACCAAACTGTCTTCCCAAGTGGCTGTACCATTTTGCGTTCCCATCAGTAACAAATGAGAGTTCCCATTGCTCCGCATCCTCATTAGTATTTGGTGCTATCTATGTTCTGGATTTTGGCCATTCTAATGGGTGTGTGGTTGGTATCTCATTGGTGTTTCCTTTTGTTTTTCCATTGTTCTGTTTGCATTAATGGTTTAGTTTTTCAACCTAAAGATTATTTGCAAAATCCACTTGAGCTTCTTTAACTATTTGGGCATGGTTAGCTTCCTTAAATCTAGATGTGATCATCCTGGCACTCAAGCGCTTCTATAACACAAGGAAGACAAATGATTAAGGGCCCTGCTGACAGTTCTTCTGGGGAACATCAACTCTTCCCTTGGTGTATCTTATATACAGCAGGTAACATATCTCCACCTGAAACCTGACCTGAAGGTGGGTACAACCTCAGTCTACATGTGAAGTGCTAGCAAAGCTCCATTTAAAATTGTATATATAAAATTAAAATATGAATGAAAGTTCTGTTATTTTCTTGTCGCACCCCAAAAGATTATTTTGTGAACTGAAGAGAGAACAGTTTGAATAGAGAAGGACTAGATGTACTAAGTGTAGAAGAAGTAGAGGCATATTTAGAAAAGCTAATTTTAACTCACTAAGTGTGGTGATTTCAAAACACAGTGACAATTTTTTGGGGGGGCCACAACACGTGGCTTGGGGGATCTTAGTTTCCCAATCAGGGATTAAACCCAGGTCCCCTAGCAGTGGAAGGGCAGAGTCCTAACCACTGGACTGCCAGGAAATTCCCAAAACACTGTGGAAAATTTGTTTACACGTCTTCTACCAAGAGGCAGAATTTATCTCCCTTCCCCTAGAACCTGGGCAGACCTCTGACTACTTCAACCAATAGGATACGGTGTAAGGGGCATTATGTGACTTCCAAGGAGTCATAAGAGGCCAGGAAGCTTCCACCTTCATCACTGGAACCCTCACTTCCAGAACTCTGAGCTTTGGTGTAAGAAGCCCTGCTTCCCTGAGGCCCCATGCTGGAGCTCGTAGAGGGGCTCTGACAGACTCATCCCAGCCCAGTCTTCCAGCCGTCCCTGCCAAGGAGCCAGACATACAAGAGAAGCTGCCCTGCACCCTGCAGACCAGCCCATCGGCCAGCTAAATGCCACCGCAGGACCTCTGTCAATGCCACATGGAACAGAAGAATCAGCCAGGCATCTCTGAATTCCTGACACATGAGGCTGTGAGGTATAAGAACATGAGTGTTGGTTTTTTAACTTTTATTTTATATTGGAGTATAGTTGATTTACGATGTTGTGTTAGTTTCAGGTGTACAGCAAAGTGCTTCAGTTATATGTTATACATATACATATATCTATGCTTTTTCAGGTTCTTTCCCCATGTAGGTTATTACAGAATATTGAGTAGAGTTCCCTGTGCTATAGAGCAGGCCCTTGTTGATTATCTGTTTTATATGTAGTAGTGTGTATATGTTAATCACAAACTCCTAATTTATCCCTTCTCCCACCTTTCCCCTTTGGTAACCATAAGGTTGTTATCTTTTTTCTTTTCTCTTTTGGTTGTGCTGTGCATCTTGTGGGATCTTAGTTCCCTGACCATGGATTGAAGCCAGGTCATGGCAGTGAAAGTGCTGAGTCCTAACCACTGGACTGCCAGGGAATTCCCACCATAAGTTCATTTTCTATAGCTGTGAGTCTGTTAATGTTTTGTAAATAAGTTCCTTTGTATCCTTTTTTTTTTAGATTCCACATATAAGTGATATCATATGACATTTGTCTTTCTCTGGCTTACTTCACTTAGTATGATAATCTCTGGGTCCATCCACATTACTGCAAATGGAATTATTTCCTTCTTTTTATGGCTGAGTAGTATTCCATTGTATATATGTACCACATCCTTATCCATTCATCGGTTGATGGACATTTAGGTTGCTTCCATGTCTTGGCTATTGTAAATAGTGCTGCAATGAACATTGGGATGCATGTATCTTTTCGAATTACAGTTTTCTCTGAATATATGCCCAGGAGTGGGATTGCTGCATCATGTGGTAGCTCTATTTTTAGTTTTTTAAGGAACGTCCATACTGTTCTCCATAATGGCTTTACCAATTTACATTCCCAACAGTGTAGGAGGGTTCAGCATGGTTGTTTTTTTAAGTCACTAAATTTGGCGGTAGTTGTTATGCAGCAGAGGCTAACCAGACAATGAGTAAAGTGTTTCCCAAAAATCAGAGCTACAAAGCAGTGGAACAGACCACCTTGGGAGGGAGCGATTGTGGGCTGTAGAATTGCAAAGGTCTCCTAGCCCAAGCTTGTCATCTCTCTGCCACGAAAACAGGTAGATTTTGGAAGCTCTGCATTTGGACGTCAGATCTCTCTACAAGGAGACTGGGGGTGTTTGAGAGAAAACCCCAGAATTGTAGGGTGATGGAGGGCATAGTTAGGACTTGCCCAAATTCCACCTCAGGGCTCTAGGAGATCTAAGACAATAAGTATTTCTGACAAATTTGTTTATGAAGCTCAGATAAAGAATCAGAAATACTGCAGGTATTGGGAGGAAAGTGGTGTGGAGAAGGTTAGTTGGACTTAGTTTGCTGTCCTAAGCATTATCAAAGCCCTAAATACTGAGAAGGGGAGTCCTAGGTGGCAACTTACATTCCTGGTTTGCAAACTCAGAGCTGCCTTTCCTGGCTCTGCAGGCGCCGAAGGTTAAGTTATGGTGCCACCTGCTGGAGAAATGTAGGCTTGATTACCTTTGCTTGCTGGTTCCATTCCTCCCTGTCCTTGCCCTAAAGCTCAGTCTTGCAGAGACCCAAGACCTGCCTGGGAGCCACGTCGCAGCCAGGGGGGAACCACAGCCCTGCTTATCAATATGCCTTCAGTTTTGCAAAGCCTGTGCTCTTGGGGCTGGAGAATTGAAATGTTATAAGCTTAGCCGTCCTTCCCAGAGGAGACTGGAATAGGATGAACATGACCACGTCCTTTAAAAAGCTAGGGTCAGAGGAGAGTTGGGTCTCCCGAGGTTGCCCTGGCTGCAAATCGGCAGCTCTCCCTGCCAGCCCACCGTGGTGAGGGTCCTCTTCTCAGAGTTTTCAGGAAGGACGCTGCTGTGGCTCTGAGGGAAGAGACATGGGCTGGTGAGGGATGGAGTGCCTTCCCAGCACAGGATCCAAAACCTGTATCAACACTGACCAAATTGCTAGCGCCCCATTCAGTGTGGACAGGGTCTAAAAGGCTCCATAATGACCCAGTAATGGCCAGCAGATGCCTTGAAAACGGTTCCCTCCTCTAGGCATCATTAGAAAGCTATTAAGGGTGTCTAATGATTTCCTAGTGCTGATAAATGTGCTAATAAGCCAAGCAAGTTTTCTCACTTTTATGGAGATAATTAGAAGGCCAATTTTTTTTTATGTACATAAAGGAGCAAAACCTTAGCCGCTGTCCCTGTAGCTGTATTTTATTCTGCACTTATGACAGAAGCTGCTTTGTTGCACTTCATTATGCATTAACAAGAATCTTGGGTTTTTAAACTCCATGCCACCAGTCTACCTCAGGTTAAGGGTTAGTCAGGAGGAAGCAGAGAGAGAAAACAGAGGGCAATTGATCATGGGTAAGAGGCCACTTTGGCCACGCTGTCCACTTCAGAAATTGTGTCCCACCTCACTCCGTAACAGGGGTTCTCAAACTTGAGCACACATCACACCCACCCGAAGGCTTGTTCAAACTCAGATTGACAAGCACCACGCCAGAGTCTTTGATTCACTAAATTTTCAGGGGGACGGGGTTGGGGGGATTTACATTTCTAATAGGTTTCCAGGTGAAAAGCACTGCTGTAAAACAGTGTTTCAAACCTGGAATCCACAGATACCCTCTCTCCCTCCCTCCCCAACAAGAGATTAATGGATAAGCTTCCAAGGGGGCCTTGACTTTGGGGGGAGAAATGACATCTTTATCTTTGCTAAATTTCTAACTGAAATGTCGCTTTTTCTTTAGTTACAAATGTAGGCAAACAAGCACAGTAATATTAGCAGTGATAACAGATACTTTCAAATCTCATCACAGTCTAGCAAGTATCACCCATGCACATCACTGCTTCAAAACTTGGGTGGTTATTAGTTCTGCCAGTAGATCTTATTATTTCATCCATTAATGGAGAAGCACATATACTTTTATATTGCTACTTAAAAAAATATTTTGATCACTGTATTTCAAAATGATTGGTTTCCTTTGAGGTCCTCTGTATTTTCTTTCACGCATTTGCAAATGTTATTCAGGCTGCCCAGGGAGGAGGGGGGAAGGGAGGCAGGGCTTCCAGCACCAAAAAAAATGCGTAAAAACCTTGTTATTAGGGTGTGAAATTCATTCTTAAGAATTCACAGCGTCCTTCCAGGGGAAAGTTTGTGAGAAATGGTGTCAGTGCTTGGATGGGCAAGGAGGGGGTTGGACGGGGAGGTGGCCTAGAGGTGGGGTTCAGACAAGACAGCCAGTTTGTACCACTACAGTGCTGAGTACAAAGCTGGGAAAGTCAATTGGTGCCATGCTAGTCACACTCTGGTTAGCTCAGGCCTCTTAAAACCTCACCGGCTCAGTTTGGAACAGGCAGTGGCAACAGCAGCGATAATGTAAATCATCAAAATGTGATGAACTTTTATCAGGTGCCATATGGTTTGTTAAAGAGTTGAGTGTGTGATACATTTTATTTGGGAGACATGATGGTGGTCATATTTTTATGAAGTGGGGAGACGGGGAGGCCATCCGCTCAGTAACTGGGGGACATGAAGATGGTTTCTCGACTCCAAATCCTGCACTTTCCAGTCAGCTGAAGCAATGGACCTGAGTGTGTGCGTGTGGTTATGGAGGTGGCACTTGGGAGATGGGAGACTTGCCCTCGTCATGAAATCCTTCTTGATCCCTCCTCTAGGCTATCCAGTCCTGTCACTGCTGTCCCCAGATCCAATCCCAAAGTTCTTCTCTGTGTAGCATTGAGGAAAGAACCTGGAGTCTGGAATCACTCAGACTTGATCTCCGTGCTGATTCCACCACTGTGAATTTGGGTGACTTACGTGACCTCCCTGAATCTCAGTCTCTTCATCTGTGAAATGAGTATCATACCTACCTCGCGTGGCTGTTGGCATCTGCTGGATGCTTAGTAAACACCACCCATCGTGGCTATTTACACCTACCCTTGCTCCAGTGGCCACACACCGTCACCCTCCCTCTGCTCCCCTGTCAATCCTCGTCATTTCTGCCTGGCCACACATCCTCCGTCTTCTGCCATCTTACCCCAGCCTGCTCACTCTTCCTAAAGCTCCTTCCCTGCGACGCCCAGTTCTGTGCATTTGTGACAGCTCACCGGGTATCTTTGGCTTTGCCGAAGAGGGCCTGATGATGCCTCCTTCGAGGGGCTAAGATTGCTACCTGAACGGGGGAGCCAGTGCCTCATCAGAGGAAAGAGGGTCACATAGAAATCTTCCCCAGAACATTTCTTTCCAGCATATTTCTTAGCCAAAGATTGTCTGGAACTTGCTTTGATTTTGTTTCTTTCCCTCTCCTGTGTGTGTGTCGAGACAAGTTTCCCAAACCTGTGGCTTTGAGAGTAGCCCCCAAAGCTCTGCGGCATCCCCTTCTCAACCTACCCACTCTTTCTGGCTCCAGAGAAACACACTGAAGCTTTGTTTAAGAACTGGGAGGCCCTGGCAATGTCTATCCCCTCAATGTCCTGCATTCCAATGTTTTAATCCTTTCATGTGTCCTTAGGCAAGTCCCCTTTCTGAGCCTGGGAGGATCAACACATCCTACGGAGGGAAGACATGGTTGCTTCATTCTCCTGAGTGCTCTAGAAGGGATGATGGAGGGTTCATTTAAAGTTTAGAGAGAATGATGGCTCTGTTGCTAGGCCCAAGATTCACAGTGCTTTCCCATGGCCTCTTTCCATCTATCCATCCATCTTTGATACCTGCCTTAAAAAGAAACAGAACATGACCCTTAGGCTCTCGGTACAAGAGAGACAGACTTATAAACAAAAGTTACAGCATGCGTGCTAAGTGCTTCCCTGTCTAGGACTCATGCACTCCAGGTGCAGGTAAGCCACCGACTAATCCTTCCCAGAATGAGGCAGCTGAGCTGGGAGGTGGGTCACACGCTAGCTGAACACGGTGGGCAGAAGGAAAGAGAGGATACGGGGTGACTCCACATATTGGGGGATGATGTGCCGCTAACCTAAGTGGGGCATTTAGGAGGAGAAGCAGGTTTGCAACACAGGATGAGAAAAAATATCCATATGGATATAGATGTGCCAGGTATTAGAAAGAAGAAGTTGGAGCTACAAGACTGTAGCACAAGAGCACTACTCCTCTCACAGGCATTTCTGAGGGAAGAATGTGCCAGACGATAATAATTGACGAGGCAAAAATAATAGCTGTAAGAATCATGATAGTCATTATTTATTGAGAACCTACTAAGTGCTGAGAACTTGCTCAGTGTTCTGCTTCATTTAATCCTCACAGCAAACCCACAAGAGGGGCATCATCACTTTCATTTTACAAAGAGGAGACTGCAGCTCCAAGGGGATGGGCAACGAGCCCATAGTCACCACCGCCCTGTGCCGAAGCCCCACTGCAGGGCCCTCTGAGCAGCGCATGGGACCCTTCAGTACATTTCTTTAACTCCAGCTACTGGCCGCAGAGCCACCAACCACCATGGGCTGAACGGTCCCTTTGCTGTCCCCTCCCAAAACGGCTTCAAGCTTCAGTGGCTCCATCTGTGAGAAAAAGAAAAAGCAGAATCACCAGCAACAGTGAGAAAGTCCCAACCTGGAAACCAAGGTGGCAGGCCCATTGGGTCCAGGCTGCAGGCCCACACCCACCCCAGCTGACCAAGGGCGTGTGAGCTGCCCATAAGTGGGCAAGAAGGAGGCAGCCAGGGAGAGCCAGAGGGCGCCTCTCTGCCCTTGGAGTCGGCCTGGCAACGCTGACCCCAGTTCAGCTCGTTCAGACCGTCTTCTTACTCGACTGGGGAATTAGATGTCCTTGCCAGGACCCTGACCCATTACTGAGAGGGGCAGGGAGGAGGTGGAGAGATGGGGAGCAAACAGGAGCCTCAACATCCCCCTCTTTATGCTCTCTGTCCTGTTAACTTGATGGGTTCAACAGCCAAGCCCAAGATGCAGACACACACCCCCACCTCCACACCCAGTAAGGAATCCTCCTGTGTGTGTGTGTGTGTGTGTGTGTGTGTGTACCTTACCTCTAACTTCTCCTGAGCTCCTCTGGCCACAGGTCAGAGGGACAAGCGCCAGATATGCCAAGAACAGAGCTGAAAGCCTGGCAACCACTTGGGCAGCTGGCTCCAGAATCCCTGAGGGGCCAGGCTGAGAGCCTGGATGCCCACAGGGCCTAGGAGACAGGCTAGACCAGGGCTGGGGGGCTGCTTTGGTCCACAGCAGCCGGGGTCCTACCCACAGTCAGTAGCTTCTCCCTGAAGCGCTGCGATTCCCTCTTCCCGCACTCCCACCTTGGAGAGCCCCGTAGGCAATTCGGAGAATATAACCACCACCTTCTCTTGCTCCCTTCACCTCCCATTTTAGGGAGATAGGGAAGCTGCTGTTGCTGTTATTGCTGCTTTTATTCGAAAAGTGAGATCACAGTGGCTCCTGCTTACCCAAAACTCTTATCAGGAGTCATAGAACTTTAACTTCACTCAGCCTCAGTTTTCCCATCTGTGAAGTGGGACTAATAGACAAAATGGAATAATACATGTACAAAGCCAACCACAGAGCCTGATCAATAATAGTTAGCACTCAGAAGCAGCTGGTATCTTTCCCCCCCTTCCCACACCCTGCTCTCAGCATTGCTTTTGCTCTCAAGACAAGGAGTGGTGCAGAGCCAACCAGGTCCCTGCGGCTGCTGCTGGGCTGAGGTCCTACAGTCAGGTCTGGAGTTCTAGAATGAACATCAAAAATGAGGATGTTCAGCCTCAGTGTGACTGGGTACTGGCCTGTAACATTCAAGGGGGTGCTGCACTTAGAGAAAAGGGAGCTGACTGGTCCCAAGGAGCCCCAAGGGGTAGATAATGGACCCATAAAGGATGCTAGGGAAGAGAGTCATTCACTCAGGAAGGAGGGGTTCTTCTGAGGGGAGTCCAGAGATGCTGTGAGCTGGCTTCGGTGGTGGTGGTGTTTCTCAGGCACTGGAGGTGTTCAGGCAGAGGCTAGTGGGATCAAGAGGATTGGGGACTGGAAGAAGAGATGGAGTAAATGACCTTATACTTTCCCTAATCTGGAGCTTCTGAGTCTGTCAAAATAAGAGGCACAATTTGAGAAAGACTCTTCACTCCAAATCTCTCTTCTGTCTACAGCTAATGCCTAAAATTCCTTAATTGCAGATCAATTGCTTTGGATTAAGGCACTGTCCCTTGCAAAATGCCAGACTCCCTAGTTGGTGTTACACTGACTCATGAGAGACCTTATGAAGTTTCCAATGGCTGAAGATAGGAAGATGAGCACGGGGGACATTTGTGTTACATCAGTACATTTTAGGGAGTGAAAAAGCCCAGCTGTGATTTTTGTTGTTGTTTGGTTAGTTGGTTTTTCTCAACTGTGTTTTTATTTTTTTTTTAATTTACTTTTTAAAAAAATTTTTTATTTTTGTCTGTGTTGGGTCTTCGTTGCTGTGTGTGGGCTTTCTCTAGTTGTGGTGGTCGGGGGCTACTCTTCATTGTGGTGTGCGGGCTTCTCATTGTAGTGGCTTCTCTTGTTGCAGAGCACAGGCTATAGGTGCACAGGCTTCAGTAGTTGTGGCACTCGGGCTCACAACTTGAGGGCTCTAGAGTGCAGGCTCAGTAATTGTGGCGCACGGGTTTAGTTGTTCCGTGGCATGTGGGATCTTCCCAAACCAGAGCTCGAACCTGTGTCCCCTGCATTGGCAGGAGGATTCTTAACCACTGTGCCATCAGGGAAGTCCCTCCAACTGTGCTTGTTTGTTTTTTTTGCTGTGCGTGGGCTTTCTTTAGTTGCAGTGAGTGCAGGCTACTCTTCATTGTGGTGCACGGGCTCCTCATTGCCGTGGCTTCTCTTGTTGCAGGGCACAGGCTCTAGGCACATGGGCTTCCGTAGTTGCAGCACATGGGCTCAATAGTTGTGCCTCACAGGCTCTAAAGCGCAGGCTCAATAGTTGTGGCGCAGGGGCTTAGTTGCTCCGCGGTATGTGGGATCTTTCTGGAGCAGGGATCGAACCCATGTCCCCTGCATTGGCAGGCAGATTCTTAACCACTGCGCCACCTAGGAAGCCCTCCAACTATATTTTTAAAGAAAGCCAAGTAGAAGCCCAGCACTGGAATGATATATATACACTTTGCATGTTGGCTTTTTTTCCATTTTAATCATTTTTATTGGTTTATTGTTATTCAGTTAAAAACAAGACACATTAAATATATCCTCTTGCTGTTCTATAAATGCACTCAGCTCATTTTGTATATCAAAAGTAATAAATGCAGTGATAAAATACCAAGACAGTTATAAAAATGACAACACAACCTCACAGTATTTACCAGTCTGATCTAGAACAATATCGCAACACAATACATAAAAGTGCCACATATGAAAACAAGCAGCATGTATATCCACTCCAGTAGTGGGCTTATTATACTTGATAGTCCTTAAAAACACAGTAGGCTTTTTTTTTAAGCTCTTTATTGGAATATAATTGCTTTACACTGTTGTGGCAGTTTTTGCTGTACAACAAGTGAATCGGCTGTATTTATACATATATCCCCATATCCCCTCCCTCCCACGACTCCTTCCCACCTTCCCTATCCCAGCCCTCTAAGTCATCACTCATCATCGAGTTGATTTCCCTGTGTTATGCAGCAGCTTCCCACTAGCTACCTATTTTACATTTGGTAGTGTATATATGTCAATGCTACTCTCTCACATCATCCCAGCTTCCCCTTCGCCTAAAAAAAGTTGACATAATGCAAAACAGTGCAAGTCATACCATCATCAAAGAGCAAGTTTCCTGCCCTGCCCTGAGGGAATTCTCCATTTGTTTGGAACATAGTGTGTGTTACAGGGGCAGCGGGCGAAGCCCTTTGGGCAGCACGCAAAATACACACTCTGGACTCCAACAGATCCTTGTCCACCCATGTTCATAGCGGCATTATTCACAATAGCCAAAAGGTGCAAACAACCCAAGTGTCTATCAGGGGATGAATGGATCAACAAAATGTGATACCTGCATACAACGGATACAATGCACACAATGGATATTGTAACTCAGCCTTAACAAGAAAGGAAATTCTGATACATGTTACAACACGGATGACCTTGAAAACATTATGCTAAGAGAAATCAGCCTGTCACAAAAGGACAAACACTGTATGATTCCACTTACACGAGGTACCTACAGTATTAACATTCACAGAGCTACAAAGCAGCATTGTGGTTGGCAAGGAATGGGGAGTTATTGCTTAATGGATACAGAGATTCAGTTGGGGGAGATGACAAAGCTCTGGAGATGGATGGTGGTGATGGTTGCACAGCATTGGGAAGGTACTTAATGCCACTGAACTGTACACCTAAACATGATTAAAATGGTAAAGCTTATGTTAGGTGTATTTTACCACAATAAAAAATACACACTCTGGAGTTTGGGGTTCAGATAGGCTCACTGAGGAAGGCTGTGGGTTCTGTTTCTAAAGACACAGCCTGTTAGCCCTTTGCCATGGAGTCCAGTCCACTGCCTCCCAATGGCTGGGCTGGTGGCTGGGACCCAGGCCTTGTGTTGATGCAGAAATAGGTAACAGGGCTTAGGGGAACCCAGTGAGGGGTTCCAGGACAAGCACTGGTGGATGAGAGGATTCAGAGTGCCAGGGACTGTGAGGAAACACCCAGCAGCCGCCTCAGTACTGTGCACGGAGCCTGGGGTGATATGAACTGGCCGGAGTGACGGCTGAATGGAACAGGGAGTTGACAGGTGCTTGAGGGGACACCAGCACCCGCTGGAGGAGGGGTGGGAAGCTCGCTGAGGACAACAGTCCTGAAAGTATCCCTTCATTAGGAAGGGTGGTATCCTGTGGACAATGGACGCTCCAAAATCCCTTTGGAGGGGGGGCTTGGAGCAAGCACTCTTTCTGTCCCTTGAGAGTAGGATTATTCGGTGCCCCACTGCCCCTGGATGGAGCCACCGGCTTTGAGCCATGATCCATGGAGGAGACAGCAGAGAGACTGCTTCAGAGTCAGTACAAGAAAGAATTGTCTGGAGCAACGAGAGACGGATGGGGCTACTTTGGGAGGTGGTGAGTTCCCCGTCACCAGACGTGTTCTAAGACAAGCTGTCCTCTGCAGATTCAGAGCCCCTTGTACACTGGCCTGCTTGGTTAGGAGAGGGGGCTAGGGATCCCCAAAAGAGAAGGTATTGTCTGAGAGAGCGGCTGCGGCTTTTTCAAGAGGAAGCCACTAATCCTCACAGGGAACCTTTCTGGCCCAGGGCACTAGATAATCCCAAACTGCCATTCTGGGGTTTCTTTCATCCTGGTGCCTGGCGCAAGGGGCAGGACGGCAGAGCTGTTCCTGATGCTTCCTGGCAACCGTGCTGGGCAGGAGCAGACAGCCTGGCTCCCTGTGCCTTTGCCCTAAATGCTGGGCTGGGAGGAGACTGGCGGGAGGATGGCAAAGAGAGAGAGGAAGTGTCACCCTCACCCTCTCAAAGGATTGCTTCAGCACTTAAGAGCTGGTGGCCCTGGGCTGGCCTGTGTGGGGAGGGGGAGGACTCAGCTCCAGCAGGGGGCAGGGAGAGGGGTGCAGTCCATTTCACAGGCAGGATGGGAATGACAGGATGAAATGACAGTTTTTGCTTCCAGCAGCTTCCAAGCTTTGGAAAGAGAGATGGACTCTACAGAGAGAGCTGCATTGTTAGCAGTTTTGGGGGAGGACAACTCTTGCCCAAAGACTTAGATGATGCTTCACGGTGAGATTAAAGGTGGGATTGACAGGTTAGGCAAGGGAATCTTTTGGAGCAGAGGGAATTTTCTAGCACTTTTCTACCTCATCTCTCTGCCTGTCCTGCCTGGGAGCCCATCTGGCTTGCAGAACAAACCTGGAACTGCCAGTCAGCACTTTCCAGGCAAGAAGGTGTGTGTATACTTGAGGTCCCCAAATCAAGCTACATATCAGAGTTGCCCCTGAGATGTGTTCGAAATGCTGACTCTTACTTGTCAAGATCCCTTGCCCTGAGACTCATCTCTAGTAAAAACACAGAATTCCATAGCAAATGGAGACACCCTGGTACCAGAGCCGGGAAGGGTAATCACCATCCCTGCTGGAGTTTTTGCTCTGCAGCGTTCAGGATCAGGTGGCACTGAGAGGACCTGTGTGTCCCCAGGTTCACGGGCATCCCACATTGACATTTGCTGTGCACTGTGCTAGCTCCTGAGAACATGAAGATAGGAGAGACAGAGCACACAGCTTCATGGGGCAGCCAACAAACTGATGATTTATCCAGTTGTCTGGGTCCCAATGGCCCCATAAGCCACTTCTCCCATGCCCATCATACAGCCACACACCAGCCAAGCTCCAGAAGATTCAGTGGGGACTCAGTGATTCTCCAGGGACCCTCCTCCATCCTCACCCAGAACATTTGCCCTGCTTTCTTTCAGCAGCTCCCCCATGTCTGCAGAAGTCTGGGCATCTGTGGTTGGGTCACTTTCCAAGCTGATGAACGTTTAGAAAACCCAGCAGGGGCTGTTTTCTCCTAGTGACAGGCAGACATCAGAGAGTGCACAGGTCTGCCTCGTTCATACGTCTGTGGCAGGCGTGCCAGAGGACCTAATCCCCAGATCAGAGGTGAAGGTCAAAGGGGGTTCATTTTGAGAGCCCCAGCACGACTAGAATTGTGTCCTGGCTGCATTTTCCCCACAGTGGGGAATGGTAGGGAGTTGAAAAGGATTGAAGAGCCCCTGTTCCTAAACATTGGGCCCTTTTCTCAGGGCTGATTAGATCTGCCAAGATCTGAAACTTTGTCACAGGTACTAGACTGTGTGTCCCTTGCACCTACAGAAAAAATGATCTGATGATATTAGTGGTGGAGCTGAAGAGTCAACCCATGCCATCTGCTAAGGCAACAGCCATATAACTGATTCTTGAGATCCCCACAGTCCTCAGCAACCTTCTGATTTCTGAATAACTCACTCTCCAGCCTCCATGAGGCCTCCAGGAAGTTTTCCTTGGGCTCTCACGGGCCAGGAGCCTCATGATCAAGACTCTTCTCATGTTCATTTCCACGTGCATCTGTACTCTGACTGCTGGTTTCTGATGCCTCTCCACTCTAAGTCCAAAGATCCCCACCAACCCTCGCTCCAAACTCCAGTTCCTATTTTTTTCTGTCATTTCGGCAGCAGGGCTGCTGGATGGACACTGATCTTCCTCCTTAACTTCTGACCTGTGATCCTTCAGTCATAAGCTATACACCCCATGGGCAGAGCATGCAACACGGGCTCTACTACAACCGTTGCAAGGCTCTGCAATGTCACAGGTTAAAGAATCTTCGCATTTGCTCTGTCTTCTGACTGTCAATAACTTGATAACTGACAGCCTTAGCCTGTCTCATGAAGTAAGGAAATTGCTTCCCCCGGCCCTCGCCATGTGTTCCCATCCCGTCAGGGCTGCCTGCACACACTCATGCTGAACCCCAGGAATGCTGGCCGCCCACCTGTCCCCCATCTGGGTTCTGTATGGTGGTTTTCGGTTTGGGCTCTGAACTTGCACCTCTAACGCCAGCATAACCTGCACTCACTCTGCAATTGTCCTCACCCTCTCGGGAATGCTCTGGTTTCTGGCCATTTCTTCTGCACATCCAGATTCACAAGGCTATGGACTAGCCACATCCCAGTAACCTTGCAGGCACAATTTTCCTACATCGCGATGCCCCCTTCCCTCTGGCCTCCAGGAAGCCCCATCTGGCCTTCTGTCTGTTCCACTTCCTCACGCCTAGCCCCTGACATTGGAGCCACATGCAACATGCGGTATAAAAAGAACATGAGCCTTGCAGGTGTACAAATGTGGATTCCAGTTCTGAATGTGTCACTTACTATCGCAGTGACCTTGAGTGTCTCATCTAGCATGTCACTTAATCGCTCTGACCTTTGGTTTTTTCACTCGTCATATGGGTTTAATAATACTTCTATCTCTGAGGCTCTGTGAGAAATAATTCATGTAAAGTACCTTGGACAGCACCCAGGGCAGAGTAAGTGCTCACTTAATCACTTTCCCTGGCCTTCCTTTTCTGCACTCAGTCTAATACCTGCAAGTGCTGTTTGTGAGAGTGGTAGATACTGGCTTCAAACTTAATTCATGCTATTTTCCAACTCAGGCGCACATATGTTGTCTACAGCCAACACACTGACTGAATCCCTCTGCTTTTTTTTTTTGTTTTTTTTAACCAGTCCTTCTTAGAGTTCTGCCTAGTTCCTTAGTGGGGCAATGTCCATGAGGGTGCTGGGGTGGACCCCTCCTAGACCAGAGCTCACCATGACCCTATTCGGGGCTTGCTTCACAGATCTTCCAAAGAGCCCTCCTACTAGCCCTATCGTCTATGATCAAGGGAGGGAGAGGTAAGAGGCTGTCTTCCCAACATTTTAACATCAATTCTGAGTCTGAAGAGACAATGTGGTTAAAAAGCACTCTTCCTTAATAGGAGTAAGCACATTTCATTTTTAAATTTACAAATAGGTCCTCGTTTTTACACTGCTTGGGCAACCTCCCCAGATCCCTGCAGGGCTGAGCACTTTGTTGCCTCCCCACCGGCCTCACCCGGGCGCAGATGCCTGCAAAGAACTTCCTTCTCCAGGACTGTCAGCAATGGCCTTGACCACTGGCTATTCATTGGATATCACATCTCAGAGATGACTGTTTGTGATGTCATTTAGCACTTACATGTTTGGTTCAAATGCCACTAGCTATTTCTCCTCCTCTGTCCTGTGTCCTGACCAGAGAAGAGGACCCATTTCTGAAGACTTTGGAAGCCACTCTTCCTCCAGTTGGCTGGGGATGTGAGTGGTCTTGTCTGTAAGCAGAGGGATGGATGAACTCCGTGGGCCTCTGGCTCTCACCGCAAGAGACATGGGCCTTCATTCTTTGCTGCTTCTGCTGCTGCCGCCGCTGCTGCCACAATGGAAGCCCCTTTCCCATGGGGCAAGTTACCACCAGCCTGGCAGCCAGCATGGGAGCCAGGGGGAATTAAACCCTGAGACAAAAGTATATACTGCAAGCCCTAAGGAGTGAGACCAGCCCACCGTGCCCTCCTTAGCAGAGTCCTGGGGGCTGCAGGCTCTGGACCCACCCACATGCCCTTCCCCACCCCATTCTTACTTCTCTGTAGCTCAATCCAATTAAACAGAACAGCCTCAAAGAGAGGAAGCAGCAAAAAGGTAGTCTGAGGGAAGAGGGAAGGAAGCAGTCCCTCATTCTGCTTTAGGGCTGGGGACAAGAACTCTGAGGGTTCTGTAGTCCTTGAATCCTGTGAATCTCTTGGGGGCCCAGTTGGTGGATCTACCTCATGTGGTCTATCTTGAGCAGGGCACTGAATCATCTGAGATGTCTGGTCTCAGGGTCCATGACAGTCACCCCTGCTTTCCACACCCTAGGAAAGTCTCAAATCTTCCGAGACAATTGAACATCAATATTTCTCAAGGTTCTTTCCTGCCAATAAATTCTGCATTCTTCCAGGGAAAATGGGAGTATAATAAAAAGGTTTTATTTGTGTCCAGTATTTATGCAGAGGTTATGCCCCTGCTTATGGTCTGTGCATTCCTTTTCAGGTCTAACCACCCATCCGTGTCTTGCTGCGGGAGGGACATTCTGTAGGCACTGAGCCAGGCCAGCGCAGGGGATGGAGATGATGTCCCTGGACACCAAACAGGGCAGGTCACATTGCACCCTGCTTCTCCCTGTTAACCGATGGGTGAGGCACATTATAACTAGAGAGGACTCACTCTCAGATTCTTTGCTCCACCAACAAACCCAACATCTAGTCAGTATCAAGCTCCTTAAATTTTGCCCATGAGCTATGAACACTGGGGAGCAGGAGGGAAGGGAGGTGAAGGAGAAACTGAGGCAGGGGCAGAGGTCAGGCCAGTGGGTATCGCTGCCTCCGAGGCAGCTGGGGAGGAGGTATTCCACTTCCTGGGCTGTGCTTGTCCCATTTCAGCTTGAACAGATGGAAATATAGTTCAATGTTTCAACATCATTTGCCTCTCTCGTGCTAAAATATTGATAAGTGCTGCCCAGGCGGATGCCCCTGCAGTTCCGAGCAGTAACTGGAGCATGATGTGTACTGAAGTGAGACACGGCAAAGCCTTTAACGAGTGTTTAAAATTCCTGGAATAATGCTCATTGCTGGCTTAGCTCATTCGGCGCCTGAAAACCTCCCCCCCTGGGCTCCCTCCTAAGCGGCAGGAGGAGTGTGAGCGGGGGCCCGGACCCCCTGCTGGTGGCAATTAGTGCAGCAGCTGCTCGTCTTCAGGATGGGAAACAAGGCAGGAGGTGCCTGCATCTGCCGCTGCACCAGGCGGGGAGGCAGACACACTCAGGGGGCCAGAGGGCGCGGGATGCTGGTTCTCCCGCCTGCAGGGGCCTGGCGCTGGGAACTCAAGTAAGAGGGGGGTCTGAGCAGGGCTCTCAAGAAAGGCAGGTTAGGGGAGGGCCAGAACAGGGGGAAGAGGAAGAAGGTGGGGACTTGGGAAAAGAAAGAGGAAGAAGGGATGGGATGGGGGGTTTTGCCAGGATGAGCAAATCTCCTGGGAAGAGCTTACCAGGCCCTGAAAGGAGAATCCAACTTTGCCTCTAGGAGAGGAGCAAGCCTCATGAGTGGCGCCCCAGTCCTGAGACACCCATTTTCAGATTCCATTCATGACAAAGGCCCCCAGACCCAGGGTGTAAGGAAAACCTGCAAGAGTGCCTGGGATGTCACCCGGAGACTCGGAACAGTACAGGTTGCTAAGGTAAGGCTCTCCCTGGATCTCTGTGTCCCTATGTGGAGATCAGGTGGTCTAATTGTGGAGGTCCCTGACATGATAAAGTTCTCACATACTTTAAGTTTGGGGTTTCAGATTCATGATTTTTTTAAAACTCCTCAATCTTTGTGGGATTGTTCAGAAGAATGTTCTCCAAGGGGCCTACTTGAACCAGATCCAGGGAAAGAATGTCTGTCTTTTTCAGGAGTGACCCCACTAAAGCACCACCCCCATGGGAGAAAGCAGGGCTGTGTCCCAGCAAGTGGGGCGGGGCCCTAGGAAGAAATTCTGGGCTGGTGGTTGGATATGACCTAAAGCAGTGTAACTAGATGCCACTGACTGAAGACTTTCCGAAATGATGATTGCTGACTGAATAACATTTGCAACTGGAGAGATAGAATAGGAAATCTACAATGAGTTGGGAAACAGGGTCTAATAATTATGCTCTTTCTCCGCCTTCTATAAAATCAAACTCAGTGAAGTCATGCAAATATAACTATTCTATTTTCTGAGACAAAAAAAATGGGGACATGTGATCTGACACACAAGAGGACATTTATGGGAACAAACCGGATGGAGTATAAAGTTGAAAGGGAGGGGACAGGAAAATCTAAGACACGTAGCTATCACAAATACAGGGTACAGACCGAGGGGATCCAGGACCCAACTGGGAAGCTGTGTTGGAAAAATCTTAATAGAGGAGGAATTGTCTGGAGGCAAGAGTTGCTGTGGGCTTCAGGGAGGCTGGTGACAGCCTCATCTTTTTCTCCACGCTGAAGGCATCCAGCTGAGTGAGGAACACCCTGCCTGGTGACACAATGGTACTTTCCTCCACACACATCTTCTGCTCCAGTCACCTTTCCTCACTCCTGTGTTGTTCCAGCTGCTGGTCCCAGTCCAGCCGCCCTCCAGCCCCAAGCATCTTCCAAAGATCTGCCCACCCATCCCCCAAACCAATATCTACATGGGCTCTTGCTGCGATCAGCACGGTGGCTCTCAGCTGAGGCCCTGGCCGTGGGTCTGTGTCTCTGGCAGTGCAGCTCTATCTGTCTTTATTCTCCCGGTTCTCCTGTTGCAGAGTCGGTTCATTGAGTAATGGGGGCATCTGGCTTCCATGGCCAGAGGTGGGGGTGGACGCCGGGGGCTGTGGATGTGGACAAGGTGATGACCCACCTGATGCCGCCCACCTCCTCCAGGTGTTTATCTGCAGGCGCCGAGGCTCCCCGCCTCCAGGCAGTCAGCCTGGGCACTGCACCAGGGAGGAAGGTCAGCACCTGGGAGAAGACAGACGGGATGGGGAGTCCCGGGGGTGGCCAGAGTGAAAGGAAAAGCAGCAAGGGCAGGGAACGGACAATAGCAATAGTCATCCTTTCCAAACGTTGTGAAATGTTTCCAACTTGGCATCCGATCTGATCATCACAACCCCTGGCAAGTATTATTACCACCAATTTTAAAGGAGCAAGGCAAGAGCTCAGACTGGGGAAATGACATGACTAAGGTCACGGACCTGATTTGCCCCCTACACAATGTCACCTCCTTTGAGGAACTGCAAACCCAGAGAGGGCGCTGTGTATGGAAATCACCTGGAGGTCTTGTGAAATGCGTGTTGGGGTGGAACCCAAGACTCTGCAGTCCTAAGAAGCCCCCAGCTGATCAGGCGATCCCAATGCTGCGGGGATCTCTCCCCAACACACATGCGCGCGCGCACACGCATGCGCGCATGCAAACTGTGAGTGGCGAGGTCCTACAGCGGTTCTCCCGTCTCCTTGCTGACAAGAATCATCTGGAGCACCTGGAAGTTCCGATTCAGGACGGACTCAGGATGCTGACTGTCTGACAAGAGCCTTGAGCGCCCTTAGGCAAGTTTGGGAAATGCTGCCCTTCAAGCATGGGAAAGACGTGGCCACAGCCCGGAACCTTCAGCAGGGAACCAAAGGCTGCGTCCGCTTCGTTGGTCGCCTGGGCTTACCAGGAGCCCTTCCCTCCAGCAGGAGATCGCCTGCCTTGGCCCTGACATTGCTTTGGTGTTCAGTCTTGGACAGACTTCTTCCCATCTCTCTGCTTCCACTTTCTCCTCTGTAATATGGAAACTGGTAGCCGAAGCCCGGGGCATCAGAGAACACGATGGAGGGAGGCACCTAGAGAAAGGGGTGGTGGAGAAGCAGCTAGTGGTGAGTCAGTGTCCAACCAGCAAGTGGGAGAGAGATGGATGAAGAGCAAAGGCAGCAAGAAGTGGGAAATGGGGGAAAGTCATGATTGTGCTGGGGTGCAAAAGAGCAAAGGTGGTGCAGGGGGCATGGCGAGGCACCACATCCTGCCCCTACCCCTTGGCATTAGAAAGCATGGAGCCAAAGGACCAAAGAGACTTTAAAAAGTGGGAATGAGGGCTTCCCTGGTGGCGCAGTGGTTAAGAATCTGCCTACCAATGCAGGGGACACAGGTTCAATCCCTGCTCCAGGAAGATCCCACATGCCCAGGAGCAACTAAGTCTGTGAGCCACAACTATTGAGCATGTGTGCCGCAAGTACTGAAGCCCATGCACCTAGAGCCCGTGCTCTGCAACAAGAGAAGCCATGGCAATGAGGAGCCCGTGCACCTCATGAATGAAAAGTAGCCACCGCTTGCCACAACTAGAGAAAGCCTGCGCGCAGTGAGGAAGACCCAACACAGCCAATAAATGAAAAAATTAATTTTTAAAAAAAATGGGAATGAGAGGGGATTCTGGAGACCTGGATCATGTCCACCACGAGTGTGCAAAACCCATCATTTTGGTCCTCCATAGCACAGAGAAGCAGTGCTGGGGGGGGGGGGGCGTTGGGGGGGGCGGCCAGGAGCTCTGAAATGGAATAAAGGAGAAGAGGACAGAGCTGGCCTGGAATCAAGAAGAGCCCTTGGGCTGGACACAGACCCTCCCAGCTTCTCACTCACTCTCCCAGGCTTGACCCCAGTCCCAGCTGCCATCACCCCATATCCGAGCAGCCACCACTCCACCTGGGTCCTCTCTATAGGCAGGTACTGAGCACCCACTCTATACCAGGTGCTGGAAACGTACATTATCTCATTAACATTCCATCCACCCTGGCAAGATATGTGCTCTTACACCCATTTTACAGATAAGGAAAGCAGACCAAATGCTCAAGTTTGCAAAGTTTTTACATGGAAGTACTGAGATTCAAAGCTAGGCCTCCCACTTTACCATTTATGACTTCTGTAGCTCAACATCTTTCTGAAAAGGGTGTTTGCACATTGGCTTCAAACCCAAGGGAGCCAGGGATATATTTATCCTTTCCCTCAAATCAAATTAAATGCATATTAGAGTGGTGATTTGGGCTTGTGGCACAGGTGTGGGGACCTTTCATGGAGAGATACTGACCTACAAAAACTACGGGTTCCAATTCTAGGTTCATTTGCTGGGAAAGGGCTTGCTAAGTGTGTGGGCACGTAGTGGTTGTGCCCTAATGCACACCAAACACAGTGAGTTCTTCTTTTTCTTGTTTTCCCTCATGAAATCCATGACCTCACCTGGTATTCCAGGCACACTCATTAACCAGCAGTTACCTTGCAAAGCCAGCTCAGCCCACACATCCACATAGAAAAAAGGGGGATATCAAGTTGAGCACATATGTTTTTCTTGTTTTTACAATAAAATAAACAGGCATGAAGATTTGTGTTTAAATGGATGACTTTGAAATCCAATAAAGAAGCCAGACAGGAAAAGACAGGAAGCGTCTAAAACTGGTCAGAATAAGATGGGTAGATTTGGAACTCGGTAAGAGTTCTGAGTACTACTGTCCAAATGGACCAAGTGCCCTCAGACAAGGATATTCTAAGTCTCAATTCCAGGTACTTGAGTGTGACATCACCTCCACGACCCCCTCCTTCCCCACCCCTCCACCCCCCGACTTACATGGCTTTCTCCAGCAGCCCTTCCAGGGTGCCTCGCCCCTTTCTCGTGCCCTGTCCTGTTAGCACCTCTTCCCTGCAAGCTCCCTGGTTGCTTCCCTTCCATCTGACCATAGAGAATCCTCCTGTTGGTCCAGGCCATCCCACCTGCCCAGGCCGTCCTCACTTCTACTCCTTTTTAGGGATCTCTGTGACTCAGCGTGTCCTACCTGGGTCACCTGTTGATATCTCTAAGCATGTTCCATGGCAGACTGCTAATACCTGGCTTCTTTGTCCATGGTCCTGAGCTGGTGTTTATCACGCACTCACTCATCGATTCAAAAAATATGTGCTAGGCTTTGGGTTAGGTGCCATGGGCAATACAAAGGGCAGTACAGCCCTGCCCCTCTCTCGTCGGGGACGAGGCCATACACCCAAAGCACTGTCAGGCCAGGTGCAGTGCGGTCTCCAGGTCTCTGGTAGCCAGGGTATCTCAATGAAGACACCATGTTTTTCTGGTATTTGCTGCACTGCACCATAGACTTCCCCCCACAGCCTAGGTAAGTCCCTCCTCCTGCTCTCTGTAAACCCCAGCTCCCCTCTGGGTCACCTGCAGAGTTCCTGTTGCCTCTGCTTCCAGACAGGCCAGGATGACTCAGGTCTCCCTGAATCATTCTTCCCAGCTCAGGTGACCATGCCCTGTCTCTAAGCGGTGACCATCCCCTGTCTCTAAGCTCAGGTGACCAACCCCTGCCTCTAAGCGGTTCTCCCATGACTGCAAGGTGACTTTGGAGTGATGGAGAAAACCAGCAAGCATCCGACAATTCTCTCAGCCTTCAACTTGTTCAACTGTAAGATGAGGATAAAAATACTAATCACCCAGCATGCTGGGAGGACTAAAAGAAATAAGATGGTGAAAGAACCTAGGACACTGCCTGATCCCCAGGAAGCAATTAAGCAATGTTCCTTTTCTTCCTGCCTTTGGGGTGGTGTCCCTCGTGTAAAAGTTTAAAGCTTGAGGCACTTATCTGTGGTTTTATGGCAGGGAGAGACTTTTCTCCAAGGCATCCAGGGGTGAGATTAGTGGGCACCTGGCTGTCCCCAGCCTGACCCAGAGGGTGAAATCCAGCATTTCTCAGGGTCTGGGAAAAGGGTAAAGGCTGGCATCAAGGGGAGAGCCCAGCTCGGGGAGGGAATGGCCATTAAAAATGGGCACTGGCCCCAGGCAAGGGGTTGGCCTAGCAAATGAGTCAGAGATCTAATCTCTTCAGAACTGCAGACTTCCTTGAAAAGGACGTTTTTGGTTTTTTCAACTTTGAGCATCTTGAACTAAGCCCCTTCTTTCCAGTGACGGTTAAGGCTGCATCTTCCCCTTGACTTTGCAGTACAAAGAAGAGGGAGCAGGCATGGGGAGCAGGAACCCCACAGGGATGGAGAAGGACACCCAGCTTCCTGCTCTCTCATCCCAGGCTGCCCCACGAGTCTTCCTGATCTCCGGATGGGGCTTCACTGTCACCACCACCATTGGCCCCAAATGCACTCAGATGCCCTCATCTCCTGTCCTGGGCAGCTTTGAGCACCATTTCCTCTTTTCCTCCAGGGTCCGGAGAGAATTGTTCTAAATGAATATACTGAGTACTAAGAGGGTGTACAGGGTGTGTGTTGGGGAGGAGGCCCCTGCAAACTACAGCAGCCAAGTACCCTCAGCCTGGACGACTTTTACTTCTGTAGCTAAAACACAATCACTGGCAGGTCCTCCCCCTTTACCTCAATCCTCTCCTGGTAAGGGGTTAAGTCCTCTTTCATCAACTGATAAACAGATCAACAAAATGTGGCATATCCATATAATGGGGCATCTTTCAGCCATAAAAAGGAAGGAAGTAGGATGTGTGCTAGAGATGCACGAACCTTGAAAACATCATAAATGAAAGGAGCCAGACACCAAAGGCCACATATAGTATGATTCCGTTTATATGAAATGTCCAGAATACATGCATCCAGAGGGACAGAGAGTAGACTGGTGGTTGCCAGGGGCCAGGGAGAGACAGCAAGGGGAGCATGGGCAGTGAGTGCTTAATGGATATGAGGTTTCCTCTGGGGATGATGAAAATGCTCTGGAAATGGATGGTGGTGATGACTGCACAACATTAGGAAGGTACTAAATGCCAATGAACTGTACACTTAAAAATGACTGAAGAGGGGAATCTTATTGTCTATTTTACCACAATTATAAAAAATAAAACAAAATCTTCTCAGGCCTTGATTATTTTCTCCTCCACTTCCACTCTTCTAACCCCACCCCTGTTTGGGAGGAAGAATTCTAGAGCTCACTTGAATGAAAAATGCAGTTTTACATTTCTGTTGTCATTGTTAGGAGGTAGTGTGCACTGGCCAAAGCTCACCAGGGAGGGGAAAGGGGCAGGGAGGGATAAATTAGGAATTTGGGATTACCAGATACACACTACTATATATAAAATAAACAACAAGGACCTAGTGCATAGCACAGGGAACTATATTCAAAACATTGTAGTAAACTATAATGGAAAAGAATCTGAGAAAGAATAGATATATATGTATAACTGAATCACTCTGCTGTACAGCAGTAATTAACACAACATTGTAAATCAACTATACTTCAATTTTAAAAAAAACTTCACCAAGGACAACCCCATAGGGCTTTGACTGAGGCAAGAAAATGTCACCCTCAGACCTAGTGCCTGGACTAAGAAGAAGAAGGACCCAGCTTCGTCTCTACTCCAGGCCTTCACACTAACCCACCTCCCTGCCCAGCCTGCTCTCTGTCTCACCAGCACTGAGCTTCCCAGAGGAGGCTGATCCACCATGCCCATCTCCCTCCAGGTCCTTTGGCTCCTGTCACAGAAGGGCAGGCAGGATGGAGCCACTGCTCATGAGGTCCGAGGACTGTTTGGAGGTTCCCCTGTAAGACCACACATGGGGCCTCACAGCTCATTGGTCTGAACACCCCCATGCTGACCAGTCCTGCTGCTGCAGAAAGGTCCAGATGACCACAGGAAGCCTGGACCTCCTCCCTCCTTGGTGATTCCTCCTGGAACTTCGTAAGATACCAGTCAGTTTGTTGTGGACCAAATTTGACCTGGGAGTCAGTCAGCTCAACTCACCATGACACGACTAGTAAAAATCGCCACTGGGCTTGGATGTGTCAGGGAGGAAAATGATGCTTGGAGACAAGAGCTTGGGCCTGGGCCAGTCCTCCAACTGGATGGCAGGAAGACATCCAGAAAGATCAGTGTCCCCAAAGGGCCCTGTGGCTCCTTCTTTTGCCCCTGATGCCAGAAAGCAGGATTTATCCGCTTTCTCCAGCTTGGGTAGAAATCAAGACCCTAGCCCCTCGGGCCCTCCAGGATGCCACCAACTTTGCTGGGTTGGCTCTGTGACCCTGTCCCACAGCCAACCTGACCTACCCTTCCTGTGGACTTCAGCTTTTGCGGTTTATCCACATACATTATGTAAATTCTAACTCCCCCAACTTCCTGTCCCATCATGAACCTCTATATCCTTAGACAATACAGACTCAATCCAGTAGACCACAATCCCCTGTCCAAAACCTTTGGGGTATGATGTGTTTGGGAATTCAGAATGTGGGGGGTTTCAGGAAGGTACATATAATGGTGCCTGTATCACATATTCCACAGCACCACCCTGGGGGTACAGAGCAGTACCTGTAAGCAAACACATTCATGTTTCCGCAGTGAAACATCTGATAACCGCGGCAAGTGGGATAAATAAAGACTATAGATAGCTTCACTTCAGTTTAGGTCAGATTTTGCTGCCAAATGGTTTTGGCAGCAAACATACGAAACAAACAAGCAAAAACAGAGCTTTCTGAGTTTGGGATCTGTCGAGAAGAGATTGAAGATCAGTATTCACGCTGCTTAAGAAATAAGCAGGCAAGCAAAACTATCCTTGTGAAAGAAAAAGAGCCTGTGATGGAGCCTGCCCGCTCCCACCCCCTGCCTCTCCCTAAGATCCTGGCTCTGGAGCCCAGCCTCCTCAGGCACTCTTTGGGACTCTACAGAGTTATGGGCCACCCTTCTGTGTGCTTAAGGCCAGAGTCTGAGCCATCCTGAGTCTGTTTCCTGATCTCTTTAAACTGGTAAGTGATTCCATAGGCTCCTTTGATCTCTGACATTTTATGATCCTACTCCATACATTAGCCAAAGCTGGCCGCTCTGTTCAGAGGAGGCAGTGTCTTAACTATCAGACCAAGCAGCACCCCAAGAAAGCATCTGACCCTCTCAGCACCCATGAGTATCTTTGGACAAGCTCTTCCCAGTCCCTGGATGGTCCTTTCCTCCTCACCAGCCTGGGAAACTTGTACTTAGGGATTAAGAACTGCTTCAAATGCCCTCCTCTGCGATCCCTCTTTACTCATGCTTCCATGTGGGTGTTGAAATCAATTTGTGTGGGGCATTTCTCGCATCAGGTAACCTAGGATTGCATGGCCAGCATTTATGTTGTCATCCACCATCCCAGAGGTGTAACATGGCGCCTGGCACACGGCAGGACTCAGCAGACGGTTGTGGGTGCTAGGTCCGTGTGGCTTCTCCCCAGATAGGCTACCACGGTGGAAGGAGGGCCCTTGCGCCATCTGGACGAGACCCAGAGGCACGTGCGGGAGAGGAAGTGAATAGTGCAGGAGAAAGGAAGCCTTCGCATGAGACACGCATTACAAGTCCGGGTGGGCAGCTCAGGACCACATTGTAAAGCGAGAGGAAGGAGCTGGGAAGGTGAACCCAAATCCCACGGGCCAAAGTGGAGGGTCCTATAGAGGCAAAACTGTAGACTTTGGTATGACAGGGCATGGCCCATCGCAGACTCCTTTAAGAGTAGAAAGAGGCGATCCTGGGGGAAGCGATGCTGGGAAAAACCAAGAGGAAAAGGAAAGGCCGCAGGGCCAGGGTCCCCGCAACCCGTCTGCACAGCCAAAACTCGCGGCGCCAGGGGCTGAGACGCTGCGCGCCGCCGCCGCGAGGTGGCACCAAAAACCCGCCAATGGCCCAGAGCGCACGCTGCCTTCCCATCTCCGACCGTGTTCTGCTTTTGGCCTGGACGCGCACATCCGGAGCAGAAGGGCATCCCGCCGCTTTACCGCGGGGTCGAAGCTGAGCGCCACGGCCAAGTTCTCCGGGTCCCCGGAGGCAGAAGATGAATCTTCCTCGGGTGTCCAGCTCAGGAAAGCTCCTAAACTGGTGTATGCAAGCTTCTCGAGGGACTCTTGGACTCGAGATGCCCTGGCCAGCTCCTCTCCTCTGCACGCACCCCACCCCACCCCACCCCACTCCACCAACCCTCACCCAGGGGAAAGGAACACTTCTTCCTCCCCCATCGCTCCGAAGGCAGGCTCACGTCCTGAACTCTTGTGCGGAACAGTGCCGTGGTCCGCCTTCATCCTTCCGCGTTCCCACTCACAGCTCAAGTTAGGATCTGAGAGCGAGTCTGGAAGCTGAGGCTTCCCGGCCCTGCTCCCTGAGACCAGTCACACCCACGCACACGCAACAAAAACATGCCGGCGAACAGTCACACAAAGGCCACGCACCACCCACTCGCGCAGGATCGCCCAGGTCACGCGTACACCGCCGGGCTCGCGAGGAGCAGACGTGAAAGGCTGCGAGGATCGCAGCACTCAGTGCCGAGAGACTTGAGTTTGACTTTGACTCACTCCTTTCCTCTGGCTCTCTAAAACCCGGTTTCTCCAATACACGTAACGAGATCGCCAAGTTGCCTGGCGGCTCAAAAGCCGACGCCTTCTCCGAGTCGAAGCGCTTGCTGCAGCCTGGAAAGCTTTCTTTAATGTCCCAATGGCTCAAACAGCAGATTCCCGCGCTGGGCCATCTGGATCCCCGGAGCCCAGGACCCGGACAACGCGCGGAAAGGGTTTGCAGAAGGCTGCGCGCATAGAAGTCGCGAGGAGCCTGTCGCGGTAAGAGGAAGAAACTCCAGGCGCATGAGTCCTGGGTCCCTTTCTCCATCTCTAAGTCTCTGGGACCCTGCGCGCAGGCTACACTCCCATTCACCTAGTGTGTTGGACTCCTTGAGTCACATCAGCTACTCCCCGTGGGATCGCTGACCCTCCGGCCTGAGGCTCAAGCATTCATCGTCCTCCCTCACCCTAGTACCTCCTCGGAGTAATTGTTGCTGCGAGGTGAGGCTAAAGTGGACCAAGTGGACCGTTGTCGGCATGGGAGGAGATCTGGCCACTACCATCCTGGGTAAGGGAAGGGTTTCTGAAAAAGGTGCACGGGTCTGATTAGCTCTCAGGATCCCCCTATGGACCCCACTAAGGAGCACATGTGAGCCTTTTGAGAGGCTGAAGGTTATGATGCTTCTGGAGGAACTGGGGTTAGAAGGTGAGATCTGGGACCATGTCACCAATCCATTAAGAGGGGACCGACACTGAAATCACATAATCAGGGAGCCCATAGGTCTCCCACTGGCCCTCATTCCTCCTGGAGAATGTCTTTAACCAGCTCTGCAGCCTTAGCTCGGGTCCCCTTCACTTCCTGCCTGCCGATGGGAATAGCCTCCTAACCTGCCTTCCAGCCTAGAGCCTCACTCCCTCAAAGTCTTGAAGCAGAGATCTGGGTATGATCACTAAAGCTCTCCATAAAGCCTTAGTTGGCTCCCCAGTGCGCGTGGGATCAAGGCCACACAAATTACCTGACCTTGTAGCTGGACCCGGACTCCCCCTTCTCTCAGACTCAATTACCAGCTTCCTTATGCACCTGGGTGCCAGCCACACAACACCGCTCTATGCTGGAATCCAACCTCCTCCATGCCTTTGCTCCTGCTGTTCCTGCCTGGAATCTCCTCCAAGGAATCCGGTCAAAGCCATCTCTTCTCTTCCTTTCCTGCTCCCACCTCCCAAAGTTGTAATTCATCTCCAAGTTGCCTCCCCAAAACACTCTGTATGCAACTCCTGAGGTCTCTTTGTTGGTTTTTCAATGACTATCCACTGGATTGTGAGTTAGTTGAGGGCAACGCTTAACTGTGCTTGGCCCGCCTTCCCTATTCAGTTATTTCTGGACTAAGTTGGATGCAGTGGTACCCACAAGCATACATTGCTCTCAACAATGTCCCTCCCCTTCTGGCACATCTATAGGTAGAAGTGTCACAGGGCACAAGGTAAATATTTCTCTTGCATCTCATAAGAATGTGGACAGTGTCACTGCACACTCATCAGGGTTCACATGTACACACACACTTCACACCCAAACACACACCAGGGAGTCCTATGCCACTGGGCAGCACTGGTGATTCTAGAGGAGCCCAGTCCAATATGGTCGAGGAGCCCGCTGAAATCCCTCCCATCCTCTGAGCTTCATAGGAAGCTAGCACGTAGCTGTTCGCCCAGCGCTGCTCTCTGAACCGGGCCCTGTAGGAGGAGCGTTTTGGTTGGGGCTACCTCCCTGCAAGGTCCAAGTTTAGGAGCGCTTGAGAGAAGGTGCCCCCAGGCTCTGCTTCCCGCCCTTCACCACTCCTTTCTCTCCCATTTTTCCTAATCTTTCGCGCCCAAATAAGGCTTTTAGGAAAGTATTTCCTCAACTACCGGATCGCACAGGCAAGGAAGACTTGACGGGCGCTGGATGCACAGGGCGGTGGGGTGAATGTACAGGCTGGCTGTGTGACAGTGGCCAAGTCACGGCCCTCTCCGAGCTTCAGGTTCTCCTTCCCGTGTAATCAGAACCGCTTCCAGCTCAGAGAAAGGTAGTGGGGGCCGGGGCCTGGATTCCAGACGCTCTCAGAGGTGCCTCGGACCGTCCTTTCCCCCGTGCAGCCTGACCCTGCCGCGCCAGTGCGTCCGGGACCAGGCAGGAGGCGGTGGCGCGCGTCCGGGACTGCGCAGCCAGAGGCGCCCACGTCCGTAAATAGCAGCGCGTTCAGCCATCAAGGGGCCCTGCTAAGAATCCCTGTTTAATAAAGGTCGCAAATTAGTTATGATGGTAAATAGTCATCTCAAAATCCCACCAACTAAAGCTACTGCCGGCCTGGAAAGGCTCCAGGACGCCCCCCAGGCACAGCCGGGCCATCGCCCCGGGCGGCTCAGCACCGCGGGGACCTGGAGGGGGAGAGGCGGTGCGGAGGGCGGAGCGGGGAGGCCTGGCCCCGAGAGTCTAGGGCTTCGGCCACAGCGCCTCCCAGCGGCCTGAAAGAAGAAAGACGGAGTCCGAGCCAGAGAAGCGGGGACAAAGGCCCAGCGCCAGAGAGCGCCGCGGAGGCCGGGAGGCGGAGCGGGCCCGAGGGGAGCGGAGCGCACACCCGCCGAGCCGGGGCGGCATCCTCCCAGACTCCAGGGGACTGCCTCCCCCCGACACCGCCGGGCTCTCCTCACCACTGGGCCTTGCCTGGGACCCTCAGACCTTCTGTTTAGGTTCCTGGGCCGAACCCACTCCCCTCCCTTCACCTCCAGCGGTCCAAGAACTCATCCCTGGCCCCAGGCCCATCTTTTCCAAGGGGAGGAGAACATCTGCGCTTTAGGGGGTCTGTATAGCAGCTCCGGTCGGGCCCCGCGGAGAGGCTTTCCCCCCTGAGCCCAGCCTTGAGAGCCTGAGGCCATACATACAAGTGTTTGTGACTTTCCATGTGCCTTCCTTTCTTGCCAGCACATTCTGTAAAGTCCTCCATGTCTGAAGGGTTAGACTCCCGCAGGTTAAGGCCCTTCCTTTTTCCGGAAAAAAAAAAAGGTGTGTATAAATCCGTGAGTCATGGGCTTTTCTGTAAAAAGTGGAGAGATATGGCTGCGAGTAGAGACTGCGTGTCTGTTCTGTGCAGGAGGGTGGGAGGCAGTGTGTGTGCCTGTGTGTGCAGGGAGTGGCTGTGTGTGTCCTGTGAATGAAGTCATGTGCGGAGCTCTGAGAGTGTGCAGTGTGAGGGGAGAGTCTGCTGCTGGGTACGGAGAGGAGTGAGGAGCGTGCTTTCCTGGGCGGGCCTCTCCTGAGCAGAGGAAGCTGCAGGAACTCCCCAGACCTCAGGGGAATGGGCAATCTTGGGTCCCAGGCCGCCCTGCACCATTGCAAGCACTCAGTTCACTTCCCAGGCGCAACTGGCCACAAGTCCGTGTGCTCCCCAAGGCACTTTGTTGGAGATGGAATTATTCCTGGGCTCACAGGCCCCCTTCTCCCCGACCCGGCTTGGCACGCCCCTGCCTTCACCCCAGGAAGTAGCTGCTCCCTGTTTCTCCCTAGTCTGCTCCTCTCCACTTTTTTTTCTCAACTCCCCCCTCCTTTATCTCTCTTCCTCCTCCTTTTGCTTGTCTGCCCCCTCTATAATTTCTCTCCCACTTCTTTATTCTCCTTTCCTTTCTGGCTCTGAATTGTAAAATGGAGACCCCTGTTCACCTGACCACTCCCAAGATTAGGCATGTTTTTCTGAAGGTGCTTATCTAGTTCTAGCCGGGTGTGTGTGTACACACATGCATGTGTGCCGGGAGTGGGTGAGGTTGAGCAAATGGGTGGTGTTTGAGTGCCTGGAGTCAGGCTCTGTGGTTTGGGGGTCGAAGTGTCTCTGGGTGGCATTTCTATTATGTCTTAGGTTGGTACATAGTGTGTTGTGTGTCTGAAGGTTTCCTCTGTGTATCCTCCATGTGTTTGTTGTGGTGGATGTATCGTGGCTGTGTTCTCTGACTGTATTTATTGCTTATATGCTCCTTTTCTCATATGTGAACTTTTGGTGAGCCCCAGCCTACTGTGTATCGCAGGCTATACTCTAAATGGTCTTGGTGCTAAGGCTGTTTTATGCAGATGTGTTTCTTTTGTCGTGTGAATAGCTCTGGATAGCTCGATAGGAGGATGTGGTTGTGAGACTGGCCATGTTTGTGTGTGCATCTGTGCAGTTTGAAGTGTACGCACCTTGGAGAGTGCGCTGCAGGGGAGAAGAATGATGGGTTCCTGTGTTTGTGTCTGAGGACTGATGTGGAATCTGTAAAGAGGAAATCAGAAAGGCAGGCCCTATGTGGTGTTGGGAAGGAGGTCTATGGATGTTGGGAAACTGCTCTGAGGGCAGGCGGATGTATAAGGGCTCTACTGGGTTTGTGATGATATGGCTTGGGGTTGAGGTGTGTGCATAACATGGGGGTAATATTTGTGTAGATAATTGAGTGTGTGTGTGTGTGTGCGCGCGCATGTGTGGTGTAGCCTCTGTGAGCCTAGCTGTGCCTGCCTGCTCCCGTGGAGCCCCGCCCGCACAGCCGAGCTCAATCAGCGGCTGCATGAATACACTCGAAAGGAAAGTTGTGCTCAGCTGACCGGAGAAATCGGAGCCTGGCTAACACTGCTCCCCTCCTCCCTGGCTCCCTCCTGCCCTCCCTCAGGCCAGATGCCCGCCCTGGCCGGCGCACTGGGGCAGAGGAGGCTCACCTCAGCTGGGGCCGGAAGGGGCCCGGGCTGTGGGAAGTTGAGGGGCTTGAGCCCAAGAACTTGGGGGTGAGCATCCCGGTAGGCTGGACCTCTCAGTCCCAGCTCTTAGGGGTGGAGGGGGTAGGCAAACACCTGGGAAAGTCCCCAAGGTGGCAGCCGGTGCCTCAGGGGACAGCCCCACAAAGACCTAGGGAGGGAAGGAGGCAGAGAAAGGCAAGGAGAGGGAGAAGATACAGAGACATCCCCTGCTTGGAGAGGCCAAGAACACCCAATGTGCCAGAGGCCTGGGACTAGGCTGTGAGCTCCAGTGACCTGAGCGATGAGCTGGGTCCAGAATACTCCAGGCTGGCCCATTCTCCTTTCAGAAGAAGCTGAGGAAGCCACTCTACTACCACAGCCTACACTAGGGTTCGAGTTCCACACCCACTTGGTTCTCCTAGGCATGGCCCTGGCCCTCCCAGCCGGCACTGGAGCCCTCTGTGCGTCCAGAGTTCAGCCATCCCTGGCTGGTCTCACGGCTTCCAACACCAATCCCAAACCGGCCAGGCTCCTGTGCCTGCAGTCCCACTGTTGATCAGCATCCTCACCCCACGCCGTGGCAGCTTCCAGGTCATTTCATTTTAATCAGCTGTATGTCTCGCCAGAGGTAACCAGCTGCGCGGGGCAGTCGATTCCGCAGGATCCGAGGAGGGGCCAGAAGAGGGGACTGGCGGGGGCTCCGGGCAGCGCCAGGGGCGGGGCCGAGGAGGGCGAGGTGAGCAGGCCAGGAAAGGGGTAGAATGACCTATCTTCCCTCGGGCAGGTGGCTCCTTAGGGGTCAGTGACTTTGATACAGATTTTCCCGGTTTCGCATCCCATTCTGCCTGTTCAGGTTTCCGGTGCAAATCCCAGATCGCCATCGTTTTTCTTTGAGAGAGGCAGGAATGAAGACAATATTCCCAAGCTGGCTGTTCTTCAAGCCCCTTACACCCTAGAGTAGGCGACCCAGGTGCAAAGTACCCAGAGGCCTATGCACACAGGGAAGATTCCGAGGCAGAATGCGTCCGACTGGGGCGCCAGGAAGTGCACGGCGCAGGAGCAGGGATGCACACAGGGCGGCGTGTGTCACGGAGGGGAGCCAGCCCACGGCCTGACCCGCACCGAGGGGGCGCGTGAATGCTGAGGCCTGCTCACTCAGCCTGCAGAGGCCCACACGAAAGCACACCCCGCCCCTCGCCAAGGCACAATCCGCAACATTCCTAAGAGGTGGGGGCTGAGTACAGTGGCTGCGCTGGCTTTTCCCCCAGCAGGGCTTCAGCCAGGCCTTGCCCTCGAGCTCTGCCCTGGCGGCCCCTGGGACACTGACTGCCTTGGCCGTGGCTTTGAGGGACCCAGAAAGAGAAGGGGCAGGCAGCCGATTAAAGGAGAGGTCTAGCCAGAAAGGGGCCTCTTTCCCCTCACTGATGTTTAAAGGGGCAGGGGCCAAATCCAATGTAACATCCACAGTGTCAGGGTAAGGGTGGACTGGGGAAGCCGAAGAGCCTAACTTCCCTCTGCCCTCTGGTCCGAGGAGACCCACTGCGACTCCCTATTCCTTAAAGGGAGAGGAAGGTGGGTTAGGGGTGGGCAGCCGCCTGGCGGTCATATCTGTGGACTGACCAGAACAAAGGAACCCACACATGTCCACAACAGATTCATGACTCACAAGACACATGTCCACTGCACAGAAACTCCTACACACACAGCATCCTGTAGGTGTACTTGAGCCACTCCTTGCATAACTATGGACATATAAACTGCCCAAGCCACCCACAAATACCTACACCATAGGCGACAGACATGAAAACACACACTGGGCACACGCTGATTCAATGTACACACTTTTATCTCAAACATCACAACACACAGACACCCCCTTTATATGTAGACCTTGATTGCGTGGTAGAAGCCAGCTTTCAGAATTGCCCACAACCAGCACTCATGCCCCTCCTGCAGGGCATCCATAAGCAAGGTCAAAAAGTGCAGAATGGAGTACTGGTATTTGTGCAGACCTAGTAGAAACATAGGAGATGAGAGTGGTAGGTGAGAGAGAGCAAGACAGAGAGCAGGCTGGTGACTCCCAAAGGGGGGCCTAGGCCCTCAAGGCTGAAGTGGAGAAGGAGGAATGGGCACTGGATGCCCCAAAAGCTTTCTCTGCTGGGTATGTTGAAGGAAGGAAGCATTTTAATCCCACTGGTTTGTCCCCTATCCCCAGACAAAAAGGCATCTGCTCCCTAGTGTCACCAGTCAAGGCTCTCCAGGGGTCACCCTCCAGCAGCACCATGCTTTTCCAACCATCAGTTCTGGTCAGTCTGTTGGATAGGGTCCATCCAGACACCCCACACAGTCTGAGGCAGCCACGCCTTGGGTTTCCAGGCCCAAGGTCTGGGTCAAGTATGTAACAGGTCATTTGAAAATGAGGGTAGAGGACAGAGCCCCTCACCCCAGACATCATTCTGTGCACCAGAACAGAGGCCCAAGCTGAGAAGAACCCAGGTAGCCCCCTCCCCAAATTCCTACCACCTGGGTCACTATTGCCTGCAATGTGAACGCATGCAGAGATTCTGACACCGCGTGCCAGGCCACAGAACCTGGAAGCTCTAGAGGTGGTCTGCATGCATGCGGGAATCTTCTCCACGCAAGCAGGCGCCCTCGGCGCACAAGGCCCCACTTGGGCCCAGGGTACCTCCTGGCCTGGCCACCCTTCTGCCCAGTCAGGCCTTTGTAAACCCCATGGTGCTGCTGAGATGGGGACAAAAGGAAATCGGAAATCAAAATTTGTTTGGAAACCGGTGCGAAATTCCAGGCACGTTTCTCCTTAATCCTCCTCACTTTGGAAATTGGACTTTCAAGTGAAGGCAAGTTTTCTGAAATTACCTCTTCAGCTCCTCCTCGGGCACAGGCCGGCCCGGCCCAGAGCCGGGGAGGCGCCGCCAGCCACACCATCACAGGGAACTGACGGGCCCCCCCAACTCCCCTCCCCCGCGCGGGGCGGGGAGGCCTTGGGGCCAGGGGGAACCTGGTTGGCAGAAGGCAGTGATTTGGGGGATTCGTTTTAAAGTATAATCCAACTCCGAAATGCTCGAGAGACTCCAGTTGAGCCCAAAAGATGGAAAGAAGTTTTAAGGAGACAGCCATAGGGCAAATCATGCAGTCACGCAGACGCACACGCCGGTGGTGGTGTGTGTGTGGGGGGGGGGGGGTCCATCCTGATTCTAGGCCCTAAACTCCCCCAAGCTACCTCCTGGCTCTTTCTATATCCTCCTCACCTGGCCCACAGTTGTCCCGCCACCTCCACCCCACCCCTCAAAGAAGAGAAAACCTCTCAGCTCCGCTCTACATTTATGCTTGCATTTGGCGACCTTGTGTATTTCCCCTTTAAAAAAAAAATTAGTAATAACCGAAAGACGCCAGCACGCTCCCAAAGACGCACCAGGGCCGCGGCCAGCCTACAATTCCTGGGCATCTAGGGCTGAAGAAACCGGCCGTAAGTCCCTTCTCCCCGCGCCCCCTCCGCCTCTTCGCTCAGGATTTGGCTTTGGTTCTTTTCCGAAGGGCCTGTTCCCAGCTTTCCACCTCCATCCCCAGGAAAAGGCTCTGACCAGCCTTGAAGTTCTGCCCCAGCTCCAGCGGCGTAGCTGGAGCGGAAGGGAAGGCCGGGCCGCTGCACCCGGGGCTGCCGGCACAGGGGCGCACGAAAACACCAGTCTCCGCGAGTAATAAGAAAATGGAGAATACTGTATTTGCTTTAGAAAGTTTTTACATATAGATAAACACGCAGTTAAGATAACAGTAGAAGCGCCCTACGGGGAGTGAGAGATATCTCCAAAGCAGCTAAGAAATACTTGAAATAGCTTTTGCATAAGAATACTACGGTCTCACTCTCCGCTTCTGCTAGCGACGGGGTCCCTCTTCCTACCCAGCCCGCCACGCCACGCCTTGACTGCCAAGTCGACGCCAGGAATACCGAGTGGGAGGGGAACCCCAAAAAGGAAAGAGACAGGTGAGCAGGGAGGTAGGAAGAGGGTGGGAGAGAGAGAAAGAGAAAGGGAGAGGAGAAAAAGCAATATCATATACAGGCAATTTCTACACATATATTACAAACTGGGAAAATGACCGATCATTAAGATATACATAATTCATATAAAATTTTGAAATAAAAATAAAAATCTGTTACAGTCATAACTATTCTTTTTCCACATTTATAACCAGTACCCACATAGGCAGTGACAGAGTGGAGAGAAAAAGGTGCTTAACAAGAAAATGATTGTCTGCTGAACAAAAAACAGAAGATTGCATCTTGTTTGACCAATACTTGGACTTAAAAACAGAGAGAAAGAAAGGGAGCAAGAGAGGAAAAAAGAGAGAGCGCAACAAAAGGCGAGAAACATTTGCTATTTCCCTCTCGAGGAGTTCTTTTTTTTTTTTTTAAACAAATTCCGAACGGAGATGGAGGGTGCTTTTTTTTGTTTTTTTGTTTTTTTCTTTTTGTCTGTTTTGCTTTTGTCGTCTCGTCGTCGTGGTGGCGGTCGGTTTTTGTATAGTCGACTCTTTTTAAATCGTTTTAAACTAGAAAGAGTATTTTCCCAGATACAAATAAATCGTCATGCAGGTGGGGTGCCAGGTCCGTGGGAACCGAAAGGAGAAGCCGTGCTTGTCCTAGAAAGTATACAATTGTCACCTCTTTTATGTTTTCTGCCCGCAGCATCAGCGTTTGTGACTGTCTGTTGGCGTCGCGGTCCTTTGGGGTGGCCGTGATGGTAGATGGTTGGGAGTTGATGGTTTGCGTTTTTTATTTTTCTTGGTTTTTATATATTTTTGGCTGGAGTGGAAGTGTGTGTACTTGGGTGTGTGTATGATTGTGTATCCTGATTTCGGTTTGTTCTGGGGATGGAGGAGGAAGAGGAGGAAGTCGAGGTGGAGGAGGGGAAGGAGGAGGGGAAGGAGGAGGGGGAGGAGGGAGAGGAGGGCGGCCTTGGGTATCATACATCACATTCCGAGTCGCTGGAGGTTACCGAGAGGATGGAGGTGCCGGTATCCGCGCGCTCCGTCAGGCTGGACACGCTGGTGGTGGGACTGGCCGCGGTGGACGGCGACTCTGCAGAGCCGTGCGTGGGGCATCCGGGCTCGGCCAGCGAGCGCATGCCGCTCGGTCCGATGGCCTGGTGCTGGAGCCTGCGGGAGACAGAGAGCGGCGCCCGCCCTGACACGGCAGCCCCAACACCCGGCTCCGCCAAGCCGCCTGCCTGAGCCCGCGCCGCCGGGAGCTGGGCCTGCCATAGCTCGTGCTCCTCCGCCTCCCGAATCCCGCGCCCTTCGCCACCGCCCCCGGCTCCGCTCTCTGCGCGCATACCCCTCCTCCAGGCACCTGGCGGCTCCCTGAGCGCTGCGGCGCCTCCCCAGCGAGGTCTGGGCTCCCGTCTTGCCCTCCCCGGGGTTCTCTGGAGCTTCCCAAGGCTTCACAAATCGGGGTGGGCCTGGGGGTGGGGGTGGGGGTAGAACCCGAGGCCGGCCGCCTGTGGAGGCCCGGGCGCACTCTGCGAAGGACGCCGAGCCCCGAAGGAGCATTACTCCCAGAGAGGCTGGGTGTTTCTTCTTCCCCAGCCCCTGGGACTCCTCAGACTCAGCCGGCTGCCTCTGGAGTGGACGGGTCCCCTCAATGCCTCTTGCCTCAGCTCCCCCAAACACAAATCCAGAGCTGCGGGGTTGCAGGCCCGCCGCCTCTCCCGAGTAAGACCGGCTGGCTTTGCTCTCAGGATCTCTGAGCAGAGCGCAGGATCGGGGGAAGAGAACATGGGGGAAGCTGGGAGCAAAAAAAGTGCCGGAAGAAGAGAGGGAGAGAAAGGGGGAGGCTGAGAAGGCAGGAGGGGAGTGCAGAGCCGTTTCCCGCTGCCCCTTCTCCGGGCCAGGCAGCAGCTACAGGAACCTAGTGTCTCTGAGTTCTCCCCACAAGGAGGCCTCCCCCGGGCCCTGGGCGCTGCCCCCATCGGGCGAAAGGTTGGCTCCACAGGCAAGGGTGAGAGGGCCAAAGGCTCAGGCGTGGGCCACCTAAAATGGAACACACTCCCTCCCTCCGGGCACTCACACCCAGCCCCCGGCCCGGGCAGCTGTCAGCAACTGCGGCCCTGCTCCCTGCAGTGCATCAGACCCAGTGCCTACCCGGGCAGCGTTGGGACACAGGCTTTCCATCAGGGCTTTCACCCAACTTCCTCCTCTCCCCTTTTTCTCCGCACTCCTCTCCTCTTTTCTCCTCTTCTTATTTTATTCCCTGCTTCGCCCAGGCCCAGCTCTGCTGACAGGTCAAGCCCAGTACAACTTTGTGACTTTGTGGCCAACTTGCCTGGCAGCAAGGCAGCTTCTGCTCCTGCCTATTTTCCCAATTTGGTGAGCCAAGGGTATGCTCCTTGGCTGGGGCAGGAGGGCTAGTACACACACACACACACACACACACACACACACAAACACACACACACACTCCCTCTCTACTCCCAGCTTGGCTCTCCTGCTCCTGGTCAGGCAACTTGCAATGCTTTGCAACAGGCCTGCTGCACGGGGGCCACCGGCCTTTCCCCTTTGTGGCAGGATCCCAGGTTCGGTTTCTTCTCCCAGACGTTCGTGGATTCCTCCCTGGGTTTTTGCAATGCGTGGAAATAAGAACCAGGTGGCAAGGAGCGCTTTCCTTCCTTCCCTATCTGTAGGCTCCGGAGAAGCCGGGAGCTGGATCCCGGGCTGAGGAGGCTGGCGCGGGTGCAGCGCAGGGCTAAGGCTCCCAGGGGCCCGGCCCAGAGGTTTTGGGCACTCAGGACCTCACACACACTCTCCACCCTGACTAGAGCCCCTTTAGGGCAAAGCAATCAATACACCCACGTCCGCCCCTCTTCCGCGCTCCTGGGCAAGCGGAAACTTTCTCCAACTGACCAGGAGGTCTTGGCTGCTCGAGCGCTCGGCAGCCGCTCGCCTCCTGCCTCCTGTCCGCTCACGCTCTCTTCAACCCCTCTCCCCCTCCCTGGCCCCGGAGACGGTAGCCAGGCCTCGGGCCCCGCCACTGACCTGTTCTTGGCCGCGGCGGCGCGGTCGCGCTGTCTCCGGTTCTTAAACCAGTTGCCTACTTGTGTGGGGGTGAGGCCGGTGGCCTGCGCCAGTTCGCGTTTCTTGCTGGGGTTGGGGTAGGGGTCCTGCAGGTACCACTCCCGCAGCAGGCTCCGAGTCCGCTCCTTGAAGCAATGCGTCTTCTGCTCGCCGTCCCAGATGGTGCGCGGCAGCGGGAACTTCTTGCGCACGCGGTACTTGTCCACCGGGCCGAGCGGGCGGCCGCGCAGCTTCTCGGCCTCCTGGTAGTGCGCCTCGAGCCACATGGCCTGCAGCTTGCCGTGAGACTCCTTGGTGAACTTGTGGTTCTCCAGGATGTGGTAGAGGTCGCGGAAGTTGCCCGTGTGGAAGGCGACCACGGCGCGCGCGCGCAGGATCGACTCGTGCTTGTTGATGGCCTCGCACGCCCCGGGGGCCACGGGCAGCGACCAGAGGAAGCGGCCCAGCCGCTCGATGTCGCCCGTCTCCTCCAGCGTCTCGCAGACGCTGGCCACCTGCTCCGGCGAGAAGTTGAGGGTGGGCAGCTGGAACATGGACAACTCTTCCGGGGGGGCCCTGGAGCCGCCGCCGCTGCCGCCGCCGCCTGCTCCGCCAGCACCGCCGCCTCCCGCACAGTTCCCGCCGCCGCCGCCGCCTCCCGCGCCGCCGCCGCCTCCCGCACCGTTCCCGCCGCCGCTACTCGCCAGAAGTAGCGAGCGGTGGTGAGAATCGGCGAAGTTTGGCAACAAGAAGTGGGAGGAATAGAGGTCTAGGGGGGAGCGGAATACCATGGACTGACCTGAGAGGAGAGGAGAAAATTCAGGGAGAGGAAGAGAGAGGGGAGGAAGAGGAGGAGAGGGGCGATGAGGACCAGGAGGAGGGAGAGGAGAGGGGGGAGGAGGAGAAGGAAAGGAGGGGGGAGCAGGAGGAGGAGGGGGAGGAGGAGGAAGGGCGTAAGGGACACCCACACCCCACACACATCCACACACACACACACCCGCGCAGCCACATAGAGAGGGAGGAAGGAGAGCGGCCCGGTGCGCGCGCGCAGAGAGAGAACCCGAGACAGAGAGGGAGAGGGAGAGCGAGCGAGCGAGCGAGAGCCAACCACCGCCGAGTCAAGATTCAGCGATTCCCCAGCAATCGCCCTAATGACAACAGCCTCATAATATCTCCCCTAAATCCACAGTGAGTGCAGCATTGAAACATTTTGTTTCGCTTTTCTATTGGTCTGCGGCGTGTCGTTGTGGCGTTGCCACGGCAACCACTGCCAATCACTGTCAGCCCTGCCAATCAATACCGAGAACGTAAGGACGGTTTTACCACTTAGCCAGAGTCGGGGGGAGGGGGAGAGGAGGGAAAGAGGGAGAAGGGGGAGAAAGAGAATTTTTTTTAATCTTTGCAACTCAATCTCACCACTTCCCCCTCTTCTCTTCCTCTCTCTCCTTTTCTGTCTCTGAGCTCCCTCTTTTTCCCTCTTCCCCAAAGAAGTTGATCCAGAAAATTTAAAAGCCGTGGGCATAGTTGTTGAATGGGATGAGCAATTAAAGGGGGGATTTTGTTGGGAGGTGAGAGGCTCCCCACGCTGCATGAAGGCCAAGGGCCAGCCCCCAAGGAGAGGCCGAGGGCCGGCGGAGCCAGTACGGCTTGCACATGGTGTGCACGTCGGGCCGCCTCTTTCTGCCTATGTGAGCACTAATAGTGGCGAGGAAGAAAGGAGAGATGAGATCATGGGGCCCACCGCGCGCCGACCCTGGCCCGGCGGGCTGCTGCGCCCCAGGATCTCGGATTTTGGGGGGCATCTAGCGCCTGGGAGCTGGAGCCCAGGACCCAGGGCGCTGGAAGCCGCTCTCGTCTCCCTAGTCCGCAGTCCTGGGCTACATTTACCCTAACTTCCTCTGCCTTGGATCTGGCTTCTCTTTAACTCTGCTCCCAGTCAAGAAGGCTCGATTTCCCCTATTGCTTTATATTTTAAAATAGCATTAGAAATAACAGTACACTTTCCATCTTAAAAAGCAACCCACCTCTTTGTTTCCCCCTAGATTTCAGCTGTCTCCCTAGGAGCTGTGGAGGAGGTTTGGGTTGAGATGCCTGGAAGCCCTCTGCCCCCTCCCAATATGCCAGCTGCCCCCACAACCCCCAAGGGATTCTGGCTCTGCCTAGGAGCCCCAGAAGGGCACTCAAACTTTGGAGGCTGCCCCCAAAGAAATGGATAGGCCTGAAAATTGACTGTTTGCTCATATCGTAAAGAAAAAAAATTATAAAACTGTCTAATTCCTTTAAGGAAAGTAATATCACAAGCCTAAAACAAACCCTAAAAGGCCCATAGCTTGGGGAGAGCCCTCCCTCCTCTAGCCACTGCAGCCTCCAGGCCAGGCATGGGTATTTATTCTAAGGTATGTTGCTTTTAAGAATGTGTAATCAGCATCTTGAGCCCGGCCTCCCTTTGTGAGGCTTCTGTAACTATGGAAGTGTGATTTACGCAGATTTGTCGGGGTCAGAGACGTCTTTCCCCTGAGCACTGTGTATATTTAGACAGGACTCGGTTTGGTGTTAAAAAGTGTATATTTTGAATGAGTTCACACACAGTAGCCAACAATGCCCACATTGTCGGCCCGTGTACAACGTGTATTGAAACGCAGCGTCCAGACTTCAACTAATCTGCCCTCAATAAAGCTGAAATAATTATCCTAAGCTGCCTTTCCAGAAGAAAAATCATTGAGGAATTCAAAACTTTTTTTAAAAAAAGATCTTTTCTACATTCCGATGCAGATCTGGGGGTGAGGCGCTGAGTCCACACCATTTTGGAGATCTCAAAGAGGGAGGCAAGAAAGAGGGACTGTGAGAGAATTTAAATAGGAAACCTAACGCGACTGGGGCTGTAAGTGTTCCAATCCCTAAACCCCTAGTTCTGGCCCTTGTTAGGCCTTGACTCCCCCGCACCAGGCCTCTGGGGTGAGAAATGCAAGCTGCTTTAGAGGCTCCACTGCAGCAGGGAGGCTGTGGGCTGGGAGAGGGGGCCCGACACTGGCCACTCAGCCCCAGGTAGCCAGGGTCGCTGGTCCTAAACCCGCTGCCTGAGCAGGAAAATATTCGCCCAGAGGGAACACCCGCCAAGCCCCACTTCATGGGGCTCCATGTATCTCTCCCCACCGTGTATCTTCCTCCGGGCCGTGAGTCTTTTTCTGATCAGCTGCGAAGCTCTAGGCGGTCGTTCACTGCGGGCCCAGAAAGAGCCCTAAGGTTGGGACACAAAAACAGACACTTCATCTTTTCTTCCCGATCCCTTTCTCTGGTAGGGGAAGGATTATAGGCTGAGGGGTGGGAGGGGGAAGGGGCAGGAGAAGGAAGCGGGGGAGGACGGAATGAAAAGGGGGAGGGGAGTGGGTATTGTGCCGCGTGTGGGGGGAGAATTCCTACGGGTGGGTTTCCGAATGTTGTGTTCAACTTTTTGAAAACAGCTCGTGACCCCGAAACTGCATCCCCTGGAGCCGAGGACCCAAGGCGCCGGGCGGGCGGGTGAACCCAGCCAGTCCCCTCCCAGTCCCCGCAACCCCCGCCTCCGGGTTGGGGCGACCCGGCCGGGCCCCGCCGCTGCCGGGCCAGCCCCGGAGGGAGGCTGGGCAGGTGCCGCGCGGGCTCAGTCGAAAGCGCTGAAATCGAAAACCGTCGCCACTCGAGGAGAATTGAAGCAAGTGGGGCTGAGGCTCAGCTCGGCGGCACCCCTGCCCCCAGCCTCAGCTGGGGAGCCTGCCGACCCGCCGCACCCCTCCAGCGGCTTGGGGGTGCAATGCCGGGCGGAGGGCGGCAGCCGGGCGCGCAGCTTTGTGCGCCCGGCCAGGGCCGGGAGCGGCGGGGCGGGCGCGCAGCCCCGGGCTGTCAGAGCCTCCCCTCAGAGCCGAGCTCCGCGCCGCCCACCGAGCCCACCCCGCGGCCCCGCGGCTGCCAGCGCCTCTCCGCTCCGGCCCGAAGCACCACGCCCGCCGCCCGGAGCCCGTAAGTTGAGAGTCCAGGGGAGGGAGGCGGGGCGGCCAGTCCGCGGCACGGATGGCTGGCCTGGCTGCCGGCCGAGCTGGGAGCGCAGGCTCCGCAGGATGTCGGTCTAAGGGTACTAACGGGAGGTTGGGGGGGATGTGGAGCACCAAAGCCCCCCCTCCCAAATTCCCAGACGCTGGGCGTTGGGGAGGGGTGTTAGGAGCAGAAGGACCTCGGGTTTGGGGGCCCAGGCCACCTGCCCCGCTGCTCTGGGGACCCGAAGCGTTGGCAGCGCGAGGGCCGGGAGGTGGGCCTGGGGGACGCCTGGAGGAGGCGGCGCGCAAGGGGGCTCCTGTACTCCGGGTCTCTGAGAGAAGGGAGAAACGGATGAATAAATCACCCCACGGGGCCTCTAGATTTCCACCGTCCTCTGGCCGCTCACACTGCGGGATCCGGCACCCGTACAGGCCGAGGTCACAAAATTGTCACCGTCGTCCCTGCTTTAATCTTGGCCCAGGCGATGGGAAGGACAGCAGTACAGGTGATAGCGGGAGAAAGGGGGTTTGGCCTGGAAGATGTCCTTCTCTTACCAGGACCTACTGGGCATTTATTTACAAATAGCCCCAATCGAGGCAGTCTCAAGTCCACCAGTAGAGGTGCCTAAGAGAGTCCCACTCTCTTCTAGTTTCCGTAACCCTCAAAGCCAAGGGGTCTGGAAGCCTCCGAGAGGAAGACCCGAGGGCTGCGGCAGCTGCACCCACTCGGCCTTGCTCAGCTCCACAGGCCGGTTTGTCCTGGGGGGCAACGCCCTTCCGGCCCCCAAGACATCGGGAGGCGGGAGCTGGCCGGGTGGCCTGCGGCCTGGGCCTCCCCGCAAGCTGCAAACTGAGGCGCTTGGCGCGGGCGGCCGAGGAGGGCGCAGGGGAGCGCAGCACGCAGGCGGGGAGGCCGCGAAGCCCTTCAAGGACCCCGATTACTTTCCTTTGAATGAAAAACAACAACAACAACAACAACTGCTCCCTTCCCGCGCCCCCGTCCTCCCTCCCCCCGCCCCCTCCCCTTAGCCTCCGGGGACCCGCGCTCTGAGCAATTGTCGACCCGGACAGTAAACACAGCTCAGTTGCCTCAACTTTCTCCGTACATAAAAGTTCCCGGCGTGCGGGGAAATTTGAATATTTGATCAGCCTCTTTGAGTGACCCTCATTAGCCTGGCGCCCTGCTAAGGCCCCGGCATTGCAAGAAAGCTGCTGGGCCCGGCATTTGTATGCCTTGTTAGCGCCGCTTAATGAAGCCGCCCCGACCGCTCAAAGGCGGCCTCCGGGCCCGCCGCGCGCACCTCTCGGCACCCCGCTCTGCCTAATGAGCCCCGCCGCCCGCCGAAGGCTCCGCCGCCCCCCACATCCTCAAACAAGAGAAGTTTGGCTCCGTCTTGGGCCACCGCACCTCCTACTGCCAGGCTTAGGAGAGTGGGCACAAACCAGGCCTAGCTGGCTGTGGTGACCCAGCCCCAAGAGAAGAGGTAGGAGACTTGGGGGATGTGAGCCATACCGGCTAGGGGATGGTTTGTGGCCTGAGGTTATAGCCCAGGGAGTGCACTGCCAACGTTTCCCAAGAGGGCCAATTTCAAATCAATTACTCACCCAGTTCCTTAAAGAACTGCATCTGGGCTAATGTTGGGGTGGCAAAGGGTAGATGCCCAGGGGAGGGTCAGGTTTCCATCTCCTTCCTGCTCCAAGTTCCTTTGGTTTCCACTACCCAGGAGGCCCCCTACTTCTTTGCAGAGATCCCCGTACGACAGCCAGAACTGGTGTGTTAGGGCTTGGATTTAAGAAGGAGTGGGCACACCACTGTTGCTCCCACCATCCAGAGACCTCAAACACAGTCAAATGTTGTGATGCTTGGCACTAGGGAAGGCAAGGTACCACAGCCCACCCTGTCCATGCCCATACTCCCAGTCATGCCCTCTCTGGTTTCTCTTTGATCACACATCCTTTCTTCAGGCCTGAAGAAAGTGCTCTAGGCAAGGGGCCAACTGGCTGCTAGGGTGAGACTGAGACTAAAATAGACCTGAAGGAGAGAAAGAGAGGGCTCTGGAAGGAAGGGGACCAAAGCAGCATCTACTTCCCCTTTTCTTGGTGGGGCAGGTGACATTGTTGACCAGCAAATGTCAGGAACCTTGCTAGCAGTTGTGCTTCAGTCCTCTGCAAGAGTAGACTTCTCTTCTCTGCTCCCTTGCCTCCTCTGATGCCCTTTTCCCTGGACAGTTGTCACTCAAGGTCCCGCCTTGCTCACCCAGCTCTTGGGCTTTTACAGGTTACTTTTGGGGGGATTAATACCTAGAGCTTGGGAAGCAGGTTGCTCTCAGATACACACTCTTGGCCTTCTGGAGGTGCCCCCCCCCCCCCCATATCCATGATCCCTCAGACACACATAGGCTAGCTAGGTTGGTAACCTCTAGACCCCATTCCAGGGTGGCCACCTCTAGGAATGAGTGGCACCATCCAGCCCTCATCCTCTGTCAAGAGGCCAGGTAGGCCCTGGGGTGGCAGAGCCTTCTGAGTCCATCCCGTCTGCTCCTCTTTCTCTCCCCCAGCTCAACTGGCATGCCCCGCCCCTTTTCCATCCTACGACCTCCTAGTTCAAGTCCAAACTGACGATTTTAGGAGTCATCTCTGCCCTGGGCAAGGAGTGCCCGGGACCTTGATCCATGCAAAGGGTAAAGGTAGGAGCGAGGAAGAGAGGCGTGGACGCTGTTGGAGAGAAAGGGGTCCTGAGGCGGAGTGTAGAACTCAGCTCTGTGGCCCCAAGGCCAGGCCCACCAACTGCTCAGGGGAGGAGGCGAGAGGAGGGGGCTAGCAGTCCGCGGACACCGGTCGGGGCAGAAGGGACCTGAGGCGTCGGCGTGGGGGGCTCGATCCAGAGCAGAGGGGCGGGGAGGCGGGGGTCGGGGGAGCGCGCATGGCGGAGGTGTGGGGGGGGGGGGTGCGCTCTTTAAGAGCCACTCGGCTGGCAGGAGAAGCGCGCGGCCCGGTGCTGGTAGCGCATTGACCCCGAAGGGGATTTAGCGGGAAGGGAGCGGCTGGACTCCGGGGGCTTTGTCCGGGGGCGACCAGAGAGGCCGAGGCACAAGAATAAGGAGCGACCGCGCCTTGAAAGGCCGCGCGGATGCGGCGGCGCTGCTGCTCTTGACTTCTGAGCAGGGCTTAGAAAGCCTGTCCCGGCTTAAGCCGAACTGCCGTTGGTGGGCCCTGAGCGCCGAGTCCGGGGGCTCCCAGACCCCGGCCTCGGAGCCGAGGAGGCGTGGGATGAGGGGGGGATTGGGATGGCTGGGGACCTGGCAAAGTTGCTTTTGACTCTGCAGCCGCCCGACCCTAGCGCAGAGCTGAGAGCATGACGGGCCGCGCCGGCATGGCCAGAGAAAGAATTTTCTTTTTCCAACTTGGGCGTTTGGTTTTGTGTGTCCACCACGCGCAAATCAGGAGTCGTCCGACCCCAAATGGATTCTCAACAGGTGGCCAAGTAAGTTCATTTAAGAATTCTGGTTATATCATCAGCCCCTCCCCGGCCCCCTTCCTTTTCCCCTCCCAGTTTCCCCCCTGGCTGCCCCGAATTCCCTGTGCTCCTCCCGCGGGCGAAGGCGGGAGGAGGAAGTGGGGGAGGGGGGTGAGCGGCGCGCTCTCCCTGGGGGGTCCTGCGGCTCCCAGCTGCAGCCCAGGTCGGCTCCACCCAGTACCCCCGGGGCCAGATCACCCTTAGGTCCGTTGATGCCCCGAGGTGTGCGTGTTGGTGGGGGAACGCGCCGCAGCACCTCAAGAGCGTAGCGGACAGTAAGAGGACCGGGGGACCCCGTGGCCGCGCGGCCTTTGTGTGGGGGTTTGCGACAGAAACCCAACTATACACCCTCTTTTATTAGAGACCGGGATCTGGCCCGGGGGAGCCCGCGCCAGCTGTACAGTAGACCGCAGAAGAGAGTCTCAGCGCCCGGGGCTGGGGATAGGGTGGGGGAGGTGGAGAGGACAGAGGAGGGAGGAGGGGGAAGCAGAGAAAGGCAAAGGCAAGAAATATGCGGCGTCCGAGTGAAAAGTCGGAAACCGTCCTCAGAACGCGCGGGAAACAGGCGCTCGCGCCGGCGGGTGCACATCCTCTCCCTCTCACACTCACAGCCTTACACAGCACTCACACCCACTCCACACAGGTAGCCCACGCACGCGGCCTTGACAGTGCGCGGTCTCCATCCCTAGCTCCCAAGCCCAGCCTGGAGGGAGTCGCCCTCCTACTCCCCCTCCCCGGCTGCCAAGAACCCTTCCGCCCTGCCAACTTTGCCCCGAGACTGACTGGGGGAGCTGGGAGGGCCCCCAGGGCTGGGGCGCAGGGAGGATCTTACCTGCGGAAAGGTAAGGGAAGCCGGGAGCAGGAAGCAGCGGCGGATAAATATTCATTAGGAAGTGTCTCCTTTTAAACCACGCGGCGCGCGCTCTGGCTCCTATCTCTCTCTCCCTCCCTCTGTCCTCCTGTGAGGCTCTCTCCCCCTCTCGCTCAGTCTCCCCCCACCCCCCACCTTTTCCTGCGAAATGCCGGGTGGATGCCTGTCTAGCTAACCTGTTGGGAAGCCTGAGCCGCGGGCAGCGCCTCCACAGCTGTTTGCCTTCGCTCTCGGGGCGCGCGTTCCCCATCCTTCCTCCCTCCTCTCGCCCAGCCCCTTACCCCCTCCGAAATTACTACATCATTAGCTTTATTTTCCGGTGGGGGGGAGCGGGTTGGTTTTAACGGCGGAGCCCGAGGCACCTCCTCAAAGCAGGAGGAAAAGCCGGCACTATCAGAAGCTGCCCCAACTCCATCCCCACTCCACATCCCCGCCCAGTCTAGTTTCTTTTCTCCTCTCTTTCCATCCTCACCTCCAGTTTGTACCAGCACAACTCCACCAGCCCTCCCTCCCCCGCCGTCGCCAATCCGGATCCCCCGCTAGGTCAGCTCTCAGACGCCAGGTCTGTAGAGGTCCAGCGCGCCGAAGTTGGGACTTCATTCTGCACTGGGTGTAGCTCTCTGAGTCCCCCTTTCCCACGTAGGTTTTCTAGGTTGACCCTGAGAGGTCACCTGGGCAGCTTGGACTTTAAGATCAGAACACCGGAGGCGCATATCCAGGGCCTCACCTCTCCAGGCCTCAGGGCCTCCGGGCCTTGGCCCTCTGGCCGGGCCTGGGAGGCTGTCTGGAGGGTGAGGGAGAGGTGGCCTCACTTTGTGCGAATGCGCAGGAGAGACAGACCGACGGGCTGACAACCGTCTTTTACAAAAACAAACTGACCTGAAGTTAGCCGCGAGTACGCATCTCTCTCTCTCTCTCACGAGAAAAAACATCTACAGGATTCCAGGAACGCACCGGTCCCCGCACGATCCCTGCGAGAACAGCTTCCAGTGGCAGGCGAGCCAGCCCCATTCCCATCCCAGCACGCCGGAGGCCAGTGCTCCCGCCGGCTTGGGAGACCAGAAGACGCGCGGTCCCGCAGGGAGGCTCCTGGAGAAGGGGTACATCGCAAGGCTGCCGCAGCACGACCCCGACTACATTTCTTGGTGCCCTTCCTTTCGGCTCCGGGCCCCTAGGCCTCACCGAGGGCTCCAGGGGGTGGCGTAGCCCTCAGGGTGCGTGGCGGTGGCCGGGGCGCAGGGTCCGGGAGCCCGCCAAGCTCAGAGCCCCGAGGTGCGGGCGGGAGGAGGGGCCGTAGGGGCGGGCCCAGGCCAGTTCCCAGTTACAAATACAGCTGCTCCCGGGAGGCTGAGGAGGAGAGTTTCGCCCCCAAACGCGTAGATCGACTCACCCTGAGGCAGCTTGACTTCCACTGTTGGGTCCTGCAACCTCCCCGGGATCCCGGGGCGCAGTGGGCTAGTTGGTGGCCTGCGTGGAGAGGTGCAGTCGCGAGCCTCGAGGAGACCTCGCGGACTCCCCCACCCCTCCCATTTGGCCTGGCCCGGCCAAAATCCACCAAGAAAGATCCCAGAGGGGCTATTTCGACCCTTCCGGAAGGAGCGAGGCGCAGGATCGTCGGAGGATCGCCCTCCTCCTGGAAAGTTAAGAAGATGGGGAAACGAAGGTGTAAAGAGAGGCCTAGAAGGCCCTGGGGACGGAAAGCCTTGTTAACCTCGCGTCCCACCTAAAGCCCCGAGTTTACACTTGCACGCTTCCTCCTCCCCGTGCAGACTCAGGAGGTCGCATACGTCCGAGTTCAGGCTTAAGCTGAGTCACCTGACTGTACAAGGAACGTACCATGCAATTGTACCTGAATACACACGGGAGAATTAGAGGAATACTAACAGCAGGATTTGAGGAAAAAAGAAGTGTCCACAGACAGAAATATTTGAATGCACGGGTACACATCCAGTTGTCCAGATGCAGACAAAACCCGAGTGCCCGCGTGGAGTGACCCCAGCCACAGGCAGATATGCGGGAAGCCACATACAGGGAGAGTGGCCAGAAAGAGGATGTGGGACTCAAGGCGAAGGGCGTCCTGCTAGAGGGACGTTGGCTCCCGAGGGAGAAACTTTGTTGAGCCGACTGGGTGAAAGGTTTCAGGTCAAGTTCTGAAGACTAGAAAGAGCACCGCATCCACCCCAAAGCCGACCCTTTCGCCTTCATCTAAGCTGGGCTGGAGACATCCAGAAGAGAGCAATACAGGAAAGATTCATTCTGACCTGGATTGTTTATTTGTTATTATTATTGGTTTAGGAGATTGTGTTCCGAAGAAGGATAGGGTGGAGAGCATAGATGCCCTCACTCAAAGCTGGGAGATTCCTAATAGGAATGTTCAGCTCCAACCAGGGTTCAAGAAGCCAGAGGGCCCTTATCTTGCCCCTTTCTCTCCTTTTATGCCAAATTTAGTTGTTAAAAAGAACCTTAGCTCAGCTGCACATCCTCCTGCCTTCACTTCCACCCCAATTCCTTTTATATCAAATAAATCCACAAAGGAACACTCCAAAGCAAACGGAATTATTTGGTTTGTTAGACTAATTTTCTTTGTGAGATATTGGGAAGTTCTTACCCCCTACTGCTCAGTTCCAAAGAGAGCCCACTGCCTTGGTCAAGCTGCAGGAGTTTGGAAGAGTGGCTCTCCCAAAAGGCTGGAGCAAGTGTAGACTTAATTTTGGTTTCAACTCCTTTTGCCTGCCCAGTCCTGGTAAACCTAGACAGTAGCCACCACCTCCTGCAGAAGAGGCTGGCACTCTGGGTGCAATGGTGCCCTTCCGTCCGCTTCACCTCCCTCTCCAACTCTCTAAAAGTAGGGGGTAAGTTTGGGAAGACAGACAAAAAAATAGCGTAGGGTAGGGTAGGGTGGGATGGAAGAGGACTTTCTGGGCTAGCAAGCAGATGACCACCCTGCAAGGGGCAGAGGAAGGTTTCTCTTGTGAAAAAGAGATGAACCACCCGGTAAACAGGGCAGGAGGACAGGTTGAAGCAGCTGTAGTTGCCCCAGATATGTAGGGGGTGGAGTAGGGGTATGAGTAGGGAAGAATTTCTTCCTTTTGGGCTCCCTCCACTGTGCTCCCTCCTCCCCATTATGCTTCATTCCTGGAAATTTTAGCAAGAGTCGTTCTGGTAGATGTTTTGAACAATAAAGAGTGAAAATCATTTTAGAGTTCATTAATGTTCCCTGGAAGAGTAGTTTCTTCCAACATCTTTCTTTCCCCAGGTCTATATTTCCTAATAAGAGTCCACCTGCTGTTGCACCTCGGAAATAGACTGCGACAGAAGGGGGTAGGGGGTAGGGGGTGGGGGGTGGGGGGTGGGGGGTGGGGTGAGAATAAGGAAACCATTACTCCCAAACCTGAAGTGTAACTTCCATTCCCTGTAGATGAGATTCAGGACACAGGAAGGCAAACTCTTTTCCCTCAGGGCATTTCTTTCTCCCCTCTTTGGATAGTTTATTTTAGACCCTTTCCAATAATAAATAACAATCAGCATATTAGAGTTGGAGATGTTGGGCATTACTTACCAATGAATTCTGCTTGTCTGATTTATAAAACTTCGGGTACATAGCTAAGCTCATTGCAACATTTATCACTCAAGCAGAAAAGCAGCTCGTTTTCTCATAGCCCCAAATGCCCCATGTACAGTCACTGGAGCGAATTTTTCTCTGTGTTTCCTAAACGCCCTTGTCACCTCTGCCCAGCCGCCGGGCTCAGGGCAGAACTACGGAGGTTTGTGACCTCTGGAATGGGGTGCACTGTGTTGTTAAGACTTTTGTTGTGATGAATTCTTAGCGATTGTGAGATCTCTCTTTCTCATCTCTTTCTCTTTCTCCTTCTCTTTGGCCCCAAATGAGCCAACTGCAGTTGCCTGCGTCTTCCTCACCAGAAACCCGCCGCCCCGATAGAAGCTAAGCATTTCCGCTGCCCGGGGCAAAGGGCTGAACTTTGTTGTCCGGTCCAGGGCTGGGGCGGGAAAGTGAGGGGGGGGCTATGCGGGTAGGGGAGGGGGCAACCATCATCTTCAACAATAAAAATAACCAGATACCCCTTTAATCCCTTCCATTAACAGCGTCAATGCGCTAGAGAGGCCGTCTCACCTCCAAAGGCGTCTTCACCCCCGGAGGGCCCAGGCTTCCAGCCACAGCCCAACAACACTGGGCCCGTGCGCCCGAGAGGAGGTGCTCCGACGGCAAAAATCCCATACATTTTTAACTACAGTGATTACTAAATTAATAGCAGGCACTAAGACAGATGTCAAAACGTCTTGAAAATGTTTATCTGTGAATAATTGAGAAGGTGGTGGGACGCATTATCTGATTGTGTAATGAAATATGTATGAGGAACAGCTGTTTGCAACAGTCCCCTCCCGCCGCCTCCTCAGCCGGGGCCCTTCTCTCGGAAGCAGGAGTCTCGGCGAAGTTGGTCGCCCACTTCCGTCCACTTGGGAGCCCGCCCGGCCCCTCCGGGCTGCTGGCAGAGCTGTGGTTCCAGCGCGCCCCGGGGTCACTCCGTTTCTTGGCGGAGGACATCGGCGTGGAGTTACCCCTCCGCCTCGCTCTTTTGACTCTGGTGGCGGGTGAGGCTGCCTCCCCCTCCCCGCCCCCGGCCGAGCTGGCCTTCGCGCCTTCGGGGCGGGCCGCGGGCTCGGCCTGCGCGACCCAAGGAGGGACCGGGCTCGGGCGACCGCGGAGGCCGGGGGGCCCTGGCGTGCGCCCCGCGAGTGGCGCGCGCCGCTCCGAAGCGGGAGCCCGGGGTCAACGTGGGGTGACGGGGTTCCCGAGCGGGCTTTGTTCGGCGCCGAGGCCACGCTGCAAACGTCCTTCCAGCCCCCGGCCGGCCCCCACCCCAAGCCCGCGCGCCGGCCCTGTTTGTCTTCCCGGCCCGGTGCCCTCCACCGGGACGCGCCAACGGTCCTCGGGGCCGCTGAACCGCCCGAGGCCGTGGCCCAAGGCAGGCCCGAGTCCCGCTGGGCCCGGCGCGGCAAGCTCCAGCCCCGCAGGGCGCGGAGTGCGAGGAGAAGGAGCTCGGGGCCTTTCTGGAATTCTGGGGCAAGGGTCGGCCAGGCCGGGGAGGTGGCCGAATGGGGCGCGTGGCCTCGGCGGGCGGCCAGGGCCCAAGTCCTGGGCTCCGAAGGGCGCGGGCGGCCTGCGCCGCCGTCCACTCCGCTGCCGCCGAGTCCCAGCTCCCTGCCGCAGCCCGTCAGAGGGCGGCGGCGGCGCGGGAGCTGCACGCGTACCGGCCCCCTAGGCTTGGCCCTTGAATGCCGTGTCGGCAACACCCTAGACCCGGCAATCCCCTCGTGGGGGTGCTGTCTCCTTCGCCGCGTTCAGGGCGCCGCGTACGGCGGTGGAACTGTGTCCCGGGCTCAGTGCCACCTGCGGCCCCCAGCCGGGCCCATAGGCTCGCCTGCGCCCTCCGCCTCTGCGGCCTCCCGGCCCTTCGCCTTCCCGAACCCGCGGGCCTGGTCCCTCGTCCCCGGGGTCCAGCCTTTAGCCCCGCCAGCCCTTCGGGCGCCGCCGCTCCGGGGCCGAGAACGGAGGACCCGGGTCCAGCTCACGGAGGGAGCCGCCGCGGCCGGGCAGCAGCGTCTACGAGGCTTCCACCAGCTGCCTTTCAGTCGAGATGCGCTCGGGCGTTATTTCTCGAGCGTCCTCCCTTTTACCTAATCCCTTATGCTTTTATTCTAATCCCACACATTACAGTTAATCTGTAATGATACCGCTTCGGAGGAACCTGTTGCACGGGAGGCACGGTAATTTGTAACCTTGGAAACAGTTTGAAATAAAGATTATAACAGTGATGTCAACTGTGTTTATTCTCGGCGCGGGGTTGGGGGGGCGTCGGGGGTCTGGCAGGGCCCGGGCGGAGAGGACGGAGTCTGGGAGAGAAGGGAGCGAGGCGCTTGGGGCAGAGCCAGGCGAGCAGGGGTCCGGGAGGCCGAAGAGCACCAGATCTGCTCTAGTTGCTCCCATCCGGCGCCTGATGTCTTTTGAGTTTTTCCTCTGGGGAAATCGTGTGGTCTTGAACCGCGAGGCATGGAGAGAGAGGAACGGTTTGCAAAACTGAGGAAATTTTGGTGAACTTGAACCACTATGTTTTGCGAATTAGCATTCAGCCGGGCCCTGGGTTCCGCGGGGGGACGTTGAAGCCCCTGAGAGCAGAGAAAGGGCTTTGCAAGACCCTTCGGCTGCAAGAAGGCAGAGCCGCGTCTGTACCCATCACTCTGCGCTCCGAGCTTCCTCCTCTATTAAACACACCGGCAACTGCAGCAACAACAACCAGAAACTGTTCGCACACCGAAAGCAAAATTAAACATAATTGCTTTTATTTATCTATTGCTTTTATATAATTAAAATATTTTTAGTTACATTGTATAAAATAGCATCCACTCTGATTATTACCTGCCATATCTGTGATCCGCTCCTTGAGTATTCAGCCCAGAAATATTAACAATTAAGAAAAAAGCAGATCTTATATATTGTATCTGTCAAGATATGTTACAATTTCCATTAACAAAAAAACATTATTCTTGTTGAGGAAGCTATGAAGCATATCTTTCATGAGCACTTTATTAATAATCATAGTTGTCAAAAAGAATTAGATATGCATAGATTGTAGATGCAAAGGAAATATTAGATGCACAGAATAAAATATACAGTGGGATTGAGGCATAACCATTTTTCTTTTTAAAATAAAATTTTACCCAGGTGAAAAAAAAAACTGAGCTATTAAGCTTACTTAAAAGATGGCTTTGTTGGTTTAATTATACTGTAGTTATTTTATAAATATGTTTCAAAGGAAGCTTGCTATATTGCATGTCAATGAGGACTGTAAAGAAAAGCTCACAAAAGCTAATGCATACCAAATACCAAATTTTAGTCATTAGCATTCCTATTTATTACAAACTAAAGGAACCTATTAACAGACAAGAATTTCTATTTAGCTAGCATTACAATGTTTAGCCATTAAAATAAAAAGGGCAAAATATATACGTATTTTTTCCCCTTGGAACTATGCGTTCTTTTTGCCTAGAAGCTCTGGAGAGATTGGAAGATGTTTTTCATTGGGGAAACATGGTTCTACAGTGGGAATGGGCCAGAGGGCCCAGAACCACTATTTTTAGTTACGGAGCTTAATGCTATTCATTTGGAAGCAAGAACAGTGCAGGGCTAGGGCTGGGGCTATGCAGCTTGCGGAGAGCTGCATAGTAACCACAGTCTGTGAGGGTCCCTTTGTCTTTAATTTGTGTCATGAGCATATGCAAATTATTAATTGTTTTTCCTCTGGGGGAGGGAGTGGATAGCAATGGTAATAGGGCTTTTGTTTGGATATTAACATTTCCTTAAATGCTCCCTAGGCAGGGTACTTCTCCCAATGCGGATTCCCCTAGTTGGAAAGCCCACTACCTCAGTGAATACAAGTGTATTAATTCTAGAAACACACACATATAGATTTGTGTCATTTAAAAAATCTTTTCCATTGAGCAAAGGCGGCAATTCTGTTTTCACACCAGAAGTAAATGAATGTATAAGTATATTTTTCTGAATTCTAATCTGAGAGGGAAAAAAAAAACTTTTCAACCATTCTTACATTTAGGAACTTTAAAGATCTTTATTCTTCTGAAAATCGGGGCAGATTTTTTCCCTAATTGGGTAGGGAAAGAAGTAAATATTACAGGAACTGAAATGAAATGTTTGGGATGATGAGAGGGTTATTTTGAATTATGTTACATGAAGTTTTTTTAACTGCTCAATAGAAAAAAAAATAATGGGTATATGAATTTTTTAAACCAAGCAACTTAAAGCATAGGTTCTTCTGGCTTGACATTGGACTCAGATACGATGAGTTCTGCCTGCTTTGGTGGACTTCTGGCATTTAAAAGTTTGAAAAATTATAAGTAAGATGCTTCCCTGAAAGGCCCATATGAAAACAATAGGTATCAGAAGGAAGGAAGGGAATTCCTGATTTAAAAAAGAAAATCTCTCTGCCAAAAGTCATCAACATTCGCAAACCCCATGAAAAATCTTGTTTTCCAATAGTAAAACTCACTGTGTTGTGTTGGTGGGGGGAAGTATTCTCTCTCCTGTGATTACTTGGGCAGCGATAAAGGGGGGAAAGTGTAATGATTCCTACACTGCAAATTTTTCCTGCGGGGCAATAACGAAAGTCAAAAGTCAGTGTATTAAGAAGGAAGTTCGGGTGCTTCAGTGCTGGCAGTTCCAGGAAAAAAGAAATCGAACTCTCTCCATTTCTATCCCGTTATATCTGGACAAAGTGTCAGCTCCCAAGTTTCTAAAGCATATTTGATCTAGAGGTGGGGAAAATTGCTTTAAATACCTACGTGTATCAAAAAGGGTGAACTTGCCTCAAAAGCCAGATCTGCACAATTATTCAGATAATTCGTCTCCTCTTACTTATCCTAAATGAACCAGTCTGATTTTGCCTGCACTGCGGAGAGGGCCCATATTATCTAGATGGGCTGCCCACTTGCCTCTCCCTCATCTGCATCTTTCCCCTGCATTGAATGCTGAATACTACCAGTAGCCAAGGAAGAGAAGGTTGTTTCCTACATATTTAAACTAAGGTAGTTTAAATCTTAATGTGAGTGAAAGATAACCCTGCATTCAGTTCTCTTTAAATCCCATCCCAAGGAGCATGTTAGGGGACCATCTTAGTGATAAGATGAAGACCCTTTTCTCAGAGAGGAACATAGATAGGTCAGGGCAGCACAGAATAGTGCTGTTCTTATGGGTGTCCAGGCTGGGAGCACACAGGAGGGAAGCATGGGAGAAATCTTAGAAGGCTTCCTGGAAGAGGTGGGGTTTGAGCTGAGCCTTGAAGATTGAGTATGATTTGAGATGGTGAGGAGGATGACTTATAAACAGAATTAGTATCCAGTTAAGATATAGTGACAGCTCTGACATAGGCAGGCATTTAAAAGTGCTTATTTACATAAATGAATGAAATTATTTAGAACCCTGAAAATAAATCCCTCTAAACATTTCTCCTTAGAGTGGCCTGCCTGCTACATTAACCCAAAGCTCTCTTATTTCTCTCCCCATTTAGTGTTGTATTTTTCCCTTATTCAGGCTGAGGGACCTCAGTTTGGGGTTATTGATGATGTCTAAGGCTGACAGGACGAAGCCCATTGGCACCAAGCAGTGAGTGAAGGCTCTTTCTCAGAGGAGACTTCTCCATTCTTGCAAAAATGAGGGGATCCCTGCAATTATAAGGAGTTTTAGTTTTTGTTTTTAACAAACCTTCCTCTTAGGGTACCAATTTAATGTTTTGTTTGAAACATCCTGTAATGCAAAATGCTGAAGGGGGGCTTTTTAGGTTTTTATACACAGAGCAGAGTCCACTGAAAATGGTCTCTGGATTAGAAACAAGGAAACCAGTTAGTGCCACTTAATTAGTGGGTGAATAACGTGGTTCACCCAATTCAGCTTCACTTTTTCTCCCTGAGAAACAGAGATGTTATTGGCTACCTTCGTCTATGTGGCGAGACTTTGTTTTTGTTCTTTAAAGATGAAACAATAGGAAGGTAGGTTTTTACATAGCTCTGGTCTCCAGCAGTTGCAGGATTTGGGTGATATTAATCAATTATGGACAGGTTTTTTTTTTTTTCCTCCCCTGGAAACAGATGCTTATTGGTTTGATCTTTAAGATACAAATTTTAAAATTACAACAACCAGGAAAATAAACAATACTGACAATTTGGGAAATCTACACCCATATAGTCTCTTCTTCCAAATGTGTCTTTATGCTTTAGTAGGGTCTTTGTGCCTGGGACATGCAATCCACTTTAGGACACAGCAGAGATTCACTCTTCAGAAAGTACCTTCGCCGAGTACAGCAGTGCCAGGCTGTATTATTCACTGGGCTGGGGATCTCACATCTCCATTCTTCCTGCCGGATCTTCTCTGCTCTGCCCTTACCCCCACCTCTGCTCCAGAAATCTGGCTTTCTTCTACTTCTTCTTTTTTTTTTTTTTCCTTTTCTTTTTTTTCTAAACAAGCCACTGTTTCTTCCTAAACTAAGCATGAAAGTCAACAAGTTGAGGGCAATTCCATTTCAATAATAAACAGATGTCTTTTGAGTTACCGAGACCCAAGTAAAGGCCCTTCCACGGGAAGCATCTAATTCAAAAGGAGGAAACACCACAGATTATGAAGCATGCCACGGTGAGTGCAGCTGAAGAGCAGCCAGCCTCCCACCCCTACTCCACGTACAGTCCCTCCAAGTTCATCCGAGAGAAGCTCGCTTTCCCAAGAGCCCATCTTTTCCTGGTTGTAAAATGTGTTCCGTTCTACCATACACAGGCTAAACATATGGCGGAACAGTGTGAAGAGGACGTCTGTCCATTAGCACATTCAGAGGCAGAGCCAGGGACCTGTGTTCAATAAAGGACTTCTTGTATGGGAGCCCTACACCACAGCATCTCTCCAATGAAAGCTGAACTGACCTCAGTTTGTGTGGGCAACCTGCTTGTGTGTGTGTGTGTGTGTGTGTGGTATATTTACAAGGCCAGACGAATTCAAGCTACTCTGTCAGTCTCTTGGTATCAAGGAGGAAAAAAGTATTGGATGACCTTGTATGTATGTGTTGAGAAGGAGGAGCCCCCAGAGATTAGAAAATGAAGAGGGGCTGGAATTTTATTTTAATTAGCCTCACATTTCCCTGGAGAGCTTTTCTGAGCATATGATCTTCTTTCCCATTTACTTGTCTGCAGCCAAGTATGGAGACTCACCAAGCTGAGGATGAGGAGTAGACCATCTTGACCCAAGCTGAATTCTGAAGAAAACTTGGCCCTGGCTTCTGGAAATCCTAAGTCACGTGGAGGCAAAGTTATGGCCCGATCGCCGAGAATGAAACAGAAGCTGCATCCATGACTCAAATTTTCACATTAACCATAGGACACATGGAAAAGCCTTTTCCTGGAATGAGAGATGGAAAGCCTGCCTCAAAGGTGATCTGCTGGGTCTTCTCTTGATATGACAAATGGGGGCTGCATCCTCCAGTTCTGGTACCCAGGTCACATCTTCAACCCCTGCTGGATCACACTGCAAGGAAGGGTAGACTAGGAGCAGGGGAGGGGTCCGAAGCATCAGCCAAAGCAGCCAGAGGAGGGGGCAGGATGAACCCAGAAAGCATGCCTTGGAGACAGCAAGGAAGGCACCCACCTGGGACAGAGGTGGTTATTAAGTCCTTCCCTGAGTCACAGCACTGATGTCCCCAGAAGGTCTCCAACCCTCTGCAGCAATCTATAGTATGCGGCAGTATGGGTGAAAAAGCTTCTTCTATCAAGTTTAACAACTTTCTGGTGTAACTTCGGAGAGGGTTGATTGCTTATTCATGCGGAAGCAAGACGCCCAGTTCATTTTGCCTGTTTTTGCTACTCTTTGTTGGGTTTGGGAGGCTGTTATGGTAGCTGCAAATGGCTTCTCAAGTGACATTTGCTGACATTCAGTGAAGTACATTTATCCGTATTCGCCAGCTCACCTCTACACATGCAATCCATTTTGTTTTGTTCTTCATAGCAACCTCCTTTCCGACACCCGTGCCCTGAAAATGATAAATGGCAAGGTGCCGTATTTCTCAAGCTGCACTCAAATGTCACTGTGAAAAATCTTTAATGGACTAAGTGTAGCTCTTCACGTTACAACTTGTCAGGTACTGAGAAATTCTAGAGTTTCTCCTTAATCCACAAGTCTTTGGAACCACACATCTGCAAACAGAGACTAATTATAAGCTATCCCAGTCAGACCTGGGCAAGCAGAAATCAAGGAGAAAACATCTGATATCAGCTAATTCGTTTTTATTGTTATTCTCATTCCATTTTTGCTACTTCCCTTCCTACTCAGAGAATATGCCAGGTATGAGTAATCTGTTACTCTAATTAAGTGGGTGACAGCCCCGACCCCCCACCCCGTGCAGGCTTGTAATCCTGTTGTACACTCAACCTTCTCCGGAACATCTTCACGCGTCTCCTCCAAGACTCAAAATCTCTAGGACCTCTCCCCCTACACAAATCCCTGATTCTGAATCATGAATCCTGACCCCTAAATGTTGGCCATAATGGGGTAGTTCAGAGCTATCTAAAACGTCTGGCCAGAAGAGTCATTTCTCCTGTCTATCCCTAGCCATCCCTTTTCAGACCAACCTTCCAGACGACTGAGAGTTTCACATCACTGCCTAAAAGCCCTGCCCTTTTCCTCCCCTGTCTGCATGTCTGTCAATCACCACCATGCTGCTCTCAGGGCAGCAGGCTATGGAGCACTCGCTCACACCCGAACACGGCTTTCTCACTCAGATTATACCTTTTCAAGAGGTCTCTATTCCCTGGAGTGTGCTCCAACGTGGAATCAGCTCTTGCCCACCGTGGTTAGGGGAGAATTTGCTAATTTGCCTGTGATTGAGATGTGTTCCAATGAGAGTACCACTATCAATTAATATTGATTTTACAATCAATGTTTGAAGGTCAATGAAGTTGGGAAAGGGTGTAACCTAAAGCCAAGGGAAAGAATTCATGCCACCCAAAACTGCCAGCAAGTTCATCTTTGGCCTGATGCTAAAGATTGGGGATGTTTTGGTTTTCCTCCTGGCTCTTTAAGTTTCACCTAGGCTCTAATCTTGGTACCTGCTTCTAGACCCCTTGGTTTGGGCACTCCCGGGCTCTCCTGTTTTTTTCCCTCCCATCGTCATTGGCTTTTCTTCTCCCTTAGGCTTGGCTTTCTGTCTCATGGGTGAGTAGTTGTCCCCTCTGGCTCCTAGACCTCAGGGACCCTTCCAACAAGTACAGGTCTTTGGTCACATAGAGGCTCAACAATCTAGTAGTCTCACGGTATAAAATATGTAAATGACTCCATTTCTATGTTTTTGTGTTTATTGTGTTTCAGTTTTCAGTTCTTTTAGAAATCTTCTAGTTATGCCAGAACTAGGATATGAATTTTGCCATTTCTCACACCTCAGGATAAGGAAGGAAAATCAGTTGTGCCCCCAGTGGCCAGGCATGGTAGGGCACAAAGAGTGTAGGTACCTGCTAAGTGCCTGCCCAGGGAGGGTGGAGGGCAGGGGATCTCAGGTAACTGCCTAGGGATGGCATGGTTATCGGACTGACTCAGGCCCTGGTACACCTGGACCCATGACTCTTAGCAGGCCAGGACATATCCCAGGAGAAGAGAGGGTGTGTCAACTGTCCCTGTAACTTGAGCAGGGCAGACAATCAAACCAGAGAGCTGGGAGGGGAGGCGGGGAGGGAAATGTCATAGTTTTGGAAACCACTAAAAAGTGAGCATAGGGTTGGGGGTGATTTTTGGAGGCAATGGTTAAATCTTTATTTGCATGGCTGTTTTGTGCGTTTCGGTAAGCTGTGTTGGATATAAAGGGCAAAAGATAGGAGATAGCCACATCCTATTTTCATTGTTGGCTGTTGGCTACACAATTCTTCCATCATTTCTAAAAAAAAAAAAGAAAAAAGAAAGAAAGAAAAGAGAGAGAGAGAGGGAGGGAGGAAAGAAGGAAGAAAAAGGAAGGAAGAAAGAAATGCTCGAGTAGTTCTTTCTAAAATCAGTGGCAATTCCATTGTCTCTCCTTTGATGATCAAAACAACACCTGGGTTGGGTGTTGGACCTCAGATGACATGTGTGACTACTGGGTACCCTGAGATAAAAGATAAGTGTGTGTGTGTGTGAATGTGTGTGCATGTGTGGGGGTGGGCTCTGGAAGGGTAGGGAGTAGAGGTGAGGGGGGCACTTTTCAGAACCCGGGAAACTGTAAGGATGCCTGGCATCCAGTTTTTCACCTGACAAATAAAACAACCTTCATTTCAATCCATAATTATAGTCTGCATGTAATAATTAATACAAGTTTGCATTTTCAGACAATCTCATAAATTCTAGATATTCTTCCCTTTATTTAACTGTTTCGGAGCACCGGTGAGGAAGAGCTGCACTGAAGTCCCTTTGGTTGGGTACATTCTCTGTGGGTAAAACCGCGTCCACTGTGAATGGAGCCTCCTTTGCTGCCTCTTGTCCCTTTCTGTGGTACATCCTGGGCTAAAGCTGGGGTCAGCATTCTCCATCCAGGACCTCTTTATTATCCTCCATTGCAGGGACAGGCTGTCAAATACCTTCTTTGGACACCTGCATACCTCCTGGGCTTTGGTTGTGCTCTCCTCTATGCCAGAAACTTTCTACACCTTTCCCCCTGACCCCACCGGTCTGACCCCTTGTCGTTCCAGGCTCCCTCAGGCATTCTCTCCTCCAGGAATTCCTTCCTTATCCCCCACAACCTGCAACACCTCCCTCTATCAATTCCTCATCTTTACTGAATCATTCACATCCACATACAAACATCCTCTGTAATCTATTAGTCAATGTTCTGCAACCTCTGTGCCACCAGATGGTAAGCTCCTTGCAGCCAGGTGCCACGTCTCAGCTGTGGTTGTATAGTAGACTCGCCAGCATTTACTGCGCAAATCTGCCACACTATCTGAGCAGAAGGACAGGTAAGGGTGCAGAGGAATTCCTTGGAAATGACAGGGACAGAGAGCACAGGCAGAGCCCAGGTATATTCGGTACACAGACATGAGTTTAGCCTGAGCCTATTTGTCCTAATTCCAGGCCCTTTCCGGCCAGGTCCTTTTCTCTGGATCTCTCCAGGAAACTTTTCTTTTCTTCACTTTCCCCTGTATCACCCTTTTTCTACCACTGCCTGGGGGAAAAATGCTCCCAGTGAGCATCTAGGTCCCATGTCTGATTCAGGTCAAATAGCATCTCACATATTCTGCAGTTATATCCTTCTCCTCTGGCCCCATCTTCTAGGCTCTTCTTCACTCTGACTATCCCCTTTGGCTCATATTTTACTTTCTCTTTTCTGCCCCCTGCCTACCAGCATGACTCTCTGCCTCGTATCTGATGTCCCATTTCAGCTTTATTGAGAGAGCAGACTTGCTTACCCTGTAAGAAGCTACTTGTTGCTCTTGATCAAACTATGGCAGCAAGACAGATCCGCATACGCCTGTTTTTGGCATCATACCACTTCGTGTACATATTGTCTGTGGTTGCTTTCCTGCTGCAAAAGCAAAGCTGAGTGGTCGTGACAGAGACCATATAGCCCAGAAAGCCTAAAATATTAATTATCTGGCCCTTTACAGAAAGAGTATGCTGACCCCTGTTCTGGATAGAGGATGTTTGTATGTGCATGAGAAAGATCCGGTAAAGATGAGGAATTGATGATATCAGAGCTAAGGAGTAAAGGGATCATGGGGCAAAATCCTTGAGAAGGGAACAGGAAACATGTTTCACAGCCCAAGTGAAGGGTTGGGTTTTGATCAGAGTGAAGACATGTCATCCATCGAAACAGGCAGGAAGACAGAGTGTGAGTACCAGTGCAGGCAGATGGGTGATGAGGGCGTTCCCACCAATTGCTCCTGTTAGCTATGTCTTAATCAACTGTGAGGCAAGGTCATGAGCAGGAAGTTTGTAGGGTAATGGAGATTTGAGGACAAAGGAGAAATTGTAGAAAGTGGGGAAATGAGCACATGTGGATATTTTACTAGGATGCCTGCACAGTGCTGTGGCCATAAGTCTAAATGAAGGCAGTGAGCACAGTGGCGTGGTTTTGTCCAGCAGTGTCCACTGGCTCCAGTGGAAGCAGCAGTGGTTGGGTTTAATTAGGGCTGGGGCTTTGCCACAAGTCTGATGGTTGTAGAAAGTGGCAGTGGACTTCAGTGCGATGGGATGACTACGGATGATGGCAGGTCGTGGAAGCTAAATTGGTGAGAAGGGCGGTAAGGAGTAAGAAAGGTGGAGGACAGTGGGAGAGTGATGGGCTCGATCCATGGATTGGAGGTCATGATGAGGTCAAAGCATTTTTGGAGAATACGAGAGCTGGAAGGATCAGAGGTCAAAGAGTGGGGAGCTTGATGTCCAGATTCCAGAGGTGATGGTAGGATCTAGAATGTGGCCGTGGGAGTGGGAGGCTGAGTCAGGGAGGTCAAGATACTGAGAGGCCACCTACAGTTAGCCAAACTGGGGACAGGCAACAATGTGGAGAGGGACAGAATCTTCAGTGGGGTTGGGGGTGTGACTAAGAGGACGCGACAAGGGAGGACAAATAGGAGATATAGCATAATGGCCAAATTGTCACCCAGCAGGGGCTTTTGAAGGAGAGTAGAGAGTGGTCTAGCAGTAGCAGTGGGAACGAGACAGACTCCATCTCACCTCCAACTCAGTGGTTTATGGCGTGTGGGAGATAAAACAGCTTTCACCTAAGAGCAAGAGAGGCCTCAGGGAGAGTGAGCCTCCGTCACTGTAAGAAGAGAAAAACAGTTAGGAAAGTGATTGAAGAGACAGGAGCTGTGCTGATTTCCAACGCGCCTCAGTGGAAGGGCTTGGGAGGGTGGGGAGAGGTGGGTAGGAGCCTGAGTCAGATTAGGGTGGACAGAGCCACCTTGGGTAAGGCCTGGGGGTTGTACTGGGAGACTTGAACTTCTGGGAAGGACCAAGTCGGCAAGGATATGTAGACATCACAGGATTCAGCTGTGAAAGTCTCTCTGAGAAGGGTGGGGTGGAAGGATGGGACCCCTGGATGATCCCAATATCTACTGCAGCTGCAGATGGTGTGCAGTCTGGGGAGTGGCGAGAGTCTCCCCGAGGGTGTGGCATCCTAGGCAACATGGAGGGGAAGGGGGGTCTGGGGGAGCCATTAAGGCTGCATGACCCTTCCATGGGGGGGGGGCGACACTCACACGGGACCTCGTGCTGAATTTTTCCATCAACAGCAACATGCTTCGGTAACAATAAATGGACCAAGTCCCCGCCATCAGATTCCTCCCTTGAATCTGCAGACCCCTCTGGTTCCCACCATTTTACCTGCTTCTCTTCAACATAAAACAATCCCAAAGAGCTGAGGATGTTGGTGTCCTGTCTGCATCCTGCCCCCACCCCTCCACGAAGCTTGCTCTTCTCAAGGACATGCACATGGCAGCCACACAGGCCTTCCGTCTGTTTTTGAACACGCCTAAGTCCCCATGCTCCGTCCCCAAAGCTCCCACCTTAGGGCCTTTGCATAGCCTCTTCTCTCTGCCCAAGTGCTTTCCCTTCACATTTCCATTGGTGGCTTCTTCCTGTTGAGTCATTTCAAATGCACCTTCTGAGAGAGGTTTTCCCTGAGGAGCCCTCTATCGGCTCCTAAAGTCACTCTGTCACATCACCCTGTTTTATTATTGTCTTCACAGCGTGTCACGCCCTCAGAAATGATCTTCACTTATTTGTTAATTTGTTTTCCATTCCTTGATCTAGTATGTAAGCCCATGGAAGCTGGGATCTCATGTTTTCTTCACTGCTATATCCTTAGCATCTAAAAGATTGACTTGCTCCTAATAGATGTCCAATAATTATTTGGACATATTAAAAAGTTAGCTTTTATAAGAGAATGCTTTAGCATAAGAACACAAAAGGAGAAGATGTGGCACATATATACAATGGAATATTCCTCAGCCATAAAAAGGAATGAAATTGAGTTATTTGTAATGAGGTGGATGGACCTAGAGACTCATACAGAGAGAAGTAAGCCAGAAAGAGAAAAACAAATACCATATGCTAACTCATATATATGGAATCTAAAAAAAATGGTACTGATGAACCCAGTGAAAGGGCAAGAATAAAGATGTAGATGTAGAGAATGGACTTGAGGACACAGGTTGGGGGGGAGGTGCGAAAGGGGAAGCTAGGACGAAGTAAGAGAGTAGCATTGACACATGTACACTACCAAATGTTAAATGGCTAGTGGGAAGTTCCTGCATAACATAGGGAGATCAACTCGATGGTGGGTGATGACTTGGGTGGGATAGGGAGGGTGGGAGGGAGTCACAGGAGGAAGGGGATATGGGGATATATGTATAAATACAGCTGGTTCACTTTGGTGTACCTCAAAAACTGGCACAGCAGTGTAAAGCAATTATATTCCAATAAAGAGCTTAAAAAAAAAAAGAACACAAAAGGTAAGACTTTGTCTACAGAGATAACTAGAAACCCCTTCAGCCCTCTGCTGGGAAGCCCTACAGAGCATCATAAAAATACAAATCCTCAGGACCCAACTATAGACTGAATCAGGATGTCCAAGGGAGAATCTGGACTCCATACACTGAAACAGCTTCCAAGCAATTCATCTGCAGGCAGCAGGTATGGGTGAGAGGACTGGCATTTGGGAACCAGTGAATTGAGCATCACTCATTTTTTTCCACGAAGAATCATTGGACACTTCTTTGGTACCCAGCACCGTGAGGGACTCCAAGAATGTCCTGGTTACTAGTAAGAGAAACCCAGTCAAACCAGCATTATTAAAATGATGAGGGTGGAGGGGGACTTCCTAGGTGGCCCAGTGGTTAAGAATCTGACTGCCAATGCAGAGGACATGGGTTCGATCCCTGCTCCAGCAAGATCCCACATGCCTCAGACCGACTAAGCCTGAGAGCCACAACTACTGAGCCTGTGTACTGCAACTGCTGAAGCCCATGTGCCTAGAGCCCATGCTCCACAAGAGAAGCCATCTCAATGAGGAGTCTGCACACCACAATGAAGAGTAGCCCCCACTCGCGCAACTAGAGAAAGCCCCTGTGCAGCAATGAAGACCTAACGCAGCCAATAAATAAATAAATTAATTAATTAATTTAAAATAAATAATAAGTAAATAATAAAGTGATGGGGCCTACTTCCCTGGTAGCAGAGTGGTTGAGAATCCACCTGCCAATGCAGGGGACATGGGTTTGATCCCTGGTCCAGGAAGATCCCACGTGCCAGGGGGCAACTAAGTCCCATGCACCACAACTACTAAGCCTGCACTCTAGAGCCCACGAGGCACAACTACTGAGCCCATGAGCTGCAATTACTGAAGCCTACGAGCAGCAACAAAGACCCAATGCAGCCACACACAAAAAAATGATGGGGGACTTTCAGTTAAGGATACAAGAATATCTCAGGGAGCCAGCTAGCAGGAATAGTTGCCTCAGAAAGGTCTGGGACCAGTAGTGGAAGAGTTACCAGGAGAGAGGTCACCATTCTCACCCTCACTCACTCTTACCTCTGCTTAGTTCACGCCTGTTTGCTGGTTGATGTCTCTGCTTCTTTGTGTACATGGTGGACCAAGGCCTCTTCAGTTCTAGGACTTCTATCTCCTCACTTTGGGTAACCAGCAGACTGTATTCACTTCTCTACCAGCCAATTCCAAAATGCTTGGAGGGAGACTTTGGCCTAATAGGTCAGAACTTGACCCTGGGACTTCCCTGGTGGTCCAGTGGTTAAGAATCCACCTTCAAATGCAGGGTACACAGGTTCGATCCCTGGTCAAGGAACTAAGATCCCACATGCCACAGGGCAACTAAGCCCATGAGCCACAACTACTGAGCCAGCATGCCACAACTAGAGAGCCCTGTATGCCGCAACTACTGAGCTTGTGTGCCACAACTAGAGAGAAGCCCGTGCCACAATGAAGTGCCCGCATGTCGCAATGAAAGATCCCAAACACTGCAATTAAGACCCGACACAACCAAAAATAAATAAATAAAATTTTTTTTTTAAAGTTTACTCTGAGGACTTGTCCCTTATATGGATGGAGACCTGTTCTCAGAAGGTTGTGGGTTAGACAGCCTACAACATATTAGGAACTAATAGCTAGCACTGGGGTATGGAATCTTTGATTAAATCATCTATAGGGTAGAAGTGGCAACCTTTTTTAGTTGCTGCCACCTGTTAGTGAATGAGTTTATCATGTTTTTTCCTGAGAAGAGGTCTCAAGGACGTTTGGAAATAATTATGAAGGCATTGAGTGCCCAAGGGAGGAGAGGGAAGTTGCTATGAGGGTTGAAAAGGTTGTGCTATTCTTCTGAGGGCTCTGTGAGGCTTGTAGACAAGCAGAGATAAGGGATTTGGGCAGCTGCGTGTCATGAGAACCATTTGAACTTGAGGTTAGAAGCACATAAGCTCCTTGAATGACTGAATCCACATGGCCTGGTACTTCTAGCTGCTTCTATAGTTCACAGAAGAATTTAACAGGATTGAGGACCTAGGTGTGCTCTCTGAAAGCCTCTTCCACATGGCCCTGGGAGATTCCCGTGACCATCTATTTAAAAACTTATGGGCACTGTTTGCCTTCCCTGTCTTCTTATTTCCTAGAAGGTCAGCAGGCCAGGCCTGGGGGATCAAGGATCGGAGGGTAATTCATTCAGATTGAGGTGTTAGGGTTCCACAGATCTACAATCAGAAGCTTTGAGGACCAGGAATTTTTTTTTTTTTTGGCTTCACAGGACCTAGTAATTTAGTCTGAAGGACTCACCTTCCTAGCATCCCCTCCTTAGACACCCCCTTTTCCACAACTTAGATCTCAGCTCCATTCTCCCCATCCACTAGATGAGCTGGGTTACTGGTCAGGGAAATCAGCACCCAAGCAGAGGACCTGGTTCTGCTTCATACAATGTTAGGGTCTATGAAAATGACAGAAACAATTCCTAGTGGGGTTGGGGCCGTCTCAGTCCACTGGGCTAGGGATGGGCAAGCCGGGTTGTCCCATGGCTTGGGAGCAAGGCTGTGGGAATAGGGCTGCCATCCGTCTAAGGGCCAGGCCACAGGATATGTTTCAAGCCCCACTGTTGCCCTCACAAAGCAAGAACCAGGAATAGTCCTTCCCCTAATTCTCTATCCTTTCTCAGAGCAAGAGAAGACACTGATGGAGTAAAATAGAATGAAGAGATTTTGTTTCTAGTTCCAGCTCATTCATTCCATCATTCAGCAGATATTCACTGGGCTAAATGCGGGTGATGTGCTGTGAGTCAAACAGATCCAGTCCCTGCTGTGACTAGAAGCACAGGCTCTTTCTGGGCCTCAGTTTCCTCATCTGTAAAATTAGATGGTTGGACTAGATCAACGGTTCTCAAAGTTTAGCATGCATTCAAATTACCTGGAGGACATGTTAAAACCCAGCTTGCTTGGCTTTACCCCCAGAATTCCTGATCCAGGAGGCCTGAGAATTTATCTTTCTAACAAGTGCCTAGGTGGTGTTGATCCTGCTGGTCCAGGGACCATGCTTTGAGAACCACTGGACTGGGTGACCTCTCAGGCCCCTTCTAGCTGCGACACTCAGTGATGTGGATGGTTTGGTGGTCGCTGGAGTGGCCTAAGCAGAAAGAGATTGTGCAAAGTAAGCCTGGAAACTGAAAAGTCCCATAAGTTTCCTCAGCTTAGGGGTGAATGGATCAGAGATAAACCTCAACAGAACCATTAAAGCTCTTTGCCTCATTATTTTTTAAAAAAAAAAATAATTAAAAAGTAATTTCCTAACATGAAAGTTCAATCAGATGCTGGAGAAATTACTTCAACTATCCACTGGGGAAAAAAAGGCTCCACTAAAAACCTACAAGGGTATTGATGTCTATTAAATATTTGCTTTTCTCTCTAGCCTACACTAGACTGAGTAATTTGTATTTGGCAGAAACCAGCTGCAATTACATTAGTCAATCCAAAAGCCCAACTTGCTCATACAAAATGCAAACAAATTAGTTAAAATGGCCTAATTAGTGGACTGTAAAAATACAAACTGAGGCTGGCAGCCTTATGTGTATTAGTCAAAAGCACTGTCTCCCCACTTGGGGAGCCTGGAGCTAAGGAGACATGGGACTCGGTTTCCAGCTGATTGAGGGTCTCCTCCCAGGACCTCCGATAGCTAATGACCCAGACGAATCCCAGTGGTTCTGCCTTAGGAAATGCCGTCCTCTTCTGACCTGGGGCATGGTCTCATCTTTGGCCAAGTAGGTGCAATAATAGGAATGTGGGGTTTGGACCCAGATAAACTCAAGCTTGAATCTCAGCCCCACCAACTCACCAGCTATCACTTTAGTCAAGTCGCTTCCCTGAGCCTCGTTTCCTTTTTAAAATGGAAAGCATGCATCCTGTATTGAAAAGTGGCTAAGAGGATTAGCAATGAGGTATATACATGTCTGGTGCAATGTAGTCTTTCTGTCATTAGTGTGAGTCTGGGTTTCCTGTGCCTTCACGTACCAGAAGGGCCTACAGGCCAGGATTCTGGTTCCTATTTTGGGCACCAGCAGGCGATTTTGTAGAGATTGGATGAGTCTGAGATAATGACCCTCAGAGCACTGACCAAGGTCAAGGACTGTGTTGAGTATTGTTGTGTGACTCAGCTCCCAAGGGGCTACAGGTTGCAGCCATATAGATGCATGGGTCACAGAATCAGAGAGCTAGCAAGGACTGCAGACACTTTCCAGTCTGAGGGTTCAAGCCCTCACTGTGCCTCGGGGAGCTCTTACCAAAGGCTGGAGCTGGGACCCCCCAACTCCCAGAGAGTCTGATTCAAGCAGCCTTGGAGGGGGCCAAGCGTCTGTGTGTTTTGATACCTCTACAGGTGATTCTAAATGAAGTCAAGGTTAAGGGTCATTCCTCTAGTCAGACCCTTTATTTTGTGGGGAAAAACAAAAACCAAGCAGATATGCAATGATCATTTTAAAAACAAACAAATCAGCAAAACAGTGACAACAACTCAGAGACTCAGAGAGATGTGAATTATCTAAGGTCCCACAGAATTAAATTTTGCTAAATCGCTGGATTAGACTGTTGGCTCTGATAGAAAGAATGTGTGCAGGATAACCAAAGAGTACTGGGGCTCTTTACCAGGTCCTTAAAGGAGGCTAAACTTCGGTGACAATCAACATCCTGTATTTTATAACACCTTCTCTCCCAAGCACATTTCCAACTCCATTATAGTCACAATACCAGCCAGCTTGAGACTTGGGAGTCTCAGGGAAGTGCTACGATTTGTTTCAAGATCACACAGCCCATCAGTGTTGAACACAAGACTGAAATACCCAGGGGGTGGCTGTTAGAGAAATAGACAGTTTCTGTCAATTCTGGACACCAGACTTTGTGAATCACATCGGGGTGGCTCCTAATCCCCTAGTGGATTTCACCCAAAAGGCAGACGCCAAGTCACATGCCTCCATAGAGATGACCAGAGTTTCAAGATGTCCTCAGTGAGTGGAGAGAGGTTTAGTCTCCTTACCATGTGACCCTCACCTTAAAAATAGAATCTAACCCTCCAGGGACTGTGTCTCAGTTACTTCTGTATCCTGCATTTAATGGGTACGCTTCTGAATTTTCCTGCCTCTGTTCTCATGGGCCTCTGCTTGCTCCAGAGCCGGACACCTGGACCCAGAGAGACCAGGACACAGGCAGAATGTAAGGGCTTCTCACCCTGAGGGAAGGGCAAGGAGGGCTGGTCCTGCTCCTGCTCCTGTCCTCCAACTCCAAGCTCCCCTTATGTCCATCCTTGCCATCCCAATTCCCAGAACCAAAATCCCAGGGATATGAGAATATAGTGTCATTTCTGACGTGTGTGGCTGTCAATACTTTCATCACTACATGTGTTCGGACCTTTCTAAGTGCTCTGAGATGCAATTCACACGTTGACATTATTATCTCAGACTGTGGCAAGGTGTCAGGCTGAGATTGGACCCCTCAGCTTTGCCTACCTTCTTGTCAGATTTTTAGCTCACTAGTACTTAGTTTCTACTTCCTCACTTCTAATCTCATTTAAGGTTAAGCATTTCCCTCTAAGAATGGCTTTAGCTGCTTCCCACAGCTATGGAAGATGTATTGTATTGAAATGTTGTATTTTATCTTTCAACATTTTCTAATTTTCATTAGTAAGGGTCTGCTGGTAGAAAAAATCAATTTGTGCAAAAATGCTTTGAAATGTATTTCTTCTAAGTATAGACTTTTAGGTTGCTAAGTATTGTCTTTCAACACATTGAAGATATTTTTTTCCACTATCTTCTGGCTTCCATTGTTGCTATTGGGAAGCCAGCTGCTACTCCATTTATCACTCCTTCGAAAAAAATGTTTTTCCTCTCTGGCTGTTTTAAGATTTTTCCTCTTTGCCTCTTGTGTTCTGTGATTGCAGTGTGATGTGCATGGGTACGTGCATGGCCACATACGTGGGTATATGTGTTAACTATACTGATAAATATCAGTTGTAGGTTTGGATTGAAAGAAAATTTTGACATGGACCTGGATAATTCAGATGAGGTTTGCTTATCTAAAAAATACAGATGGAAGTCGACCCCATGGGAATACACAGCAGCGAGAGACAGAGATATAAGCTTTTGGACCCCAGCTTTCATAAAGGAACACATTGTTGTAGATGGCAATTTCGAAGTGAATGAGGATTACATCAGACTTTCTGGAAAAATATCTTCCTCTTCCAAGCTCAAGCTCATGTACAATCTTGGCTTTATATGATGTTGTATGACCACAGAGTTTAGTACAGTATAATCCAGCATGCTGATGCATGAACATAATCTCCATTAATCACTCCCTGCTTGATCTTGGGAAAGCTGTGATAGGAAATTAGAACAAAGGTCAGGGACCCAAATATCTGTGTAAGTTCTAGGTATGACTTATAGGGCTTACTCTGCCATATAATTTTATCTTTTATTTATTCTTCCTGACTTATTTGTTTTGCTCAGTGTCTGTGGAAAATTCCTAACTTTTCAAATATTGCCTATGCCCTATTTTTCCTTTCCTCTGCTCTGTAATTTTCTTGATGTAAGTAAAACATGTTCACCACATCTTGCATCTCTCTTAAAATTTCTTTGATGTTATCCTTCTCTTTGTCTTTCTGAGCTACATTCTGGATAATCTTTTTCATGCTCTTTTCAGAATGTCTAATCTTCTGTTGAAGCTATCTTTTGAGTTTTTAATTTCAACAATTTAATATTTTTTGTTGCTTAAAGATCAATTTGAATTCTTTTCTAAGCCGCTCAGACATTTCTATAGCCTCTTACTGCTAGTCATACTTTTAATCCTTGCCTTTACTTTTTAAAATGTATTTGATTGGTGATGACCTGGAAGGGTGGGATAGGGAGGGTGGGAGGGAGGTTCAAGAGGAAGGGGATATGGGGACATATGTATAAATACAGCTGATTCACTTTGTTGTACAGTGGAAACTGGCACTACAGTGTAAAGCAAGTATACTCCAGTAAAGGTCTGAAGAAAAAAAATTTTTTAATAAAAATAAATTTTTAAAATGTATTAAACCTAGTACTTTATATGCATATCTGACATTTCAATATCTGGTGTCTTTGTGTGTTCAACTCTGCTATTTGCTGGCCCTTGCTCACAGTACTTTATTTCCTTGAATGTTTTGTGATTTTTGACTGTGAGTTTATATCTTTGGAACTTTATCTGTAGGAATTATTTGAGGTTTGAATTAAAGTTCCTTCAGAGAGGTATCATCTTATTCCCTATGTCTCTGGGACCCATACTAATTTAGATTCACTTCCTCAATTTCTTAACTGGAGGCTTCTTGGAACACAGGGAGTGTGCATTTGACGTGTAAACTCATGGAAGAGCTGGCACATGGTTATAAATTCTCAGAAAAATTCTCCCCCTCTGTTTAGAGTTCAAGCTGGATGTATTTAATTTTCCTCATAGTCCCTTTGATAGGAATAGAGTCTAGGTTATTTCTCAGTCCTCTTTGTAGTGATGGGGCAGTAGTTTGGAGTCTCAGTTTTATGCATAGGTGATCTCTACTATATTCCCCCAGCTTAGGTAAGCACTAGGCCTTTTCTTCTTTCCCCTTTTGCCCTATAAGGCTGTGAAAACAAAAGCAGAGTCCACATGATTGGGCACATGCCCTCAAGGCCAAAGCCAACTTCAGCGGTCCATTTATTTCTCTGCAATTTCACTTTTACCTAGTTTTTATCTAGGAATATCCCTTAGTTTCTTTCCAATTCATTAGTCCATTGAAAAGTGTTCTTCTAATTCTATGCAGAATTTATAGTTATTTTCAATTGGGAAGATGGATCAGCATTTAGTCCACTGTCTTGTAAGAAATAGGCATCACTACCTACTGTCTTTCTGATCCTGAGCAAACAACCGATCTCTTCAAACCTCAGTCTCCTCACCTATAATAAAATCATCTATTTCCTAGAGTTATTTGAGGATGAGTTGAGATATTGTACAAGAAAGATTTTTTTTTAGTTTGTAAATAAACTTTTTAAGTTTGTAAATAAACATAGGTATGTGTAGAGAAAATCTGAAAAGTATATATGCCAAATGTAAAGTGATCGTTGCTCACAGGGTAGACTGGGGGAGGTTTTTCCCTTCTGCTTCTCTGTGATTTCCTAAAGACGGTGCGGCGATGTCCCTGGGCTGCGCCAGAGCCCCAGGTCTTGGAGGCTGTCCTACTACAGAGCCCTGCTCACCCAAGTCCCAGTCAGGCTGTGGAGACATCTGAGGCCACTGGGCATGCAGCCCCAGGAGACCCAGGTGGAGGCTCCTCACCCCCCTTTGCAGCACCCTCCCCCCTTCCTTTCCGCAGCTGCACAGACCCTGACGGCCGCTGCTGTGGGCTCCTGGCGCCAGGTCGGATGAAGGCAGGCACCTGCAAGCTGTCCTTCGACACCAAGGGCTACTGGCAGGAGTGGGGACAGGAGAGCTTCTGCCCCATATGTGGAGGTGAGGGCCAGACGGGTGGAGGCCCGCAGGCTGGCCCACAAAAGAGATTTTTTAAACTAAAAAGTAAAGCAGTATATCCATATTAGAGCATTTTGTGGCTCTGCACCTGATAAAAATGATTTCTTTTTCACGAAGATGAGTGAAGAAAGCTAGCACAGGCTGTTTATAACCCAGGTCAATATTCACCTAGTCATGAAACAAGCATTTGCCAATCACCTTCTTTATGGCACTTTTCTAGCCTAGGGTTTACCTGATTCAATTATTTCCTGAGGTGTTGAACCCAGGACAAAATTATGGTTTATTTAGAAATTAAAAAAAAAATCCTCTGCTGTTTGCTTACATATCCCTTTTCATTCTTCTAAATGACAGACACAAAACTGACATGTCTTTTACAGCACATCCTTATTTCCTCTGCAGGCCAAAAAAATGTTTGTTTCCTTAAGTTCTGATACGTTCTGGGGATTTCTCTCAAGGACTGTTTTCAACTCAAGTTATTTGTCTCCAGTCTGGGCCAGCCCTGTGAGGGGCTAGACTTTAGGTCTAGACGGAGAAAACCTGGGTTCTAATTCCCTTCTCCCTTTGTCTGTTTAGCTTGGAAAAATCACAGCCCTCTAAAGATCACACATTCCACCCCTATTAAAAAAAGGAATGCTCATCACATTGTGAAGGTCAAGTGAAGGTAATGCATATGAAAATACTCTGGATGCTTTGAAGCTTTCTACAATTTAAGGACATGATTTATTCTCCTACCAGCCACCCCCACCCCCACCCCCACTAATAATATCCCAGGCCAGAAAAAAATTGCAGGGCACATTCTTGTGGAAGCCAGAATCTGGGAATGCTCACAACTGTGTATCATGGCGGATCACATCCCTGCCTGGCTGCAGGCCCCAGGCTCCAGGGAAGAATCTCATTCCTACCGCTTTTGGCTGCAGCAGCACCTGTGTCCCTGCCTCTCCCCAGCTGCCTGCCTCGCTGGGGCAGCCCTCCCAGGCCGGCTGAGGGGAACACGCCTCCTCTGGGCTGGGCGCAGGGTGCCAGACCGGCGGATCTGCCAAGGGCCGTGGCATCAGGGGTCAGTGTCAGGACGTGCTGACTGCGGTGGACGCGGTGACAGGCTGAGCTGGGGCAGTAATTAGACAGTGAGAGCTTCCTCCAGCAAGCTGCAATCAATAGGTCCGCTTACCGAGGGAAAAAAAAGATTAAAGTAAAGCAGATGGCAGAAGATAATAACATCTCCCACTTAACTAGCATTTTCACTCATCAGAGCACTTTCGCCACCATTTTCTGGTTTGGTCCACAGCACCTCTCTCTTCAGATCCTCTGGTGGGTGTAGCTTGCCAATTTTACAGGCAAGGAAGCTGAGGTACAGACACGGCAGCTGATCACCCTTGCTCTAAGAGCTGCGACACACCTTTCCATTCTCTTTGTGCTAGCCATCCCATCATCAGGATCTTGGAGAGAATGAAAACATTCATTAATGCCACTCGTTTTTATTGAGCACCTGCTATGTACCAGTCACCGTTCTAGGCATAATGTATACAGCAGTGAATGAGACACAGTTCTATTCTCATGGAGGTTCCAATTTAATAGGAAACAATATACAGGCAAATGAACATGATACTTTCAGACAGTAATATGTGCCATGAAGACAATAAAATATAACCATTTGATAGAGAGGAACCAGCAAGGCTAATTGAGCCTGGAAAGAGCTCCCTCAGCAGGTGACCTCTGAGCTGAGACTTGAATATCAAGAAGTTGCATGAATGTAGGGGACTTCCCTGATGGTCCAGTGGTTAAGACTCTGCGCTTCCAACGCAGGGGGCGCGGGTCCGATCCCTGTTCGGAGAACTAAGATCCCACATGCAAGAGGCAGAATAATGAAAGAAGGACAAATGCAAATTAATAGTGATTTAATAGTGCTTCAGACTTTGCCGTTTCTCAGGATTGAAAAAGGAGACTGAGGAAGAGGAAGTTCTCTTGTGAAGCACAAGGATGCTGGCCTGGAAAGTTTGAACTTTTCTCTGGAGCACCCTTCTCAGGCCACCAACTTTTCTTTACTCCTGGTTTCAGGTTGCCCATCTGTGACATGGATGCAGCGGTGTCAGTCACTGTTGCAGACCCCACAGTGAAGAGTTGTGAAGTGTTAGACACATAACCACACCAGCAAGGGGTTGCAAATTCTTTAGACACTTAGTGAATATTAAATATTTCCTGTTTTCAGTAATGTTACCAAGACAGCTACAAAGTAAGCCTCTCTATTCTACTCACTCGGATTAAGTTTAATGGGTCTTCTCATACGTGACAATGTCAGCTTCTTGTCAATGACACCACTATCTCTGAACTTTACAGAGTACACTCCACTATAAAGAGCCTTTGGCAGCTCTTACTAGACATCTACTAGATGGCTAGCCCCTTGAAGGCAAGGACCACTTACTTACTTACTTTAAGGATGCAATAGATATTTGTGGAATTAATATGTAAAAGACACAACTTTATCCCCATCACAATGTGTCTCCTCACCACACACCTCCATGTGGGCAGGGTCATTATTAGTATCCTAATGTACCATGTGAGGAAACTGAGGCACAGAGAGTTTGAAAGACTAGCAATCTCTACCCAAACTCACTGACTTGATTAGAAACTTTCTTGGAATCTGTAGTTACAGCAGCAGCAGAAGCATCAATCAGGTTTTCAGCGACAGACGCAAAGGTAGAGATTTCTCTCTGCTTATAGAGTCTGAATCAGGGATCTCAAATCTTCAGAGCTAAGCAGGATTGCCTAAAGAGAACTTACAGACCAAGCACTCAGAAGTTCTGCACAGGAAAAGACTGATAAGATTATTTAGGCTTAGTTTGCAGCTGGATAACCAGGCCAGAGAGTTACCTGGGCTTGTCAAGGTCACCTAGGTAGCTAAACACTTAGTTTTAGTGCAGTTATCACTTCCTTTTACAAAGGTCTCCTGTGGCAGGGCCTTGGGGTTTCATGTCATTTCATTTGGATTGCCTACAGTTCGATCAGTTCTAACTACCTGCCAAGAAAGTTGCAAGCCTAAGACTGTATTTAAGGAGGGAGAGGAAAGGGAGTGGTAACAGCAGTTCAGCTGTTTTAATGAGGCTGAAAATTTGCAGTCAGTAGATTCAGATAGAAACATAACACATTTGGACATCATTCATTTTACCCATAGACTCCTTTTGAGGCTTCTAACAGAGTTCAGGCTGCTGAATAGATGCAGCCAAACGGCACTCCATCTTCAGAGCTTCTTGAAATCCCTTCTCCTCTGTACTGGCTCTCAATCTTGGTTGCACATTGGAATCATCTAGAGAACTTTAAAAAGCCCTGCTGCCCAAGCCCTACCTCCAGAGATCCCAGCTCAATTGTCCTGGGATTTGAGATGTTTTAAATCTTTGCACGTGATTCTACGGTGCAGCTAAAGTTGAGAGCAATGATCTATAAGGGGCCATTTCCCAAGAGCAAGGAAGAAAGACACTAATACGACAAGGAGGAGAGTGTCATTTCCTCGACAGCTTGCACCGTCTGGAACTGTGCTGGGATAGTCATTTTCTCTAAGGTGACCAACCATCCAGTTTTTTGTCCTAGGTTTAGCATTGAAAGTCCTGCTCAGTAAGAAACTCTTCAGTCCCAGCCAAATGAGGACATTAGTCACTCCACCCCAACCCAGGCTGGCTCAGTTCTTTTGCATAATGGAAGGAGGGGAATTTAAGGGAAGAAGGGGAATTTAAAGGAGAGTCAGGAGGAAGCAGAGAAGAGAGCAAAGAGGCAAGTGGGTAGAAGGCTGTACAATGACTTCCTGATTTCATGAGCCACCAATTCAAAAGCACTTGATATGGATAATGTTTTCCTTGTAAAACTGAGAAAGTGGCCAAGTTTTGTTCCAGTGTTGAAATAGTGGGAAGCTGAAATGGCCTTGTGGTGACAGGGCCCCCCTAGGAATTTGCACACATTTTGTGAGACGGCTTGGGACTTGGTGGGACTGGTGTGGTTTGAGGGTCTTTTCACCTAGACCTTGGAGCAAGCTGCTCCTGGGTGACATGGGTCACTCTGGCATCCATCACACATTGAACTTTTTATTGGGCACCATTTTTTCCCCAGACACTATAGCTGGGCTCACACCCAGCGTGAGTGAAGGTGGTGCGTGTGGGCAGAGAGGGAGCATGAAGTTACTGCAGAGAAGGTACTGTGGAGGGGTTCTTTGGGGTAAGGCTGGGGGCAGCTAGACTGGCACAGATGGGGTGTCTGGAGAAGGGAAACCAGCTTAGCCAGCTTCACAGAGGGCGGGCCCCTGTTTTATAATATCTTAAATGACAAATCATGCCAGCTTGAAAAGTGGCCATTGGCCAGATATCTGACATAATTAAAAGTTCAGAAATCACTTATGAAATGACCTTGAAGGCCCCAATCATCCCCAGAGTTGGTCAGACAAATGGATGGAAACAGATCATTTCATTTTCCTTGTTGTGTTTGTTTGTTTGTTTGTTTTTTCAGGCCTCCCTCTGCTCCACTTCCTCCTTTCTGTCCCCAAGGAAACAAATTTGGGAAGTTTTCGATTGGCTTTTGGTGCTCTTATTTTTTAGAGGGAAGGAAAACACCTATTAAAAATGTTTTTTCCGGGCGGATGGTTGCTTCCAGCAGCCGCCAGTGCCAGGGAAATGAATCTAGAATCCCCAGTCCTTTGCCCAAATCTCAACGGCTAGCAATTAAATTTCCACTAACAGTTTGTTTTATCACCTCAGTTAGCTTGTTGACATATAATAAGTGCTGCTGAGAGGTACTGCTAGTTAATGGTTTTCTTTTACATATTGATATTAGTACCTGGAGAGGGAACATCTCCTCTTCAGAATATGATTACTATTTTGAAATCTTAAGCACAGGAGGGAAATCCGTTGCTATACATTAAACAGGAAGTTCTGAGAACTTCTATCTTCACTTCCCATCCAGACACTAATGCATCTCATTTACTTTGTGCTGTTCCCCTGAGTTATCTGTGTCACACAGGCGACTCTCGCATGTCGCGTTAACTATCTATTGAAAAAAGCTCGAAGTGTGCTTGTAACAGTGCCCTGAGTCAGGAGGCAAGGAAGGGAGCAGAACAGGAAAAATTCATCGTTGTTGCATTTCAAGTTGCTTGGATATTTTAATTCAAAGAGGAAAGAACCCACGTCAGCTAAAGATGGAGCTATAATTAAACTGCTGCGCATTCACAATTGCCTCCGAAGCTGCTCTGGTTGATTCTTTTCCCCATCTTTAAACTATGAAATCAATTATCTCTGCAAACCAGTGGTAAGGATTGTATTCCAGCCACTTACTCCTGAAGTGAAGAAATGATTTGGAATTTTTTATGGATGTGAACAACTCTTCCAATGGAAACCTCCTTCTGATTCTCTGGGGCTGGATTCAGGAAAGCATACCCCCTGGCCACTGTCTTGGATGCCCAGAGCAAGGGCAAGGTCTTTCTGTTAAAATGCTGGGGCTGGAGAGGAGGACAGGACAAAGCTGGCTGCACCTCCAGGGTGGCCAGTCCTTAACACATGAGGCTTTACACATAGTGACAAACGTGTTCCCAGCATACCCCAGAGTGACAACTACAGGGGGAAGCGGGGACAGACATTCTGGTTTGAAAATACCTCTTGTGCATGGAGGATGCCAGCCACCTGGAGCGGTGATAGGCACTGGTGTATACAGGATCTGAAATGGAGTTGATGTGATGTCATTTTGGCTCTCCTATAACCTGGTTATCTCTTGCCAAAACTTCACGTCTGATTAGTCCACTTGGAGGGGACAGAGGACTTTATCAGCCTCGCTTCCCGACACTGCCGTCAACTTCAGAGACGCGGTGAAGGAATTTAAGATGAGGTGTCACATCTTCTTATCAAATCCTTTTGTGAGCCACCCCCGAGTCCAGCGTCTCCTTTGGAAAACATTCATAAAGGAGGGAAATGTAGTTTTAGCTGGCTTCAACCTGGTGATGCATTCTGTGGTTCCATCTTCCTGGGTTAGCATCTCCTGGTTGGCTCTGGGCTGTCTCCTGGGAGTTTTCTTTGTCAGCCACTCTGGTAGGGGGCAGGATGTTGGTCCGACAGCGAACACCGCTTGTTTGCAGCTTGCAGGAAGGGTGAGGCTTGCTGGAGACAGGCAAGGCTGCTCCTATTGAGATCCTTGTCTGAGCATGGGGAAATCATCCAGTAAACTGCTGACAAAGTAAATCCTCCCTAGCCATTGCCTCTTTACCTAGTCGGGTAATTTTGCCACTCTAGCTGCAGGGGCCCTGGCAAAGCCTGGACCACATTGGGTTTTCTAGGGGTCCGATCCTGCCAAACTTCCTGGCAAAGGAAAGGAGGTTGGCTCCTCTGCAAGTTTAATACTCTCAAATCCACCCCTTCTCCCTCCGGCTGCAATGGCTGTCCCAACAGCAGATCTGTGACCATTTCCCATCCTGAAGAGAAAAGAAGTGTGACAGCAGGGCTGGCCACTAGAAAAGTTATGATGTCCAAGAAATATAACATTGGCATGGGTTGGTTCTTCTCCTGGCAGGTGCATTCTCAGACGTATCCCCCACCCCCAACCCTGTAGGCCTGGAGTGCTTCTATGATGCTGCTGCATCCCTTTTATCATGAACTCATTTACAGTGGCATGTCAGGAACTCACTGTATGGCCCTCGATCCTAGAGAATTTGATTTTAAAAGAAAAACCCACAGAAATCAGTGCTTAATCCAAGGAGAATGAGTCTCTAATGGTGGAATTGCAGACACTGAAAGAACTGACATTTTGGGCCCGTTGGATCATACTCTCCGAACAATGGTGTCTTAACTGGGAATGTGGGGATTATAATATCAGCCTTATTTCTTACTCCTGTCAGAGCTCCAGGATGTGATGACTGAATGTGGGCATGCAGGAGGTGCCACTCAAACAGTAAAATGTATAACATAATGCCATTCTTTTCTGTAGGAGGATGTAGCCACACTTAGGGAATAAAGTCCAGACCTTCAACGATTTAGTCCCAGAAGGAGAATCTGCCAGCTGACCTTGAAAGACTATTCTGTCCTACTGAATTCCATGTAGGTTCCAAGGAAAGCTTCTGCCCTTCCATGCTCTGTCCTCAGTGAGAATAATACATTCAATTTTATCAGAGTTAAGCTGGAGGAGACAAAAGCCCGTTTCTAGATCTTAAGCAGAAAGGTATCTAACACAGGGTCCTTATGAAACCATTAGAAGGGCTACAGGAACTGGTTCTAGGGTGGCTCCAGGAATGACTCCCAGAACAACACCACAGAGCTGACCCTCCAAGGAGATGCTGCTTCTGCCACCATCAGGAAGGCAGAGGATAGGGAGGCCAGTTCTGGGATCAGTCTAACAACACATCATCCATGGGTGAGCCAGGAATCAGGGAGCAATCTCTAATGCATCTGCCTCTCAGGTCCACAACTGGATGCTGGGGCTCTGCTACAGAAAAGCCTTACAGTTCTATGACATGGAACAGTATCTGGCATATTAATGTTTCTTAACCATCTCTTCCTCCTTGATTCCCAAGGGATCAAGATGGGCACCTGGGAGATAGCATTGTCTAGCTGCCTCGAATGCACCAGGTATCCCCCTTAGAAATGCAGGACATCTGCTGTTATTTGGGAGAATATGGACATTGAACAACAGGTCAATATTGAAAACCTATGTGTCTGTACTATTAAAGGTACTGTAGGGGTGGCAGAAGAATGGGAAATCAATGGTCTTTGCTTTTAAGGAACTCAATCTGATTGGCACAATAAAATTTATGCTAATGAGGACCCAGGAAATCTTGTCTTTGGGTCTCCCTGGCCTCCTATGATCTTATGGATTAATGTCAAGGTGCATTGACAAAGTTAGCCGGTTATGACCACAGGGCTTCTGAGCGCACCTGTCCTCAGTTCTCTATACCTCCTAGAGGCCTCTGTCTCATCTCTTTCCTTCCAGCCTAGTTGCCAGTGAGGTGCTACGTACAAACATTATTTAGCAGCAAGTTCCTGGAATAAGGTATTGGAAGTCAGATGCTTAAGGTTTTCTTTGCCTGTGATATTTAATTGTTAATAAGACTCTTTAAAGACTCAAATCCTTGCTGAAGACTCTAACTTCGTAGCCTCTGAGCTGAGAGACACTCTTGTGCATATGACCCAGATCTGGCCAAGGAAATGATGATGAGGATGATGAGAAGTCTACTAAAAATAATCACTAAAATGTATTGAATACTTGCTACGTACTAATCACTGTCCTAAGACCTCTATATGTATTGACTCTTTTAATCCTCATAATAACCTTATGAGGTGGGTGCTATTATTGTGATGATTTTATGGCCATTGAAATAGAGACACAGAACTTTCCCAGGTTCGCAGGTATTGAGTGGAAGAGCCTATGTGTGAGCTCAGAACCCAAGACCTTCTATCCTCTCCAGTCTCTCTATGAGATATTGTGGGAAATCTGCTGTGGTTTCTGGGGAAATTTTTCCTCCATGACAAAAGAGCAGCACAAGGAGAAAACTCCTTTACCTCTTTCCTACCTTTCCTTACATGTTCTTGTGTTAAGGAGCAGTGGCAGCCATCTTATAACCATGAGGCAATAAGCTTGAGGACAAAAGCCAAGAAGCTCGAGACAGTGAAATAAAGAATGTAAAGATCCTGGCCCCCTGATGATAGTACTGAATTGCGAAACTAACCCTTGGACCAATAAATAAACTTTTATCTTTACGGTCACGATCACTAATAAAAATGTAACTTCTTTAATCATCTTGACCCTAAGTTCTGCAATGGATTCTGCAAGAGACTCACCATGGAGGTGGTGATGATGGGGCAGGGGCACAGCAAAATCTAAGAGCCTCACCAGAGCACTCCTATTCAGGACCACCATCAGCATTTTCTCTGAGGTTCTGAGTCATTATCCAAGAGAGCAAGGCCAGAGAGAGTTCTGAAGGGTCCTTGTAAGGTAGTACTTCTTTGAATTTCAGGATTCTGATCCGAAGGCTCACTCCTCCTCTCTGGTTGAAACTGGGAATATCTACATGCTTTACACCCATACTGAGGACAATTATGGATTCAGCACAATTCACTCAAATTCAACCAAATCCACACAAATCAATACAGCACAATGTAATACAACACAATGAACCCAACAACCAAAACTAGAGCAGGTGTGTGTGCACACACATGTGTGCATGCATGCATGTGTGTGGATGCTTTATCGTGGCTGCATGCTCTTTATTTCCGGAGTGACTTTTATTACCAGAAGACCGTCTCACCAGAAGCTCTTTCCTCCAAGATAAGTGGCAGCTAACAGGAGAGAGGTAAGTCCTCTCCCAGCGGGCCCTGCCAGCGACTGGAGTCCAGGGGCCTCTCAGCCTAAATGTCACCAGGCCTTTCGTCTCCCCTTTATAAACTGATCACTTATCTTTCTACATAGACATTTTAAAAACACTTGGCTTTTTACAATACAACTCATCATTCAACCCCTTTTTTCCCATTAAGACGTTATTCTGGGAACGTCTCTTTGCTATTTTTAGGACCATTGATTTCTTTTTGAATCATTCTGCCTGCGTTATTCGTGATGTCCTCACACAATACTTTTGGTCTGACTCTTCTATCGACACCTAGCAGAGGCATCCTGCCAATCAGTTAGCAGACACGGCAGGAGGGATGGGGCTGGGGAAGGAACTTCTGCCCTCCGGGCCCCTCCTTTTCTTCCCCTGCAGAAATAATCATGATAGCAATAACAACGCCACCGCCCTGCATTTATGCAGGACATTGTACTTTTCAAGGAGTGTACACCTTTCAATGAACAACACATAATATCTTTCAAAGGATGAGAACAGAACCGTATGTCGGAGGAACTCTTTTGATTGGGGTAGGGAGGGTGGGGAGCAATATGCGTACCCTGGGCTTTTTTCTTACCAGTTTCACATTTCTCTTGAGGAAGGGAAATCTATTCTGTTGATCACCTCATTTACTCCCAGACCTGGTCCTTGCGGTTACGCCACTACTCTGTGCAACTTGGCACGAGTGGGGACAACCACCTGGACACTCCCCTCAACACAGCTGAGAGCATAGAATTTTCTAAAAGCTCTGTATTTTCAAAGCAAGCAATTTCTCCCTTCACTATCTTGGTGACTTGAATTGCCATCAAACGCAAGGTGTTGAAAACAAGACTTGTCCTAGGGATTTTGGGAGAAGGCTTCCATTAGACGGTAGCAGTGGTACAGTGGAACAGGAACTGGGCTTGGTGTCAGACAACCTGGGTTCAAATCTCGGTTCTGCCACTTACCAGCTGTGTGACACTGGCAAGTGGAAATGGCATGCCCAGCTCTGCTTGTCATGAAAATTAAATGAGAAAAATGTATGAAGAGGCACCTGGCAAATTGGAAAGTGACATATAAACCCAAGTTTGCAACACGAGGTAGAGAAGAGCGCTTTGGTTTTGTGGCCAGGTGTTCCTGGTTCTGAATGCTGGCATTGCAAATGAACAGTGCAATCCTGGGTAAGTTACTTACACTTCCCGAACCTTAGTTTTCCACAGCTGTAAAACAGGGCTAACAGAATGGACATGAGCAATGTGAGCGGCTTAGCACAGTGACCAGTACTTAGTAAATGACAGCTGCTTCTACTACTATTATTACTTGTGTCTCAAGCCATGATCCAAATTCCCTCATAACACTAGTAGAGGAGAAGAGCATGACATGTCCGAAATTAATAATTAAATATTTTTCACATCGACTCATGCTGGGTACCACAGACCAGATAATACAGGTGCCTTAAGCTACTTGTGAGCCCTCTGCCCTTGGGGGAACTGTTCAGGACAGTGGACATGAGGAATTCAACTAATAATGATAAAACATGAAAGAGAAGGACAGAATTGCAAGAGAAAGTGAGAGTCTTGCTTCCAGGGCATAGAAGTTCTCCATAACTTTACACAGATCTTCAGAAAAACCCAGCCTCTTACCTGTGTGCAAAGTGACTCAGGGGCTTGGTGCCAGACAGCCTGGGCTTTGAGCTGGGCTCTACCGCTTTCTATGCAACCTGGGGCAGGTTTCTTAACTTCTGTCTTCTCAACTATGAAATGCAGATCATTTAAAGTATCTACCAGGGGCAGAACCAGCTTCTGAAGAGCTGCCACTTACAGAGTGGGGAGTCATGTGCAAAAAGAAGCGATGGTGTAAGCCCACACCTAAGCTTTCTAGAACTTTGGAAGTGGCCATACAAATGAAGAATAGCTGGGAATTCCCTGGTGGCGCAGTGGTTAAGAATCTGCCTGCCAACGGAGGGGACACGGGTTCGATCCCTGGTCCGGGAAGATCCCACATGCCAAGGAGCAACTGAGCCCATGCGCCACAACTACTGAGCCCACACACCACTACTACTGAAGCCTGCATGTCTAGAGCCCTTTTGCTCCCTGGCTCTCCATCTCCATCAACTTAATAAGGGTTTGTTCAGATTTGACCTCCTTTTATCTGCTTAGAACTTTGGGGGTCACAATCTAAAATTAGTTTTTCCAGGCCAGTTGAATCTTGATATAAACAAAAAATTTACTCTGATTTTTAAATTGCTCTGAGTGTGATGTAGCACATAGACTCAGAATTCTGCGTATGACTGCAGGAAGTGTTGTACACCATGACTACTTTTCTTGCATATATGCTGGGCACCATTCTCTCTAAGAAGAATTTGTTGTGGTTTCAGATATGTTGAACAGAATAGAAGACAACATGGAAAGTCTTTGAGTGGAATGGCTGCTCCACAACTTAAACTGCAAACTAGTGGAATCCAAAGAATTTTCTTCCAACCAGCAATATTGACATTGCTTGAATCAATGGCTACAAAGACCTATTTCAATTTGATAAACTTAAAATGAAGAGAGTATGTACCTGACAGCAATGAGTGTTTACAATACCAAAAAGACATTCAAAAGAATATTCAGAGCAACTATATTTGTAACAGTCCCAAACTGGAAGTAACTCAGATGTCTATCAACAGTAAAATGGGTGGTATAGTCACACAGTGGAATATTACATCGCGAGGAAAAAGAACAAACTACTGATAAACCCAACAAAATATTGCTGAGTGAAAGACGCCAAATACAAAAGAGTACACAAAATATGCATGACTCCATTTATATGAGGGTCAAGAACAGGCAAAATGAATTTTGGGGCATAGCAGTTACCTTTTGGTGGTCGGGGAGGTAGTATTGTCTGGGAGGGTACATGAGAAAACTATTTGGGGTGCTCAGTTATAGACGTTATTGCCTTTCTGAAAAGGAATTTGGAAATGGAATACATTTAAGGTAGCCCAACAGTCCCTTTAAATTTGTGGTTTCACGTTTCAAAAATGATTTCATTGTGGCCACATAAGCATAGACTCTGAGAGGACGCCCACAGTCATGTTAATTTCCATTCGGCCTCTAGAATTCACACATTCTGTTAATGAAGGTGTGGCATTTATTAATAGCTGTTGAATGAACAAATGACTGAATGAGTTCTCTTCAGGTATTCATATAACTTTATGGGGAAAGAAGTCGTTTGCCCACACACCCCTACTTTCTGATTTGACTGACCCGACATCAACCAAAATATCGGTGGTCCAAATTCAATAGATCCAATCAAAGTCTTCTCAGAGGGTGAGGTGCCTGGGGAGAATCAGGGGCCCAGGGCCGGACCGTCCAAGCGTTCGAGACCTTGGTTCTTTGCTCCTGCTGAACTCACTCTGCTCTTTGGACTTGAGGCCTTTGAACTAAAACGTGCCCTTGCAAGACTTCCCGGCTTCCTTGTTTGGACTGGAGAGGAATGAGAAACACCATTCTTAAGGTATTTCAGGACCTTGCCTTCCTGTGCAGTCCCTAAAGGAGGAAGTTCAGAGAGGGGCAAGGGTTCACTCCAATCCCACCATTTACAGGCCATCCGGCCCCCCCTTTGCCCTGAGCACGTCTCCCCTGAGAGTTTATTCCCTCCACCGACCTGAGCCCCTTCTCATTGTTGTTCTAATACTAGTCAGAGCCTTTTTTCATTTCTAAAAAAAAGCCCTCCAGAAGTATTTTCTATCCCGGCTCAAAACTTCATCATGATAAAAACCTGGTGACTAGAGTTGCTAACACTGTATTGTACAATTGAAATTTGCTAAGAGGGTAGAACTTAAATCTTTTCACCAAAAAAAAAAAAAGGGGGGGGGCAGGGTAAATATGTAAGGTGATGGTTGTGTTAATTAACTCAACTGGGGGGAATCTATATGTACGTCAAATCATACATTGTACACTTTAAATATCTTACAATTTTATTTGTCAATTATACCTCAATAAAGCTGAAAAAATAAAAAATAAAATAAAAACTTCAGGCATTTGAGTGGATCCTGCTTTCTTCTAATCCTACAAATAGGTTACAACAGGGATTCTTTCCCTGACTTAAAAATGTGCAAAACAGAGGCTCAGAGAAGTCATCAGACTCAAGGTCCCACAGTGGTTGCAGAGGAGCTGGAGCTGGAGCTGGAATCTGGGTGTTGGAATTGTACATCCATGTCCACTGCTTCTGGGCTTCCTTCTGTCTGACTCAGTTCACGGCTTCTGACCCTCATCTCCCACTCTCATGATGGAGACTTGCGTTGGGAGCAAGACTGTCCCACGTTACCAAGGAGGTTGTCCTAAGAATGGGCTTCAGTACCTCTCTAGGGCCCAAAATGGCTTCTGGGCCCTTTTCTGTATCCTCAGGGCCCAGCACAGAGCTTGAAACAGAGGAATCCTCAGGAAAAGGGTGCTGAAGTGAGTCAGCCTCTGGTGCCGCAAGCTTAGTACTCATGAGCTTTGAGCACATGATAAAACCATAGTGCTGGGAGGATGCACTCGAGATCCTGAGGTCCACTGGGCATTTTCTGATAACAATCCTTATTGCGAGCAGTCATGGAGCGTTTACTGTGTGCCAACGACTTGAAACATTTTACATGAGTTATATCACTACTGCAGTCACCCCTCTGTCTCCACAGGGAATTGTCCCAGACGCCACCGTGGGTACCAAGATCCAAGGATGCTCAAGTTCCATAGTCAGCCGATCCTCTGTAACCACGTTCCACATTCGCAGATTCAACCAACTCAGGTTGTAAACAGAGTACAGGGTTCATGGTTGGTTGCACCCACGGATATGGAGAGCAGACTGTACAATGATGCTGTGAAATAGGCATGTTCTATCACAGTTTTAGGGATGAGGAAATCAGAACTCAGATAAGCGGCTTGCCTAAGGCTATTTAGGTAGTATGTGGGAGTGGGGAGGGCCAGGGTTCACACTCAGGCAGCCGAGTTCAGAGACCATGCTGTTAGCCTTGGAGAAGATCCCTCCAAGAGAGAACCTGCTCCAGAGCCCAGGGGATCCTCAGACAGCCTGAGGCTTCCGGTTGCCTTGTTCCCTGGACTGACACCCCCATCCCTCAAAATGTTCGTCTCCTTCAGCATTTGGCCTTTTCTTCCATTCCTTTCCCCTTCCTCTTCTCACTTGCTTATTTAACTTTCTCATTTTTCCTGTTTCCCACATTTTAAAAGGTGATCTCCCTCTACTTCTCACTTTCCCTCCTTTTTGCACCTAGTTTTTTCTCTCAACTCTCCTTTTTCTCTTCTCCTATGCCTTTCCTCCACCATCTCTCTCTTCCTCTTATAGCAATGTTGGCACAACAATAAGTTGCAGGAGAAAATCATCTGGAGGAGAGCTCAGGCGTCCCCAGAGCCGTCAGTTCTTTCTCCGGCAGAATGAGTCACCCAGTCCAGGAACTCATCCATTCTCATTTCCTGGGCAGACAGCAGTGGGAGAAGCAGACTTTGACCTAATACCACACTACAAAGGTAAACTACAACTGGATGAGGACGATTAGGCAATAGTGGCACCAGAGCTAGCCTGGAAATAATCATTATGGCTCGCGAAGTCCTCAGGAGGACTTAACTCTGGGTTTGACACTATTGTAGGTGATATCAGTGTCTCAGCTTTTTTAATACTCACAGTCATCCTCTGAGGCAGGTGATAATATTGGTCCCATTTTACAGAGGAGGAAACTGCAGGATAAAGAAATTAAACGATTTGCTCAAGGTTACAAAGTTAGCAAGTAGCAGGGTCAGAGTTCAGATCCTGATGGTGGGCCTGTGCTCTCAAGCCCTGTGCTGTGTTGCTGAGAAGTTAGGGGAGGCTTTCCTGGGGAGGTGACAATGAGATGAGATCTAAGGCTCAGTAGAGCTGTGTTTGGGCTGATATAACAAAATACCATAAACTGGGTGGGTTCTAAACAACAGGAATTTATTTCTCACAGTTCTGGAGGCTGGCAAGTCCAAGATCAAGGAGCTAGCACAAGGTGGCTGCTGAAGGCTTCCTGGTTCACAGACATTTGTATTCTCTCTGTGTCCTCACATGGCTGAAGGGGCAAGAGATCTCTCTGTGGTCTCTTTTATAAGAGCACTAATCCCATTCATGAAGGCTCCACCCTCATGATCTAATCATCTCCCAAAGACCCTACCTCCAAATATCATAACAACGGGGATTAGGTTACAGCCTGTGAAGTTTGGGGAGACACATTAAGTCTAGAGCAAGATGGATTATCAAATATGCACCAGACTCTTGCCCTCAAGCCCATGTCCATGGCAGACATCGCTAGTTGATTACAGCACCCCTTTTCTCCGATAGGGACTCTTCAGATTCCTCAGGAAGGTACTCCAGGAAGCCCCAACTGATTGATCAGAATTGGTCCAGGAGTTGAAACCTACTTGCCACCTTAGGCTTTGCTAAGCCTAAACCATCAGGCAACGTAAAACCACTTTGATTTAGCTTTGAAGCACCTTCTCTGTGTCAGTGAGGCAGTCTGCATTGGTTAGGCACTTGCTGTATACAGCAGTTTGGCTTCCCCAATATGGCAGTTGTTTGAACTACTTGGATTCATTCTCTGGGAACAGAGTGACAGGGAAGGGCAGGGCACCTGGAAGGTCTGTTTGAGGGGAATTGTTTAGGGAATGGAAATCGCCCTTGGCCCTTGCATCAAGAAGAGGCCTCACATGGGATTCATAGCCGGTAGAGAGCTTCATTGTTGGACCAGCTCAGGTTCTATCCAGGGGTCTTTGAATCCTCACTGACTCACAGCCAAATAGAAATTATGCCGAGAATGGCAGTCATGTCTGGTCCTAAACATCAGCTTCCGAACAGAGAATTCAATGCATCTGCTCAAGTGCTGACCTCCACACGACATCCTTCCTCACAGTCCCGCCCTGACCAGCTGTGTGTGGGCAGAGCCCAGCTCCCTGTGAAAATCCAGCGCAGAGGGCAGCGTGCGATGGAAAGGGGGGCTCGGCTGCCCCAACAGGGCCCCTGGAGTCACTTACACCTTAGACGTTTCCTCCATTTACTTAAGTCCCACCATTGTTTCAAGCACTTGCATTACCTATTGTCTTTTAAAAAATTATACATTTAACATGGTTATACTTGTATGAAGAGATCAGTATGATATAAGTGATATTTAGTAACCGATAATTACTGCGTGTTAGCCATCTGCTATTCCTGAGGGTTTCACCAAACCCTTTCATAAAAGCAAAATGATACTCTGCAGCCAAATTATATAACATTAACAGAATATTTTATATGCGAAATGTATTTTTTTACATTTCATTCAACTAAAAATGTACACAGTCAGTAACAGGCCATTTCAGCTGCATATTTATCCAAAACATTTCATAGGCAAAAAAAGTCAAGTGAGAAAAATAACAGTTCAGCCACATGAGGGCTAGAAAAAACACATTAGAAAAGGGATCCTCATTACAATAATAAATGAGGGTCCAGTCAAGGCTGCCACATGCAGGGCGGGTCCATACTTGGCAGGGAAGTTCTGCCCTTGACTCTGAGAGCCTCCTGCACCCTAACCAACATTCCCAATTTGGGGCTGCCACAGCTGCCGCAGGGCAAACATCAACAACTCCAGCCACTTTTCAGCCTCACATTCTGGAAAGGGTTTCTTGGGTGTAAGCAGATACTGCTTTCCAGATGTCTGGGTCCCCGTCTCATCACCCTGTAACCCTCACCATCCTGGAGCATGCAGCCAGACAACGTGCGAAGAGGAGTAGGGCAGAGGGGTGCAGAAACTCCACGTTCTGCAACACGTCCATGAAAAGACACACGTCAACATCTGTGAACCTGAGCGCCGAGTCCTCTGGATGGAGGAAATGCTGGTTGGTGATATTTGCCAAGTAAGTGTGATGTGTGGATTCCTGAGGCAGGGGAAAGGAAAGAGCTTGCACCTGGCTCCGGCAGAGCCCATGTCCTGCTGAGGGATGAAAGTGTGGTGCTCGGACAGTATTAACCTTCTCTGAGCCTCAGTGTCCTCATCTGTGAAATAGGAATAGAAAACTCACCGTCAGGGGTCACTTGAGGATTAAGTGAGATTATATATGTCATGTGCTAAGCACAGTGTCTCGCCCATAAGAGTCACTTGCTAAATGTTTGTTATTATTGGTAGGCTTATGATATAGTTGAGGAAATAAAATATAAGCAAATGAAACAGCAGAGATAAAACATGGAACACCATTGCAGTGAGTGCAAAACACTCAAGTACAGATTACATTGGAGGTGTTGAAAGGCTCAGAGAGTGGGGCGGTGAGCAGAGGGCAAGCGGGGCTGAGAGACGAAGGTAGATCTCCCGTAAGAAATTCTCTGTTTCAAGTCCTAAAGGATGCTGGGTCATTTGTAGTCCCTGGCAAGGGTAGGGGGGCCTTTGAAGGCAGATTTATTCCTCAGGCCTCATGCTTACCCATGGGCTCCAGCAATCAGGTCAACAGTGGGGTCTATTTATGGTAACCTGGGCGCAGTAGAATAGGCTGTCTTCCAGGGTGGATAATTGAAAAGGGCAGGGACTTCATAGAGGCGCTTAATGTCCCTGTGTCAGCAGTTTACTTCTAATTAATCTTCTCAGAATTGCTCTATTCTTGCTTGCAAGAGCTTCCAATGTTTACCTCCTGACTTCTTAAAGGGCCTTGGTCTTTTTTGTATGAATGTTAAAGAACCTCCCAGATAATAGAAAATCTATTTTTAACACTATTACTTGGCTGTTTCCCTTCTCCCATAAATATTCACACAGACAGGGAAAGGGAGATGGGAGAGAAAGAGAGAGGCACTGTGGAGGGAAGAGGACATGTCACGGGGAGAGATTGGGATAACCAAAGGCAAGGTAAAGAAGGCAGTGGACAGCATTTGACCTTGACTGCTGTACACTCCCTGAGAAAGCCGGTGATGGCGGAGCATGGCCACACCCCAGCTGAGTGGGGCACAATGCTGACTTGCCCATCTCTCACCTCCCACCTTTTTACCTGGAAATCTGGCTTCCTCGAGCTGCCTGATCACCATACCCACACTTGCCCATTCATCCAGCCAGCCTGGGTTTGCTGATGACTCATCAACCAAGGTTCAGATTCAGGGGCAAATCTGTTGGACCTCAAGAGATCCATTCCGTTTGTGAAGCAAGAGAAGCGCACAAGGGCCTTAGTCTCTGCGATTGACATGTGGCTGAAAATTTCAGTTTAAATTCAGTGTTAAAATCCAACCTTATCATAAATATAGTAACTATTTAAAGAAGGCCTGCTTTGTTAGAATGAATAATTCATGTTAGTTTATCTGGTTTGGGCAGTTGGCCTATAAGATCTTCCCCCCACCCCTTCAAGGGGATGTTGTGTATGTTGTGTATGTTGTGAACACGGTCAATTAAAACAAGTGCTAGACAGGCTTGTACTGAAGATTTTATAGTAAATATTGGAGGAATGCTGGATCCAAACAGATGGCCTTTGTATTTGTCAAGCATTTACTATGCACCCACCCAATGCAGGAAGTCACAGGGAATACAAAACAAAAAACAAAACAAAACAAAACATATTTTGCCTCTGCAGACTTTTGTTTCCTCATCTATAAAATGAAGTGTTAGATGAAAAGATGTCTAATACAACTTCTAGCCCTAGGTGTTTGTGATTCTGTGATATGATCTATGCCCTAAAAGGCCTCAGAATCTTGCTGGAAAAAAGCAAGCACATCTTCTAATGAAATAACAATGCTGCAGTGACCGGAGATCAAGGAGGACGAGGCCATGAGGGTTGGGAAAGCTCTAAAAGTCGTTTCTCTAGTTTGTGGGATATGGCAGGACCTTTTGAGATGGAGAAAGATCTCCAGGGGACCAGTGGAGGGTTAAGTCAGGTTGGAGGGGACAAGCTTGGTGATGGGAGGGGGCCCACAGGGTACCTGCCTAACAAGGTTGTTGGAAGATTAAATGAGTTAATACATGAGTCCATACTGTGTGTAGTGACTGGTGCACAGTAAACGATACAAGTCCAAACACAACTGCTAGCAAGTGACTGACACACTGGATTGTCATCTGCTTCAACTTCGTGGTGTAACTAGGAGGAGGAGGGAATCTCCAAGGAGAAGCTGGAGAGGCTGCAGAAGTGGAATCAGCAGAGTGGCCGCAGTGAAGGATGTCTGTCCCGCAAAGATGGAGAAGGGGGCAGGTCTGGCACCAAGATCCATCTCTAGTTGTTTTTGTACAACAATTCCTCAGTAGGCCCATGTAAACAGCAAGCTTGAGATCTTGGAGAGTTTTGTAGACATAGTTTGGGTTAAACTGGTCTTCAAAATGACCAGGAAGAATTTTACTTTGAAAAATGAATTTTGCACATTTTTGGGTCTTTATTATGTATTATTAACCAGGGCACAAAGTTGTTTATTGTACTGTCTGTTCCCTTCATGCTGTTCCCAAGAGGTCAGTGGGTCCAGCAAATACTGAGTTTCTGAAGATGTCTCCAAACCAAAATGCTAAGAGGCCTCTTTAATGAGCTTGCCTAGCCTTCTGTGAGCAGCTCTCGTGACCATCTATCTATCTGAAGATTCCCAGCCAATGATACTCACACTGATACCTCTCTTCCTTGAGTTCCAATTAATATTATTATTAACTATAACTATCATTTTTTGAGCCTTTATTGACCCAGGTACATATACAGATTTTATTTATTTATTTATTTATTTATTTATTTATTTATTTATTTATTTTTTTGGGGGGGTACACCAGGTTCAATCATCCGTTTTTATACACATATCCCCATCTTCCCTCCTTTCCTTGACGCCCCCTCAAGCCCCCCCCACCCTCCCCGCCCCAGTCCTCAAAGGCATCTTCCATCCTCGAGTTGGACTCCCTTTGTTATACAACAACTTCCCACTGACTATTTTACAGTTGGTAGTATATATATGTCTGTGTTACTCTCTCGCTTCGTCTCAGTTTCCCCTTCACCCCCCGCCCCCTCCCATACCTCGAGTTCTCCAGTCCATCAGATTTTAAAATCAGATTTAAAATACCTTACATTGGTCCTATGAGATAGGTTTGTTAAGTCCACTTTACTGATAAGGAAACTGAGGCCCAGAGAGGTTAAGTAATTTGCCCAAAGTCACACAGCAGGCAAGTAGCATAGCTAGGGCTCAAACCCAGCTCTGTCTGATTCTGATTCTTAATAACTGTATCCTCTTGCCTCCTAGATGTTGAGGCAACTGAGTATCGAGAATAAAAAGGGCATGTGAGGCATATGGATGAGAAAAAAAAAAAACGGAAGCATTTTCCAACGCTGCCTTGGAAAAGAGACAGGAAGATAAGGAGAGCAAACAGAAATCAGAACTGCATTCCCTCGGCTTGAAGGCAAGAGGCGGGTGCCACATGCTTTGGCAAGACATGTACCATGGACAGAGCCCACATCCCACAATCCTGGGTATTTCAGACCTACGTGGGGTTGAGAAATGCCTGAACACAGGGCATCCCCAGACTTTGCTGTCTCAAGCATCTGGATTCATCAGGGTCTTGGGGGAGGGAGGATTCTCCCCGCCTCAGAGAATCAAGGTCCCAGAGATAGGAAGCAACTGCCCATGATGGGGGCATCATAGAGTGAGAAAGCATTGGGTGTTTGGAAGGAGGACAGACATAGAAAATAAAATGCCTCTTAGGTTTGCATTATCTACAACAAAGCAAAGCAAATTCACAAGCATATTATGGAAACTGTGGGAGAGGGAAGTCATAGAAAGTTTCTAGAGAACAAGGAAATTGGAAATGGAAATTGGAGTCTCTCAGTACAGTGCCAATTATTACTAATTTGCACTATGTAAAATGTTACTGATAGTGTCTTTGTCACCATCTTCTTTCTGCCTTATCTCAGTGATTATACAAATATTTGCAAGGCTTCCAAGGACTCATTCTCATTGCCCCAATTCTATTTTTCCTATAACGTCTTACATTTCTTAAACCTCAATGCTCCTCTCAATTGGAAGCTTTCTTCACGCCTGGAGAGAGCCTACTGCATACGTGGTGGGCTTCTGGCACGCCAAAACTGTGCTTTCCCACCTCTAGAATCCCTACTAGGCTAAGCCTGGAATGGGCAAACAGTAAGTGCTCAATAAATACCTGCTGTGTGATGAACATGTCTCGGTTTCGCCTTCCCTGGTGGTGTGATATTCTGAGACTCATGTTGAAAGGCGACAGGAGAAGGAAGTTGGGTCCCAGTTGCTGCCAAGATGGGGCTCTGAGCAAAGGCCTGTCCCAGTGTGTGTGTGGGGGGGGGGGAGGGGGGGTTCTGCAGGCTTTTCCCCAGCCTGTCCAGGTGAAGAGGAAAATCTCTGCATTTTCCCTGGACAGACTGAGTGGGAGGTGGATGGAGGTGGGAGTAGGGGAAGCCCACCACCCAGGACAACGAATGTAAAGAACAAGCTTGCACATCCTGGACCAAGCTGACCCCCGTGAGATACAAAGATGGCTCAGCACCTGCTTGGGAACAATTTGCTGGGTATGGACCCCAAAGTCAGAGGGAAAACTGAAGAGCAGAACAATTTCCCATTCATGAAGAAAATGAGGAGGCGGAGGATCTTTTCAGTGAGTCAGCTGTAGGCAAAGGGATTGATTTATAATATTATTATTTGGTAGAAAAGAACTTACTATGGCTGAATGTAAAAAGTATTTTTTTGATAAGTTAAAGAGATTAAGAAAAATCGGGCCGATTTTGACAGAGAATGGTGTGTAAACGAGAGGTGTTATCAGTGAGAATCTGGCACCAGCTCCATTTTGTTACGGTGAAAAATATCAGTATTATTTACTAAGAAGATTAGGGTTGAATTGGAAGAGAGGCTGGTTGTTGTGTGCAGATGGAGATAAGATAAGGATTTTACCTTCTCTGCAGAGCCAAATGCAGCACACACAGCGCTGTTATCTCGGGGCTGGCAAGCAGGGGGATATTAAGATGTACGTTGTAATTACCAGGAGCAAATTTCATAGCGACTATTTTAAACCCTAATAAAACGCCGGCCTTTAATTATACAGCTTTGAAATATTTTTCTCCGTTAATTGCAACGGAGGAAAATAAAATCAACCTCATAGTTGAAACTGATTCTCACAGGGAAAGCCCTCGCCTAGCGCTCCCGCTGCCTCTGAGCTCTGCACTGCGGGGCGAGGGGCTGCACTGGTTCTGAGTTTCCAGGTTCCATCAGCCCCCTCCCTCACTGCCTGTCCCCCCACCTTGTGTGGGAGACAGAATCAGAAAGGTGTCTTTCTGTGTAGAATTAGATCCATTCTCCCCGCCCCCTCCCAAGAACACTCATGCTCATTCCTTCTGGGAAGGAACTCTGATTCCTACAAGCTGGAGGTAGGTGGGACGTAGGAGAGAAGAAAGGAGGGTGCAGGCAGCAAGGAGGGGCTTCTACTTGGAAGGCAGCCCCTCTTCCCCAGGGTTCCAGCCTGTGGAGCATCTGACTCCATCAGCCTCCGCAGAGGGCATATTGAGGCTGCCATCTATCTTGGTTCACACCTGTCCTACTTTCAGGTTCATAGACATAGTCTCCTATCATTAACTCCTTTTGCCTGACACTAATAAAAGTAATAATGGCAATAGTAGTAGTCATTGTTGTTGATGTAATGGCTCCTATATGCCAGGCACTGCCCTGAGCACTTTTTATCCCTTGTAACCTTCCCAGCAGGAGGCAGGTACCACACTTACATTTTTGAGTACTGTTTCTGAGGTCCAAGCAGGTAAAGAAATTTGCCCAGGACCACATCCAGGGTCGCTATCCAGGTCCAACTGACCCCAGAGCCCCGCTCCTCATCTCTCGGGGTAAACTCACCTCTCCATCTGTCCTCTCCTTTCCCCCGGTTCAACAACTCCCACTTTTGACTGTGGACAGTTACCTGGACTCCCGGCCCCCATTGCCTTCCGAGCCCTGCACCTTCTCCACGCCCTTGCTGGGAAATTTCAAGACCCCTTACTGCCCGCAGGACGACAGTTAACCATCACAGCTGCCCACACACACACCCCTGCCACCCCCCCCACCCCCCAGCCCTCTGCAGTCTGGTCTCCATCACCTTTCCTCACTGTCATCCCCACTGCCCACACAAGAAACTTCCAGTTCTGGAAGGTTCACTGGCTGCTGAAAGGAACTACACAAGCTCGTCTTCTCCCCGCCTGGAACCCCCTTGAAGCTCCTCTCCACTTGGCTATTCTTCAAAGCCTAGTTCAAACTGCTCTGCTTCCTGAAGCTGGACCCCTCCCAGCCCCCATGCACCCCCCTCAGCACTCTGGTCATGCCCAGGTGGGACCCTCTTTCCGCCCTGGCCTTCTTTGCATCATTTGGAACGTAAGCTCTCAAGGTCAGACAGTCACACACACGCCATTCACCTGAAGCCTTAACGTGATTTGCTGAGTAGTAACTGTCAGTTATCTGTTAGCATAGGTGTAACCTGCTTCACTAGGTGGATTGTAAACTTCCTGATGGAAGGAACTATACGGGAATTCCCCTTACAATCCCAGCCCTGACTTGCCAGAGGTGCCTTTGATGAGAAAGGGGCTAGTTGTGTGTCTGGGTCCCATGAGGTGGAAAAACCTGTGGGCAAGAGGCCAAGAGATGGCACAACTCAGCTAGTTTGTGTCACCTTCTGTCACATAACCCTAATCTCCTCCCATGTGAAATGGGGCCAGTAACACGCGCCCTATAGAGTGTGGAGTGTCGCGATCCAATGACTGCAGGAGATGAGACAGACCTGGTCAGGAAGTACACAAACACAGCATGTCAGTAAGTAACTACCTCCTTCTCCCAGGGGCTGCCAGACTCTTTAAAGTCATTGTGTTGGCTGGCACCAAAATGAAAAGAAAACCTCTCACCCTCCAGCACTGGCCCCTGGGCCCTGGGCCCACACCATGCTATGGTTAGGCAAGAGGGTCCAACCCGAGGGAACCATGGCGTGAGCTCTGGAGAAATTGGGAGGGTCCTCCCAGAATCTTCCCTGGGGCGGGTGTGAGGCGGGAGAGTGGGGTGCAGAGGGCCTTTCTCCAGAGCAAAGAGACAGCCCAATGGGATACTCAGCTGTTTGGACCATTTCTCAACCAGGGCTAGGGGTGGGGGCAGGCCCCTCCACCCAGGAAAGGCACCAACCTCACAACAAAGAGAGGCTTTATCAAAACCACCCACAGGACCCATTTGGATACTTCTTTGCTGCCAAACTATCATTCACAGGCGAGAGCTGCCTTCAGACAGAAAGCATAATCCGATGTACCATGGTCCTATAGTCTCTCTCTCTCTGAACTCCCTGACGTGGTCCTAGAGCTGCGCATAAAAGGAATTTTTATAAAACTCCTACTTCTCCATTAAGTTACACCTTACCTTCCCAGAGTTAATCTATTTAACTTCTTATGGAACCTCTCTCTACCTCACAGCTCCAGCCTTCCCGTAAAATACTTAGTGGTCTGAAAACAAGATACTTAAATACACCAGGAGCCCCCTCCCCGCAGAAGGAAGGAAGATGTTCCACAGAAGGGAAGACGTCTTTGATCCACAATGGTTCTTCCCATCAATACAAACATTTATCCAGTACTGACTGACGAATATATCTATTTATAAACTTCAGTTTTTATTGTTGATAACAATAGCTAAAACCAATGGAATTTGTTTCATATGCAAGTTATAATCCTATAAAACCCCCTGAGGTGGGTGTGATTATTATCTCCATTTTATTGATGAGAAAACAGAGGTTTTGAGAAGTTAACTGACAGCTGAACGCTGAATCTAGTTTCCTGCTAAAGCTGTGCTCTTAACCACGGTGTTGCACAGCTTCACATGGGGCCAGGCTGCATTCTTTAAGTGTGTGTCCACCACGAGGAGTATTTCATTACGTATATTTAGTGCACACTCGTATGTGTGTGGGTGTGTTTGCAGCAATCCCATGCTGTTCTCGGCCTTCTCAACAGCAGTGACCAGGGCTTTGTGATTCCCCGGCTCTGGGAGGTCAAGGCCCACTCAGCCACAGAGCCTGGGCCAATAGTAGGAGCCGGCCGGCACGCGCTCTGGGTCACGGAGCTCGGAGATTGAATCCCAAGCTGGTGTCTGTCCTGGGCGGCGGCAGCTGGCCCTGGGGTTGCAGCCTTTGTGGGTGCTGGCTGGTGTTGAGGCTCTCGCTGTTCCAGAAATGATTAATACGCTGATACTATCTTGATAGCTTTAGGAGACACCCCTCCGTGGACTGGGATGCTACTGGTTGATATAAAATGATATATTTTTTCCAATCTATTTCATGGTGGCAGTAATTCAGACGAGGAAATGTCTTCGCCTTCTACTGGAGTTTTATGCTGCTTAGAAAGAAAAAAAAAAAACAATCACAGAAAATGATGAAGAGAATTTTTCAGAGACCTTCATACATGAGTAACTGGGAGCTTAGAAAATGAAACACTTTCTAAATTTCCGATATTGCACAATTGGCCTTCCCTCCCTCCTGAACAATAATGATTATCTCCCCCTCTTCCAAAAGCCAGGCAGCCCAAGGGAGGTATGGTGAGAGAGAACACAGCCAGCGCAAGGGCTCCAAATATCACAGTGAGTTTCTGATTTTTCATCCAGAAGCAGCTCTACATATTGGTTTCCTTCAGCAACTGTCCTTTATTTTTGCAGCCTATTCCAGTGGGATGTAACACACAATTTTATGCCATAGACAAAAACTAATTTTTAGATTGTGTCGTATCTTTGTTCCTCCCACATGTACAGAGTTCTTAAGTTGCTTTGTCCCTAGCTAGAGCATACCATGACCAAAGCAGCTCTTTAAAAGACCTGCTACTTCAGGGCCTTTCTCGCCATGCCATTTTGCCTTCCCTAGGTTGCACACAAGCTGAGGTCATTGGCAATAGTAATATTTTAAGAGATTCCCAAAGATTTTAAGAGACTCTGATTTTGCAACAGACACAGAATTCAACAAAGTCTGAGCCACCCATTTGCCAGTGCCAGTCTGTGGTCTGATGTAAACAGCCAGCCAGTAGCTCATAGCTAGTAGCTAGAAGGGTCTGAGACTTTGAGGGGATTTGGTGACAGGGAAACCGTGATCAGAAGACTAAGCTTGAGCATTTACTGTAAATCCTCGTAGAACATTATTTTTATCAATGTTATACAGGTACATAGTTTCAAAGTAAAAACTGTAACTCTGTAAGGCTCATTCCCGACTCCCTTTTCACAGTCCCCGGAGGCCACAATTTCAAATCTTTTAGCAGCTTCTTCTGTTATTTAGTTCCATTTACCTAAATAATATGCTTATGCTGTTATTTCTACATTTTCCAATTTTAGATCCTGCCCACTAATTTCCTACTAAGGAAGATGAGTTTGGGGCTCTCTTACACCTCCCCCTACCACCCCATTCACACTCGCTCCCTCCCCACCACCACCTCCTCTGCCCGCAAGCTCACAACATCGTTCTATCATAATTTTTGATACGGTCAATGTTTAGTGTTTACATTGCTATGATTATGAAAATAATTATTGACTGTGGAGCTATATGTATTTTAGCATATATTTCCTTTCTTGTACTTTCCTTGTTTTTGGTAGAATTAATAATGCTCTCTCTTTTCCTTAGTTTACTATATACTCATCACTAATTCGTCCCTAATGTTGTAAGTCTTCTCTCAATATGTTTAAAATATTAGGAATTTTATCAATTTTATTTTTTTCTGTAGAGAGTTCCATCTCATAGCTCTCTGTCTTCCCACTTCAATCTGGACTGGGTATTCCCTAGGCTATTGTGCAGTTACTGTCTTAGGACCTTTCTTATGATTATCTCATCGATTCCCTCAGCTTTGCTCTTGTATCAGACTCCCTATTTCTGGCATCTAGCATCTTCCTCTTTCTTGGTTTACTCCTTCAGATACTTCATGGTAAAAAGATACTTAAGATGAGTATACTCCAGGTAAGCTATACTTATTATCCTCTGTTCACTTTTCCCCTTTACTGGCCAGGAATTCTCTTCCCTGAACGTTTCTCTTTTAAAACAAATCTTACATATTTTCAAGGCCTATTTCGAAGCCCATCTTCTCCACGAGATCTGGTTACGCTGATGCGCCGCATACTCTGGATTGACTCACTCAGCCTTCCCTCCATTCACCCTCTTTGTAGCTGCAAACATTAGAAAGATGAACACTACATTTCTGAAATTTTCCTGCAGTTATGGTTCTGGATGTGAATTAGGTTCTGCATAACTAGATACACTCACACAAGATTTGGAATTGAATCAAGTTGAATTGAAATTTAGAATTAGATTATTCACCATGGCAACTGAAGAAGATGAATGAGGCCCAAAGTATAAGAAAAGTTTCCCTCCAAGGTGATGCTCAAGGGATCAGTGCATCACCCTCGAGGCTGACTATTTGGGACCAGATCTTCCTACTTTGTTCATTAGTCACTTAATATGTATTTGCTGAGTGAAGAAAGAATTAATGATCACTAGAAAGGTGCTAGAGATTTCAAGGACCAAGGTACTCATTAACCCCACCCCCAAATATACAGCAAAAGAAAAGAAGAGAATATTTCAGTAAGCAGATCTTGTCCTGGGAGTTCACATCATCACATACAGTGGTGGCCAAGGGGTTGATGGCAGATGTAGGGGTTGGATGGTTAATTAAACTTGCGCATCCCATATACCGAGTGCCCTGGGCAGTTCTGCCTGGTTGGAGGCATTTTTATTTTGCAACTTTTGGAAGGAAGTTTCTCTGCCCCCAGACTCCCCTCACTTCATCTGGTGTCCAGTTCACTTCCCACTTGCAAGTACCGCGGGAATATCACTCTTTAACTACAACACGCGCATCGTTTCCCAAATTGAGTTCTGTGACGCCTCTCACCGTTCTCCAGGGAACGCGTGCATATCTGCCGTTCTGTCACTTCTGACACAGAGAAGAAAAGGAGGCCTCTGTTGAGAGCAACTGAGAAGGCAAGGACAACGTGTTCCCAAATCAGACAAATCAATCTCACAGCTATTCACAGGGAGTTCTCCGAAAAATGCCATAAATCTAATACCATCTATCTGTAAGGAGGCAACAGATACACAGCCAAATATATAAATAAGTGTTTCAAAACTACACTCAGCCATTCATGAATGACCACTGACTACTGGTGTGCTCATCAGGAATCATGGGGGACCTGAAGGGACAGCGGGAAGCAGGAGAACCAGAACCAGAAGCAAGAACTCGGTTACATTCAAATGTACAAACATGGTTGAGCATCTACCGTGCACTCTTTTCAAGTACATTATCTCACTTAATTCATACCTTGTGAGTTATACATTACCAACCCCATTTTGCAAAGGAGGAAATTTAAGAGTCCGAGGAGTTACGTAACTTGTCTAAGGCCACGTAGCTGGTGTCTGAGCTAGGATTTGGACCCAAGCCACTTGATTTCAAGTCATGGGCTCAGTTTCAGTCTTTATGCAGTTATATGGGTCCCAGAATACAAGCAAATGGTGAGGACTAGGGAAGGAGTTAGAGGCAGAATATCCACTAATGGTCTTAGGATGAGTGCTGAGGAGAGAGGTAATGGATAAGAACGGTTTATCCCGGGAAAGGGAGTGTTTTAGGACTTGTGGTCAACTCTTTACTATAGGGACACAGATGAAATTGAGAGAAGCAGAAGCTCCAGGAAGAGTTATATGAGTTCCTCAGGAGCACTTTGACCCTGGGAAGAGATTCTGGCTGGAGCGGATTAGGGAGGCTTCCAGAAACTTGGAGACAAAAGGGTACGTGTGTTCCTTTACCCCAGCTCACCCTGAGCACCTCCACTGTATTCAAGTAGGTACATTGGTTTTCCTCACACAAAATAGCTCGAAAACCAGTATGGCACTGCATAGCTTTGAATCAAGTGTCTCATTAAGATTTCTGTCATGTCCTCACATATGCATTCACTCAGCTGGTAAGAATTTACTGTTAAACACTCAGCTCTGTTCTTAGCCCTGTACCTCATGAAAGGAAAGAAGCTACCTGCTCTCTACCTCAAGAAGCTTACCCTCTTAGAGAAAAGACCAGATACAGTCAGTTAAGGAACAATCCAGAGTAGGAATCATCAAGTGCCCAAAATATGATATGGGCTATATAAATACTGTATTGTATGCATGTATGTGTTTATATTGTATTAATTTTTAAAGTAAATGAAATGGTTAAGATGGCAAACCTTGTGTTATACATACATATATATATATATATATATTTTTTTTAAACACACACACGTACATACACAGCAAATGGAAATTTAACTCTTCCATGGGAATCTAGACAGAAATTCTTAGTAGAGACCAAACTGGAATCATCAGTCATCCTAAACCAGCATGGACAGTGAGGATCTTAATTTGGAGCCCCCACCCCATGTCATATCTAACATATTAAATACAGATGTGTGTTTTTTCCATATGAAAACTTTTTTCACAGAATTCACTTTTAAAATTACTTGGCTACGAGTGACTCATTTAAGTCATAATTGACAATTGTTTTCTGGCAAGATGATGCTTATTCCGAAACTTGGGGAAGGGCCAAAATCTAACTTACAAATGATTTTCAAATGTTATATTTTATGAATAGTCAACTTAACAATGACAGATGACAAAAATACGACATATTGAAGATATTTACACTAGCAAATATTCATTTTGATTTTCAGGTTTTCTTTTATTTTTATTTTTTAAAAATGATATGTATTTTATTTTATTGGTTTTCTGTTTGTTTGTTTTTTGGACAATGCCACGTGGTTTGTAGGATCTTAGTTCCCTGACCAGGGATAGAACCCAGGCCCTCAGCAATGAAAACGTGGAGTCCTAACCCCTGCACCACCAGGGAATTCCCTCAGGTTTTCTTTTCGAATCAAGAGCCAATAAATACATTTTACACATGATTGTTGCAAAGAAAACACGTAGACGCTAGGATGGCATTCAAGTGCCCATGGATAAAAATGACCTGGATTTGGTATAGAGAACAAAAATAAGAGAAATATTCTAATAAATAAATAAATATATAAATATATAAAATATGAAATGAAAGCTTCCTCTACTCATTTTTCTCCACTGAGAATCACACAAAATGTAAAAAGCACAGAAGGTATGAAAGGTACTGATTTTTACCCGAATTGGTCCTTCCTCTCATATTCTCAGGATTATTTAAGTGTGGTGATACTCAGAGGCAGGAGGATAAACCTGGTGGCCATAGGAAGCCTGTAAAGTCTGGGCGCCCGTAAGAAGGGAGGGGACCAGCGAGGAACGACATGATACACATTGCTTGGTCATCACAAACAGCCTGTAATTTCTGGCAAAGTGACTGGGGACCTCTTTCCACACACTTGTCTCTTAACTCCCCACCAGTGTTGGTCCCTGTAATCAAACTCATGTCTTCTAAACTCTAAATTTTAGATGTACCTTAATAGCACTTGCCAGCTAAAATATTTTGTGTTTAGAATATCTCACATTTCCATCTTGGAATTATGCCCAAAATGAATGCCTTCTACTAATCTCTGCACACTTTCAGGAGGACACCAGAGCTGCACGGCAGACTGCCTACAATCCTTTCCATTTACCACAGGCAGGGACACAGAGACAGGGAGAAAGTGGGCGAGACCTCGAAGCTTCAAGGCTACTATGTGGGTTTGGTGGCTTGGAGCAGGAAGATGTGAGCTGATAGAGAAGAGAAATATGGGGCACAGTTCTACCCCAAGGGGGCTGCATTTAGTTGGGGAGACACCCGCAATGATTGAACACAACCCCCAAGAGGCAAATAAGGCAGTCCTGGGTAGTGTGATAACCACAGCAATTCAGAGAGGAGGACAGAGCCCCCACGGAAATTACAGTCATTGGACCAGGCAGGGTTTGCCCCCTCGCGGACATGCTTGATGCTGACTATCTACCCTGTTGACTCATTCAGCTTTTCCAAGTTTCTTTCTCATTGTGGACTCTTTCCTCTCTCCCCCCTCTCGGAAATATTGGCAAGCTTCTTTAGTCATTTGTGTTTCTTTACGTTATCAAGGCTAGAGGTATATCTTCTCTGATAGATAATGGCCCTCAGTTAAGACCAGAAAAAGCTATTTTGCTTGATGTATTAGCGCCCTATTTTAGAATAATCCTATTCCCTTGATTCTTTAGTATTTACAATTTTTGTAAGTACCGATTATATTTTCTAAGTCAAAGTGGGGTAAAATTAGTGCATTGTATCCTGTTGTTGCTGCTTTCTGGAGTAGTCAGTCTTACATATTTGAACAATACCACCCCGGTGTAATTTTTAAAGGTAAGAGCTCGATTCTTTCAAAAACACTTAGGCGGGCAGTGTGAGCTCTCTCTGAGGATCCTCACATTAGGAGTGTTTTACATATATCACACAAAAGGAAAATGCGTTTGGAGGGGATCAGAGCTCATCCGAGTTGAGAGCCGGACCTGCTGAATTGTGGCAAATGGGCCCGTTTCTGCCAGCTGCACACTGTCAGCCAGTGACATTTGAGGCCATCTTCAATTAATGAGCTGGTGGTTTGGGGAGTGACTGGGCAGAGGCACATAAAAAGTCAGGCCCGCACAGAAGCAGTGACCCTCCTAGGTGTTCCCCAGCTAATCAAGACTGCATTTACCGTGCAGCGTGCAGTCTCTTTCAATTTTGCAGCAGCCCTCGTGGGCTTTGGACCTTACTGCTTTGGATTATCTAAAACTCCTGAAATAAAGAACTAGTGATACACTAGTGAGCAGTGGCTTTAGATATTCTGATAGTTAAGTAGAGGGAGAAATGAATATGAGCTGGAATAGTCAGGGAAGGCTTCCTGGAAGAGCAGGACTTCCACAGAGCCTGGAAAGGTGACCAGGATGTAGATGGGCAGAGAGAGGACAGAGGCAGAACTCCACCATGCACCGGATGTGTTCTGATCCCAAGCATGGCCTTCTCTTGGCTGTGAGAGACCATCCCCTTCTTAGGGCAACGTTTTAGCTGCCAGCTCCTTGTCCGATGTGCTACACCGATCACTTTGCTGAGTGTTCACCCATGCCCCACCCCCTTCTTGAAATCTTAAATTTAAAAAAACCATAAAATCATAGTGGATAATGCCCATGACATCTGAAATGGGAAAGTACTCTATCATATCTACTCAGATTTTTTATTATGAGATGACTTTTATGATATATTCTCCTATGTCCCTCCCCAGTTTCATCCTCCCCATTGGCAACCACTGTAATGAATTCGATATGTATCTACTTAATGTTTTTATACTCTTTAGTGGGTGTGTTTTTGTTGGCCTACTAAAAAGGTTATTTCCCTTTATTTTTTATCAGAAAGTGGACGCTGCAAGTATCAAACTCTAAATGGGGAATTAGCTGAGTGGAAGTGGTAGGACAGAGGAGACTGGGAAGTTGGGGACCCTTGGTTCATAACGAGTGCCCCATTGTTCCTTGGGACACAGACCACACACCTACTGAGGCTATAGCATGAGGAAGAAATTCAGAATCTTGATGTGTTAGCTACTTCTTACTGCTTTTGGTAAAGTCCTACCAGAATTAGATGGTTAAAGACAGTTCTACAGCAGAGAAAAGATGGAGATGGAATGAAAGGGATGTCTAAGGGTCCTGCTTCTCCCAAGTCCTCTCCTGACAAACTGGGTTTTTTGCACTCAAGACGGATAAAATTGCTTCAGACGGAGGCCAACAGATTGACGTTCAGGAACTGGACATGGCTAGAAGGCAAAGAATCAAAAATCATGTCTGGACAAGGTTTTGGCTTTGTTACCCCATGGAACTCACTGGAAGCAAATAGACAGGAAACCTGCTAAGGGAACTGTAGTCCCAAAGAAACTCCAAGACCGCTGACAACAAGCTGGGACTGACTGTTTTGCCTCCACGGTCATCCCCCACTCCTGACTGGACACCCAAAGTATGTGTTCTTAAAGCTGCAAAGCCATGATAAAGAGTTACTCCCCCTAATGCCCACCTCAGATGTGGCCATAAGGACAAAGAACAAGGAGATTCTCCAAGAGAGCAGATTTGCCAGATTAGCTGACAGAGCATCTCACAACGTTTTGAGCACGTGGTGTCCAGAGGACTATGATATGTGCTGTGGGCCATGGATCAGTGATTACTGCGTGTGTACACATGTGTGGGTACCTTTTTTCCCTTTTCTGAATGAGGTTATTTGTTGTTTTATGGGTGTTTTGGAGACGGATAATATATTTTAGCCCTTTGTCACTGCACCATAGTTGCAACTACCTGGACTTGGGATGGAGTTCAGAGGCCACCGCCTCCCTTCCCCAGAGGATACTGGGAGGTGGCACCTGGTTCCACCATATCAGGACTTGATTGATAAAAATTTACATCACCCAGTGATCTGGATGCTATAACTGAATGAGATTTTGAGTTGCCTCTTTCCTGTGTTGGGGGGATCGATACATTTTGTGGGTAGGAGCATTTTTTATACTGAATGCGTGGGTAGGCAAAGGGATAGACAGCAGTAAATACTGTTTCTTGCTGTGAAGGACTAAGTCAACTGGTAGACAGCATTCATTCTCATCTTCCAGAAGAACTTTCCATGCTGCTGAGCCTGGAAATTTAAAAATTAAATTTCTTGAACTCTCTTGCAGTTAGGATTCTGGATGAATATTAAGGTCTACTAATTATATGCACTTAATGCAGCATTCAGAAGCTAGTGTGGCACAGCCTGTCTTCAGGATGTTTAGGGCTTTTTTCTGCTGGCAAGCAAGGCTGTGGAGATGCCATGGTCCAGTATCCATTGTGCGTGTGGGTAGGGAGAGTAGGGGGAGGTACTGAGAGGTATTTGCAAAGATGGTGACAGCTGAACTTTGTCTAATGTCTAGGCAGTCATGATTAGGGCAGTGGTTTCCCGTACAAGCTTCCTGATTCCTAAGTCAGGCGGTGTGCCCTTGAACTCAATATTTCCCTGGTGGCCTCACAATGCCCTGCCTTCCTTTTGGAGCTAGAGGTAGTAGCAACTGGACTATGACATTCTAGGAATCTTCTTAGAGGCTCAGTCCACGCCTTGCTCCTCCAGCCCTCTAGAGATTTCATAAACATCTAATTCTCTGTGTCAAATATCTAGAATAGATTTTGTTTTCTAAGTCCTGACTGATTTAACTGTGTGCACATTAAACTTTTCCCCTTCTTCTACCAATTTTGTCCTGATGTGCATCTTTCCCCCCATATTACTTAATGATCTCAGCCAATCTTGGCAATCCCATTTTCCTTGTTGTAATTGCTTTGGGAAAGAACATTAATGCAATTCTGGACAAGGGAGATGTTCAGATGGGAAATCTACTGAGTGGTCTTGTTAAGGGATCTTTGCTTTTTAATCAAGATGCATAAGACAGAAGTGGTCCTTCTCTTTCACTGAATATTGTTGTGTCTACATGTGGACCCTAGGATTGTGGTAGCCATATGGTGCTCAAGAGGGGAGTCAGGCTGAGGGGAACATGTTTAAGATTGCTGAATGAACATATATACAATGGAATATTACTCAGCCATAAAAAGGAATGACATTGAGATATTTGTAGTGAGGTGGATGGACCTAGAGTTTGTCATACGGAGCAAAGCATGCCAGAAAGAGAAAAACAAATACAGTATGCTAACTCATATATATGGAATCTAAAAAAATGGTACCAGTGAACCAGTGACAGGGCAAGAATAAAGATGCAGATGTAGAGAATGGACTTGAGGACACAGGGTGGGGGGTGAAGGGGAAGCTGGGACAAAGTGAGAGAGTAGCATTGACATATATACACCACCAAATGTAAAATAGATAGCTAGTGGGAAGCTGCTGCATAAAACAGGGAGATCAACTCGAGGTTGGGTGAGGACTTAGAGGGGTGGGATAGGGAGTGTGGGAGGGAGTCGCAGGAGGGAGGGGATATGGGGATATATGTATAAATACAGCTGATTCACTTTGTTGTACAGCAAAAACTGGCACAACAGTGTAAAACAATTATATTCCAATAAAGAGCTTAAAAAATTATTATTAAAAAAAAATGTAAACACGGGGTGGGGGTGGGGGAAGATTGCTGAATGAAAAGACAGATAAACCCAAGTCCTTATTGACATATTTAAGCTGCTGAATTAAATAGCTTGGAAATGCCCTACTTCTAGACTTCTTGTTGTGTTGAGATAATAAATCTCTTCATCACTGAAGCCATTTTGAGCTGGGGTTTCTGTTACTTTCATTCAAAAACTCCTGACAAGGTATCCATAAATAACTATATATTTTATTACATATATAATTCACAAATAAATTAATATGTTTTGTAATGTTACATAATTCTTTCCTCTCTTACTTTTTTTCCTTATCCATCCACGTTGATACTTTAAATACAATCCACCCATTTTAACCCCTTTATTGTAGTTTCTTGAATGAACATAACACAATTTATTTACCCCCCCCCCTTTTTTTTTTAACTAATGGACATTTGGATTGTTTCCAAATTTTGGCTATTACAATGTTGGAATGAACATTACTGCAACATCTCCCTGAACACATATGCAAGTGCTTTTTCTAGGGTATTTAACTAAAGATGGCTCTACTGGGCCATAAGATATGCACATTTCACATTTTGCTAGATGTTGTCAAGTTGAGCTCCAAAATTTTTATGCCAATTTGTATTCCTAACAGCATTATATGAGGGTTGCTATTTCCCATATCCTTTCCAACAATCAGAATTTATTTTCTGCTAATCTTAACGTGTGTGAAATGCTCTCTCATTGTGATTTTAATTAGCGCTTCTTGATTATTCTGAGGCTGAACATTTTAATGTGTGTTTTTAGGCTATTCAGGTTTCTTCTTACATGATTCATGCATTTTTCTGCTTGGGTGTTTCTAGTTCTTTATTCTAAATAGTGCTTTTTTAAAAATTAATTTTTATTGGAGTATAGTTGTTTTACAATATTGTGTTAGTTTCTGCTGTACAGAGAAGTGAATCAGCTATATATACACATATCTCCCCTCTTTTTTGGATTTCCTTCCCATTTAGATCACCACAGAGCACTGAGTAGAGTTCCCTGTGCTATACAGTAGGTTCGGTTCTCATTAGTTATCTTGAACAGTGTTCTATTGGCTGTTATATATGATGTAAATATCTTCTCCCAGTCTACTGCTTGGCTGTTAATTTTGTTTACAGTGTCTTTTATTTCACAAAGTTTTCTATTTTGATGTCACTTTTTTTAGCTTTTTCCTTTATGATTTCCCTGTATGTGTGTGGGGGGGTGTATGTGTGTGTGTGTGTGTGTGTGTGTCTTCTAAAAAATCTTTCCTTACTTTGCGGTCATAAATGTATTTTCCTATATTTTCTTCATGTAGTTTCAAGGTTTTATTTTTATTTTTTAATTAATAAACTTTATCTTTTTAGAGGAGTTTTAGGTTCACAGCAAAACTAAGTGGAAAGTACCCCCTCTCGCCATGTATCCACAACCTCCCCCACTAGCAACATCTTGCACTATTTGTTACAATTGATGAACTACATGGATACGTCCTTATCATGCAAAGTACATAGTTTGCTTTCGGCTTCACTCTCGGTGTCATCCACTTTATGGATTTTGACAAATGTGTAACGACATGTATCCACTATTATAGTAATACAGAATAGTTTCACTACCCTCCGAGCTCTGCTTATTCATCACTCTTCTCCCAATAACCTCTGGCAACCACTAATCTTTTTATTATCTCCATAGTTTTACCTTTTCAAGAACATCATATAGTATGTAGCCTCTTCAGACTGGCTTCTTTCACCTAGCACCACACGCATTTAAGTTTCCTCCACGTCTTTTCATGGCTTGATAGCTCATTCCTTTTTAGCACTGAATAGTATTTCACTGTCTGGAGGGACCACAATTTATTTATCCACTCATGAACTGAAGGGCATCTTGGTTGATTCCAAGTTTTACCAATTATGAATAAAGCTGCTATAAGCATCCATATGCAGGGACATAAGTTTTTAGTTCATTTTGGGGTTTTTTTAAGGAGTGTGATTGCTGGATCACATGGTAAGAGTATGTTAGTTTTGTAAGAAATGGCCAAACTGTCTTCCAAAGTGACTGTCCATTTTGTGTTCCCACCAGCAATGAATGAGAATTCCTGTTACTCCATATTCTTGACAGCATTTGTTGTTGTCAATGTTTTGAATTTTGGCCATTCTAATAGGTGGGTAGTGGTATCTCATTGTTTTGATTTGCAATTTCCTAATGACATAATATTGAACACCTTTTCATATGCTTTCTTGCCATCTGTATGTCTTCTTTGGTAAAGTGCTTAAGTCTTTAGCCCATTTTTAAAATTGCATTGTTCATTTTTTTATTGCTGAGTTTTCAGAGTTCTTCATATATTTTGGATAACAGACCTTTATCAGATACATATTTTGCAAGTATTTTCTCCCAGTCCGTGGCTTGTCTTCTCATTCTCTTGACGTTGTCTTTCACAGAGACAATTTTAACTTTAATGAAGTTCCCGTTATCAATTATTTCTTCCATGGATCATGACTTTGGTGTTGTATCTGAAAAGGAATTGTCAATCCAAGGTCATTTAAGTTTTCTCTTATGTTATCTTCTAGGAGTAACAATATAGTTTTGCATCTTACATTTAGGTCTATCATTGATTTTGAGTTAATTTTTGTGAAAGGTTTTTATCTAGAGTCATTTTTGCACATGGATGTCCAGTTGTCCTGGCACCAGTTGTTGAAAAGACTTTCTTTGTCTCATTGTATTTTCTTAGCTCCGTTGTCAAAGATCAGTTGACTATATTTAGGTGGATCTGTTTCTGGGCTCTCTGTTCCACTGACCTATTTATCTATTCTTTTGCCATTACCACACTGTCTTCATGACTGTAGATTTATAGTAAATCTTGAAGTTAGGTATTGTCCGTCCTCCAATTTTGTTCTTCTCCTTCAACGTTATGTTGGCTATTCTGGGTCTTTCGCTTCTCCGTATGAATTTTAGTCAGTTTGTCAGTATCCACAAAATTACTTGCTGGAATTTTTATTTCCTATATAAGAGAGTGATTGACTTTTGTATATTAACCTTGTATCTTGCAACCTTGCTATAATGCTAATTAGTTTCAGAAGGTTTTTTGTTTGTTTTTGGTTTTGTTGTTGTTGATTCTTTCAGATTTTCTACATAGATGATCATATCATCTGCAAAGACAGTTTTATTTCTTCCTTCCCTCTCTGTATATCTTTAGTTTCCTTTTCTTGTCTTCTTGCATTATCTGGGATTTCCAGTATGGTATTAAAAAGCAGTGATGAACGGGAACATTCTTGATTTATTCCTGATCTTATTGGAAAGCTTCAAGTTTCTCACCACTAAGTATGATGTTAACTGTAGGTTGTTTGTAGATGTGCTTTATCAAGTTGAGGAAGGTTGTTTGTAGATGTGCTTTATCAAGTTGAGGAAGTTCCCCCTCTATTTCTAGTTTGCTGAGAGTTTTTATGATGAGTGGGTGTTGGATTTTGTAAAGTGTTTTTTCTGCATCTACTGATATGATCATCTCTTATGTTCAAGAGAGGTATTTGTCTGGTTTTGGTAATTAGAGTAACACTGGCCTCATAGAATGAGTTAGGAAATAGTCCCTCTAATCCTACCTCCAGAAGAGACTGTAGAGAATTGGTATACTTTCTTCGTTAAGTGTTTGGTAGAATTCGCCAGTGAACCTTTCCAGGCCTGGTGTTTTTGCTTTGGAAAGTTATTAATTATTGATTCAATTTCTTTAATAGATATAGGCATATTTAGATTATATATCTTCCCATGTGAGTTTTGACGTGTTGCGTCTTTCAATGAATCGGTCTATTTCATCTAGGTCATCAATTTTATGGGCACAAAATTGTTCATAATGTTTCTTATTATCTTTTTAACATCCATGGAATCTGGAGTGATGTCCCTTCCTTTATTTTTGATATTAGTAATTTGTGTCTTCTCTTTTATTTCCATATTTAATCTGGCTAGAGGCCTGTTCATTTTTTTTTTTAATTTATTTATTGGCTGTGTTGGGTCTTCATTGCTGCACATGGGCTTTCTCTAGCTGCTGCGAGCGGGGGCTACTCTTCATTGTGGTGCACAGGCTCCTCATTGTAGTGGCTTCTCTTGTTGTGGAGCACGGGCCCTAGGCGCGTGGGCTTCAATAGTTGAGGCACATGGGCTCAATAGTTGTGGCTCACGGGCTCTAGAGCACAGGCTTAATAGTTGTGGCGCACGGGCTTAGTTGCTCCGTGGCATGTGGAATCTTCCCAGAGCAGGGCTTGAACCCATGTACCCTGCCTTGGCAGGCAGATTCTCAACAACTATACCACCTAGGAAGTCCAAGGCCTGTTCATTTTATTGATCTTTTCAAAGAACCAGCTTTAGGTTTTGTTGATTTTCTCTATTGATTTCTTCTATACAATTTCATTGATTTTGGCTCTGATTTTTATTTTATTTTTATTCTTCTTACTTTTGATTTAATTTGCTCTTCTTTAACTATCTTCCTAAAGTGGAAGCTTAGATCATTGATTTTAGATCCTTCTTCTTTTCTAATACATGCATTTAATGCCACAACTTTCCCTCTAAGCACAGCTTTCGCTACAATCACTGCATCCCACAAATTAGAATAAGCTGTATTTTCATTTTCATTAGGTGAAAATATTTTTAAATTTCCCTTGAGATTCCTTCCTTAACCTATGTGTTATTTAGAAGCATTCTGTTTAATATCCAAGTATTTTGAGATTTTCCAGCTATTTTTTCTTATGGATTTCTAGATTAATTCAAATGTGATCTGAGAGAAGATGTTCTATGATTCTTATTCTTTTAAACTTGTTAAGATGTGTTTTGTAGGAGATCTGTGGACAAGATGATGGAGTAGGAAGACCCTGAACTCACCTCCTCTCATGGACACACCAAAATTACAACCACCTACAGAGCAACTATCTATAAGAATGATCTGAAGATGAGCAGAAAAACATTTTCACAACTACAGACATAAAGAAGGAACCACAACAAGACAAGTAGGAGAGGTGAAGACAGTATAGCCAGGATCCACACCCCTAGATTGGTGACCCACAAAAAGGAGGAATATCACAATTGTAGAGGTCCTCACCAAGGAGTGAGGGGTCTGAGCCCCAGATAAGTCTCCCCTGCCTGGGGCTCCTGCACTGAGAAGACAAGTCCCTATAATGCCTGGCTTTAAAAACCAGCAGGGCTTACGTTCAGGAGAGTCAGAGGGCTATAGGAAACAGATAAGCCACTCTTAAAGGGCATGTGCAAAATCTCACATGTTCCAAATCTCAGTGCAGAGGCAGTAGTTTAAAAGGAGCCTGGGTCAGACCCACTTGCTGATCTTGGAGAGCCTACCTGGGAGGCAGGAGGCAGCTGGGACTCCTTGGGATGGAGATGCTGATGGCAGCCAATTTGGGGAGCTTGTTCTACCACAGTAACACCAGAACTGTCAAGCAGCACTTTGGAATCCTCCCTCTAACCTATCAGCCCCATGGACCCAGCTCCACCCACCAGCAGACCAGCACCAGCCCTATGCCCCCTCCTCCCAGCAGTGTAGAGAGCTGTGTGGGAAGCCTATCCCTCCCTCTGGCATACCCGCAGCCACAGCACAAGGCATGGCCTCGCAACCAACCAGGCTGGGAGCCAGCCCTACCTGCAAGCTTGCCCATAGTAGTTAGCCCCACCACAACAGAAGGGTGCACACAGCCCACATAGGGGAAATCTCTAGAGCATATAGCTCTGATGACCAGAGAGAAGCATGCTACAGGGACCCATAGGACATCTCCTACATAAAGCCACTACTTCAAGATCGGGAAATGTAAGTGACTTACCTAACACATAGAAATAAACACAGAGAATTGGGCAAAATAAGGAGACAAAAGAATAGGTTCCAAACAAAAGAATAAGACATAACCTCAGAAAAAGAAGTAAATGGAGATAAGCAATTTACCCAAAAAAGAGTTCAAGATGATAATAAAAATGCTCACTGAACTTGGGAGAAGAATGATGAACACAGTGAGAATTTCAACAAGAGTTAGAAAATATAAAGAAGAACCAAACAGATGGAGAATACAGTAACTGAATAAAGAATACACTAGAAGGAATCAACAGTAGATTAGATCATATGGAGGAATGGATTAGTGACCTGGAAGACAGAGGTGAATTCTACCAAACATTTAAAGAGTTAACACCTATTCTTCTCAAACTATTCCAAAAAACTGAAGAGGAAGGAATACTTCTGAACTCATTCTACGAGAGCAGCATCATTCTGATACCAAAACCAAAGACACCACAGAAAAAGAAAATTACGTGCCAACATCCCTGATGAATATAGATGCAAAAATTTCTAACAAAATATAGCAAACCAAATTCAACAATACATTAAAAGGATCCTACACTATGATCAAGTGGGATTTATCCCAGGGATGCAAGGATGATTCAATATCCACAAATCAAATAACATGGTGTACAACATTAAAAAGACTGAAGAATAAAAACCATATGATCATCTCAAGAAATGCAGAAAAACTTTTTGACAAAAATCAGCATCCATTTATGATAAAACTCTCAATGCAATGGGTATAGAGGGAATATACTTTAGTATAATAAAGGCAATGTTACAAACTCACAGCCAGAATCATATTCAACAATGAAAAGCTGAAAGCATTTCCTCTAAAATTGGGAACAAGAAAAGGATGCCCATTCCCACTATTTTTGTTTAACATAGTATTGGAAGTCCTAGCCACAGCAATAAGATGATAAAAAAAATAAAGAAAATGAATCCAAACTGGAAAGGAAGAAGTAAAGCTATCTCTGCTTGCAGATTAAATGATATGATAAGAAAATCCTAAAGATGCTACAAAAAAACCTATTAGAACTAATAAATGAATTCAGTAAAGTTGCAGGATACAAAATTAATATACAGAAATATGTTGCATTTCTGTACACTAATAATGAACTATCAGAAAGAGAAAAGAAGAAAACAATCCCATTTATAATTGCATCAAAAAGAATAAAATACCTAAAAATAAATCTAACCAAAGAGGTAAAAAACTTGTACTCTGAAAACTGTAAGACATTGATACAAGAAATTGAAGATGACACAAACAAATGGAAAGATTGCTAGGCTCATGGACTGGAAGAATTAATATTGTTGATATGACCATACTCCTCAAAGCAATCTATAGATTCAATGCAATCCCTATTAAAATACCAAAGGCATTTTTTATAGGACTAAAACAAAGAATTCTAAAATTTGTATGGAAACACAAAAGACCCTGAATAACCAAAGCAATCTTAAGAATGAAGAACAAAGCTACAGGCATCATGCCCCTTGATTTCAAACTATATTACAAAGCTACAGTAATCAAAATAATATGGTACTGCACAGAAACAGACACATAGATCAATGCCCAGAATAGACAGCCCAGAAATAAACCCACACTTTTATGGTCAATTAATCTATGACAAAGGAGACAGACTATACAATGGGGAAAAGATAACCTCTTCAATAAATGATATGGAGAAAACTGGACAGCTACATGCAAAAGAATCAAACTGGGCTACTTTCTCATACCACATACAAAAATAAACTCAAAATAGATGAAAGACTTAAATGTAAGACTTGAAACCATAAAACTCCTAGAAGAAAACATAAGCAGTACACTCTTTGACATCAGTCTTAGCAATATTTCTTTATCTGTTTTCTCAGGCAAGGGAAACAAAAGCAAAGATAAACAAATGGGACTACATTAAACTAAAAAGCTTTTGCACAGTGAAGGAAACTATCAACAAAATGAAAAGACAACCTGATGAATGGAAGAAGATATTTACAAACAATATATCTAATAAGGGGTTACTATCCAAAATACACAAAGAATTCATACAAATCAACATAACAAAACAAAACAAAACAAAAACCCTGATTTTAAAAATGCATAGAGAAACTGAAAGGACATTTTTCCAAAGAAGACATACAGATGACCAACAGATAGATGAAAAGATGCTCAACATCATTAATCATCAGGGAAATCCAAATTAAAACCACATTGAGATACCACTTCATATCTGTCAGAATGGCTATCTTCAAAAAGACAACAAATAACAAGTATTGGAGAGAATGTGATGAAAAGGGAACCCTTAATCATGGTGGAACTGTAAATTGGTACAGCCACTTGGAAACTAATATGGAGATGCCTCAAAAAAAATTAAACTGCCATATGATCCAGCAATTTCACTTCTGCATTTTTAACCAAAGAAAACAAAAACACTAATTCAAAAAGATATATGCACCCCTATGTTCATTGCAGCATTATTACAATCACCAGGATATTGGAAGCAACCTAAGCGTCCATCAACAGATAAAAAGATAAAGATGTGGGGTATACACACACACACACACACACACACACACACACAATGGACAATTATTCACTCTGTAAGAAAAAGGAAATCTTGCTATTTGTAACAACATGGGTGAATCTAAAGGGTATTATGTAAGTGAAATGTCAGACAGAGAAAGACAAATACCTTATTATCTCACTTATATGCGGAACTGTAAAAACAAACAAACACAACAAAATGAAAACAGACTCATAAATACAGACAACAAATTGGTGGTTGCCAAAGAAAAAAGTTGGGGGCGGGGGGTGGTGGCAAATTAGGTGGAGGAGATGAAGAGCTACAAACCTCCAGTTAAAAAATAAATAAGCCACAGGGATGTAATATACAGCATAAGAAATATGGTAAATAATATTGTAATAACTTTGTATGGGGACAGATGGTTACTAGACTCACCATGGTGATCATTCCATAATGTATGCAAATGCCAAATCTCTATGTAGTACACCTGAAACTAACAGTATTTTACATCAGCTATGTTTCAGTTAAAAAAAGATGTGTTTTGTAACACAGAATGTAGTCTATCTTGGTGAATATTCCATGTGAGCTCGAGAAAAATGTGTATCTCCTGTTCTTGGATGAAGCAGTCTATAGAGGTCAATTATATCCAATTGATTAATGGTGCTGTTGAGTTCAACTATGTCCCTACTGATTTTCTGCCTGCTCTATCTATCCGTTTCTGATACAGGGGTGTTAAAGTCTCCAGCTATAACAGTGGATTCATCTATTTCTCCTTGCAGTTCCATCTGTTTTTTTTTTTTCTTCATGTATTTTAATGCTCTGTTGTTAGATGCATACACAGTAAGGATTATCTCTTCTTGGAGTATTGACCCTTCATTATGTAATGTCCTTCATCATTCCTGATAGTTTTCCTTGCTCTGAAATCTGCTCTGTCTGAAATTAATATACGTACTCCTGCTTTCTTTTGATTAGGTTTAGTTTGGTATATCTTTCTCCATCTTTTTTATCTATACTTTTAATCTATACGTGTCTTTATATTTAAAGTGGATTTCTTAAGGGAACCCTCCTACACTACTGGTGGAAATGTAAGTTGGTGCAGCCACTGTGAAAAACAGTATGGAGTTTCCTTAAAAAACTAAAAATAGAGTTGCCATATGATGCAGCAATCCCACTCCTGGGCATATATATGGACAAAAGTATAATTTGAAAAGATAAATGCACCCCTATATTCATAGCAGCTCTATTCACAATATCCAATACATGGAAACAACCTAAATGTCCATTGACAGATGAATGAATAAAGAAGATGTGGTGTGTATGTATATGTATATATATATATATATATATAAAATACTAATCAGCCATAAAAAAGAATGAAATAATGCCAATTGTAGCAACATGGATGGAACTAGAGATTATTGTACTAGTTAGATTAGCATAGATTATTACTAGAGATTATTGTGAGTTAAGTAAGTCAGAAAGAGAAAGACAAATACCATGTGATATCACCTATATGTGGAACCTAAAATATGATGCAAATGAACTTGTCTACAAAACAGAAACATATGCACAGACATAGAGAACAGATGTGTGGTTGCCAAAGGGGAGGAGAGGTGGGAAGGGATGGAGTGGGAGTTTGGGGTTAGCAGCGGCAAACTATTACATATAGAATGGCTGAAAAACAAGGTTCTATTTATAGCACAAGGAACCATATTCAATATTCTGTGATAAACCATAATGGACATAGATGCAAAAATCCTCGACAAAATACTAGCAAACAGAATCCAACAACACATTAAAAGGATCATACATCGTGATCAAGTGGGATTAATACCAGGGATGCAAAGATTCTTCAGTATACATAAATCAGTCAATGTGACACACCATATTAACAAATTGAAGAATAAAATCCATATGATCATCTTGATAGATGCAGGAAAAGCTTTTGACAAAATTCAACACCCATTTATGATAGAAACTCTCCAGAAAGTATGCATAGAGAGAACCTACCTCAACATAATAAAGACCATATATGACAAATCCACAACAAACATCATTCGCAATGATGAAAAACTGAAAGCATTTCCTCTAAGATCAGGAACAAGACAAGGATGTCCACTCTTGCCACTATTATTCAACATAGTTTTGGAAGTTCTAGCCATGGCAATCAGAGAAGAAAAAGAAATAAAAGGAATTCAGATTGGAAAAGAAGTAAAACTGTCACTGTTTGCAGATGAAATGACACTATACATAGATAATCCTAAAGATGCCTCCAGAAAATTACTAGAGCTAATCAATGAATTTGATAAAATTGCAGAATACAAAATTTATGCATACAAATCTCTTGCATTCCTATACACTAACAATGAAATATAAGAAAGAGAAATTAAGGAAACAATCACATTTACCACTGCAACAAAAAGAATAAAATACCTAGGAATAAACCTACCTAAGGAGGCAAAAGACCTTTACTCAGAAAACTATAAGATACTGATGAAAGAAATCAAAGATGACACAAACAGATGGAAAGATATACCATGTAACTGGATTAGAAGAATCAATATTGTGAAAATGACTATACTACCCAAAGCAATCTACAGATTCAATGCAATCCCTATCAAATTACCAATGGCATTTTTCACAGCATGAGAACTAAAAACTTTACAATTTGTATGGAAACACAAAAGACCCTGAAGAGCCAAAGCAATCTTGAGAAAGAAAAATGGAGCTGGAGGAATCAGGCTCCCTGACTTCAGACTATGCTACAAAACTACAGTAATTGAGACAGTATGGTAATGGAACAAAAACAGAAATATAAATCAATGGAACAGGATAGAAAGCCCAGAGATAAACCCACACACCTATGGTCACCTAATTTATGACAAAGGAGGCAAGAACATACAATGGAGAAAAGACAGCCTCTTCAATAAGTGGTGCTGGGAAAACTGGACAGCCATATGTAAAATAATGAAATTAGAACACTCCCTAACACTATACACAAAAATAAACTCAAAATGGATTAAAGACCTAAATGTAAGGCCAGACACTACAAAACTCTTAGAGGAAAACATAGCAAGAACACTCTTTGACACAAATCACAATAATATCTTTTTTGACCCACTGCCTAGAATAATGAAAATAAAAACAAAAATGAACAAATGGGACCTAATTAAACTTAAAAGCTTTTGCACAGCAAAGGAAACCATAAATAAGATGAAAGGACAACCCTCAGAATGGGAGAAAATATTTGCAAATGAAGTAACTGACAAGAGATTAATTCCAAAAATATACAAACAGTTCATGAAGCTCAATATAAAAAAAAAAAACCCAATTAAAAAATGAGCAGAAGACCTAAATAGACATTTCTCCAAAGAAGACATACAGATGGCCAAGAGGCACATGAGAAGATGCTCAACATAACTAATTATTAGAGAAATGCAAATCAAAACTACAATAAGGTATCACCTCACACCACTCAGAATGGCCATCATCAAAAAATCTAGAAACAATAAATGCTGGAGAGGGTGTGGAGAAAAGGGAACCCTCTTGCACTGTTGGTGGGAGTGTAAATTGATTTAATCACTATGGAAAACAGTATGGAGGTTCCTTAAAAAACTAAAAATAGAACTACCATATGACTCAGCAATCCCACTACTGAGCATATACCCTGAGAAAACCATAATTCAAATAGACACATGCACCCCAATATTCACTGCAGCACTCTTTACAATAGCCAGGACATGGAAGCAACCTAAATGTCCATCAAGAGATGAATGGATAAAGAAGATGTGGTACATATATATAACGGAATATTACTCAGCCATAAAAAGGAACGAAACTGGGTCATTTGTAGAGACGTGGATGGACCTAGACACTGTCATACAGAGTGAAGTAAGTCAGAAAGAGAAAAACAAATATCATATATTGAGGCATATATGTGGAATCTAGAAAAACGGTACAGACGAACCTATTTGCAAAGCAGAAATAGAGACACAGACATAGAAAACAAACATATGGACACCAAAGGTGTAAGCATGGGTGGGATGAATTGGGAGATTGAGATCGACATATATACACTACTATGTATAAAATAGATAATTAATGAGAACCTGCTCTATAGCACAGGTAACTCTACTCGGTGCTCTGTAGTGACCTAAATGGGAAGGAAATCCAAAAAAGAGGGGATGTATGTGTACATATAGCTGATTTAGTTCGCTGTACAGCAGAAACTAATACAACATTGTAACACATCTACACCCCAATTTAAAAAAAATTTTAAAGAATATATGTATATATGTATGTATAACTGAATCACCTTGCTGTATAGCAGAAATTAACACAACACTGTAAATCAACTATACTTCAATAAAAAAAATAAAGTGGATTTCTTGTAGATAACATATAATGGGGTCTTGTTTTTTTAATCTATTCTGACGACCTCTGGCTTTTAATTGGTGTATTTAGACCATTGACATTTAAGGTGGTTATTGATATAGCTAATTACTGCCTTATTTCTTGCTGTTTTCTATTTTTTGCCCTGTTCTTTGCTTTTTTTTTTTTTTGACTTACAAAACTTTTCTGCCTTTTGTGGTTTTAACTGAGCATTTTACAATTCCATTTTCTCTTCTTTCTTAGAATATCAATTGTATTTCTTTTTTACCTTTTTTTAGTGGTTGCAATATACATTTACAACTAATCTAAATCTGTTTTCAAACAATACTACTCCACTTCATGGATCGTGCTAGAATCTTCTAATAACAAAGTATTCCCAAGTCCTCCCTTTTGTGCCTGGTATCATTATCACTGTTGTCATTCATTTCACTCATACATAAGCACACATAAGCACATATATTCACATACATACATATATAAATAATGTAATCAAATACATTGTTGCTATTATCATTCTGAACAAATTGTTGTCTGTTAGAGAAATTAAAAATAAGAAAAATAAGTTTTTATTTTATCTTTATTCATTCTCCAATAATATTTCTTTCTTTTTTCTTTTTTAAGCTTTTTATTGGAATATAATTGCTTTACACCGTTGTGCCAGGTTTTGTTGTACAACAAGTGAGTCAGCTGTATTTATGCATATATCCCCATATCCTCTCCCTCCCATGGCTCCTTCCCACCCCTTTAAGTCATCACCAATCCTTGAGTTGATCTCCCTGTGTTATGCAGCAGCTTCCCATTAGCTATTTATTTTACATTTGGTAGTGCACGTATGTCAGTGCTACTCTCCCACTTCGTCCCAGTTTCCCCTTTGCTCCCCACCCTGTGTCCTCAAGTCTGTTCTCTACATCCACATCTTTATTCTTACCCTGTCACTTTGTTCATCTGTACCATTTTTTTAGATTTTATATATATGAGTTAGCATACGGTACTTGTTTTTCTCTTTCTGGCTTTCTTTTTTTTTTTTTTAATGTAGATCTGAGTCTGACCTATATCATTTTCCTTCTCTCTGAAGTCTTTTTAACATTTCTTTCAAGACAGGTCTACTGACAGACAAATTCCTTCAATTTTTGTCTGTCTGAGAAAGTCCTTGTTTCTCCTTCACTTTTGAAGGATAATTTCGCAGGGTACAGAATTCCAGGTTGGTGAATATTTTTCTCTCCACACTTTAAATATTTCACTTTACTTTCTTCTTGCTTGCATGATTTCTGAGAAGTCAAATATAATTCTTACCTTTGCCCCTCTACAGGTAAGATGTCTCTGGCTTCTTTTAGGGTTTTTTCTTTATCTTTGCTTTTCCGAATTTGAACATGATATGCTAAGGTATAGTTTGTTTGTTTGTTTGTTTGTTTTGCATTTATCCTGCTTGTTGTTCTCTGAGCTTCCTGAACCTGTGGTTTGGTGTCTGACATTAATTTGAGGAAATTTTCAGTCATTATTTCTTCAAATACTGCTTCTGTTCCTTTTTTCTCTTTCTTCCCCTTCCAGTGGTCCCATTATACATGTTACACATTTTGTAGTTGTCTCACAGTTCTCAGATATTCTGGGGTTTTTGCCCCAACCCCCCAGTCTTTTTTCTTTTCAGTTTTGGAAGTTTCTATTGTTATATATTCAAGCCCAGAGACTTTTTCCTCAGTCCACTAATGAGCCCTTTAAAGGCTTTCTTCATTTCTGTTACTGTTTTTGGTCTCTAAAATTTTTTCTTGATTCTTTCTTAGAATTTCCATCTCTTTGCTTACATTATCCATCTGTTCTTGCATGCTGTCCACTTCACCAGTGCTTCTCAAAAATTTTTCCTCCCTTCACTGGGAAAGGATGACTAGAAGGGACTAGATTGTGTACTTCTCTTCCTCCACTTGGAAGTCTAGAGTGGCTGGAGTTGGATATTTCCCTTCCCCCAGGTAGGTTAGGCTCTGGTAAAATAGTTCTCCTGAGGGCAGGCCTTGTTAAAAAGAATAGAATGCTCTGGTGTATTTCAAAATCTTTCTTTTCTCCTCCTTGTGCTGTAAGCATAAGAGTATTTTTCTCCGGTATTCACTATGAGAACTTCACAGAGCTCCTGGTGGTAAAACACAAAAATGTGAGGGTTCCTCTATGACTAGGTCTCCCTCGAGTTTTTATTTCTTGCGCTTATCTACACTGAGCCTCCAGCAGTCTGTCAATTACAGTTTAGGTTTTCCTACCCTGTTACTGGTTCCCTTGATGGTTCCTGGTCTAGGATGCTGTAATTCTCTGTATCCGTTTGTCTCTCCAGTTTTGGAGGCAGCCATTTGCCCTGTGATTTCACTTCTCTGACAGATCTAAGACTTGTTGAATTTTCACTTTGTTCAGCTTTATACTTGTTGTTAGGATGGTGTGTAGATTTCTAAGCTTCTTGTAAGGCAGACCAGAAACCAGAAGTCTAAAGTTTTACTTTTTATATTTAGCTCTTTAATAAATCTGGAGTTAAATTTTGTGCATGATGTAATATAGATGCCAATTTTATTTTGTTTTTATATGGTTAGCCAAGTGGTACAACACCAATTATTCAATAGTCTATTCTTTCCTCACTTACTTTTCAGTACTGCCTCTGCAGTATATCAAGATCCTACATATATTTGAACCTGTTTCTGAGCTTTCTATTGTACTTCACTGTTCTTTCCATCTACTCCTATACCAATGCCACAGTCTTAATTACTATATTTTTATAATAATAGTTCTAGGTTATTATGCTGGCAATCGATTTACTGAAAGCCACTTTTCCCATTTTTATAGCTTCATTGAGTTATAATTTATATACTCTAAAATTCACCCATTGCAAGTGTACAATTCAATGATTTTAGTAAATTTATAGAGTTGTGCAGTCATCACAATTCAGGTTAAGAACATTTCCATCACCCCACAAAGTTCCTTCATGGCCTTTTGATCTGTTCTTTGTCTCTCAAATTGGCCTTTTCTAGACATGTCATATAAATGGAATCACACAATATGTAGTCTCTGCGAAAGCCAATTTTTAAGTCAATCCACCTAATGTCCAATTTGCTAAACTTTTTCATATTTACTAATTTTTCAAAAATTTTAAGAAATAACCTTTTTGAATATAGTAAATAATAAATTATTGAATGTATTAAAATATGCCAATATTCTCCTTGAGACTATTTTCTCAAATAGATTTTATATATAGAATATGTATGTCCTAAATTACATTTTTGTCAGTGGCATTTGAAGAAATGCTGTTTGCCAAAAGTTAGTTTATGAAAAATGTATTCCTGAATATTTTAATATAGTCTTGAATATACTCATGTATAGATTTTTATCTTTTCTAATCTATATTGCTTATAAGAGTATGCAAATGAAGATTATATTATTATTGTCATTGATTATATGATGAGTATATGATGATTATACTTGAGGTATATAGTCTTGAATATATCCTTCACTACATTTACTATGTTGACTATATCCTTGCTCAGAATTCTAAAGTCAAGAATATTGCTTATAACACATTGTGGCTACTCAGTGCATCTTGTAGATTTTGTGAGTCAGTCATTTGTGTAATTAATTCTTCTGTGTATTGGCTTGGCAAATTAACTTTTGGCAAACTGGCCGTTCATTGAATTGGCCATTTGACAAATTGGCATTTGGTGAATTGGCCAACTTGAAAATATGTCTTGATAGCTTATGAAACAAAATCTCTTATTTTTCTTCTTTTTCATATTTATGTTGGTTACTTATTCATTTCTACTTTAATGTGCGAATCTTAAAATCAGATTAAGTTCTGCGAAAAAAAAATCCTATTGGAACTTTGTTTGCAATTACACTGAATATTAAGTCTTGCCTAATAGGTTATTATTGGTGTCTAGAAGTGCTAATACTTTTGTATGTTTGTGCTGTTCCCAGACTTATACTCTTAGGTCTAAGAGTTTGGGTTTGGGGTTTTCTATGTAGATAATTATTTCTGTAAATAATAATTTTTTTCTCTTTCCTTCCTTATAACTAATTTTTTCCTTGTATTATTACATCTTTAGGATCTCAATTGCAATCTTGTATAAGAGGAGCAATAGAAGATATCCATGTCTTTTTCTTGACATCAAAGGAAATCCTGCTAAACTTCAAACATTAAGTAAGACCGTAGATTTTTGGCTTGATATTGTTTATCAGATTAAAACAGGTCCCTTCTATTTCTAGTTAGATCAACATTTTGTTTTCTTTTTTCTTTTTCTTTTTTCTTTTAGTTATGAAAGTATTCAATTTTATTGAATATTTTCTGCATCTGCTGAGATGATCAGAAGTTTTTTCTCTTTTAATCTGATAAGTGTTTACTTAACATCAATATAGCACCTGCTATTGAGTGATACATTCCTGGGATAAATCCTTCTTGGTCAAGATATCTTATACTTATAAACACTTCTGAAGTTGACTTGATTTAATATTTTATATCTATATTCATAAGTAACATTGCCATATGACTTTCTTTCTATCCATCTTACAATTTTCTATTATCTTACTATCCTTGTCCAGGTTTAATACCAAGGTCTAATTAGCCATATACAATGAGTTAACTTTTTCTAACTTTCTGTTCTCTCTGGAACACTTTGTTTTGATGATGGATTTAAGTAGTGATTTAATTTATTTAATAATGATTACAGGTCCTGAAAGTTAGCAAATTTCCTTGAGTCAGTTTTGATAATTTTCCATTTATCTAAGTTTCCAAGTATAATGGCATAAAGTTGTCTATAGATTATTTTGTGATTTTAAATTTTCTACGGCTTCTGTAGTTATGTCCCTCTTTACTACTCAATGTAGTTATTTATATATTTTCTGCTTAATCTATTAATCTGATTGAAGTGTACTAAAATCTCCCACTGTAATTTTTTTCTTATAATTATGTTAGTTTTTACTTTATATATTTTGAAACTGTCTTATTAGGTACATACAATTTCATGGTAATCATGTCATTTAATTTTTTTGTTCTGTTGATCGTGGAATGTCTCACTCTATCTGTATTTTTGCCTTAAATTATATTTTGTCTGATATGAATAGTTATTTTGATTAGTATTTGTCTTGTACATATGTGTACCTTATTTTTGAAAATGAATGGTATACTATACACACAGTTCTATACCTAGATTTTGTGAAAAAAAGATATTGGGAGAAAATAACATGCACATAGAAAATGAAAAAAAAAAAAAACATAAATAGAAAGAGTCAATAACTGTAAAGTGTAGACCTGTGTAGCCACCACTCAGATCAAGAAACAGAACACTGCCAGCCCTCCAGAGCCTCACGTTTGCCTCTCCTTAATCATCCACTCCCTACCTCCCTGCAGAGGGAAACATTATCTTGACTTTTGTGATATTCATTTCCTTGTTTTTCCTCTGTAGTTTTGCCTCCTCTGAATGCACCTCTAAACAGTAAAGTTCAGCTTTGCCTGTTTTTAAACTTTATGTTAATGGAATCATATTGTATACATTCTTTTGTGTCTTGCTCTTTTTTTTCCTCAATATGACATTTTTAAGATTTATCCATGTTGTTGAATATAATGCACTTCACTTTTTCCACTTACAAATACATCTTGGAGATTGTTCCAAAGCACTGCATGTTAAGAACAATGATTTATTCAACCAGGCAGGGTCAGAGAGCAGACTTGCGAGAAATGGAGAGCAGGTGAGGGAATGGCGGATGGAGGATTTCAGAGAATTCTGCGGACGCCTCTTAATGGTCAAGGCTGACCGTGGGCAGTTACAGCTCTGGCGGCACTGGCTGTCATGAGCATCGCGTCTGTTGGGGTCTCCTTTCCCCTGGACTGGGAAGCTGCTCGGCTCATGGAAACAAGGAAGATGGAGAGCAAAGGAAACACTTACGTGCCTGTCCTCCCAGTGCACTGTAACTTTGGAATATTCTTGTTTTTTTACTGTTAATAACATAACCTATTTATATTTATCACCACTTCTCCTACATTACAGAACCCTTTTCCCTTCCCCCCAGTCATCACAGAAACATTAGAGTAATACTCTTTTCTCAGTTAACCTTTCCTTCCAGGATAGTTTATTTTCGAGAGGAAACATTTGATAAAGCTCAGAGTAATTTTAAATACATGATTGGCCATGTTAACACTTGTCACTTATCATATGCACTTCAGTCCGACCTCGCTGCCTTTCTGTTAACCTTCAGAGGCGAGTTAAAGCAAGCCATTTGCAGCCGCCCTGTGAAAACTCTGCATTTAAATTGCTTTTCTTCCCTTCCCCAAATTTTCCATAACTATAAATAAATTTAACTACCATTCCTAGAAGTGTAAGCAAATCTTCTATTACATTTTTTTTAATCTTTTATCTCCTTCTTGTCCCTCCACCAAATATACAGTTTATCAGGCAGCCTCCCTGCTTCTAGGGGCACTCGTCTTCCTCAGCTCTCCTCCCGCTAATAAAAATCTGAGTCTGTTCCCTTCTGTCCAATCGGGTTTCCTGAGAGTTTCAGTCCCACCTAGCACTCCAGGACCTGCCCTGCAGACATGAGCATTTCTGTAAAGGAGGTAGTAGGGACCGACATTTGGGTCTCCTCAAATGCCTTTTTGGCCTCCTTCCATTCACGGCGAAATGGGGCACAGCCAAGGTTGTGTTCTCATCATGCCACAAGTTCAAATTTCCTCCTGTCCCCATGAGGTTGGGTCACATCTTTTTTTTTTTTTTTTTTTTTTTTTTTTTGGGGGGTACACCAGGTTCAATCAACTGTTTTTATACACATATCCCCATATTCCCTCCCTTCCTTGACGCCCCCCCCTCGATTCCCCCCCACCCTCCCTGCCCCAGTCCTCTAAGGCATCTTCCATCCTCAAGTTGGACTCCCTTTGTTATACAACAACTTCCCACTGACTATTTTACAGTTGGTAGTATATATATGTCTGTACTACTCTCCCGCTTCTTCTCAGTTTCCCCTTCACCCCCCACCCCCTCCCATACCTCGAGTTCTCCAGTCCATTCTCTGTATCTGCTTCCCTGTTCTTGTCACTGAGTTCATCAGTACCATTTTTAGATTCCGTATATGTGAGTTAGCATACAATATTTGTCTTTCTCTTTCTGACTTACTTCACTCTGTATGACAGATTGTAGTTCTATCCACCTCATTACATATAGCTCCATCTCATCCCTTTTTATAGCTGAGTAATATTCCATTGTATATATATGCCACATCTTCTGTATCCATTCATTTGTTGATGGGCATTTAGGTTGCTTCCATGTCCTGGCTATTGTAAAGAGTGCTGCAATAAACATTATGGTACAAGTTTCTTTTGGGATTATGGTTTTCTTTGGGTATATGCCCAGGAGTGGGATTACTGGATCATATGGTAGTTCTATTTGTAGTTTTTTAAGGAACCTCCAAATTGTTTTCCATAGTGGCTGTACCAACTTACAGTCCCACCAACAGTGCAGGAGAGTTCCCTTTTCTCCACACCCTCTCCAACATTTGTTGTTTCCAGACTTTGTGATGATGGCCATTCTGATTGGTGTGAGGTGATACCTCATTGTGGCTTTGACTTGCATTTCTCTGATGATGAGTGATGTTGAGCATCTTTTCATGTGTTTGTTGGCCATCTGTATGTCTTCTTTGGAGAAATGTCTATTTAGCTCTTCTGCCCATTTGTGGATTGGGTTATTTGCTTTTTTGGTATGAAGCTGCATGAGCTGCTTGTATATTTTGGAGGTTAATCCTTTGTCCGTTGTTTCATAGGCAATTATTTTTTCCCATTCTGAGGGTTGCCTTTTAGTCTTGTTTATGGTTTCTTTTGCTGTGCAAAAGCTTTTAAGTTTCATGAGGTCCCATTCGTTTATTCTTGATTTTATTTCCATGATTCTAGGAGGTGGGTCAAAAAGGATGTTGCTTTGATGTATGTCAAAGAGTGTTCTGCCTATGTTTTCCTCTAGGAGTTTGATAGTGTCTGGCCTTATATGTAGGTCTTTAATCCATTTGGAGTTTATTTTTGTGTATGGTGTTAGGAAGTGTTCTAATTTCATTCTTTTACATGTTGCTGTCCAATTTTCCCAGCACCACTTATTGAAGAGGCTGTCTTTTTTCCATTGTATACTCGTGCCTCCTTTGTCAAAGATAAGGTGCCCATATGTGTTTGGGCTTACTTCTGAGTTCTCTATTCTGTTCCATTGATCTTCCTTTCTATTTTTGTGCCAGTACCATACTGTCTTGATCACTATGGCCTTGTAGTATAGTTTGAAGTCAGGAAGCCTGATTCCACCAATTCCATTTTTCCTTCTCAAGATTGCTTTGGCTATTCGGGGTCTTTTGCGTTTCCATACAAATCGTAAGATTTCTTGCTCTAGTTCTGTGAAAAATGCCATTGGTAATCTGATCGGGATTGCATTGAATCTGTAAATTGCTTTCGGTAGTACAGTCATTTTCACGATGTTGATTCTTCCAATCCAGGAACATGGTATATCCCTCCATCTGTTTGTGTCATCTTTGATTTCTTTCATCAATGTCTTAAAGTTTTCTGCATACAGATCTTTTGCCTCCTTAGGCAGGTTTATTCCTAGGTATTTTATTCTTTTGGTTGCAATGGTGAATGGGAGAGTTTCCTTAATTTCTCTTTCTGCTCTTCCGTTGTTAGTGTATAGGAATGCAAGAGATTTCTGTGCATTAATTTTGTATCCTGCTACTTTACTAAACTCATCAATGAGTGCTAGCAGTTTTCTGGTAGAGTCTTTAGGGTTTTCTATATATAGTATCATGTCATCTGCAAAGAGTGATAATTTTACTTCTTCTTTTCCAATTTGGATTCCTTTACTTTCTTTTTCTTCTCTGATTGCTGTGGCTAACACTTCCAAAACTATGTTGAATAACAGTGGTGAGAGTGGACACCCTTGTCTTGTTCCTGTTCTTAGAGGGAATTCTTCCAGTTTTTCTCCATTGAGAACAATGTTGGCTTTTGGTTTGTCATATATGGCTTTTATGATGTTGAGGTAATTTCCTTCTATGCCCATTTTCTGGAGAGCTTTTATCATAAATGGATGTTGAACTTTGTCAAAAGCTTTTTCTGCATCTATTGAAATGATCATATGGTTTTTATCCTTCAATTTGTTGATATGATGTATCACGTTGATTGATTTGCGTATATTGAAGAATCCTTGCATCCCAGGGATAAACCCCACTTGATCGTGGTGTATGATTTTTTTAATGTGCTGTTGCAGTCTGTTAGCTAGTATTTTGTTGAGGATTTTTGCATCTATATTCATCAGTGATATTGGTCTGTAGTTTTCTTTTTTTGTGACATCTTTGCCTGGTTTTGGTATCAGGGTGATGGTGGCCTCGTAGAATGAGTTTGGGAGTGCTCCGCCTTCTGCAATATTTTGGAAGAGTTTGAGAAGGATAGGTGTTAACTCTTCTCGAAATGTTTGATAGAATTCGCCTGTGAATCCATCTGGTCCTGGGCTTTTGTGTGTTGGGAGATTTTTAATCACTGCCTCAATTTCTGTACTTGTGATTGGTCTGTTCATGGTTTCTATTTCTTCCTGGTTCAGTCTTGGAAGATTGTATTTTTCTAAGAATGTATCCATTGCTTCCAGGTTATCCAATTGATTGGCATATAGTTGCTTGTAGTAGTCTCTCATGATGTTTTGTATTTCTGAGGTGTCCGTTGTGACTTCTCCTTTTTCATTTCTAATTCTGTTGATTTGCATCTTCTCTCTTTTTTTCTTGATGAGTCTGGCTAATGGTTTATCAATTTTGTTAATCTTCTCAAAGAACCAGCTTTTAGTTTTATTTATTTTTCTTATGGTTTCTTTCCTTTCTTTTTCATTTATTTCTGCTCTGATCTTTACGATTTCTTTCCTTCTGCTCATTTTGGGGTTTCTTTGTTCTTCTTTCTCTAGTTGTTTGAGGTGTAAGGTTAGGTTGTTTATTCGATCATTTTCTTGTTTCTTAAGGTAGGACTGTATTGCTATAAACTTCCCTCTTAGAACTGCTTTTGCTGCGTCCCATAGGTTTTGGGTTGTTGTGTTTTCGTTGTCATTTGTTTCTAGATACTTTTTGATTTCCTCTTTGATTTCTGTAGTGATTCCTTGGTTGTTTAATAGTGAATTGTTTAGCCTCCATGTGTTTGTATTTTTTGCAGTTTTTTTCCTGTAATTGATATCTAGTCTCATGGCGTTGTGGTCTGAGAAGATGCTTGATATGATTTCAATTTTCTTGAATTTGCTGAGGTTTGATTTGTGACCCAAGATGTGATCTATCCTGGAAAATGTTCCGTGTGCACTTGAGAAGAACGTGTAGTCTGTCGTTTTTGGATGGAATGTCCTATAAATATCAATTAAGTCGAGATGGTCTAATGTGTCATTTAAAGCTTGTGTGTCTTTATTTATTTTCTGTTTGGATGATCTGTCCATTGATGTAAGTGGGGTGTTCAAGTCTCCCACTATAATTGTGTTACTGTCAATGTCCCCTTTTATAGCTGTTAGCATTTGCCTTATGTATTGAGGTGCTCCTATATTGGGGGCATAGATATTTACCATTGTGATATGTTCTTCTTGGATGGATCCCTTGATCATTATGTAGTGCCCTTCCTTGTCTCTTGTAATAGTCTTTACTTTCAAGTCTAATTTGTCTGATATGAGTATTGCTACTCCAGCTTTCTTTTGACTTCCATTTGCATGGAATATCTTTTTCCATCCCTTCACTTTCAGTCTATATGTATCCCTTGGTCTGAAGTGGGTTTCTTGTAGGCAGCATATAGAAGGGTCTTGTTTTTGTATCCATTCAGCCAGTCTGTGTCTTTTGGTTGGAGCATTTAATCCATTTACATTTAAAGTGATTATTGACATGTGTGTTCCAATTACCATTTTCTTAATTGTTTTGGGTTTATATTTGTAGGTGTTTTCCTTTTCTTGTGTTTCCTACTTAGAGAAGTTCCTTTAACACTTGTTGTAAGGCTGGTTTGGTGGTGCTGAATTCTCTTAACTTTTGCTTGTCTGGAAAGCTTTTGATTTCTCCCTCAAATCTGAATGAGATTCTTGCTGGGTAAAGTATTCTTGGCTGTAGGTTTCTCTCTTTCAGGACTTTCAGTATATCCTGCCATTCCCTTCTGGCCTGCAGAGTTTCTGTAGAAAGGTCAGCTGTTATCCTGATGGGTTTTCCCTTATATGTTGTTTGTTGCTTTTCTCTTGCTGCTTTTAATATTTTTTCTCTGTGTTGAATTGTCGTTAGTTTGATTAATATGTGTCTTGGTGTATTTCTCCTTGGGTTTATTCTGTATGGGACTCTCTGTGCTTCTTGGACTTGGTTCATTATTTCCTTTCCCATGTTGGGGAAGTTTTCCACTATAACCTCTTCAAATATTTTCACAGACCCTTTTTTGTTTTCTTCTTCTTCTGGGATGCCTATAATTCGAATGTTGGTACGTTTAAGGTTATCACTGAGGTCTCTGAGGCTGTCTTCTAGTCTTTTTATTTTTTTATCTTTTTCCTGCTCTGTGGCGTTTATTTCTTCCATTCTATCTTCCAACTCACTTATTCGTTCTTCTGCCTCAGTCATTCTGCTGGTTAGAGCATCTAGAGTATTTTTAATTTCAGTTATTTTGTTATCCATTGCTGTTTGTTTTTCTGAGTTCTTATGAACTGTTTCTTGTACTTTCTCTAATTTGTTATCGAGATTTTGTATCATTTTTACTATCATTACTCTAAATTCTTTTTCAGGCATTTTTCCTATTTCCTCCTCATTTATTTGGTCTTGTGGGTTTTTTTCCTGCTCCTTTGCCTGCATGGTGTTTCTTTGTTTCCTCATGGTTGTCCAAGCTTTTGGGGTTGCTTGTCCTGGTGATAGAGGTGTTTATAGAAGACTGTCCAAGCCTCAGACTAATGTCCAAGTATTGGATTAGACGAATATTCAGTCTAGGAAGCACATACATGTATAAGACACACAATTATTGAATCCGTTAGGACATAAGGCTCTAGAAAGACCTGACAGAACCCCAGTGTGCTATCAGATATTCAGAGAGAAACCCAGCAGAAATTGACAACTGAAACAGAACAAATCAGAGACAAAAGCAAAAGCAAACAAACAACAAATAACACCCTACACATACAAACATCAATCCAGGGAGATTTTGTAAGCTAGGATCAAATATAGAAATGAGCTGGAGTACCACCAGAGAGAATGGAGATTCTCAGAATGTAATTAGACAACTGTACTAAGAACTAAGATAAAGACAAAAGCCTAATATTAATACCAAGGCAGTGCATCATTTGGAGAATAGAGCAAGGAGTCTGAGCAGACCGATAGTGTTGCTTATAAGTATGTTAAGATAAAATACACTTAAAATGGCTGGAAGAAAGGGGAACAGAAGAGTGTAATGTGGTTGGAAATATGCAAAGAAAAAGAAAGGAATAGAAGTGTATAAAAGAAAGGGATGAAAGGAAAGTATGAAAGATATTTTGTCCGTACTACCAAAAACTTAGCTAGATATAGAAGCATTTTAAAAGGCAAAAAAAAAAAAAAAGAGTAAAAAATATCCTTATAAAATTATGTTGTAAAACTTGTAGATCCCTTAGGGCTAAGATCGTATTTAATAAATCAAAAAAAAAAAAAAAATCCAGAACTGATCCCCGAATGGACCAGTTCAATAGGTATTGATACTACTATTTCTGTTTCCTTAGCGTCTCAGCTGTAAGTGTCCTTTTCCTTGCCTTGGGTTTTTTTTTTTTTTTTTGCGTTATTCTGTGACCAGCAGAGGTTCCTTTATTGTTCGTCTGTAAGCCTCGGTGTGTGGGGAGGGAGAGGGTGCAATAGTGGCTCCTTCTCCTGGGAGGGAGTGAGCAGTGGCGCACTGTTGCTTCAGTCAGGCTTGGAGGTGCCTGTTGCAGAGAGCGCTGGTGGCTCAGGCGTACACAGAAAGTCTTAGAGTTGGGCCTCTCTCGGGGTTTTTTCTTTTTGATGCTGGTTTTTTTTTTTTTTTTTTTCTCTCGGCAGCCTCCCTGCTGCTGGCGTTGCAAGGAGTTTTAATCTAGCCCCGCCCGAGCGCCTGAGGGTGCTTGTTATCCCTGAGCGCCTTATGTGGCCCCGCAGGGTGTCTCTCCACTGCCTGTTGCAGAGGCGCAGAAAGAGAGAGAGAGGCTATGCGTGCGGCTCCTCCCCCCCGCCCGGGAGCCTGCAGCCTCCAGCCGCCATCATGGCCGGGCAGCTCTCAGGGATCGGCACTCCTCTCCGCGGACCTCCTCCCTCCTGTCCTCTCGGTCCGTCACCCTACCGGCAACAATGTTTCTCCCCCTGAACCAGCTCTCCGGTTCCCACGCTCCCGCTCCCGGACCCTCCGTTCAGCCGCGGATCGATGTCTCGGTCCGGGAACGCTGAGCTGCGCTGCGGACCCTCCGTATGTTTCTCACTCCCTCCCGTCTGCCACAGCTCCGCCGCTTCACCCTCTTTGAGCCCTCGTAGATGCCTCCCTACCGGCTATGTCAGGTTCTCCGCAGCCCTTTCCGGTGTCCGAGGCTGTCTGCTGGTGTTCAGCTGGTTCTCTGTGGGAATGACTGCGTCCTTCCGTGCATTCCCAATGCATCTGTGGAGAGGGATGCACTCCACGTCTCTCTACTTCGCCGCCATCTTTTTCTCCCGGGTCACATCTTGAAAAGGCACACTAATAATGCTTTACCCTGAAGGCTTTATTCTTTTCAAAGCATAAGGCATCACCTCATTTGTTCTTTTTATTTTCAATTATATAATAGTGTAATCAACTGTAGTCAATATATAATACCGTGTTATCAACTACATGTTTCATTTGTTCTTGACAAGATCTTCATAATGTCAGAAGGACAGGCATTTTCCTACCTCCTTTGATGCAGATGGGGAAATCAAGGCACATTACACACACACACACACACACCCCCCTATCTCCAGGGTTCATTCTTTGACTTCCATGGTCTACACATTCAAGCCATCTTCTTCCACTCTCCTCCTTCCTTAGTCACATCAAAAACTCCTCTATGATAACACTGGGGTTTAGAACAGGGGCTGCTAGACTCCTTCCCCAGAACTGCTGGGGGAAAAGCAAGTGTGTCTGGGTCTGCATCCTGGTCTTTGGAGCTTTCTGTGCCTTCTGGTCCCTCCCTCAGTCTGCCCACCAGATCCTTGTTGCCCATCACCTCCTCAGATTCCCACATAGTGAATCAAGGGCTTACTTTATCCTTTCTGATCCATGCTACCCAGAGTTATACAGCATCCCTCAAATACTTCCCTCCTTGAGCCCAGGACTCTCGGAGGGGTGATCTGGCTGCCTGACTGCCCACGCTTGGTCTTCTGGCCCATAACACCAGCTGCCTCTGGGCCTTTAGGTTCTGGGATCTTGGAGTTGGTCCTTCTGGAACTGACCTTGGATCAGGAGGAAGTGTGACATGCTGCTCAGATGGGAGAAGGACGACCTAAGCAAGAGAAAGACTGAGAAGGACTGGAGAGGACACTGACCCTTTATTCCAGGCAGAGGAACATGAGCAGAGGAGGAGAAACATTCTCCATCATCTGTCTACTGATGGTCGGCTAAGTGTAGGATAAACTCATGCATGGCATTCAGGGAAAGCTGGCAAAACTGCTGCCTGCTCATAGCTGATAATAACAATAATAGTAATCATCATAACAATTACTGTGTGCCAGGTACCCTTTTAAGAGCTTTATATGTAATAACTCATTTAATCCTCCAGCAATCCTATGCAGAAGGTAATAGTATTACCCACATTTCATAGCTGGGAGAATTGAAGTACAGAGAGGTAAGCACGTTTTCCAAGGTCATACAATTAGTGGTAGCGTGAGGAATTAAAATCAGGGATTTGGCCTCTAGAGTCCATACACCTGAGAATCAGTGATGGCAAGACAAAACTTGAACCTTGGTTTAACAGATTTGTAACTTGAGATGCCTTCAGCTGCTAGTTTCAGAAACTTCATTTCAAAATGACTTACACGTACACCATGGATGAACCTTGAGCACATTATGTTAAGTGAAATAAGCCAGTCACAAAAAGACAGATATGTACTGCATGACTCCACTTACAGGAGGTTCCTAGAGTAGTCAAATCCATAGAACCAGAAAGTAGCATGATGGTTGCCTGGGGCTGGAGGGAAGGGACATGGGAAGTTCATGCTTAATGGGTCCAGAGTTTCCATTTGGGAAGACGAACGTTCTGGAGATGATGGTGGTAATGGCTGTACAACAAAGTGAACGTAGTTAATGCCGCTGAACTCTACACTTAGAAATGGTTAAAATGGTAGTTATGTTATGTATATATTACCCTAAATTTTTTTAAAAAAGAAAAAAACTGACTTCTATAGTAAGGAAATTTAAAATGATCACACAGCACACAAAGTTCAGAGGTAGGGCAACCCTGTAGTGTGTGATCAGTGGCTCAGTGACATCACTGAGGACCCAGAGCCATTCCATCTTTCTGCCCTGGCATTTCTGGGTGAGTATCTGGCTCTGTTTATGTTGGTTGCTCCAACTGGACACATCACATCCCGACATGACAAAATGTACAGAGAAGAGAGACCATTTCTTCCCGGGAGGAATAGGTTTCCTTAGGAGAGAGGAAACTTTTCCCAGAAGACTCTCAGTACTTCCACCCACATTTCACTCTCCAGAATTACATCACCAGCCCATGCCTAAAGAGACCATCAGGACAATCCCAGACCAATCAAGACTTGCCCTTTGGAGCTGGGACCAGAGCCAGCTTCCCCTGAAGTTGAAGACCACATGCAGTACGTAGCACCAGAACAGAATGGGCTCTATTAAGAAGGTGGGGGTTGGAGAGGATGCTGAAAAGACACCCAACGGTGTCTGCTGCGACTTTGTAAAATAACACTTAATAAGGTCATTTATTAGTCATGTTCACCACAATTGTGTCACACCCACTAAAACATGTGTCATGAGTACCTGTTAGATTAAGCTATTCTAAGGTTTTGGGTTTTTTTTTTTTTTAATTATTGCAACACTATCTCTTCTGTAGCTCATTTGGTACAACCACCTTCTCATAACATCTCAAAAATATAAAGTTGCTGGGGTTACCCGTGCAATTTTGATAATAGTCACTAAACTTCTTTGTCACTGGAGAAAGTTTAGGGCAGGAGAAGGAGGGAGGAGATTCATGGAAGACGTGAACATAAAGTGTCCTGAAGGGCACATCACTACACACTCTCAGCCACCAGTGCACACACACACACACACACAGTAGACGATAGTGAGAGTTTTGGCTACACAGCCAGAAACTGGGTTCCAAACCTGGCTGGGATAAAATCTGCACTGTTGACTTTGGGCAAGTGACTTAATCTTTTCAAACCCTAGTGCCTTTATTCTAAAAGAGGGTGAAAGCAGTGTCGGACCGTAGACACATAAGAAGTTGTTGTGAGGGACTGAGGTAATTCTGAGCTCTTCCCTTCCCCTCACCACCACTTCCCATTAGGCGCCAAGTCCTCCTGGTCCCTCTCTAACACCTGGGATAGTTATTCTTTCCTCTGCACCATCATCTTGCATCACCATCCTGTACCTGGACTTGCTGTAAGAGTTCCTTAACTGGCTTCAGCCTCTCTGATCCATTCGCCCTGCAACTCTAAGAGAGACCTTTCAGAAACACACATCTGATCATACTGTCCTTCTACTGTGGGATGGAATGAAGCCAAACCCTGTGGTGTGGGCCACGAGGCCCCGGGACCAGGTCTGCCTGGCTCCCTGGTCATGTACCTCCCACCTGCTTCCAGCACCACTGTCCCTGCACTGCCTGGATGCACCTCACACTCTTGTTTACACGTCTCCCTTCACCAGAAATGCTGTCCCTCTTGCCTGACAGGCAAATACATCCTCCTTTTTAATGGACTTCAGAGTCAATTCGGTCCAAATTCTAGCTCAGCTCTAACCAGCCGTGAGGCCTTGGGAAATAGTCGCCTCACCCTTCTGATTCTCAAGTTCACAATGGGTCCGTTGCTGCTCACAGGGTTGTGAGAATTAGACCACAGGCAAGGACGGTGCCCAGGACAGTGCCTTGCTCCTGGTAAGTTCCTCCAAAGACAGTTGTTATTATCAGCACTTCCTCTGTGAAAAATTTCCAAGCCCCTTGGCTAGTACAGTCCCTTCTTTACTTTTACATGGAACCCTTTCTGTAGACTTACTCCAGCATCCCTAACATATTTGGAAATGAGTAGAGCATTTATTTCAGTTCAAGATTTTCCCCCATCCTCACCTCCCACCATGGACTATCAGCTCCTGGAGGGGAGGAACTAGTTTATTTAACTTTGAATCCTCAGTGTCCAGTCCAGGATGTTTCACAGGGCAGGCGCTTCCCTAAGCGTGTGTCCATCCTGGGCCAGTTAACAACCCATCAGCTGCTTTCCTGGAGCATCACCCTTGCACCTTGTGCCATACTTGGAGGCTCTGGCTGAACTTCTCCAGGGAGATGCCAGAATCCTGTCTGTATTTGGGGGTAAAAGCCCGTCAGGTGTAACAACCTTGACTTCCATCAGTCCGGGTCCCCTAGGTAACCCTGTTGGGTCCCCCAACATGCCCGGGTGATCCCACTGTCTTCCCTGCCCACTACCATCCAAGACTGGAGGTCAACTTATTTAAACACACACATCAATACCCAAATTGCTTTTCCCTCTCTGCTTCCTTTGGTGAACAGAAACTAGCATCCCAGGGCCATTGTGTGTCCGCAGTATCTCCCGACTCAACTTGTCGGTCTCGTTTTCAGACGAGGCAAGTCCTTTCTGCACATGACTAGGCTGGCAGCAGCGTCTCAGGAAGGAGGGCCGTGAGGATCGGCCTCAGTGAGCAGGGGTCAGATTGTTGGCTGGGTTCCTGAAAACAGTCTTCATGTCCACAACTTTTTTTTCTGTGCTTGTGGACAAGGCTAGACAGAAAGTCTGGCTTACCTCCTCTCCTCCCCCAAAGCCCACTCCATTTTTATATTGCTCCGAGGTTAATAGCCATGTCGTGTGGGGTCATAGAAGACATCTGTGTCTCAGATAATATGCTTACGGTGATTACCACACATAATTGACTGACCTTCCCTCATTCTTTCCTTGCTGCAGGCTGCGGCTGATAGGATGAACAAGCCACAAGAGTTTATTTTCCATCACACATCATTGTGCTGCTGAGCAAATATGTTAGCAAGCTTTGAATGAGCCACCTTTTCAAGCTCTAGGTTTTCAGAGTTAAAATAGGAAGCCATGACCAACCCAATAATATTAGATTTTAAATCAGCTTTGGGCCACCCTACTCAGAGCACTAACGTGGGTCTCCTGGAAAACCAGGTTTGGGGCACGAACGCTATAGAATCCTCTTGCCTTCAATGTCATCCTTCTTCACGCTGCTTTCTGGGGAACAGGGGAATCTTGATACTCCTTGTTGCAGCCTCTGGGTCTTTAGAGGGAGAGAAAATTAGCCCTTGGGTACTCAGCCAACACAGGTCCCAAAGGGTAAATGGAGTCCAGCCTTCTGAAGTCAGCTCATCCCATTGTATCACTGGCCACACGGGGCCCAGCCACCAGCTCCTGCATCTGTCCACCATCACAGGTCCACACAGCCTCAACAAAGAACATCCTCAACTCTCAGCAAATAGATCCCTCCTTCTGTGAAGACAACGAAGACTCCTGATCCAAGAGAGAAGGGAAAACTAGGAGACTGAAATGAAAAAATTCCCCAAAGCAAACTTCAAAATGTTACATTAAGATTTTAAAACTTTTTAATAATGTTTTACCTTAGCTCTATTCCATCTATCTAGCAATTAATCCATCAGCCTTCACATAATACACACCTACAGGAAATGCGATTACAAGTCTCTGGGCTAGATTCCACTGTGAATTACTAATATGGTAACACTCAGGAATTCCAAGCTCCTGCTTCGTTCAGCAACCCCTCTCCCCACCCCACCCCTCCCCAATAAGTTTTGTGTGTCTCAGAAGACAAGGGCGGGGTTCAGTGGCTCCACTGGGATTGGGTCCTAGCCCCTGGGGAACCAACGAGGGTCTAACTCTTAAAGTCACCACCTCTCCCAGATCTTAAAATCTCAGTGTTTGCACTTAAAACCCACATCAACTCTCCAGACCTCTATGGTGCTACATCTTGGGAGGATTAACTGGAAAGCAAGTGTTGACAAGAAAGTTTTCTGCCACAGTTTATCACATGAGTGCTGCTTCACAGTCATTTTAATTTGTGCAGTAACTGAAACTGGGTTCTGGTTGCCACTTAGAGAAGTCCACCTGGAATTGTCGATTCACCAGCGTTTCACGTAAGTCATCCACGTCTTCAGTGAGTGGGGGAGGGACCAAGGAGAAAGGCGGGGGGAGAGAGTGCAACTGCTTAACAGAAAAATTATACATATTCTGAACATATGGGTGATCTTTAGAAAATCTCAGCATCACTTCATAATTATATACTACAAGTTTTAATTAACTAAAGCTCTGCAAATCATAATGCCTTATTAAAATGCAATTAATCCTTTGATTAAAAAACAAAAAGCACAAGTATTTACAACAAAAACACAAGTAGAATAATTACAAATATCATGTACCCATTTCTTTTATTTGGGTGTCACTTATGATGTTGCCTGCTCCCTTCATTAATTCAAACACACACATTATCTCACATCCACAGCAGCGTGAGTGACAGTGGCCACCAAACACACAGCACTATATCCTATTGATTTCGGCAAATCCTGAACAATGCCATTTGCATGCTTGTTTCTGTAATAATAAAGATATGCCATTCAGAATTAAAGCCCGGCCAGGCTAGTGGCAACTAATTGTGTTGTGTGTAATGAGTGCAATTTCAATTTGATATCACCCTCAGCTTTTCTTGCCGCACTCGCTAAGTACTTTCAAGTCTTTGTGGGGAAATAATTGATTTTTTTGTGCTGTGGGCACAAGAAAATTATTATGATCTTTTGAATAATGCCAAAGAAAAGACCATGAATGATTTAAATTGGTATATGAAGAAGGCTTCGCCGTGGACGGCGGCTTGACTGACATCCTGCTAATGCAGTATCTAGATTAGCAGTTTTTAAGGAGGCAGCTAATGCGAAACTAGTAAAACAGAAGAGGTTGCTGCCACCAAGATTGGGTGGTGGCGGGGTGGTGGTAGCGAGGGTTGTTGTTCCATTCTGTTTGTTATCCAGGGAGGACCAACAATTTGGGGATTTCAGGCATGACACGATTACATAATTGCCTGGCCCTCACCACCGAGGGTATGTTTCCCGGGATAAATGACACATGTGAAAGGAGCAGACAGGAGAGAGCTGAGGTGGGATTGGTAGCGTGACTGCAGTTCAGCTGGATAGACTCCGTCGCAGTGGGCAGATCTCCGGGTCTGGAACATGAACGTTGGTTCTGACATTCAACTCTGGAAAGACATTGGGAGTAGGGTAGTAAGGGAGCTACTTTCTTTATTCCTTCATCTTCCCTTTAGGACCAACTGCTCAATCCCACCTGGAGCACAGCGTGGGTCTAGCAGGAGGGCTAAAGTCCTTTTTTTTTTAACCTGGATGATACCAGGGAAGAAAATCTAAAGCTCAGACGGGTTTCCTTTGTGCCCATGAAACCTCAGATCTGCAAACCCAACCGGGACAACCAGTCCCCCTCCCGTTTCTGCCGCCTCCCCACCCCCAGCTGAGCCTTCCATCCTCAATGCGGCAGCCTCGACGTTAACACGGAGGAAACAAGCACCTTAGAAGCATGGCTCAACCAATTCAAAACACAAGTCCACCTTAAGATGCATCCACCTTCCAAATCTCCTTCTTCAGAGGAGGGAGTGTGGTTAATTTAGTTGGTCATAACGAAATAGTTTCTAATCGGGAGCAGGAGGCTGCTGGGAATATTGGACAGTTTAAAGGTTAATCACCATCGCCTGGTTACACAAGTGAGGCAGAACTAATTCCTCCAAAGGCAAATGGCTTGCAGTTTTATCAGCAGTGCAGATTAGAAGTGTTAATATACAGAACAGAATGGACGCTTAAGGGCCGGTTTTCCCCTTATCGGCAAACTTTGCAACAGAACTCAGCTCCCACACAACCTCTGCACTTCTATAATAAGGCCCCTTATTTTGCCTCTCGAGCAGAACTATCAAACAATCCCGTCCAAACCACTGCCACCAAAATCAGGGTATTACAGAGCACGGCTAATTGGAAGATCACTATTATGAAGGAAAAGATAAAATACTTTGGCTGCTGGCCTAAAGTGTGGATCAGCGCAACATAGGAAGCTATCTTGCTATGTCACATTCGGAGAGATTTACATAAACAATAAACTCAATCCAGCCGCCCCCCTCCCCCAAAATACATCTTTGTTTACAGTAAATGCAACCTAAAACCGGACTAGAGGATGCGGGAGAGGCGCTTTACATAGGCAATATGATTAGGCCAGCAGTTTTGCAACCATGCAGGAGAGCGGGGACTGTGTGTATTTCCTCGCTTGCAATCAGCGGGGAATGGTTTTTAATGTTCTCCACGCTTCCTATATCATAGATATTTCAATATTTGGACCACTCAATATGCTAAAACGCTTGTACCCGGCACACAAATTGACTTCCGTATTTCTACTAGAGCTGCAGCTGCCCTTCCAGGGCAGGAGGAAGACGAGGGCGTGGAAGGGGAGGGTTAAAAGGCTGCTGGAGGCTGGTACCCAAGTGACTTGGTGGGTTTTCCTTTGGTGACTAGAGGGACAAGGGGTGGATGCAGGTGTGAGAGAGGTGGTGCTTCAAGAGAGCCAAATTAGAGACCACCAACCTCATCAAACAGGGACTGAAATGTTTCTTTGATGGGAAATCTCGTATTATAACAAGACCAAACATGCCAGGCACGTGAGGAAGAGACTCTCTGCAGGGCGTGTGCTAAAAGCAGATCCATCTGACCGATGCATTCTGGAATAAGGTTTCCTTTTTCCTAGGTATACCAAGCCACGTGGATGAACCCAAACCCAAGCATCTTTCGGTGATTTTTCACCTCTGGCTGCTGGCTTTTCCCTGGACCCCAAAACACCTATCTTTCCTGAGCCTTGGGGTAGCCAAAAAAATATGTGTTCCTATCTGCAATAGGCTCCTGTCATTCTCTTAGTCAATTTCTCATTCTTTTTATTGTGCAAGTTCCTACAGAAAGGAGCCATGGCTTCTGCCTGGAGGGACCATAGCACCTGGAAGTGTTCCCAGTAGGTACCTCATACTTTACACCAACTGACTAATGCACTCAATATATATTTATTGAATGCTGTAGAGGGTACAGGCTGCCTACAAGGAACTAGTGAGCTTACAGGAGAAGGCCAAGACCAACCCCTGGGAGTTAGTACACTCTGGGAGACAAATGGCCAAGGGTATAAAAGGGAAAATGTGACATGAAAGTGTGGCTAAGCGTCAACTACTCAGCCAAGATAAGAAGTGCTTTGGGAGTAGAGGAGGATGAGGCCTATGTGGTCTAAGTGATCAAAGACCTTGAATGGGGCCTATAAGTCATTTATGTGCTTAGTCATTTTTTCACTCAACAAACACTTATTCTGCTCCTACTATGTCCCTAGCAATGTCTAGACACCAGGCATGCCCAGATGAGCAGAGCAAGGCCCTTGTCATCAAGATGCTCACCGTGGGAGAAGAGGAAGAGGGGCTGACACATAAACCAATGACCCCAATACATCAGGGCCTTGGCACTCCTGGATTTAACTCGTGACACTTTGGCTCATGTCAGGAGTCAGTATTAAGCCACTGGGGAATTCAGACATCAATGTCAGTTACTCTCAGTCCGAGGTTTCCAAAGAGAGGCTAATGAAACTCTTAGTAAAGCTATGCTGAAGTTATTTCAATATTGTAATATTCATGTAGAAATCATATATTTAACTATCATAAGCAGAGTAAATATCAAGCATCTACTTTTGGCTGGAATAGAGCAAGTCCATGTGGCTTTTCTTGGTGGTCAGAACTTGATTGGTAGTTCTATGTCTCTAATAACAATGCGAAAGTAGTTATTTAAAATGCCATTTGTTAAGAAAAGCTGGAGAGGGTTTGGAGAAAAAGGAACTAGAACCCTCCTACACTGTTGGTGGGAATGTAAATTGGTGCAGCCACTGTGGAAAACAGGATGGAGGTTCCTCAAAACTATATGCCATATGACCCTGCAATACCACTCCTGGGCATATACTCAAGCAAAACTCTAATTCAAAAAGATACATGCACCCATATGTGCATAGCAGCACTATTTACAATAGCCAAGACATAGAGACAACCTAAACGTCCATCAGCAGATGAATAGATAAAGAAGATGTGGTGTATATATACAATGGAATATTAGCCACAAAAAGGAATGAAGCAATGCCATTTGCAGCAACATGGATAGAACTAGAGGTTATCACACTAAGCAAAATAAATCAGACAGAAAAAAACAAATACTATATGATATCACTTATATGTGGAATCTAAAATATGACAGAAATGAACATATCTATGAAATAGAAACAGACTCACAGACATAGAGAACAGAATTGTGGTTGCCAAGGGGGAGGGGGATGGGGGAGGGAAGGATTGGGAGCTTGGGATTAGCAGACGCAAACTATTATATGGATAGACAACAAGGTCCTATTGTACAGCACAGGGAACCATATTCAATATCCTGTGATAAACCACAATGGAAAAGAATATGAAAACAAATATATGTATATATATATTCGAATCACTATATTAGATTAGGAGAGTGGGGTTAATACTACTATATATAAAACAGATAACCAACAACGACCTACTATATAGCACAGAGAAATATACTCAATATTTTGTAATAACCTATAAAGGAAGAGAATCTGAAAAAAATAGATATATATGTATGTATAACTGACTCCCTTTGTTGTACACCTGAAACTAACATAACATTGTGAATCAACTATACTTAAATAATAAATAAATAAACAGGGTATCTTTTAATAGAATCACATAAACCAAGGTTATGTACTGACCAACTGATGAAAATGTGAGCAGAGGCTCACAGGAACCTAACCCCGTATATCCTCTAATAGCAATGGCTCAGTATTTGTGAATTCAGTGCTCACGGTGACTTTATAGAACATAACACCTATGAATAATAAGAATTCACCATGAATAGGATAAAGGATTCGTGGAGGGAGACAGAGGCCCCAGGCACTTTGGAGTTGGGGTTGGAGACTTCCAAAGCTTACAGGAAGTGGTTCGATGACCTTTACATAAAGACAAACTGTGTGGGGCTTTTGGAAACACAAAGATGTCCTTTATCATTTTTTTGAGAGATCTTCCTTTCTTGTCTTTAGAGGATAGGCCCCAAGACCTTAGCCCATCTTGGCTCCCAGTTCTGGTTATGGGATCCACTCGGGTGAGTCTCTGCTCAGTGTTTCCAGAACTAGAAACTTGCTTTGACTTGGCCAGTTCCCTTCTCCCTTCCTGCCCTCTCTAGTCTCTCAGCCCAAACACCCAGTTCTCTGCCAATTCTCTATTTAGATGCCAATTGCCCGTCTGCCCAGACTTCCACGTATAACCTGCCCATTTAGTCCCTGCAACTGTCTCTGTCCTCAAAGTGCCTGTTCCACTCATGAGACATGTCCAAAGATTCCAGCCCTCTCCAAGTGCCCCCTCCTGCTACAATAGTGAGGTCAGAGTTGGGATCAGAGCTCAGTGGCTGCAAGAAACAGAAACTTAAGGAGAGGGCTGATCACTAAAAGGATATGGAAGCATCTTATAGAAATAAAGGAAATTCAGGCCTCTTGGCAACTGAAGCTGGTGGTGAGGAAGCCTCTGGGAGCCACAAAGTTTCCCTCTCCCACCCCACCCCGCCCTCTGTGTTTCTCCATCTCTCTACACCTGTCTTTCCCTCTTTCCATCCTCCTTCCCTCCCTTCCCATTTTTCTTATCCTTAGTTTCTGTCTTCCAGTCTGCTGTATTCTCTTTGCAGACCACCTTGCTCTGCTTCCCCTGCCCCCCGAACTCCCCTCCATTTCTTGCTTGCATGTGGCTTGAATTTGCCCTGGCATTAACTCCAATTCCCATTCTACCTGGGCTTTATCTCAAATGCCCACTCCCAAATACACCTAGTTTGTAGATGCAAGGGAGACCCTGATAGGCTGAGCTCACCAGCTTGAATGAGCTTCTCTTAAGTCAGGTGCCACCCCCGGTCCAATCAGCTGCAGCTGGAGGGAGAGAAGGATAAGAAAAGGCAAGTCACAGCCATCTAAACCTGCTCCTTCCAAGGGCCCGTGGGCAGAACTCAGTGCCCAGAAAAGGGAACAGAGTTATCTTTAGTCATTTCATACCTCAGGCCATATTCTGAAATATGAGGAAACTGGATGGTATTAGGAATCCTATTTAATCTTTCATGTTGCCTCACTGTGTAAAGAAGAGTGGGCAAGTCATTTATGAAACTTAATTTTGGGGTTTAGGGCTGTCTCCTGGGAAGAAAAGTTCAGCCAATCCTCTGGGCCAAGCTCTTTGTTCCTGTCTGAAATCCCCACTGTCTTTCATGAGCACTTCAGGAGGAGGGACAGAATTGGCAACCAAGCACCACTGTCTCCTTCAGGGAGGTCTCGAGTGGCGTGAGGGTGTTCCAGGGAGCGACATCAGCTCTCCCATGACACAGAAGCGTTGCACTAGGGAGATGGGGGAACGAGGCTGAGCTGATCTCCAGGCAGGAAGGTGCCCTCTGGAAATCTCTCCAAGTCTAGGCAGATAAACCTTACAACAGCAGAGATTAGGGACCGTCTGGACCCAAGGTGGGGATGAATGAGGTCAGGTCTTAAGGGCAACCTTCAGTCCTTTCAGGTGTGGTATTGCTGGCAAGGGAGGACGCTTCTCCCCTCTGCCCTCCACATTTCTGCCTCTGTCTGCAGGGAGGACAGAACTTCTCTGAGCTCTCTTCCTGCCCAGAGGGTGGTGTGGGAACATTCATGCTCACCGTACAGATCCTCTCCCCACAGGAGGAGGGGAGGCTCTTAGAGCCTGACAATCACCGTACATGAAAGGCTCACTGACACCTGCCTGCTTCCTCTTTTACTTCCTGCTTTGCATCAGTGTGGCCGTGGGGTCTGGGACATCCAGTCAGCTTATCACTTGGACATTAGTAGCCCTGGCACGTTAACTATTTTGTCTTGCTCTTTTTTCTCTACAAATGTGCTTCAAATTGATCTTTCCTAGCACTGCACCCTTAGGTCCTTAGGGAAAAGGAAGAGCAGTTGCCACTTTGATCTGAAGCTTAAACCACATTCTCCAGCCCTGCTTTTATCAGAGCCCCGCTCGAGGGGTATCCAGTATTGCCTTAGACACTCTTAAAGCTGTATTTTGTTTCACACTTGGCTACTGATCCTTTAGCTGCTACTTACTCCATCAGAATCTCAGAGAGGGTCAGACAGAAAGAGTCAAATACCGTATGATCTCACTTATTTATGGAGAGTGGATCTAAAGAGGTCTCATCACAAGAAAAAAATGTGTAACTATGTGAGGTGATGGATGTTAACTAAACCTATTGTGATCACTTCACAATATATACACATATCAAATCATCATGTCATACACCTAAAACTAATACAGTTACATCTCAATAAAATTGGGGGTGAGGTGGGGGAAGAATCTCAGAGAGGGAGGAGGTACCTACTGCAATATGCTTAGGAGACTCAGACCTGAGTGTGCAATGTATGCGGAAGGTAATATTAATTTGGTTCACCAATGATTTTTATCCCATGTGCTACCTAAACTAACACAAGTAAAAAGGTGGGATGCCTTAGAGATGTCTGTCTTCCTTACTCCTTGATGGAGAAGTGAAAAAGTTAACAGGCAGACGGTAGGAGAAAAAAAATGTGTGTGTGTGTGTGCGCGTGCATGTGTCTGTGTGTGTTTGTATTCAGAAACTTTTTTTAATGCTTTTGATGAAAATCTTCATCAGAAGATTTCCTCTACTGGAACAGCAGATAAATTTAGGTTATGCAATTTATTCTCTTTTAACTACCTGCCGTTCTCACATGCCCCCTACCCATCAGCCGGGCAGCATGATGAGAAGCTGGGAGGGCTTCCGCTGAAGCAGTGGGGCAAGTGATTTCAGGGCCCCCGCCCTGGTGGGCTTTTTCTCTTTCCAGGAGAAAGAGTAGGGGAGCTCTGAGACCCTGAACATACCCTGACAGCCTTCTTGAGTTGAGCTGGATCCTCTACCAGAGCTGCCTGTGCGCTGTTAGGACATTTTGTCTCCTGATGATCTTTCCGGAAAGTGGAGTCAGTTCTGCTTTGCTCCCCTTGACAATCCGAAAGAGCCGAGCTTGAACCTGACTGGCAATGGAATCATCCTTGGCTTACCCACGGCCACAAAGCCAGTTTCCCCCACCTCGTCCTTTAAAAACATGTGCTCAAGTATATGCTTATTATACAAAATTTAGAATGTTCAATTAAGTAAAACGAAAAGAACCACCTGAAACCCCTTGTGCTGGATGACCACTGTCAACATTTTGATATATATCCTTCTAGACCTTTTTCATGCATATATGTGATGTTTATTTACCAAAAAAAAAAAAAAAAACCCCAAAAAACCTGGAATCATAATTTGCAATGCTCTTCTGTAATCTGCCACTTAAAATCTAAAAATGTATTGTGAATATATGTCCTTGGTGATATATATGGGCCCACAGCAACATCTGGGACTGTTGCATTCTACTCCAAGGCATGGCTATACCCTCATTTATTAACCTACCCCATCAGTGGGTGATTAGGGCTTCTCCAGGGTTCTGGTGCTGTTATAAACAACAGTGCAATAAGCAAATCCTTGTAATTTCACCTGTGGACACTATTTGGTTATTTCCTATTAATACATTGCCCAGATAAAGCATATACTTGTTGAAGGCTTTCTCATATATACCCCCAACGGTTACCAATCTACACTGCTACTGCAGTGAATGAGAAGGCCTGTTTCCCCACACCCACAGTGACATTTGGCATCATCTCTCCCACAGAACAGCAGTTGAAGGACCACACATGTATGGGAGGAGGTGGGTGTAGACAGCAGAATCGGCACCACCCCTAGCAAGTCATGGCTCTCCCCTGGACCCAAGTCTCCTTTATAAAAGCATCTGATGGGCATGATAACAAGTGAGTCCTCCAGCAACATGGGCTTGGGACTGTGGGCCTCCCCCCAACATGGCCTGGCCCCTTTCCCAGGGTTTGGGCTCCTAACAATGACCAAGGCTCAGACCATTGTTCCTGCCTCCCACCCGGGTTGCACTCCATCTCCCTCCTCTGGCCAAAGTCCCATTGCCCTCTGGGGTAAGTCAGGGCTGGCCAGAAGGCAGCAGGAAGCATTTGGAAAGAGAATTACTAACGCACAAATCTTTGCAGCTTCCCCAGACAGTTGGGCTTGCTCTCACAAACACTCTTGTGGCTCCCTCCTTCGGTCCTGGCTGGCTTTCTCTGGCTGTTTTATTGGAAGTTTGGAGCTTCCTTGTTTAAAAAAAAAAAGCATGTTTAAAAAAAAAAATGTTAAATCACCCAGCTAGCCACAGAGCTAATCACAGACCACAGAACTTGGAGAAAGAGGAACAAGGTAGAAAGAAATGGCCCCCACTGCTCCGTTGATCTATTTCCTCTTTAAGCTGCTCCGTCTTACCCAGCTCGGATGGCTCTCCACCAGTCTGCATATTATGGTCCACACAGAGTCTCCACAGGCAGGCAGTTGATTTATGGGAAGCAGATCTTCAATCAGCTTCGTTCTGGCCCTCTGAGGCTCTCCATCCACTCCAGTTTGGTCCCTAATTCATTGATCCCCCACCTCCCTGCACTGATCCCGTCACTCTTACATTGACTACATTATTCTGCTCCTCTATGTACCACTGACTACTCATTTGATAATAGGTGCCCCTGGGCTTTGTACCAGGGGATGTGAAGGGGGCGATATGGGTCCTTCTTTCCATCGGGGTCATGCCTGACTCTTGGGGACATGAGGATGAAGCAGTGGAAAAAGAAAGGACAATGTGGGAGAGGTTTACAGTCTTACCAGGGTAAGGAAGCTTCTTGTGTTTTGTTTCTTGTTTCATTATAGAGAAGTGTTCAAGTTTTTCCCAGCTGCATCTTCAGAAAATGCTATAGTGTGAGCAGCATCTCTGGGGTCTGGCTCCTCTGGAGGATGATGCAGGGGAAGGTCCACCAAGGGAGCTACCTCGTCTACACATACCTCACTTAGGATGCGGTGAACAAGAGATTTGCCAGAGGGCTGGGCAGGCATTTAGCATGCTTTACACAAGATTTGCCAAACTCCAGAGCCAGAAAGGACTTAAAGATTATTCTTGTCTAACTGCATCTTTTCTTTTCTTTTCCTTTCCTTTCTTCTCCTCTCCTCTCCTCTCCTTTCCTTCCTCCTCTCTCTTTCTCCCCTCTCTTTCTTTCTATTTCCATAGCTATCCAGGGAAGTGAGTAGTGCAGTGGAAAGAATGCTGGCCTTAAATGCAGAACCATCCAGGGACTTTGCTAACTGGGTCAGAGAGGAAGATGAGAAAGCTCCGGGCAGGACCCTAAGGGCATGTGGCCTCCAGAACCCAGGGGTGAGGGACCCAACTTCTGGTCCTCATGGCCCAGATTTTAATGGCAGGGCAGCATTTGGGGAGCTGCTAGGAGGTCCCAGTGAGGCTCTGCCAATCCACAGTAGCCTACAGTCTGCACCCTGGAGAGAGTGGCCAGGCCCATGCAGGGCCCCAAATGCAGGAGCACTGCCTTTGACCCACACCCTCTTGTTCCTTCACCATCAGCCATGCTTTCTCTCCTGGCACCCTCATCCATTGGGCTAGTCTCTTTTATTTTTCTCAACTTCACCACCACTCAGCCCTTCCTTTCTCTCAGGCTCCGAGGAACCAGGAAGATCATATTAGACTCTTAATCTTGCCTCCTCCATGAAGACTTCTCTGATTGCTTCAGCCCACACTGCATGTCACTGGCAGCACTGATGGGCTCTTCAACCATGTTGCATGTGTCTCCCTCTGGCCCACCCTGGAAGGAGTTCTGGCCTCTTCTTCACTTGTAGGCTGAGCACCATGTCCTCTGAGCCTATGGCGATGCAGAGCTGAACTCCAGCCCCAGCTTTTGGCTCTTTCTTCTTGGTGTCTCTATAGGATTTAGCACAGTGCCTGGCACATTGGTAGGGTTTTTATTCTGTGAAAAGACTAAGATACAGACTAGGGTTAAGCAAACAGTAAAGAGGGGAGAAGCTACAAAATTAAAAGAAGCTTCTGGAAACTTAGAAAGGTTATTTCCATTGTTCACTAGAACAATAGTTCTCAAAGTATGATTTGGGGCCCCTGGGTCAAAATTATTTTCAAAATAATACTAAGATACAATTTGCCTTTTTCACTCTTACTCTCTCCAGAGTGCACATTGGTGTTTTCCAGAAGCTACATAATGTCTGAAATCATAAAAGAGTGAATGCAGAAGCAGAGACAAGAATCCAGCTGTCTTCTATTAAGTCAGAGACTAAAGGGATTTGCAAAAATGCAAAACAATGCCACTCTACTCATTTATTTTTTTTGCTTTGGAAAATATCGCTGTTTCTCATAAAAATATGCTATGTCTGCTAACACATAATGGCCTTAGAATGGTGATTTTAAAAATCCGTGAGTAAACATTTTAAACACTTAGTTTTAATTTCTACTACAGTAAACGTCAACAGCTATAACCCACGTAAATAAAGAGTTCTTTGGGGTCCTCAATAATTTTTAAGAGTACAAAGGGTCCTGACGAGAATCTTTGCACAAAAATATGAATGTTATTTGCTCGTCTGGTAGTCAGCAGCCCTCCCCCTGCCCAATTCCCAGCTCTCTTTTACTCCTGGAGCCTGTGGCCATGGCCGTGGCCGTGGGGATTACTCTTAGCTCTGGGTCGTCCGTCAAATGTGGCTCCCAGGGGCCCTGAGTGCCGGCGCGCTAATGAGGGCAGCCGCCATGGGAGGCAGGGGCTTGCGGGGTGGGTCCCTGGGCACTCCCCCCCGCAATGGCCAGCAGACCTTTTCTTTCCCCTCTTTGTAGAGGCCCATGAGTCTCTCCTATCACCTCAGAAATGACTTGTCTGGTCCCACAGAACTTGACCAATCCAACCACCAGCCCTTCTTGGCTCACAGACCCTTTTCCCAAAGCAAGAGCTGAGAGGACATTTCTCAAGGCCAATCCTTCAGGATGAGCTGACTCCCAGTTTTCACTCTCCCCTGGAGATGGCAGGGGGAGTGGAGAGAGAGAGGGAGAAGGGGATGGCCTTTCCAGAAGGCAGCTACAGGATTGAGGGGCCTGTCACTCAGTGATACACACCTCACAACCTCCCCAAACTGTCTGACCCAGGAAACTGTCTCAAGGTCCGGACTGAAGTAGAATATGTATGAGCTCGTGTTGCCACGAAGAGGTGGAACAGCTCACTGTTCAGTATCAGATCAATTGAAGCATTTCGAGGGGGCTTCCCTGGTGGCGCAGTGGTGGAGAATCTGCCTGCCAATGCAGGGGACACGGGTTCGAGCCCTGGTCCGGAAGATCCCATATGCTGTGGAGCCACTAAGCCTGTATGCCACAATTACTAAGCCTGTGCTCTAGAGCCCCCGGCCACAACTACTGAAACCTGTGAGTCTAGAGCCCGTGCTCCACAACAAGAGAAGCCACTGCAATGAGAAGCCCACGCACCACAATGAAGAGTAGCCCCCGCTGACTACAATTAGAGAAAGCCCGTGTGCAGCAACGAAGACCCAACGCAGCCAATAAATAACTAACTAACTAAATAAATAAAAATTTTTAAAAAGAGCATTTCGAGCACTGGAGGGTCAAGTCACAAAGGAATGAAGGTCTGTCTGGAGGATAGAGGGCAGGGGGGAAGAACTTATGGGTAGAAATGCCACCATCACCCACATAAATAATAATAATACTAACTAACGTTTATGATTAGCAAACAGGCATTTTCCCCACAACAACCCTGTAAGGCAAGTGCATTATTAATATTATTTCCACTTTACAAATGAGGAAGCTGAAGCTTAGCAAGTTGATAGAAAGTGTCACCTATCAAGTGGCAGGACTGGATTCTGGCTCCAGGACCGTGGCTCTGAAGTATGACTGTCTAGGGTGGAAGGGTTCTGAAGAGGCCTGAACAGGCAATTGGTCCTCTTTGCTAATTATTGGCCTTAGGAAGGGAAAGAGAGCGACTATTCCGAGAGCCACATTTACTGGTTATAAAATGTCAGCTTCACACTTCACGGGATTACAGGGGAGGTCATTTCCCAAGCAGGGCATCCAGGGGACACGCCAGGAAGTACGGCCAGTCTGGGCAAACATTCTTGAATTTTTTTGGCAGGGTAGGTGGGGGCTGGATATTTGGTTACACCTGCCTCCAACGTTTTTCAGACTAGACTACCGGGCACCCCACCTGGAGTGGACTCTGGGTGCTTATATCACTGTGTGTTTGGGTGCTGGAGCCCATTTCAAACGCCTTCTGAGGAAAAACCTGACAGGACAGTGAGTCTCCCGGGCTCACCTCCAAGGAGGGGGGCTGGCCGTCTAGAGAGGCGAGTCCCCAGCCTCTGGGCTCCCAGCTGGCTGCTGTTCCCTCACAAGGGGAAGAGGACATTAGTGACCTTCCCAGGCACCTGCAGGCAGCGCAGTTCCCACCTCGCCTCCTCCCTGTGTTGGTTGTAGCCTTGGATAAGGGCAGGAGTAGTTTGCATGTTTTTGCTTTAAGGTCATACAGCCCCTTTACTCTTCTAGGGGCTTGAAAAACCACCCCTGGGCCAGGCCAGGTGGACAGAGTGCTGCTGCCTGCCTGAGAGCAGGGGGGCTCCTTGAAGAACTGCTTTATGAATTGGTCCCTGCTGTGATGCCATTTAAAAAACCAAGTCATTGGGCTTCCCTGGTGGCACAGTGGTTAAGAATCCACCTGCCCATGCAGGGGACACAGGTTCGAGCCCTACTCCAGGAAGATCCCACATGCCGCGGAGCTACTAAGCCCGTGCGCCACAACTGCTGAGGCTGAGCTCTAGAGCCCACAAGCCACAACTATTGAGCCCACGTGCCACAACTACTGAAGCCCGTGTGCCCAGAGCCTGGGCTCTGCAACAAGAGAAGCCACCGCAATGAGAAGCCCACGCACCACAATGAAGGGTAGCCCCCGCTCACCGCAACTAGAGAAAGCCGGTGTGCAGCAATGAAGACCCAATGCAGCCAATAAATAAATAAATAAATTTATTTAAAAAAAACAAAAACGAGTCATTGGCTGGTGACAAGGCCGTCATGAGGCGGCTGCCCCTGACCTCCCCTAGCAGCAGGGCCGAGGGTGGCCCCCACCTGAGTCATTCCAAGGGACACTTTAGGTGAAGAGCTACACATATGCAGATTTGTCACAAATAGCTCCCTTCCCCAATCTCTCTCTCTCTCTCTCTCTCTCTCTCACACACACACACACACACACACACACACACACACACACACACACAAGCTCTCAGACTCCCAACCCCCTGCTGTAACCACTACCCTCCAGGCACTCTGGAACCAGCATAGCTTCTGGGGTTCTCAGTACCAGGCTCTGGGCTCCTCCAAAGCCTGGATATATTTCCACTTGGGGACACTCATGACACTGTGAATTACAGAACTGACCTGCTCCTTTCTTTATATTGCCCTCTAGAGAGCTTAGAGAGCCATTAGTGGCTCACTAGAGCAAGTAAATACAACTTTGAGATATTCTTTCAAATCTAAAGCACATAAAATAATACTATAGCTGGTACCTGCTATAGAAAATTGACAACTGTTAATATTTTACTATGTTTGCTTCAAGTTAATAAAACATTACACAGAAAGTGGAAATGCCCATCGTCCTTCTCTAGGACTATTTCCTACCCTTCAACCCTAGCAGTATCCACTACCTTAAGTTTAGTTCAGATCTTTCTTTTTTAATCTTAAAAAATATTTGCATGTACTTATAGAAATATGTGAGTAGATTTGTTTTTTATATAAATTTTATAAATGGTTCACACAATATGCAATATCCTGTACTGTGCTTTTTTCTTCATCTAACAGTATGTTTTGGTCATCCTTTCTCACACTTCATGTGTATTCTGTTGTATTTTATTGTTCCTCATTAGCCATCATTTTTGGGGGAACAAGACAGAATTCAAATAAGGAAGAATTAATAAAATAATGATCTAAATAATGATTAATAAAATAATAATAATAGTTATCACTCTAAGAGTTGCTCATCTGCTATAAAGCTTGAAGCAAAGGAAAACAAATCAATGTTGTAGCAGCAGAGATTTGTGCCAGACCTCAGGACACCTTCCCTATAGTGTAAGAGGCCTTCTAGAGAAGATGTCTTCTCCGAGATGGCTTTGCTTCTATTCTATCTGGAGGCAAAAGAAATGAATGAAATGAATTGACTCATTAAAGTTTTAATCAACTAACAGATCCTGGCAGGGAGCTAGTGGGCCAGCTATGGGGCTCAATGCCAGGGAAGATAAGAGCTCTAGGAAGTTTCCCTGCCTTTCAGGGCTCTATCATCTTGTTGGGGAGGTAACCCAGGCCACACGCAAGGTAGTGCAGGAGCATGTGGGGCAGTGTGCTGCAGGGCTTAAAAGCAGGGAGCCCAAGACTCTGGGTTTAAATCCTCAGCTGGCACTTGCTGGCTCTGGATTTATTTAAATTCTATTGCCCCTATTTCCTCACCTGTAAAATGGGAATAATAGGATTTTATGAGAATTAAATGTGCTAATATATATAAAGCTATGAATACAATACCTGACATTCAGCAAGCACTAAATATGTATTTGTTGAATCAAAATGTGTTGTTTGAATGATATAATCATGAACTAGAGTGGTCGGTCCAGAGATGAATTTTGAGCTGGGGTGATTATAAATGGCTTCACAGGGGACATAGCAGAGGGGCAGGATCAAAGGCCTAAGTAATTCAGATCCCTTAACCGAGGAGACCTTCTTCACCAAAACCTCCCCAAGAAGGTATGTAGGGCAGAACGAGGAAAGAAGTCAGGCAAGACTGGGGTACATGAAGGGAATGGTGAACACTATAATGAGTGGGGGCAAGGGAAGGGCTCAATGTCAGGACAAAAAGTTTGAGATTTATCCTGTAAGAAATAGGGAGCCACTGAAGGTTCTATGCAGCAGTGACACGTTGCAAGGAAATGTATCAGTCAGAATAGGCTTTGTAACAAACACACCCCCCTCCCATTTTGCAGTAGCGTCAAATGATAAAGTTTATTTCTTGCTCATAATACATGTCCTCTGCCAGTCAGCTGAGTCTTTGCCCCACCTTGGCTTCACTTTGGGACCCAGAAATGAGGAAACAGCCTCCGTCTAGAACATTCTGGGTTTGTTGTTGCAAAGGGGAAAAAGAACAGGGCAAACAGTGTGCTGGCTGTTAAAACTTCTGCGGGGAAGTGACATGTGCCGCTGGCCAAAGCAAGTCATACAGCCAAGCCCACTGCCACTGGGGCAGGGATGCAGGTCTTCCTGGGAAGGAGCTGCACATGTTTGAGAACAATAATAACTTCCCCCAGGGAGTTGTAAGACCCTCCCTAATATTATCACGTAGGTTTCTGCTACGATGTTCCCTCCACCCCAGTCACACTGGTATCATGCAATATTATGAATTCTTCTTTAGACCATGATGCTTTAGAATTTGCCTTGAAATCAATGTGGATCTCACCCCCACCTCAGGACGCCCCATTAGCTGATTAAAAGGAGAGGGTTCCCCTAAGAAGCGTTTTTTTCCCCAAGCCTGAGAAATGAATATAATGTTTCTGCTTTTGAGTTACTCAGGCATCTTGGTTGAGGTAAGCCTGTGTTCTCCAGTTTGCCTGGTCTTATAATTTTGTAGCCTGCTGCGATTTCTGGCCTATTGATTAATGGGTCTCTCTCTCTCCACCACAAGCGACCTTAATCTTTTCTTAATTGCTTTAATGGCTGTTCGGCTTCCCTCTCGTGCCTTCCCCCACAATGTTGTTGTTGCAAAGCTTTTGTGTCTTAACTTCATTCCCCAACTGGGGACTTTACAGGCGAATGAAAGGTGAATTCTCTCTTTGTTTACCCTCTTTCCCTTGTTTTTCTCTTTTGCTTTATTTCTTCTTTAGCTGTTTTCACATTTCTTAGCCAGTGTGGGGCATTGTCTGAAGTAACTGGGCACAAATCGAAAAACAAACAAAAATATAATAAGGGAGGCCAATGCCAAGGTTCCCTTTCAGGCACCCCGGCACCCACCCCGTTGGTGTGGTCCAGTCTGGGCACTGCGTCTCCCTCTCCCTTCCCTGCCCTCCAAGGCCAGGGAGCAGGCACGCCGCTCCCCCACCATGCTGAAGGTGTCTGAGGTCTCCCCAAATCCAGACCAGGGTGGAGAGGCAGGGCTGGCTTTCCCTTGACCTAGTCTGGGGCTCTCTCCTTCCTTAGCAACAGAATTCCAGGAGCTTCTTCAAACATGCTTTGTTTGTTTATTTATTTGTTGATTTATTCACCAACATAGTAAATGCTTCGTGTGTACCTGGCATCATGCTAGGTGTCATGGGAAAGTACAAAAGAGGCACAGACCCTGAGCTCAAATCACTCACAGATCACACCAGCAGATGTGAAAGAGTAACAAACAAAGCAACATCTCAGGGACCCATGAGATCTCTGGGTAACACATACTGGAGCGGTTCTGAGGTGAGAGGCCACGGTGGGCTTGGGATTTGGGCAGACTTCCTGGAAGAGGTGGGCTTTAAAATGGGCCTTACGGATAGGTAGGACAGCCAAGCAGACAAAAGACAAGGCACTTCTGGAGGTAAGAGGAACATAGGATTTGGGGACAGTGAGGGGATAGGAAAGGGAACCCTGACTCCCTTGTGCCCTGGGCCTCACTGCCATGGCCTGGATGGCTGGGTGTGATGGGAAGTGTACACCACACTCGAGGTCCACTTGCACCTGCAGAAGACCCTTCCCATCTGGTTCCTTCCTTCCCCATTCTGAGAGGGCAAGGATGCTAGGAATGCTTGGTAGGTGCCATTCTAAGGGGGAGAGAAGGAGGGGGACAATATTTCTTTTCAATAAGGACTCAGAAGACAAAGTTTCTGGAACCTTCTTTGGTGGCCCCACAAAGTCTGAAAAGATTCATATGGAGCCCATGCCCTCCACATGACCCTAGGCCACTGTCTCCATACCAGGTCTGTTAGGATATCAAGCCTACACTGAGGCATCTCATCACGTTCCTTTTGCCAGGCATCCTGGACGGCTTCCTGATGGACCCCATGGGTGTGAGCAAACTCCCGGGGGCAGGCTGGGGTCCTCTCCTGCACAGGAATGGACAGGACCCAGGAGCTCAGAAGAGTGACTGAGCCAAACTTTTTGATGCCAGTGGTGGTGCAAAGGGGCTTACCTCTACTCTTATTCATAAACTCTGAGGGGAGGCAGAAAGAGAAAGATCATTTACTAAACATTTACATCAGTAAGTTAAGGGAGAAATAGAGTATGTTGTTAAGAGTTTATCTCTAGGGTCAGATGGACTGAGTTCAAATCCAGGTTCTTCACAAGTTGGAGGTCTCGCTTCTTGATTTTTAAAACTTACTACGAAACTACAGTAATCAAGATTGCATGTTACTAACATAAGGATAAACATGGATTAATGAAATAGAACTGAGAATCCAGAAATAAACTCATACGTTTATGATCAATCGATTTTGACAAGGGTGCCAAGACAATTCAATGAGAGATGACAAATGTTTTCAACAAATGATGCTGGGACAACTGTCATCCACACACAAAAGAATTAATTTGGACCCCTGTTGCACAACATATACAAAAATTAACTTAAAATGGATCATAATGTAAGAGCTAGAACTATAAAATTCTTAGAAGAAAACATAGGTGTTAATCTTTGTGACCTTAAACTAGGCAATGGTTTCTAAGATATGACATCAAAGCACAAGACACACACACGAAAATATATAAATTGACCATCAAAATTAAAAAGATTTGTGCATTGAAAAGGCACTATCAAGAAAGTGAGAAGACAACTCAGAGAATGGGAGAAAATAATCACACATCATATATCTGATAAGGACCTCGTGTCCAGAATATATAAAGCACTCCTAGAACTCAACAACTAAAAGACAAACAATTCAATTTTTAAATGGGCAAACATTTTGAACAAAGATTCCTCCAAAGAATATGTGCAAATGACCAATAAGCACGTGAAAAGATACCCAACGTCATTACTTGCCATGAGGGAAATTAAAAACAAAACCACAATGAGATATTACTTCCCACCCATTAGAATGCTATAATAATAATTTTTTAAAAAACAATAACAAGTGTTGACAAAGATGTGGAGAATCAGAACCCGCATGCTGCTGATGTGAACGTAAAATGGTGCAGACTCTTTAGAAAATAGTTCAGCAATTCTTCAAAAAGTGGAACCCAGTAATTCCACTCCTAGGCATATACCCAAGATAATTGAAAATATGTTCACACAAGCACTTGCACACAAATGTTCATAGCAGCATTATTTACAATAGCCAAAGGCGAAAACAGCCCAAAAGTCCATCATCTGACAAATAACTAATTATAGTATGGTACATCCATACAACGGAATAGTATTCACCCACTGAAAAGTGATGAAGCGTTTATACATGCTACAACACAGATGAAGAATCGAGCTAAAGGAAAGAAAGCATTCTTTTAAAAGGCCATAAACTGTATTTCATTGAAATGAAATTTCCAGGTTAGGCAAATCTATAGGAAGAGAAAGCAAACTAGTAGTTTTCAAAGGCTGGGGATAGGGTGGAACGGAAGTGACTGCTAACAAGGATGGGGCTTCTTTTTGAGGTGATGGAATGTGATGGAATTAAATAGTGGTGATGGTTGCATAATTTTGTAAATATACTAAAAACCATTGAATTTTATGCTCTAAAGAGACTTTTATGGTTTGAGAATTGTATTTCAATTAAGAGACAGAGAGAGAATGGACTTTGGCCTAATGTTCCCAACCACAATGGAAGTGGAAATGAGGGCATTAAAGTACTAAAATTAAAAAAAAAAAAAGTCCATGTTCTTCAAATCTGCCTCTTCTCAGCTGGGTGACCTTGAGTGAGTTATTTAATCTCTCTTTTCTTTTCCCAAAATGGCTTGGTTTACTTAGGAAACATTCCAGAGAAATACGCAACAGGCACTTACACATCGTCCTCACATATGTGTATGTGTAACAGTCGCCCGAGTATTCATCAGCAGCGTTAAAGACACAAATATTGTACCATAGCTGCTTCATATCACCCTTTTTAAAAGAGGAGAGGAAATGTTACCAATTAGTTAAAACTATTCTCTCATGACTTCCTCTTCTCTCTCCAAAGGTAACCAGTGTCTTGAAGTTGGTATTTATTATTCCAGTGCATTTTTAAAACTTCTACTACTTACACAAGTATCTATAAAAATATATATGCTATAATAGTGCACGCTGCTTAAAATTGTACACGATGGGACCATACTTTATGGGTCCTTTTGAAAATTCCCTTTTCCCCACTCAGCGTTCTAGTCTGAGATTTGCCCTTCTGAATCCCCTGTGACCACTGTATGGTACCCCGCTCTGAGGGTGAGCCATTGTTCACGTCTCCATCTCCCTGAGCAGGGCTCGGCAGTCTTTTTCTATAAAGGGCCACAGAGTATTTTAGGCCACACAGCCTCTTGCAATGATGTCCCTCTACCACTGCAGAGGGACAGCAGCTACAGACAGCACGAGGGTGGCTGTGTGCCAGTTAAAAATCTGTTCTTTCATATAATTTTTTTAAATTAAGATTTTATGTTCTTAGAGCAGTTTAAGGTTCATGGCAAAATTGAGGAGAAGGTACAGAGAGTTATCCCCTGCACTTACATACACCGAGCCTCCCACACCACCACCATCCCCCACCAGAGTGGCACCTTTGTTACAGCTGATGAACCTACGTGGACACATCGTAATCACCCCAAAGTCCCTAGTTTACATGAGGGTTCACTCTTCGTGTTGGACATTCTGTGGGTTTGGATAAATGTCTAATAACATGCATTCATCATTATAGTATCATACACGGTAGTTTCACTGCCCTAAATGTCCTCTGAGCTCTGCCTCTGGGCTCACCCTACTCCCTGCCCCACCCCTGGCAACCGCTAATCTTTGTATTGTCTCCACAGTTTTACCTTTTCCAGAATGTCATATAGTTGGAATCATACAGTTTGTAGCCTTTCCAGATGGGTTTCTTGCACTTGGTAACACCTATTTAAGTTTCCTCCATTTCTTTCCATGGCTTGAAAGCTCATTTCTTTTTAGTGCTGGAAAATATTCCATTATCTGGATGTACCACGGTTTATTTCTCCATTCACCTACTGAAGAACATCTTGGTTGCTTCCAAGTTTGGGCAGTTATGAACAAAGCTGCTATAAATATCCGTGTGCAGGTTGTTTGTGTGGACATAAGTTTTCAATCATGCAATTTTCACGTGTCACAAAATATTATTCTTCAGATTTTTTTTTCAACCATCCTTAGCTCAACCACTGTGCAAAAGCAGGTGTTGGGACAGATTTGGCCTGGTTTAATTTCCCACCTCTGGATCTCCTAAGGAAAGTCTCCTTTGCTAACAAACGTTGTTGTGTGAGAGGACGCTTCTTCACTGGAAGAGGTGCCAGGGTGTGCCCCTGGGTCAGAGTAGGGATGGAAACTGACAGCACCTGTCCACATCAACACCTGAGCTTGAGAGGAGCACTGACTGCTCAAAAGCTGTTTGCCAGTTTTATAATGTTAGAGGCTGTACGTGTTCCTTTCCATATATTAGTTCATTTAATCTTGGCTTCATGGGGCCCTACCATCATTCCCATCTTACTTGAGGGACTTGAAGCTCAGACGTAAAGTCACTTGACCAGGATCACGTGGTCTGAAAATTTTAGAACAGGATTGCATCCAGGTGTGTCTAACTCTAAAACTTCTGATTTTGAAGAGAGAGTGTGATAGAGAGAAAGAGAGAGAGAGAGAAGGGAGGGTAGAGGGAAGAGGGAGGGGAGAGAGAGGGGGAGAGGGGAAGAGAAGGAGAGAAGGCGGGGCGGGGGGGTGGAGAGGGATAGAAAGCACTACCCATCCTTTTCAGAAGCCCCACATTGAAGGAAGAGCCCTGGAACCCCAGCAACTCACAGGTAGCGTTGCCAGATTCAGCAAATAACCATAGAGTATGCCCCGTTAAATTTGAAGTTCAGATAAAGAAAGAACAATCATAATTATGTCCCATACAATATATGGGACATACTTAAGACGAAAAAACCACTTGCTGTTCATCTGAAAGTCCAGTTTGACCTGGTGTCTTGTGTTTAACCTGGTACCCTACCTGCTGGGCATCTTGGGTCTAGCACAAGGAGAGACAAACAGCAGCATCTGGAAAAGCATTTTTCTCCACCTCCTGATGCTTGGGATCTTAAAACAAACATGTCCCATGTAGCAACTGCCCCCTTTCAGAGACTCGCCTCTCAACCATCTGAACTATCAGGCCTTCAAGCATGGTGGAACAGAGAGTGGTAGGAATTGCAGGAAATGCCTTCAATGCACCATCCAGGCTGCCCATCAAGCCTGGACAGGTGTGCAGACAAACTGAAAGGGTCAGAGCGTTTGCCTTTGGAACTTCCCACCCCTCATTTCTCCATCCTTCTCCCTTCTCCCAGCATCCCTCCTCTAGTCCAGGTTCCCTGAGGCTCTGTGTCGCTCTGGTCTTGCCAAAGCATTTGATAAACTAGTCCAGGCCGAGGTCACAGGGACTCAATGAGGGACACCCTCCTTAGGAGAACTTGCAATGGGAAGGAAAAGCCTGAAGAGAAGATGCTTAGCACAAAGGCACGGAACTCAAATGGTGGGATGTCAGGCCTTGTGTCTGACACATTTAGGAGGTATGTTTGGGAACAGAGGGGCCCTTTGGTCCTCCCTCCAGTTTATCAGCTATGTTACCGCCTAGTCCGCAGGCCTGCCTGAATCAATGGGTAACTCATCACCAGCATATAGTACCACATTCAACACAACCTTTCAGCCTGAATCTGGAAGCCTGTCCTGCATTAGGCTGTTGCCTCCTGCCCAAGGGAGCAACTCTTCAGGGGATGAAAGGCTTTCTTTTTGTGGACATCGCTGGCACTGCACACCTAAGAGAGTCTCTAGTCCCTCTTAGTCTCTGTCCTCTCCTCGAATGGTTTCCCACCCAGGGAGCAGACAGTTGTGAGCAATGCTCAGAGGCCAGCACACAGAGAAGGGGCTGTACTCCTAGAAGCTCCAAACCAGACTCTTCACACACTTACCTGTCCTTGGTTCGTTGCTGCCCCTCCTAGAAGGAGTATCATGCCTCCCACCCGGACCCTCCCACATCTAAACAACCTCCAAGTGCTGTTTCCATGACAACCAGAGGCACTGCTGTAGTTTCACACCTATAAGGTGAATCCCTGCCCCTCAGCATTGCACCCCTACGCCCAGGATTCTTGTCAAGACCTTCTCTGGTCACATCGAGTACATGCACACTCTGCCTTACAGACCCCCCACTCTGCCAGCTTCTGAGAATTTCACTCCCACCTTTACTCAAAGATGTCAATGGAGGGCCCTCCCTTTGAATATAGATTTTTAAAAAATTTTATGGTAAGTTAAAAATGTAACAAACAGGGTGTGGGCAGTTACAACCATCTTTGGTAGAGTGGAGGCTATGATAGGAGCTTCAGAAATGTGAGGGGAGAACTTGGCCCAAAGGCTTTTATACAGAGATGTGATTATTCTTCAAGTGGGAGCTAATGGGGAGGCAGATCTCCAAATATTTCATATACAAGAGGCCAGCTTGCTGGCTCCCCTCGGGCCATCCCCACGTCATCAACGTGCACATGGCAAGAAGAGGGGGACCCAGGAGAGAGGCTCAGAGAGGAAGCCCCGCCCACTGCCCCCACGCAGCCTCCTTGCCCCCCTCTGATTCTATTCTCAGGAGCATTCGGAGGGTCCACTGCCCATCACATCCAGTGGCTCCCCAACAACATACGTGCCAGTCCAGCTCTTCCTGCCCCACATGTCACCAGCAAAGCCCCCTTCCCAGTGAAGCTGCCCATCATACCAACGTAGACTGAACATAACTTTCCACAAAGGGTAGAGAATGGAAAAGTGGAGATTATAAAACCCCATCATCTGATTTCTTAGACCTTCACAAAATAATCCTAATTTGTTATCTTGTCAGAGAGGGTCCTTCCTGGGGGGGCACCCCCAGATCCAGGAAGGAAACAGCTGAGGTCTTTTGGAATCAGGCTTCTGGATGATTGGGATCTGGTTCATTCTTTGCGCCTTCCTGAGGGTTCAGAAGTCTCTAGATGGTTTCTCTGTGTCCACCAGGAGGCCCTTCCTGATAGAGCACGGGTTGTGGGGCTTAACAGAGCCCACCAACCCTGACCTGCCATCTCCCGTCTACACCCCTCTCTTTCACACCACCCTTGGCCCCTTCCTTATTGACTGGGTGGCCAGAGGGCAACTCACATGTCAAGTCTTCTCTATGTAATCCTTTAAGTGGTTGTAATCAGTTGATGACATCTGTATGGACCCCCTCTCAAGTATCTCGTGATAGAAACAAAAAAAATTTTTTTTTCAATCATAGATTCTAAAATACGACCTAGGGCTACTTTAGCCCATATAACTCCTCCCTTTGAAGACAGAATGGAATGGGGCATCGAGCGATGAGATCCCTGTGGGGTGTTCTGTTTCAGCCTGAGCCCTACCCTTGGGGAAATTTGGAATGTCTTGAAAGTCCCTGGCCCCAGGTCAGCCAGTTCCCACCAGATCCCCTCAAGTGAGCAACAGTTAAAGCAAAGCTGGGGTTTTGGGTTATGAGGCAAATTCCATTTCCTATCCAGAGGGGAACAGAGCTTTCAAAGAATAATTCAGCCTGCGTGGCACCACCACACAGTCCAGCCCCTCCCACCCATAGAGGTTTCTGGAAAGGCACTCTCTGCCCTGTTCACTTTGGACCGATTCTAACTTGACTTTGGACGGTATTTGTCTTCCTAAGTAGGCCAAGTCCCTGCAGCCTCTCCTTGTGCTGGCCAGCTGATAACCAAGACTGCCCTCCACACTTCGAGCCTCAGGGAAATAGAGGCCCTAGAAGAACACAGACTTTTCAGTCCCCCAGCTCAAGAACTTCCGAAATTCAAGATGCCAAGTTTGGATGTTCAGTAACTTGGACATCCCTGGATTGTGTGACGTCTCTGCCCCCCTCCTGCCCTGTCCTCATCTGTGTGAAACCCCACATTTTTGAAAGCGCCCCAGCCTCCCCTGTCTGTCTCTGCTCTGGTCCCCTCCATTTATAAAGACTACTGTTCACAAGGCACAACCACCTCCCATCCAGTCCACCACCCCTCCCCCACTCCAACTTTGTGGCTTTTCATCAGCCCAGCTGCTCCAAAGTCTGAAAAGCTAATGTTTTTTTAACGGGGGTGGGGGGTTTTAAAATTCAGTGCTTAGGAGGATAACCACCCCCACTGCTTTTCTAACTCACCTAATTTAATCTTGCCAGGATGCAATTACCCATAAGAGTCTCCTTTCTTCTCTTGGCCCTTTCTGGCAGCCCCCACCTTCACCCCAGTCTGGTCTCAGCCCCGAGCCATCCCCCCAGTTCCCCAAGCCCCAGCAGACTCCACCCCGGTCAAACATGCAATGACTCTGCTCCCCACTGGGGTCCCCTGCCCCTCCTTCACTCCAGGAAGTCTGAGGTACATCCGGTGAAGAGAGCTGATCCCAGGCCTCTCACTCAGGTGAACTCAAAAAGACCCTTGGGGAGATTAGAGAGCATCTCCTGCCAGTGCAACAATGGAAAAGAAACTTCTGGAGAAACCAAGTCAGGTTCCTAATAAAGTCTGGAGCAGGCAGTTCTGGATTATAGGATGGTCAAGCCCAGTAGACCATGCAGACACATGAGTGTGATAAATGTCACACATCGGGATGGTTGGCCTGCTGGTGAGTGAGACTCCCATGTGTCAGCCTTTGGGAAATGTCCCAAATGATCACAGGCACATACATCCCCAGAGTGAATGGCTTGGATGTCAGGATTAGCCAAAGCCAGAGTGGATGGACACTTGAAATATTCTGACACCAGAGCAGAGGAGACAGAAACTGCAATTTCAAATGGGAATTAAACTGTTGCACGTGTAGGATTATTTTCCATTTAGGAGAATAATGCCCCATATTTGCATTTTTAAGATTAGAAGATAGTTAGCAATTCAGCTCTGGAAAACCAGTTTCCTACTCTTCTTGGCATTTCTGAGGATTTTGGTATGTGACATTAAGAAGTACCTAGTGACTACAGTTGCCAATTGAGCAAATAAAAGTACAGGACACCCAGTTAAATGTGAATTTCAGATAGACAATGCACAATTTTTTAGCATAAGCATGTTCTAACTAGTAAAGTATTCATTATTTACCTGAAATTCAAATTTAACTGGGCATCCTGCATTCCATCCAACACCCCTCCCACCGATGCATGGACAGGTGAGGAGGAGTGACTCCCTGAGGTCCACTCATTGCAAAATTCATTCAGCCAATAACCTTGTACCGAGCACCTCCTCTGTGCCTGGCACTATGTTCAGCGGGTAACAGACCTAATGCCTGACATATCAGTGGCAGCTGAGGAGGCAGAGGAGCAGTGAGCATCAAAACAGAATATGGAACACGTCACGACCAGGAACATCCAGGGCCAGGGACATCTTGGCCAGGGCCAAGACATGACATTTCCGAGGATCGAGAGAGCAGAGGTCACCATCAATACAGAGACACCAGCTCTGCCTGCATGTCTGGGGCAGAACAGGAAGGTACTGCGAGGCCCTCTGGGCCATTTCTCTGTTTTGGCACCTCCCTCCTTTCACCTCCCTCTCCCTCAAGAACCCATCCATTCATTTATTCATTCAATGGCACTTAATGAGGGTTTCTCACGTACCAGACACTGCGCAGCATGGGAGAAACAAAGATGATCATGACACAGCCCCTGTCCTTGAGGCTGACAGTCTGGAAAGGAGGTCAGACATGGTCATAATCGTGGTGACTTGGAGCTCATTCCAGCAGTGAGGATACAGCAACAAGGGAACACTGAAGGGGTGTCACATGGCATCAGAAAGCCTACGGACACCATAGTCACATAATCTTGTTTTGAGCGTAAGTCCCCATCAACATGGTGAGCAACACTGATCAAGTCACTGAACCTCTCTGAGCTTCAATTTCTTCCCCTGAATAAGATGTTAATAACAGTATTTGCCTCATAGGTTTGCTCTGAGAAGCTAATGGAACAGCATTTGGTAAGCCAGAAAGGGTCTCATAAATGGGTCATAGAAATGATCGTTTGGCAGGTCCTCAAAAAGTTAACCATAGAATTACCATATGATCCAGCAATTCTACTCCTAGGTGTAGACCCCAAAGAATTGAAAGCAGGGATTCAAACAGACCTTTGTACACTAATGCTCATAGCAGCACTATTCACAATAGCCAAAAGGTAGAAACAACCCAAATGTCCACCACAGACCAATGAATAAACAAAATGTGGTCTGTATAAGGATGAAATATAATTAAGCCTTAAAAAGGAATGAAATTCTGACACATACCACAACATGGATGAATCTTGAAAACATTATGCTAAGTGAAATAAGCCAGACGGAAAAGGACAAATATGTATGATTCCACCTATATGAAGTACTTAGAGCACTGAGGCATAAAGTAGAATAGAGGTTCCAAGCCCACAGGAGAAAGAGGAGCCACTGTTTAACGGGTATGGGGTTTCTGTTTGGGTGATGAAAAATTTCTAGAGATGGATAGTGGTAACGGTTGCACAACATTTTAAATGTACTTAATGCCACTGAACTTACACTTTAAAAATAGCTAAAATGATGAACTTTTATGTATTTTTACCACAATTTTTAAAATGAGTTTTATTCAGAGAAGTCTATAAAAGTCAAGGAAGACATCACAGAGGAGGTATTCCTTGAGTAGGATTTGGCTGGGGAAGATGGAAGGAAGAACACTTAAGCAGGAGAAGATATTAACTGCAGGAAGGGTAGAGCTCTGTGAACCTCCCTGGGCCAGCAGCTTTTGTAGGGGAGGTACAGGCATGATGTGTTGAGATGCTTCAACACCGCATCCTATGAAGCTGCCCTGCAGGCAAGGGAAGAAAGCACTGACATTTCACAGAGTGGTGCTGGGGCAAAGGCTTGTGTAGGAACTGGGTAGAATGGGTCTATCATGGAGACACCACCCCAGGAAGCACTGGGTTGGGAGGGAGAACAAAAGCCACTTGGAAAAGTACATCCAGAGGGTCAGGAGCTGAAAGAGTCCAAGGAACAGATCAACAATGTCTGGGAGGAGGAGCTAGAAGCTGACCAATGGCTGGGGAAGAGGAAACAGTAGCTGCCCAATGAATGGGGAAGAGGAAACAGTAGTTGACCAATGAATGGGGAAGAGGTGCCAGAAGCTACATCAACACAGGTGGGGAGGAAGTGGCTAGGACCAAGTTGACTGAAGATGGAAAGAAGGGGAGGGTGTGAAGGTGACATCCCTCAAGCCCTAGAAGAGTCAGATGGGAAGGTTGGTTGGGCAAGTAACCCAGGTAGGATGGGCTGAATCTAATCTAAGAAAGGACACTTGTAGTTGGAATATTCCAAGTCCTTCCCAAGGACTCAGAATGCAGACCCCCAGATCTGCTCCTGTACCTCAACAGAGACTGCCCTTGTATCCAATCATCCTCAAGACAAGAAAGTAGAGATAATTTTAGTTCCTAAGGTCAAGGTTTCAGGCTCAACCCCCCACTCCCTTTCCCCTTCCCCAGGAAATCTGGTTTTCCTCTGATTCGGGGTCAATTTCGGCAAAATTATAAATCCAGTCAAGATACCTTCCCTTCTCCCCAGGTTGTACCCCTCAACCTCCCACCCTCATTATCCAAAAAAGACTGGGTATCAGACATTTTATACCTTTTTGTTAATGCAGACTTTCGTGTACCTTTTTCTCAAAGCATTTGCATTTCAGCCAGGTCTATTGTTAAAATATTTCAAACATCAGGGAGCAGGCTGGGGAAGATTTTAGAGACACAGTGGTCTTTCTGGCTCCCCTGCATCACTCCTTCTTCAACTATAAGAGACAGTCTTCTGGTAGAGTCACCTCTCCTCACCCCTAGCAGATTGTCACCTCTTTCCTAAGTTAGCATCAGTCGTTGGCTAAACAGCAGGATTTTCATTTAATAATAAAACATCTTAATAGCAAATAGAAAATTCTCTACAAACAGAGATCATGTAAGATGACAGTGGATTAACATTTTAATTAAACGTGGCAATTCCAATCATTTTTATCATTATAGAAATACCCAACATTTTGACATATTTCAGGTATAAATTGATGGTTCCAGTCTGATGGCAAATCGAAATAATTTTTCAGGCGATATTTGTAAGCTTTCAGTGGGAGCAAGAGAAAGTATTCAACAGTCAAAGCCACAGATTCTAGACATTCCCATTCAAAATAGCTAATCCCAAAGCCTCCCTCCCTTCCTAGGTGGCTTTAAAAAACGATCTCCCCTGATGTCACACACACTACAATAAATTACTTTGATGCTTTATGATTTGCAAAACTCACACCCAATGCTACCTTGTTTTCCCTGATAGAATGTCAGACTTTGTTCTCTGTCTGAAAGGCACAGCAAACAGCACTGATGTATATTTGTCTTAGCAATTAGCCATTTATTGAGCAAGGAGGATATGATTTAGCACCATGCTACTGCTGATCCTCACGGAGGACCCTGCAAGGCAGCTATTATTGTCCCTACAGAGGAGGGAATCCAGGCTCAGAGCAGATAAGTAACTTGCCCAAAGGCACACAGCTAGAAAGTGCCAGAACTAGGACTGGAATCCAGAATAATCAAGAACCAGAAAATGTGTTCTTTTGATAACTTCTTTCTTCCCCCAAATGATACTATGCACAGCCTTTGCTAAAAGTGCACTCAACAAATATTTGTCCATTTCTTCTATCTTTCCATATTCTATCTTTTTTTCAAAAAATTTTGTAATAAAAATTTAATAACACGCCTGAAGCCTCCCCACTCTTCTTTTTTGGCTGTGCCACGCGGCATGCAGGATCTTAGTTCCCTGACCAGTGATCTAACCCATGCCCCTGAAATGGAAGTGGGGAGTCTTAACTAAAGGACCACCAAGGAAGTCCTATCTTTCCACATTCTAGGTCAAAGAAGAACCTCCACTCACCAATTATACAAAGCTGTATAACCTAATCTTACTGAGGCAAGTTCTTTGTCACATTTCCTCTGCACCAACTCTCTCACCTCCAAGCCACCACCATCATCACCGCCATCACCGCCATCACTGCCATCATCACCATCTTCAATATCAAAATACAGATCTTATTTGAAAAAGATATATTTTTCCAGAAAAAAGATAAATATTTTAACAGATGGATCATGCTTTTTTTCTTACATTAAACAGTTTTCATCTTTAAAATCTAATTTAGGGTATATGCATTCTTGGTTCCATCACTTTTATCATTAGCCTTTAGTGTGCTAGACCATTGGCCTCATAGTCAGCATTTGCCTTCAAGTTCCCTGAAAAATCTGCATAGATTTCTGGCAAAGTGAGGCAACTTCTATCCCCATGGAGCCTCCTCCCACCTTTTACCACCACACAAGCTGAAATTTGCTGAGCGGCTCCCTGGAGAATTTCATGCGGATATAACAGACCCACTCAGTGTAAACACCCATCAGAGGGAACGTGCTCAACAAAGTATTACAAGTTTTGGAAACTTTGGAAGGTGTCAGAGAAAATGAAATCACTCTGAGAAAAACAATACAGTAAATATTCTCAACCCTTCGTAGTCCAATTGTCCTTGCTTATGTTGCTAAGAAATACTCAGCAACACCCATGATGTTTTAGGGTGATAAAACTCTGTGGGGCTGAATAAAGGTCATTAATAAAATTAATAAGTATTCCCTGACTAAAGTTGTGGATGCCTGTAGCACAGGTTTTACCTCTCTTGGATAAAAAAAAAAAAAATTCTTGAGGGCATGAAGGTCCCTTTTCAGCTTTATAACCCACAACAGAGCTTAGCCTGGTACCACTCTTGTAACAATTTGCTCAGTGACTATTTTGTTTGTTGAATGAATATCAGTATCTAATAACTATTCTACAAAGACTTGGGGATTGTGCAACTGGGAGAAATTATGACTAAAAATGAAACTAAGGAACACAACATTGCAAACATACTAAATGCCACTGAATTGTATGATTTAGAGTGGTTCATTTTATACTATGTAAATTCACCTTAATTTAAAAAAAAGTGTAGAGACTAGGGAATAGCAACCTAATAGCTTTCATTAAAATTCAACATGGTATATTCTTATATTTTCATATCAAATATAAAGTCCAAAAGAGCCCATAAACAGTTTTTTTGAGTAGGACGTTTTTAAAAAAATCATAAAATAGCTAAAATGTTAAAATTTCAATAGACTTTCCAGAAATTGTGATGCAAATAGCCTGAGATATTTAAAGCACTCTTGGCTTGCTGAGCAGAATTTACAGGGTTTTTCAGAATCTTCCCTGGCTGCCTGGTTTGCTGCCCCCTTGGCCCCCAGCTCGCTGGAAGAGGAAGGATGGCAAAGTGAAGAAGCTCTGGGTTTCTTTCCCATCCAAGAAATCTTCCAAGTACACCCGAGAAATGTAGAAGCGTCCCTGCACTCCCATCCTTTCACCAACTTTAACCACAGTTCCAAATTCAAGGCAATTGTTCTAAGAACCTCAAACTTATAAATAATTTCCAAAATCAGGCTTCCCTCCTTATATGACAGTGATGACAGGCTTTTTTTTCCTCTTCTCAGGCGGTAAAGAAAAAGCCTCTTATTGAAAAGGTTTTAACAATCTCACGTCAGCAGGGCTGAAAATATCCATGCAGTTTCCACTAGTTTAGGAAGCAGTATTTTCTTTTCTGATTATTGACAACACAGTTTTTCTTTTCTGTTAAAGGGCCGTTTTTGGAGATAAATGTTTAAGTGCTGAGGACATTGTATGAGGTTTTCAGGCTGTATTTTTATTTGTAAAAGGCCAGTGATTACTCACTTGTTCTCAAAAAGTTAAGGTCGGAGTAAGCTGCAGCTTGGAATCTTGTCTGTATCAAATTTTCCTTTCTGCTTCCTGATAAATCACAATGTGACAGCCTCCGAGCCTTCCTCCCTCAGCGGTTCTGCTTGCTCATTAGGTCTGTAAAAGAAAATGCAAATCCCCATCTCTTCATTAACCCATCTTAGAAAATAACTCAGATGTTCCTAATTTCTCCTCTGATTTATCAGGCCAGCATCTGATAACTTCTGAAAGAAGTCTATTCAACATTCTCAAGGACAAAGGACACTTTATAGAAATAAATAAAAAGAAACCCTGACATAAGCGCAAGAGGAGAAAAACACCGAGAAGTTTGGTAAATGTTGCTTGCTTGCTTTTTTCAGAATTATTTCTAGTTCTGCCCTAACTGATAAGCACATTACACTGAAAATGTCCTATTCAAAAACTTCTCTGATATCATGTATGAAAATAACTAAAGACTCTCTGTTTCACTCTATGCTATAGATGCCTGGCAGGCTCAAGGAAATCAACAATCTAATGTCACCCTTCCTTTAAAAGAAAATAACAAGAAGTACAGCAACGTGATAGAATCTGAAGGAATGAAACGTGTATCCTTAACTCCTGAAAAATCTTCTCACCATGTGATATTCTCTCTTTCTCTCTCTCTCTATATATATAAACCTCTCTAAAACTAAAGCTTTTGTCACACACCAATACTAACTAAATCTTACCGTCTTTTTGGAATGCCTCCCCATGATCAGGTGGCTTTAAAAAGAATTGTTTACCAAAATCATTATGACACTGTTTATTTTCCTCACAGAGCGGCTGGAGGGAGGGTGGCAGGGAGAAAGCTGGTGAGTTTTTGTGTAATGAGTGACCCTATCATGCAAATAAACAAGGGCTTCTCTTTCAGGATATATTATCCAAGACATCTCCAACTCTACCTGCTTTTCTCAGCTGCTCACCAGAAATAGAACTATTGCCCCACCAAAAGTAAAGAAGATCTTTTTCCTTCTGCCCGAGACCCCAGGGGAAAGGGGAGGCTTGTGTGGGAATGATTTTCTTGAACACTGCACCAGACACACGCTCAGCCATCTGACCACAATCTGGGTGCCTCCCTTTGCACCTTCTCCCTTCAGACAAATCGCTACGATGGACCCCATGCTCACAAGAATTCCATCAGACTGCCTCAAATTTTTTCTTTTTAAAGTTCTCAGTGTTTATGGGCCTCCAGGTTATGGAGGGGGCAGGGAGGAGCTCTTTTTAACAAAGACAAACACAGTTTGCAATAACAATGTAGAGAGGAGTGTGTGTGTGTGTGTGTGTGTAGGATGGGGGGGCACGTTTGGTGGTTTTTGTTTTTGTTTTTGTTTTTGTTTTCAGAAGGACGAATTCAAAGACAGGCAGCCCAGATTTCCAAAATAGCCAATTTCTAAGGAGATATGTAACTCCGGGGAAGGAAAGCATTTGGTAAACTCCCAGACTGAAAACTCAACCATCAGATTCTACTGAGAGGCAAAGGTGCAATGCCTGCTTTCAAATGGGCATCCAATGTGCTCTTCTGCACAAACATCTCCTGTCAGCGTCCAGAAAGACCCAAAGGTACATCTCAGGTGGGAAGGCACTGTCCCCTCTACCTATTCAGGGAAGGCTGGTCCCCTCGGGCTGAGATGGGGACAGAGGGGAACTTAGACGTGGGGACGGGCGTCGGAAGGAGAAGAGGGCCCACAGGACTGGGTTTCCTTTCCAGAAACTGCTTCGCCTTCTCGTCCACCTGGCTCCCGGCAGGGAGTCCTGGCCCTCCTTTGGGGGGGATGTTGACTAATGAAACAGTGAAAGCACAGGTCGGCCACCAGGCAAATGATAAACATAGTTGCGCGGCACGTCTGTTAAGCCTGTTTAATGGGTCGTCCCTACGAGTAAGTGGGCTTCCTACGCCAGCCCCCCTCGCTCCACCTGTATCAACAACAATGCCTCCGCACAATTATCTTACCTTAAGGAACTTAATCTTTAATTTCCCAGCTTGGCCCTGGTCCTCAGCCTCCTAACAAAGGAAGGGGGACTGTGTGAGTCCCTGTGAGCTGCCTTCCTCCAACAGCTAGGGAAACTCTAGCCACGACAAGGATTTTTTGCCCCTTGTGGAACGGTCAAAAGCAATAAATATTTTTCTTTTTATTCCATCATTAGACCCTCCTAAGAATGCCTCCCCATTGTCCACTGTAATTCCCAGAGCTCTCTGGGCAGGGGCGTTATTGTGGAAAATGAATCCTGAAGTGTTAACAATCCGGCCAAAGCGGCTACACTTTTTTTTTTCTTCCGAGGGCGTAACCGTTAGGAATGTGTCGCCTCACCATAGCCGGCTCGGCGAAAAGAGCACTTGTGTTTTTTAACACTGGTCTTTGAGAAGGATGCTCAAGTTAAAGCATTGTGGCCACTGTAAATAGATGCACTCAGCAGAATAGAGCTTCTTCATTCCTAATTAGGGAAGTAACTCCAGAAAGACAGAATGTCACTTGCTGGGCTGTGCGTATTGTTGAGTTTGTGCTGGCCTCCACAATGTGAGGTAATTGGAGTTGTACCTTTTAGAAAGCTGCTAATTTCACATAGGAAGTGCTAACAAGACCTTTCTGGGCCATGTTTTCCTTCTTCCTTTTTAAGGAAGTTACAGACCTTCAGTAGTGGGAATAGCTGAGCCCTGGCCTGGCGGAGGAAACAGCAGTAATGAACCACTTCAGCCCGCAGTTAGAAAAAGGAGGCCTCATTTTGGAGTCCTGAGAATACTGAGCACAACAAAAGGTTCTGTTTAAGCTTGTTATCCAGGACATTCTTACAGGCTACACAGCTTTCCCTGCAATGACCCTCTCCAAACAAGTGCATCAAGTTTGAGCAAATAGAAACACGCAACTTTCAAGGCTCCGAGTTATAGTTTTCTTTACAAAGCCATTTATATAATGTAAGCTGCAATTAGCATGGGACAGAGCAAGGAGATTTAGGCTGGAAGGTTCTTTTCACAAAAGATAGAAATTAGTGGAATAAGTAACAGTTAAATATTGGCTTCGGATAACTAGTTGAAAAGACCTTTTAAATCATTTACTAATAAAAAAATAAAATAAAATGATTTTGCCTCAGACCTTGTTCCAACCAAAGTGTGGTCTTTTTACATCACTGAACTGATTAATCTCACTAATTTTAAATTATCCAGCAAGAATGGATCAGAGCAAAAAAAAAAAAAAAAGTTCACACACCCCCAAATGAAAAGCACTCCAGCTTTTAAGCCTGACAATTTCATCAAAACGTCCATAGGAATTACATAAAAAATTCAAACCGTAATGAAATAAATTGCTACTTACATTATGAAAAGTCTGCAAAAGCCTTTTACAGACTTGAAATGCAGAAGTTATATAAACTGCACAGTAAAAAGAATTAGAAATTGACCTTTACAGATCAAGGGCTAAAATTAACAGTCTTCAGGAGAAAAAAAAATTCCCAGTTCACAATGGCTTTTAATGCCATTTTTCCCCCTACACTCATTTATCTAATAACCATGGCAAGGTTAGGATAAACAATGAACAGTATGTTTTCACATTTTCCACCTTTTGTGTCCTCCATATGAATTTCTAAAACACTTAAGAGAATAGATACATAAACCTGTGACCTTCGAATGAGCTTTTTGATACTCTCGACATTTTGAATAAAAAGATCAGAAAATGGAACCACTTTTACACAGTAATGAATTCCATTCTGTTGGGTAAACAAAGCTAAATTTTAAAACAGAGACCTGACATTTGTATAGCTCAAGAAGCTATTCTGTTCTTTTGGGGGTGGGCAGAGTAGGAAGGGGGCGTTGTCAATACTTTACGGTGGGCCAATAATGACCAGACCCACAATTCACATAAAAAGGAGACAAATCCATTTGGCCGCGTTCAACAGAGAGCCACCGTTTCCAAGACAAGGGCAACAAAAATGCCCAATTTTTATGACAATTCCCCCCCACCCCCACCCCATGAACAACTGATCCATCTCACAGAAAAGGGGGGTCGATGGAGGAGGCCCATGCCGCCATAATGGAGCTACCGCTTACTGACGGGAGCTCCAAGGGCCTCCAAAAGTTACTCCAATTTCCGTCGAGCTTTTGTGCATCCGTTGTCCTGTCTGAAAGGCTCAGTTAGGTATTGTTGCAAAAAAAGTCTGCATCCACATTTGTTCCCCTCTAATTCATACTCGGCATTGTGAAGTTTTGCTATTCAGGGGCTGATTGGACAACAGCCCTGACAATGGCCAAGCGATTAGTCTCTCAGCGTGGGCTGGGGTTGTGGGTATAAACCTAGGGATGGGGCTGGAATTCACTGGGGCATTCAGCTTCCTCTCGGGGCCTTCCTGAGAGGCCGTGCCTCCTTTGCTGCAGGTAATACATTCCTTCAGACCCAGGAAACCCAATCCTCGTAATTAGCGTGTCCAGAACAGGGCAGGCCGCCCCCTCCCTGCAAGTCGGCCCTCGGGGGCCCTGAAGCTTTCTAAGGAGCTCAGCCCCTGAAATGCTGCGGCCTGGTCGAATTGAAAACTTTCTCGGGCGGCTCGGCGGGCCTGAAAATCTGCAAGCCGGGGAGGGGAGCCAAGGGAGGGCCGCGATCGGCGCCACTTAACCCCTGGCTCGCCGACCCGCGCGCCGGACGCGCCGCCCGCAGCCCCGCGCTTGGGCCACCACGTCGGCGCTCGGCGCTGCACCCCCGCGGCGGCGCGCGTCGCTGAGTGTACAGATGTCAGTCTGGTGTTTTACATGTCAGTAACTGGAATTCATTTACATGTATTTTCCTATTGTTTTATATCATTTTATGACAATGTGCTGCATAATATAATTTAAATCTTTAATGTACAACTAATTCTCTACCATTAATTTGTCAACATGATTACTGGATATGCCACCCGGAGAAGCAGGCTGACTTGAAATATGGATAAGACATTCCTGTGTTTTTTCACGAAGGTTTACATCGGAAATGACAAAGATTTACGGAGGGTTTTTTCTTGGACTGTCTATACTCTAATGAAAACTACAATTTCACTGTGATTCCCACTTAAACTGAGGAATTCCAGGTATCAGTGGGGAATAAGACACACACACACACACTTCTTGGAGAAATAATTAATTTAGGCAGCGCGGGATTCTCGCGGCCGCGGCCGGAAATGAGCGGTGGTCCAGCCCTTTGGCAGAGAAGGATTCATACCCTCCCCCCCCCGCCCCCCAAAGCAGGCCCGGGCGCGCGCGGGGGGTGGTCGGGGCGCGGCCGGGCACCCTGCTCCGGGTGGATGCTCCAGGGAGTGGGAGAGAAAGACAGCGGGCTCCGGGGCCCGGGGCTCGTTCCCGGGGCGTCTGCAGGCACCGACGACGCTGGGGAACATACGAGAGGAAAGGGTCGCACCTGTGGGCATGGTGTTGCTGGGCTGCCCTGACTTCAGGACCACCCCCACCCCCACCCCCAAACTTCCCCCAAACCCCAGCCTCCTTTCGCCGGCTGTCGGAGCCCAGCTTGAAAAAACTGGTCCTTCCCTCCACGGCCCAGGAGGACGGGCGCCCTGCAGCCACAAGCCAAATGATAACACCCAAGCGTCTGCACCCTTAAAATTAAAAAAGCAGCAGCACCCCAAACCTTATTAAACATTCAAATAGAAAAATTAAGATATTCTGGGCAAAAGAAGTGTTTAGACAAAGGCTGTCTGCTTCAATTTCCCCGTTAAGCCGGGAACAGGCTGCTCGGAGAGAGTGACGGTGGATTCCATAAATTAACAGAAAATCCCTCTTCTCCGGAGCCCAAGTTATCTCTCCGTTGCCTGCAGCCCTGATTTAGAATGGGAGCCGGCTTGTTTACCGGTTTAATTAATGCTCCTTTTCAAGTAGGGAGGAGGGGAAGGGAAATGAAGTGACTTGGTGATAAACAGGTGTAGCCGGCCTGCAGCGAGCTCACGGGGCCGGTGGCAGCCTCATCAGGCCTGACTGGGCATGACCCCGCCAGCGAAAAAGGTAGATGGCCCAGTTGGAAGCGCAGTAGGTGAGCATTATTTTAACTGCGAGCCTGTGATTGGAACGGCTTAAAGGGACAATCAGCACTTGGGTTTTTCTTCTTCCCTCAGAATGCATTCTGATTCTTTCCTGTTGCTGAGCGGAGCAGAAACAGACCTTGACTATATAAGTCACAGGCCTTTTCCCTCCTCTTCCTCCTCTTCCTCAGGCTTCACCTCCAAATGTAAGGGAAGAGCCACTTAAGGAGGAAACCTGGCTCCTGCAGCTCACTGGGGACCAGCTTTCTGCTCAGAAAAAAAAAAAAAAATCCCTGGGCATTCTCTCTTTATTTACTTATTTCAGCTTTTAATTCCAAGAGCCTAATATCTAGGGTTGGACTGTCCACCGCCTACGTGTTTCTGTGACCTTACAGATAACAGGGAAGCTTGGATGGAAAATGAAATTCAAGCGCCAGCTAATTTTAAAAACATAACTAAAAACTCATTCCCAAGGGGGGAAATGGCAGTTTCTGTAAGCACAGGCTGAACATGTTTTTAAATTAATAACTAGCCCTGGTATTTGCTAAATGATGGCTGTATAAGGCGGAAAAAATTTAGTCATTAAAAACAGCAGGTGCCCAAGGTGAGAATATATGTTTCATGACTTAAAGTCACCTGTCTGCTTTGCCTGCTGCCTTTCTCTGAGCCAGCATCCTGGAGAAACAAGTGTAACCAGAAGCTGGGTCTGTCAGCCATGCTGGCCTTTTGGAGAAAAGAGCTTTTTCTTTCTTTCTTTTTTTTTTTAACACTGCTACATTTATCCAGTGCCTCCTGATGCCTCCGTGTGTTATTGGCAATTCTGACTGCTTCCCTACAAGGTGGTTATCCTCGTCCCCATTTTTAAGAGGGGTTTAAAGAATTTTACATGATTTTCCCAAGGTCACAGAGCTAGTCAAGTGGCAGGATGGGGATGAGAACCAGGGTGTCTCTCCTTCCACAGCCCTCTCCTTTTTCACTCTGTGAGGTAGCAGTGAATAAATACCCACAATCACGTGGAGATGGGGGTTCCAGTCTCCATAAAGGCAGGTTATGATCTTGCTTACAGGAGAGGAGATCTTTCTGCCATCTGGAGAATTCCACACACAGTTCAGGTTCAGGTCTATGGGGGACCCACACTGTATTCTGCAACATAATTTGTATAAGCACCAGGTACGTTGCCGAATGCAGAGAGATTTCTTTTCAGAAAGATTTCTAGACTAGGAATTAGGATCTTCCAGTTTCATTGCTGGTTCCACTACCCATTAATGTATGACCTTGAGCAAGTCACCTACTAAGGCTGAGTGAAGGTTCCTCATCTCTGATTGGGCACATTACCTCCTAACCCGCTTGCCTCACTGTGTGGGGTGGGGCCAAAATGAACTGATGTGAGTTCAAAAGATCACTTTGAAGAGCTGTTCAAATGTATAGTTTTATGACTGACTTCCCAGAGTTATGAGGTCCTATTAAGACTATATGTCCACGTGTTTTGGAAGGAGTGAATTACTATACAAGTGGGGGGATTTTTATCTTATTACAAAGCCCTTACGTCCTAATTTCTAAACATGAAAATCCTGGCTATATTAACAATGGTGCTAAAAGTTCTAACGCATCCTAAATTCTAAATCATAGACTTTTTTTTTAAGAGATTACTTTTATTATTTTTATTACTATTTTTATTATTATTTAATTTTATTTATTTATTTTTTATTTATTTTATTTATTTATTGGCTGTGTTGGGTCTTCGTTGCTGCACACGGGCTTTCTCTAGTTGCTGCGAGCGGGGGCTACTCTTCATTGTGGTGCGCAGGCTCCTCATTGTAGTGGCTTCTCTTGTTGTGGAGCACGGGCCCCAGGTGCTTGGGCTTCAGTAGTTGTGGCACATGGGCTCAGTAGTTGTGGCTCACAGGCTCTAGAGCACAGGCTTAATAGTTGTGGCACATGGGCTTAGTTGCTCTGCAGCATGTGGAATCCTCCCAGGGCAGGGCTCGAACCCGTGTCCCCTGCATTGGCAGGCAGATTCTTTACCACTGCACCACCTAGGAAGTCCTAAATCATAGACTTTTGATGGAAGAGATCAATTGTTATAATAATAAAAAATTATATTAATGATGGCTAATGCCATTTACTATACGCCAGACAGTGCTTTAAGCATTTGACATGTACCAATTCGTCCTCACTATAACATTACAGTCATAGTTATAATACTATAACTATAATGAAATAGGTACTTTTATTACCATAACCCATTTTACAGATGAGAAAACTGAGACATAAGGCAGTTTGGTCACATAACTCACAAATAGCAGAACTATCATTTGAACCCAGACAACCTGGCTCTGGAGTCCACACACTTAATCACTGTTATATGTTTATAAACATACATATATTTCTCAGGAACGAGTGTCTGTATTTCTCCTACCTCTCCAACCCACATTTTTAAGATGATGAAAATGAAGCTCAGAGAGGTGAGATGAGTTGCTCATCATCACACATTCGTTTCAAGGCAGAGCTAGAAGTAGAGTTTGGGTCGCTTTATGTCCAGCGGTGGTTCTATTTATAACATAATTGCTACTCACTTCACCCTGGCTTCAGCTCTCTCTGGAGAAACAGACTGCCTGGTGTAAGTATTGACTGTGCCACCCAGGCAAGCTCTGTAATGTCTCTAAGTCTAAGATAACACTGCTCACCTGATTGGCAGCTTAAATGAAAGAAGGCATGAAATTATTTAGCACAGTTCCTAGCATATAATACATGCACAGTAAACTCTCCTCAGGTTTAAAATGCAGGATCCACGAAGAGAAGCAAGAACAATGCGGGGCGGTGGGGGGTGAGGGGGCTGACTTGAGTGTGGCTGTCCCTACGCAGGGAGTTGGCCCAGTGTATGTTGAGCGAAGAGACAAGCATGGCTGGGAAGAGGGGCAGAGCCCTCCAGTTGGGGAGGATCTTCTGGAGTGAGTCCCGAGGAGCCGGGACATTGAAATCATTGGGCAGCCTGAGGGACAGAGGGGAGGCATGGACTGAGAAGACAGAAGAAGGGGAAAGGGCACAGCCAAGAGGGCTGGGGGCCAGGAAGAGGAAAGTGTCTGCCCAGCTTTCAGCCCATCGTGGATGGGCCCTCCTCATAGTTTTGTCCCTAGAGACCTCAGCAATGGTTATTTCAGCCCCATGGGGAGAAGGAAGGATGGGTGTGGCATGAGACGGAATGCTGAGGAGGGACCACAAAATGCCTGGCTGACAGGAAACTATCTGAAGAAGGGAGACACCTGGAGAGGCATGTGCTTGTGGGGTAGGGGGAGGAACCTAGCTGAGGAAGGGGAGAGTCCAGCATCCAAGGGAAGGGAGAGTGGCTGACGGGGGAGCTGGGACCATTGCAATGGGATGTGGCTGCCTGTCAGGGTGCCTGGTCCCAGGTCCTGGCTCCTCGGCTGCAGACGGTGGCAGGCTTAGGGGGCGTTCAGGCCTCTGGTTTGGGGGTCTGCCGTAAAGGTTATGGGGAAGATGCTCTGGCCCCAGGCATGGGTTCCCCGCTGTACTGGCTCTTTCCCCAGAGGGAAGGACAGGAGTTGCAGTGATCTGAATCACCAAGGGCCCTGTCCTGTGATTCAGTCTTCACAGATGGGCCAGAAAGCTCTTGGGTGTTGTTGGGGCAGTGGTGTGTTCCCTACCTGTGTTTTCTACCTCCTTAGTTTAGGGAGTTTCCAGCAAAAGAGTCTTGAGATTTAGGGAGAAATATCCCATCTGATTTTGGAAAAATATCTGAGGAACTTGAAGTGGGGAAGATGTCTGTTTTCTTATCCCTGCAGCCCCATGAAGTTGTGACAAATAGCAGACGCTCAACAGCTATTCATTGAAAAAATGAGCCAAGGGTGTACTTTTACTGAGCGTTCCAAAAGGTAACATGTTTTGTAAGCCATGAGGCTTTATCTGTGCCACCTAAACTCAGGAGAGGGGAAAGATCCTCTCTCCAAGTCCATGGCCACTATGGACCTCTGTCCTTTTCTTTTGCCTCCTCAGCAAAATTTCCCCAACAGCCCAACTGGGGTATTGTAGGGATCAAAAAGAGTTATTTGATGTAAATGTATACAAGACATGTTAAATAAGTCTAAGGTAATATTACCTTGTCTATTGAGAGAGCAAAGAATGTTAAGTGAGGAATTTCATTATTGAAAATTTCAAGCATATAATAAAGCGTGAGGAACTTCCATGGGCCTATCATCCAGATTCAACTATGATCAATTTAAAGCCAATATGGTTTCACCCTTCCCCACCGTCCCACCGCACGCCAGCCCATACTGGATTATACTGAGGCAAACCCTACGTAGCATATCATTTCGGCTCTAAAGATTTCAGAATATATTTCTAGAAGAGAAAGCCTCCTTAAAAAACATAACCACAATTCCATTATCACATGAAAAAAAAAAATGACAGTAGTTTCTTAATATCATCAAATACTGAGCCAAAGTGTAATTTCCTCCTTTGTCTGTTAAGTGGACTTTTACAGATGGTTTCACAACCAGGATCTGAACAAGGTCAACACCTTGCATTTAGTTATCAGGGGAGGAACCTCTCCTGAGGATTTAACCGTGTCCTCTCAGCCTGCCAAGGCCTGAAGATTTCTGGCCAAGGTTTGCCTAGACAACCAGAGCAGTGGTTCCCAGTTGTCTTTTGACCACTGATTCATCTCTTTGAAGGGGTTCTTGGACATTTAACAATGGACCAAGTAGCCCATCTAAGGTTTGGGGACCCACAAAAAAGAAATGCTTCTTGGAGTACATTTGGAAGTGCTGGGGAGGCAGACGTCTGCTTCTGTGCTAAGGTATAGTTCAAAACAGAGAATTTAAAAGCAAGCCCTGGAATTCCTATTTCTTCCTTTTCCAAATCCCACTCGTCCTCCCTAAGGCCCACCTTCATCACTGTCCTGCCAGGCCTTAGTCTTTTCCCTCAGCCGAGCTCCTGTAGCATTTAGGATCCTACCATGTTTTTTGTTTGCTTCTTTTATGATTTGGCTTCTAGTAATGGAAGCCAACCTTCCTTGGAGGGTTAGCAATTCTGCACACAATATACATTTTGCCTCTTCAATTAAATTCCAAGTTCCTAAAGCTCAGGGACCCACAGCACTTGGCCGTACTTAGTCCAAGTACCCAAGACCTGTACGTGTCTGACAGATTTAAAATATCAATATCTACAATATTTACAATATGAATATCTCAAACCAATAGTCTTTAAATACTTGATTAAAATTTATTCGGTAGGATAGAACAGCACTGGCTTGCTGTTAATAAAATTACATTCCTCTTCTTATATATTCAAAATAAGGAATTGATTTATTGCATGCACTAAACACATTTGAAATATATTTTTTACTCTTATCAAAATAATGCACACATATGGTTACAAATCAAATGTTACACATGTGCTCATGATAAAAATGCTACAGCTTTTACCGTCAGTCCACTGCTCAGAGGCAACCTCTTTGAGCTGTTTGAATTTTAGTTTTCCCAATGGATCTAGGCTTGCCAGATTGAGAGGGTAAAAGAGGTATAGGATGCCCCATCAAACTTGAATTTCAGATAAAAAATGAATAAATAGCTCCAAATATTGCATAATATTGTATTTTTTTCTGACCTTAGGTGGATTATTCCCCCATATAATGTGTAGAGTTACATACATCATACCTCTAACGTATTTGTATCTCTATTTCTTCCTTTATCAACTTGTTAGATGGTATTGGTGGAATTCCAAATGCGAAAGAATGTCAATGTTCAATATTTGTATTCTGTTCCATTTTTCTACGTTTGCCTTTGTAATTTCAACAAAATGCTTAAACCTGTATTTATTGATCCATCGTCTTTCAACGGAGCCTCTTGACTGACTACTTTTAAATTAAGAAGATATTGTTACTGATTTCCTATCCTTTCCTCTATTTTTTCTTTCTTTTTCCAAGTCCCACCTTCTGCCACGATACTCATACTTTCACATTAATAAGGTTGTTGAAATTTATGTCCTGTCCTGCTACACAACCTAGTCTTCCAGGCTTTGTCTAAAGGTTAACTCGTAAAATGGGAAATGCTTGGCATTTATTTCACTGTTATTATATATAGTTTTATGTAAATATAGTAATAACACTAGGACAACACTTCCTTCTCTTCAACTCAGTATCATGACCCCTGAGCCTCTCCAAGGACAATGTGCCCAACACCAAGTCAGATAGAGTCTCATTCCTTATATTTTGTCATTTTCTTAATATCATGTCACTTTTAGTTTGCTTCATATTCTAATCTTGACTTTTTTTTTAACCTATTTTCCCCTGGAGCTTCCAGTTGCCTTTATTTTCCCTTGCATTATTTGCTATTATCATGTTCTTATTTTAAATCTATCAGTTATATTCTCTCATCTATTGAGAACTGCCTTTGCCCTCTTCCTCAGACTCTTTTGGGATCCTCCTCCAATGTGGGCTATTGCTGTCCAGACTGCTGTGCACCTGACATCTGGAAACTTCTCTTTATTGTTCTTATAGGTTACATCCCAGCTTTTCTTCTTTCTTAGGTCCTAGTGTTACTGAAGTCTAGCCTCAAGTAACTTCCTAAGAAGTGGCATGTTGGAGACAAACTTTATGTATTCTTGTTTCTCCAAAAAACCTATGTAATCCTCCACTTCACTGAGAGTTTGCAAATAGGATCCTAAACTGAAAATAATTTTCCCTCAGAAATTTAAAGACATGACTCCATTATCTTCTGGCATCTAGTGTTGCTGAGGAGAAGTCTGATGCCATTCTTACTGCTTTTCATTTGTAGGTGACCCAATCTTTCTCTCTGAGCCTTTTACAATCTACTCTTTATACTCAGTTTGAAATTTGGCCAGGATGCATCTAGTTGTGCATCTTTTTGCAGTCATTGTGCTGGACACTCAGTGGCCATTCTGATGTCAGGACTAGTCTTTCTTCAGCCCAAGGAAGTTTTCTTCTGTACTTTCTCTGCTAATTCTCTCCTCTTTCTTCTTTTTTTCTTTCTAGGATTCCTATTAGTTTGATATTGAATTATTCTCCTACATCTTTTACTTTTCTCTCTCATATTTTCTTTTTCTGTCTCTCTGCTCAATGCTTTGTGAGATTTCATCCATTTTTTTAGTCTTTCCACTGAATATTTAATTTCACCCATTGCATTTTTAATTTCCAAGAGCTCATTCTTGTTCTCAAAATCCCAGTTTTAGAATGTATTATCATCCCAACCCTGAGAATTCTAAAAAAAAAAAAAAATTTTTTTAAGTCATCTTTGGTTTCCTAAATACTGTTTCCCCAGGAATGAGATTTTTCTGCTTATTTTCATATATTTCCTTCATGCTGGTGTTTCTCCTCACCCTCCACATATGCCTCCTTGGGTATCTTTTGATGTCAAATACAAAAGAACTACAGAAGCACAGATGGAATTACTGTGCAGCTGTGCACCCACCTAGCCTGAATGGGCTTCCCTGAAACTTTCTGAGATTTTGTGGGTGACCTGGATCCCTTCTTATCTGCAGCCCCTTATTCCATGAGTGGCTTCCTTCAACTGGTTCCTCTGATAACTGCTCCCAATACACCTGACATATTCCAGAAATTTGCTTACATCTCTTATATGTTGGTGGCCTCTTCCTCCCCTCTTTAATACAATAAATTTACATCTTTATGGAATTCTAAAACTTTATCTCAACAAAATTTTGGAAAGATAGGAGGCAAAAGTGTGTTCTGGGTTCAACATCTTGAATTATAAGGAGATTAAGAAATTTTAATTTTTTTAATTTTACTTTTTTTTTTAAAATCATTTTAATTGCTCCATCTTTCAGCAACTTGGCGCCCCTAAGCCAGGAGGCCCACCTGAGGTTTAGGGTCTCCCCAGGAAAGTGCTGTTCCCAGATATTCAGCATCTCATGGCCCTCACTCTTACCATGGGCCACGTAAACCAGAGCCTGGTTTCCCCAAATTTCTTCCCGTACAGGGCTGAGGTGCCCAGGAGACAGAATGAGGGCAGCGCTTCCTTGGGCACACCATCCTCTCGCCTCACCACAGGGCCTGAGACGCTCTACAAGCTCTACAACACCACAGGCTCCCTTTCGTCCTTCCTTCCACCTGCTCCCACCGCCAGCCTGGCTTCGCCCTTAGGTAACCTTCACATCTCAGCTCCAACACCGTTTCCTCAGAAAGCCTTCCCCGTTCCCCCTGACTTGTCAAATTCCTCCATCATATGGGCTCATGGAACAATTTCTCTCCCCTTTACAGCACTTATCTCAGTTTGTAACATTCGTGGAGCAAGAGCATGTCTGTTTTCTGTTCACTTTGACATCCTAAGCACTTACGCACAGAACTGGCAAACAGCGGATGCTCAAGAAATCTCTCTTGAGAAAGTTAATGATCATGAAGTCAGCCCCAGAAGAAACATTTCTTCAGCTAACTGAAAAATACCCCACAGGGTGACCAGGGTGCAATCTCATATATGCTCCACCCCAGATGTCTGATAACTGACTGCTCCGTCAGCACGGCCTAAGGCCTGAATCACAGGTTCTCGTGGGTTCTCATCTGAAGCCTCAGCTCTGCTCAAGGAGAGCCCCGTGGTCAGGGAGGTGGATTCTGATGCAGCCCTCAAGGCTTGAGGCTCCCATGGCTTTCTGACAGCCCCAGCCTTCTGCAGGGTCTTTGGAACGAAGTTGTGACTCATCTCCAGACAAGGTGCCTGAAGCCTGGAAGGAAGGCAAAGAGCCAACTCACCCAAAGGGCTGGGAGGAACTTCCTTAGTTGAAGCCATAGCCCCCAAGGGGGTGGTCCAGAGGCTGCCCAGAACCAATGGCGACATCCCTGGCTGGGAACAATAGAGCCCCACACCTCAGCTACCTTTTTGGCTCTGGCTTCCCAGTGGTGAGGCTCTTATTAAATTTGGGATTACCATGTGTAAAGCACAGTCTGAATTTTGTTTGCTCTGCCATGTAACTTGCCTTTCCAAACACTCAGTCAGAGCTGCAGTTAATCCACTGACCGTGGGCTTAACCCGCAGGTGGCCAGAAGGCCCCACCAAATTCCTCCCGACCCTTTGTTACCTGGCCTGGAAGGGAGAGCCCCCTTGTTTGGGAAGTGTTTCTCCTCCCCCCGAACATTTTCTGTATTAAGAGTCTTTTGTCACCATAAAGCTGAAGCAGGGGATTATGATGGGTAGGCTGTCACCCAGATTGTTTCCTCCAGAGGATGAGGGGAAAGGTTTGCAGGCCGGCCTAATGAAACCTTTATTCGGGGGACAATGCCTTTCCATTAAATTAAAGCTCAAGCCTCAACAATGGCTCCGAACAAACCCCATTTGAATATTTAATTTGGGATGGAAGGAGCTGAGTAAACACCTCTCTCCCCTCAGCCGCTTTCTGGAGACCCCCTTGCAGCAAAACCTGAGGCAGAAGCTTGAGTTGTTGATGTCAGGTTAGTGGTTTTTGCTGCCACCATCAAAGGTGGAAAAATCTAAATCTAACGTTCAAATGACATCAAAGAATGTTGTTTACTCCTAACTTAAAAAAAAAAATTCCAGGAAGTGAATGCTGATCAGATTTACGACCAACTAAAATCTGTCTGTCCCCAGCCTTGCAAGCAACAGAGACCTTTGGGGTGAGCGCCCTCCCCACCTTAAGCGCTCAGGATCCATGACTGAGACCAAAGGTCCTGGGAGAATAGAGCTCGGCCTCAAATCCTGCCCAGGTTCCTCCTTCTTTGCTTCTTCACATAGAATCTCTAAGAGAACGAAATATCTAACTAGGCTTGATTTTTTTTTAATGGCTGCGGTGACGTCAAAGGCACTGTAAGGGAATGAAATTTTCTCTACCCTCCTCCTCTACCTGGCAACCAGGCAGCGAGGCAACAGGCACCCGAGAGACGGAGTTGTGTGTGGGCTCCCCTGTGCTGAGAGTCAGGATTACCCAAGAACAATGCCTCTGTGTATCATCTGTACAATTTTCTTGTCCCTACTCACAGCACGTCAGCTAACTCTTGGTCTCCTTTTCACCTCTTGCTTCCTGGGGAGGACGACCTGTCTTTTATTCTGTCGTCCCAGAGATGCTCATCAGTGCTAACGAGGTGATGTGCTGGCTCTTTCCTCCTCTCTTCAGTTTTCCTTCGTTCTCATCATCTTTGCGTATAGTGGGGGTGATCAGAAGCAGCTTCCTTACACCGGGAGGGGGCGAATCCTCAAACTGGCACATTTGATCTCTCCGGCAAGGGCTCGGTTTCTGCCTTGCCAACAGGGAGGGAAAGGGAACCCAGGGAAGGATGTTCCTGGCCTTTGCTGACCTGGTGGCCCTTGAGTTTACTCTCAGCCCAGTTGAGCTGGAGCAGCTGCCAGGGCCACAGGGCTCGACACCATCTAACCAAGTTCCCCACGCGCATCCCAGGGGTAAGCAATCAAGTCCCAAAGCAGAGGAAGCATTTAAAGTGATTTTAGAGACTGGCCACCAGGACCACCCAGCCATTGGCTATCCCTCTGGAAGGCAAGAGCCTAAAATCCAGGAAGAGCTCCTTTTCAGGCAGGCCCTGGGTGTGTGGGTGAGGTCCCGTGCACACGTGTATGCGCACACACACACGCACGTGAGAGGCAGGGCATGAAGGTCTGGCACACAACGTTTGATGGGTGGCTGACTCCCAATCTCTCTCTGTAGTGGGGGTCCAGATGTGTCTGCCTCTGGTGGATTGGACAGTCTGGCATCTGGCCAAATCATGGGCGTCACAGCTGCAGAGCTCAGGGCCCCTTGCTCAGACCCAGCTTCCAACTGTGGATGTGCTTCCATACCTCTACAGTCTAACAACCACGCACGAATGATGCCACCTTTCTTTTCCTTTGCATTCAAATTAACCTATCAGCCTTCTTTCTGGGTGGGCCTTTCCTCTGGGCAAGGGGATCCCAGGACGAGTGGCCAGGGTTCCTTTGGGCACATCATTTCCTCCACGGAAATGGTACAAGGGCAGGGATGGGCAGGCAGCCAGCTGCCCTCTCCTGGATTGCACCTCTCTGAGCCTTACTCTCCACGTCGGTAACAAGGGGGAAGATAACAGCAACGATATCAGAGGACTGCTGTGAAGATAAAATGAGATAATACACGTAAAGTCCTTAACAAAAGGCCAGGCACACCGTATGTACTCTATGAATGTGAGCTGCTACTATTATTTCCCTTTCAGTCCTTCCAGTCCTCATTTGGGGCTTTCTGTCCTTTAGTCCCACAATTGTAGGAAATGTGATCTCTGAAGACAACTTTTAGAGGTGCTTGTTGGAAGGTTTGTGACATTTCTGCCAATTCCCGAATGCAACCCAGAAAAGAGGGTCGAGGTGAGGCCAGAGAGATGTTCTAGGCTGGCTCTCGTCCAGCCTCCTTTCCCCGGCCTTCCTGTCTGTCACCCACTACATGCCAGGTGCTAGGATGCTTCGTGAATGAGGCATTGCCCCTGCTTGTGGGTCAGTGCACTGGCCCTCGGGCTCTCAGGGCCCATCAGAAGGGCCAGGCCCGTGTCTCAGAGCCCTGGGTGAGGTCCTGCACTCAGCACACACACCAAAGACAGACTGGGGACTCTGCTTCATGTCCTTGTCCACCGGCATAGGAATGTTTTCATGCCAGGTCCTTGGAAAGGTCACATCAGGTCGGCAGTCCCTATGGCCCCCACTGCTCCCAGATGAAGTCCAGCCCTCTGGGCTGGAGAGATGCTCATTCCTCACTCTCTAGCCTCAGGTGGCTCCCTGTGTTCTCCCCTCACCTGTCACCTCCTGCCTGTCTATTACATCTTCTTTCGGCCCTCGACTTCCTCCCCTGAACTACCCCCTCATTCTTCTTGCAGCAGCCAGTGTGAGCTTCTAAACAGAGAAGTCAAGACCATGTCTCTCTTCTGATGGCTTCCCACTGAAATAAAATCCAGCTTCCTCTCCATGGCCTACAAAGTCTTACACACTCCTCGCCTCTATGCTGCTCGCCCACCATGCTCCACGCACCTGGGTTCTGTAGATTTGCTTCTGCCTCAGGGCCTTTGCACTTGCTGTTGCCTCTGCTTGGAATGCTCTTCCTTTCAGTCTCCAATGGTTGGCTTTTTCATTTCGGTTTCAAGAGAGCTTCCTTGATCTTGTATCTGAAGGAGGCCCAGTCACTTTCTAAAATATAAACCTGTTTTATTATCTTCACCACATCTCTCCTGATTAGAACCAGTCTGGTCTGTGCACTTGTAGCTTTCCCTCTATTGAATGCCGCTCGGTGAGATCTCGGAATTTGTCACTCTAGTTCACGACTCTCCCGAGTGCCTGGCACCTGTTAGGCTTTGATGTAAGTCTGTGGGATGAGTGAATGAATGACTCTTTACCTCATTTAACCCCACATTCCTGCCAAGTCCACACTTGCTGAAATCTTCATAAGCTTCATTCCCCTGGTAGGGCCTTTCCCCCTCCTGCCAGTCTGTCACGGCCTAATACAAACCCTGCCTCCTCTTCTGGAAAGTACTTATCTGTTGATCTCTCACGACCCTTGGCCATCCCTTTTCCATGGATGTGTCTCTTTTGAGGACATGCTCTGTCTCCCCTCTGAGTTTATAAGCACCATGTGGGCAGAAGCCTCACCCTCCTTGGGCTCATATCCCTGTGCACGGGGAGGACCCGCCATCGGCTGTGTGCACTGTTGAATCAGGACAGCCCTCTTGGCCCAGGTAACCTTGTGAAGCTGACGAGCGGTTTCCAACACTTGGATTCCCCCATTCCCGCTCTTCTCCCTGGGTCTTGGGCCCCTGTACTTCCCTGTCCTCTCCCCACCGGCTGCTTTACATCCCCACCCCCATTCAGGTCTAGCCTCAGATCTTTCACGCCATGGACCGAGAGCATCACCTCTCCCAGAAGAGCCTCATTTTGACAGGAACCCCTGCTTTGAGCTGAGGGAAAGGTTGGTGGATTTCAGTATCAGTGACACATTTCTTTCCCACCTGAGTGCTTTCCTGCGCTCCTTACATCTTACCTCATAGGCGATTATTTGCTCTGCATCTGTGGAGCTCAGTGGGGCCTCAGGACCAGGACAGAGGCCAGTCTCTGACCTCCTCGGGTCTTTCCCTGAATGTCCCCAAGCATGCCGGTTGCCCAGAAAAACAGTATGAAAGAAAGGCTGAGGGTTACAGCAACAAATAGAAATAGACTTCTCATCCTACAGCCTTCCTATCTAGCTACTGTTTCCTCCTGCTCTGAGAGAATAAGAGGACGGCAGGCAGGGTAAATCTGAGAGGCCAAGAAGCCATCAGGATGTGAAGCCCCCCCGCCCTGTTTCCAGGTGCCCATAAATGTGCACATCATGAAGCTGAACGTGGAGCGTGTGGAGGTGCCATCCTCTCTGTGGTCTGTCCCCCTCTTACCTCCACACATTCCAGGCCTTAGGGCGCCAGGCTGGGGGTGGGGCAAGATAGATTATTAACCAAAAAGGGGCTTACATTTTTAGAGTGGGGGGGGGTCTAGACTTTTAGGTTGACATCTTCACCTGCAAGTTTATGAGGAAGCCACCAGCAAATCCTGTTAATTCTACGTCTCACACATGCTTTGAACCGGTTTGCTCTTCTTTCCCCCGTCGTCACTCATGTCCCCGGTCCACATGGCCACTGTCTTTCACCAGGACCGCCACATTACAGGAGCCCCCTCACTGGAGTCTCCACTCCCTCTAAACTAGCATTCAGAGTGATCTTTGAAAAGTGTCTCTGACTGTGTCGTTCTCACGACTCAAACCCTTCCATGGCTGCTCGTGTCAGACTCCAAATAAAATCCAAACTCACTAAATCTTGCACAGGCCGGCCCCTGCCCATCTCACGCCCCTCCTCACAAGGCCCCAGTGACACCGGCCTCGCTCCCATCCTCGCAGTCTGCAGGCTCTGGGCCCCCTGGGGGCCTGTGTCCACATTCCCTCTGCCGGAGCCCCTCTGCCCACCGTCGCCTCTTTGCGTGATGGCTCCTTCTCACAACTAAGACCCCTCAGAGAGGCTTTCTCCCACCATCCTGTCTGAGGTAGACCCCTCTATTACTCTCTACCAATAGGACCCTACCTGTTTTTCACTGAATTTACTACAATTATAATTATTATATAAATGCACTGGTACATTTGTTTATTGTTTACAACGCAAGCTACTTGTGCAGAGAGCAGTTTTGTCCTTCTCACTAGGCCCCAGGATGTCACGGGGTCTTTCTTATTTACTGTTAGATCCCCAGCAGCTAACAGGGTGACAGCACACCAAAAGACATTTATTAGGTAAGTGAATAAACATGGAGGTGCTCGGGCCCAAACGGTTCCTCTTCCCCCACAGGCAGCTCCCCAGCATTCGCCTGGGGCAGAGCATGGTGAAACATCAGGGTCATTCTAGAACCTCAGGGGAGAAAGTCTCCCGAGAAGTACTAAGGACTCTCTAGGGCCACACTAACGTGGGTCAACTCTCTTCGTAGTATCAGGGAATTCCTATTCCTCGAGATGATCAAAATCTCTGGCCCTGATTGATAATAGAATGTTTTTATCTTGACTAATTCAGAATTTAGCATGAAATGGGAAATTAAATTATCGAGTTCAAAGAGGCGGAAGGAGATGTCCAGAGAGATTAAGTAGTTTGCCTAAAATCACCAGTTTGTTATGGGGGAGCCCAGGCTAGACTCTAGTTACTCTGAGTCCATTGCACTTCCTCCCGCAGCCCGTTTTCTCTAGTGTCCTCTCCTAGGAGCCTGTGTGTGATCTGCCTTTGCAATAGGCTGGCTTTCTGAAGGGTGAGTGAGGCCTGTGGGACCTGAATCCTATTTTTGTCGTTTCACATTATTAGTCATGATGTAACTCAACACGTTTTAGGCAAAGCATTATCTCAAAAGTTTTGGCACCTCAAGGTACATTTAAGGATGCAGAAAAGTATCTCAGAGAGGAAAGACCAAGACTGTATCAGTCATCTATTGCTGCATAACAAACTGCCCCAAAACTTAGTTGCTTGAAACTACCATTTATTAGCTCATGATTCTGTGGGTAGACCATTTGGGCTAGACCCAGCTGGGCAGTTTTTATGCCTACTCACCTGGCTGGTTCACATTCTGTAGTCAGCAGCTGGGTCTGCCGGAGGCTGTTTGGTCCTGGATGCCTTCGTTCACATGGCTGGAATAATGGGGGTGAGTGGGCCACATGTCTCCAATGTCTAGCAGGATAGCTTGAGCTTTTTTACATGGTAGCTGGGTTCCAAAAACATCAAGAGAGAGCAAACCCCAACGTGCAAGTGATTTTCAAACCTCTGCTTGTACTCATGTTTACTGACATCTCATTGGCCAAAGTAAGCCAAGTCAAGTTCAGAACCAAGGGATGGAGAAATAGACTCCGTTTCTTGATGGGAGGAGCTGCAAGGTATTGCTGCCATTTTTTTCAATCATAAGGACAGAGTCAGATAAACCCCTACAGTATCATATTCATATTGAGAATATTGAAACCATCCTATGGTTTATCCAGTCTGTTGGGGGTGGGGGAGGGAGGCTGAAAGTGTAATAAGGAAGAACAAATCTGATTCTGTATTAGATCCGTCTCTTTTGCTTTAATCTTTTTTTTAATTCTATTGCTATTTATTTTATTCTATTGTATTCTATTGCTTTGAGTTAAGAATGTTGCCTATAGCCTGAACTATACCAGCTAGCCCATTCTCAAGGTATACCTTTAAGGGTATAACATTTTTCCATTCATTAAAAAGTTGCAGAACAGAGAATAACATTTGTCTTGTTGGAGGTTTACAGGAATATCATGACCTGACCTACGTGGACAGCTGCAAGAACAAAAGCATTTCTACACCAAAATTCTGACGCCAAGTTTACAACAACCAACTGTGCCCTCCCTTACCTTGCCTTTAAAAATGCTTTGCTGGGGACTTCCCTGGTGGTGCAGTGGTTAAGAATCTGCCTGTCAATGCACGGGTTCGATCCCTGGTGGATCCCTGTGGAAAATTCCACACGCCGCTGAGCAACTAAGCCCATGTGCCACAACTACTGAGCCCACGTGCTGCAACTACGGAAGCCCGCCTGTCTAGAGCCTGTGCGCCACAAGAGAAGCCACTGCGATGAGAAGCACCGCAACGAAGCTAGCCCCAGCTAGCAGCGACTAGAGGAAGCCCACGCGCAGCAATAAAGACCCAATGCAGCCAAAAATAAATAAATAGATTTTTAAAAATGCTTTGCTGAAACCCTTGGGGGAGGTCAGGTTTTGGGGGGGCATGAGCCACCTGTTCTCCTTGCATGGCCCCGCAATAAACCTTCCTCTGCTCCAAACGCTGATGTTTCAGTATTGTTCGGTCTCACTGTGTGGACTACCTGAACTTGAGTTAGGGAACAAAAGTAGGGGCTAGAAGGAGCCTGGCTGTGAGGCGAGGCCAAAACACCGACAGCCAGGGGAAGGCAGGCTGGGGCCCCTTAGACCTCTGTCACCCAGCCTGGTGGTCTCCCAGCGCCGGAAGTGGGCTGAGCAGGAGTAGCTGGGCAGAGAGGAGAGACATGCGGCAACTTGGGAGCTGTGAGCTGCTTCATTCTGCTCTCTCCTGGCATCCTGAGATGCTGCTTATGTAAGTGGTTTGGCCAAGAAAAAAGAGGGAGCCTGTGCCTTCCACTCAAAACACAGGCCGGTCAGAGATGTGGCCTCTGCTCCTAAAAATAAAGCCTATGAAGGAAATGAAGGCTAATGCACCTGGAGGTGAAACCACAGGTCACCTGGGCAAAGCTTTTAAATGCAATGTCTTCTGTATTGGGGACAGAATGGTGACATTTCCCCCAAGCTCAAGGAGAGCTCAGCCAACAGAAGGCCGACTGCAAATCGAGATGGGGATGGGTCGAGCTCATTTTCCGACCCTGTCTGACAGAAACTGCTCAAATTCCAAATTTCTCACATCAGTAGCCAGCAAACAATCAAAAAAAAAAAAAAAAGTCTCATCGACAAAGCCCTTCTTCTAAATGCGCAGGCAATTCTCACACAACAAACCAGTATTTTCAGACCCCTCCACCCCATTCTGCCAGGGGACCTGCCTGGGATGGAGAGGTGACAGCGCCCACCGGGAAGGCAGGGGGGCTCCCAAACGAGGTGAGGGAGGGCCGCGGCTCGGAGGCCTTTTTCTTGTAGCTCCAGACAAATTAAAAACCTCCTTACCAGCCATTCATTCCAAGGAGGCCTCTTCCTTCCTCCACAGGGGGGCTGCAGTGTTGGAAGGAGATCGGATTCTGGAAGCCTGGGCCTCCCGGAGCTCTCAAGGAGGGGGAGCCGGCAAGAATGGAAAGAGAGAGGCCCTAACCCTGAGGAGATTGGCAGGCAGGGAGTGGGGGCAAAGTGCAGCCCAGGTCACTGGGAAAAAATAAATCTCAAAGTAAGGGAGTGGGGGAAAGTTCCACTTCCAGCCTCATTATGAAAGGAGCCTGGGTAGAGAGGGGCGGGAGAGTCCAAAGGAGGGAGAAAAGGGAAGTGAGACGTGACCCAGAGCAGACGAAATTCTCGGGGGGCACAGGCTGTTTGAAGAAGCACGGGCTGGCAAAGGGGCCGCCTCTTCCAAAACTGATTTGGAGGGACCTGGAAGCACAGTGCCCGGGACTCCCAAGGAGGGAGGGCAAAATGCCCTATTAAGGGTGGGACGAATTAATTTCCCAAAGAAGAACAGCGCCATTTCCTCCAAATGCCCTCTCCAGTCCTCCTTAATCTGCCCTGGAGGCAGCAGGTGACCTCTGCACGGGCCCCTGGAGGCTCCTTTGTTCTGGGGCATTCTGCAGCCTGCCCCGCCCCCACCCCTTGCACCTGGGCAGCAGCCTCCAAATGCACTTGTCCACCCTTGGCTGGCTCGCGGGGAGGGATGGGCGATGCCTTTGTATGTGAAAAGCCACGAGTCCTCCAACTCTTGTCTTCCCTTCCGCTTGACACATTGGCTAATGGTTTTTCAGTTCACACCGACGGCCACAGAAATCTACTCCCAGGAAAAAATAGTTTAGCCTGCAGTACCTTATCTGGTAAGACAAGTTCGTGACTGAGACTACCTAGCGGGCCAACCCTCACTATTTATTCATGGCCAGAGCCCTGCTATTCAGAAACCCAGGTCGGCCCTAGAACCCCCAGGTGTTCCCCGCTGAGTCCTAATCCAATCCCTCGGAGGTGTGCTAATTTAATTGTGTAATGGTCCACACCTGAGGCATTCCCCTAACTATCTTGAGGACATTACTTAGCTTAAAAGACTAGTAAGAGTATTAAGGCAGGGACTTCGACATTGAAAGAGTTTACCATCTCTAAAACATCTGAGTCAAGCAGAAGAAAACTGGAAGGGGGGGGGCGCGCGACCTCCAAGTTAGAAAAAGCAACAAGAAGTAATTAAAGTTCTTGCTGAGTGAGTCTGAAATATGTACTTAGCCCTTGTAAATTAAATACCCTGGGTTTTTAAAGAGCGATTTCCCCAAACATCTATTATTCACATCAGTAGGACAGACGGTAAGCCACTGTAAGATTTATGGAAACTAAAAGACTTCCTATGCTAAAGGTTAATGAAAGTGTAATTCGAATCATGAAATCTTTACGTGTCGGCTGGGTTTACACAGAGGGCTCATTAAGGATGCGTTTGGTACTGCGGGCGGCCCGTGACGTCACAGGGGCATTTTTAAATGGGCGGGGCCAGGCTGCTCTGCATGTAATTCTTTAAAAATATAAAAGCCTCGCTCTTTCCTCCTCTATCTCTCCAGCTGTAACAACTTCACCGACTGTCTTGGTTCCACCCCGAGGATTTCACTGAGAGAACACGTTAGAGGGAATCAGGAAGCAGAGAAAAGGTCACAAATAAGCACCTCAGGAACAATGAAAGCTTTTCTCTATGCAGCAGTGGGAGAGTTGCTAGAAAAACTGGAAAGGTATTAATCAGAAGTGGCTATAAATCCTCTGGAGTTTTGCTCTTATAAAACTCCTCAGAGAAAGTCTTGAAGGAAATGCAGGTCAAAGCCCAAAAAAGCTCTTGATCAGAGATTGCTGGAGGAAAATCTTCCCAGACGCCGTTTAATAGGCAGCAATCACCCCAGGAGTGGGGAAGCCAAGTACGCTTGAAACATGGTTGCAATTCCTAATAGGTCTTGTCACACTTAAGGCACTGCAAGCTCCATCCAACGAACAGCTGAAGCTAGCTGGCGATTCATAAAGCCAACAGTTTAAAGTTTATTATGATGAAAGCACTTAATGACAGCCATCGCTAGGGGCCCATCATTTATAAAGCTGTGCTGAGTATTAGACATGTAGCATGACCACCAATTTTATGTCACAATTGCTACCATAAAATGACCTTTGGTGATTTTTGCTGCATGTGGTGGACAGCTCTTCCTTCACATTAGTGCTCTGTGGCTTTCTTTGCAGACTATTATGCTGTCTAAAGCTTATTTGGCACTGTCGTGAGCCTCAACCCTTGTTATTACCCCGAAGGCCTGTCTAAAAAAAAAAAAATCTCATGCTCTATTACGCCACTCCAATAATTTACAGTTCTTACCAGCCTTGGTTAGTGTAATATTTTAATGCAAATATGCTTTACCATTGCGTTTTATTTAAAAAGAAAAAAAAGTTCCCATGCTTCTGGCTAGAGCAATATCCATTTGATGGGAGTTCACTGAAATCAGCCTCTTATTCCCTGGTCAGGTCTCAGTGAATGGGCACTTTTTTCCCTGATCAGTTAAAAATACCTCCGGGGGAAAAAAAAAGGTTAATTAAACTTTCCTTGAGAAAGATATATATTTTTTAAAGATCCTATGTGTGATAAATCCATCTAAGGCAGAAACACTAATTCTTATTTTCCTACATCCAGTCCCAATGCAAATTTACATCTGAGTAACATTATTTAATTAGGATTCCATTTTCCAACCTGCTTTGTGTAGTTAGAAAGTGTTTGAATACACAGCCACTTTACCGCTCCAATGTAAACCGCTGCTGGGAAAGTGGTCTGTCCATGCTACACCACCTTTAAATTGTGTATATAATTTTATAAATGATATAAAATCTGCTTCTAGTCCCTGAAAAAAAAATACAAGCACGGCACACTGCAATTTTGGAAGGATTTAAAATATGTGATTTCTGCTGGTACCTACTGTATTGGGTTTAATATAAAGCTTTTTTCAATAAGGTAAATTGTTACATGACAAACTCATCTTCCACCATTATCATCTGCTGTTTGTGTTTAACAACAGGAGTCCCGCTCTAACAAAACTGTTGTAATGGCTGTACAAATTACTCAGCTGAAAGCTTTTCACCAAACAAAACAGTATTAATCAGCAGTTCTTAGGAAGGTGCTAATTAAAAACAATTTTCTTCCTCAGTTTGCAATACTAAAGCCATCTTCACTTGCACAGTTTCCAATATACAGCTACTGTATTTGCTCACACTTCAGGCCCTCTATTAACTATTGAATCTCCTATTAGCCATTTTATTACTTTTCTGTTTACAAGCTTGTTGACATTTTAAAAGTCACAGTATGATCTGTTTTATCTATTAAAAAATGAATTAATTGAAAAGTCAGGGGGACAAAAAAGGCAAAATATAGACTCCAAATGAACAGACTTCCAGGGCAGAGAACACAGGGAGCATTCAGTCACAGCCTGGGCAGTAAGGTCTCTGGGTAAAACGAAATCTGAGAATTAAACGTGGCATTTCAGGCTTAATGGTTTGTTAAACACCGACGGGCTCCTTCCTAATTTGGAAATAGTCCACACAGGAAAACATATTTGCCCACTGTCTAAATTCAGTTTCTAAGGAGACCCAGTCTGACTTTCAAATTAATCTTTCCTCTCTGGGATACCCTCAGCCTAATAACGACATTTCATACAGTCTGAACTCAGGAGATTTTGATCTGGGGTGGGGAGTGTACCTGGAATCTAGAGCCCAGATCAAGGGTCTACACAGCCTTATCTTCCCTCTGAGTGGCTGTATGTGTGTGTGTCTACGTACACATGACTCCCTCCCCTGTGTAAGCATCCTGCCCCCTCCCCCGGGTGCAATGAAACGGTCCCACTGGACAATGCCACCCAATTGCTTGGCATAGACTGGAAACAAGTCAAATGCTGACTTAGCACAAAGACCCCATGAAAGGTGGGTTGAGGGAAGGGGACAGTCCATTCCTATTAAAAAAGAAGTCTAACCCTTAGAAGAAGGAACACCCTATGTTGGTAGTGGAGAAAAGGGAAAAAAACCCCACCTATGGTATTAAATCTCCTGCCTATGGTATTAAAACCAGGTTCTTCAACTGTCAAAAGCAGTTAACTAGTTTAGGAAAGACACCTGGCTGTTGAAATAGGGCTCCAGAGGGCCACTAATCCTTCCATTCACTCGGTTAACTGCTGGATCCCCCAAATTGATTCAACAGGTATGCAGTGGTAAATTCAGCCCATACTGAAGCCAAAGGGAAAATCAGCAAGGGGCGGGCAGCTCTTCTCTGAAAACACCCGAGGAACCAGCCAGAAAAGCTTTTATGGCCCGACAAGTTTTCTGCTGAATACTGAGGACCTAAATTACCCTTCCCTAATGGAAGTTACATTTTCATGCTCAGTCAAAAAGCCAACAAAATACACAATTTATACAAAATAGCATCAACCTCTTAGGTAGTCTTTTCTAGCACTTTTATCCCAATTCACAACATATGTCTTGCTATAAAATAAAATATATTTCTTATAACCAACTTGTATGTGGCTGTTCATATCACCGCATTAGAACTGACCATGGGTGATCTTAGAAACATTCTTACACCCAACCAAATCTATTTAATATGACAAAAGAGATTTGTGAGTTTCCCCAAAAGATACAGGTACACAGGGAACAGGAATAGCGTAATAATTCTTAGGATTTCAAAGACAGGCTTTGTTTTGAAACAAACACATGCACAATTACACAGACAATTATGGAATGGGGCATTTCAATTACAATTATGCAACCCAATACTGATGCAGGGAAATAACTCAATCATAAAGTTCAAAAGAAATATAAATGGTTAACTTTCTGAAGCAGCTATATTTTTTTCCCCTCTCAATATTGGCACTTCACCAAAATTTGAGAAAATAAAAACTTTTAAACTATTCAGTGATACACACTAGTTTCTTGCAAACTTCCAAAGAGCCTGGACTAGTGACATCTCCAGATGAGTGTCTCATAAAGAGCAAATCTATGAAACCCTTAACATTTTACAAAAGATTCTCTAGGTTTTAGTCACACAATGAGCATATTTCTTTATGTCTTTTGGTAGCAACTGTTCAATTCTTATACCCTGTCTCGAGCTTAGGTAACTGTACACACCATTCTCAGATATTTTTTTAAAAAATGCACTACCAGTTCACTTTTAAAAATACATTTTTTTCCCAGCGAAATAAACACTGGATTTCCACATCCACAACACACAAATGTAAATTGAATTCATGTATTTTCATGAGAAAAAAATGGAAATATTCTCATGGTTCTGCTGTTCTATATTTTACAAGAAAAAAACAAGAATAGATGATCTTAGATGCTACTGCAGGGATGGGTTTTCTTTGTCTGGCAGATTTAGTTGCAGGTTTTCCAGAAGGAATCATTTCTCTGTATTTTCACCAGTATAAATGGAACTACCTGTGTTGCCTTTTAAAACATTCCAAATTCTAATTTTTAAACAAAAATATGAAGCCAGTGTGCAACCTATACAGTCGCCAAAGGAGAGCTGCCACTAGCTGAACTACTCAGCTAAATGGCTGGTTTGCATTGCCCTGGTCTTTATCTAGCACTGAGAATAGACTGCTGTTTTATCCAAAGAGGAATAAATTGCTGTTATTGTGATGTTAGCCCATCACTTGGCATTGCAATTCAAGTTTTTGTGAGAAAGAAATGTATGATCTAACTGCGACTTGACCTATGCCTTCCGAGATCCATCTAGGTGCTCTAATGGAGCAGAAAAAGTGGTGAATACAAGGACATGCAAACTGATGGCGAAAAATTTGTTTGATGATAGAAGTGAGTAGAGAAGACATTTGAGAGTCGCTGTTTTTATGACAGCTAAGTTTGTTTAACATGCAAAAGGATTCACCCCCAGTCTCCCACCTATCACTTTAATTGTATCACGCTAAATACACGCTTTGCCTCTACTAAAGATAGGAGGATGTATAGCTAACCTACTAATGACATTACTGCGAAAGTGGGCACAGATGATTCCTTACAGATAAACATCTGAATTTCCACAAAAGGCATTAGAGCATCTCGGGGATGCACTAGGCAAGGAGAGGCTTGGGTTCCCTGCAGAAAAGTCATTCTCTCGTAATCCTAGGTAGGACCTATTAAATGTTTACCCTACACTGGCATCGCCGCATAGAACCATATATACTTACTTTCAATCAGATAATTGCGTGATTGAGTTTTTAAAAACTCGCCCTGGTTGCCATCTCGTTTTATCAACCATTTATTCAAAATTTCCCTGGAAAGGACCTGTTTTGCAAGAGGCCTGGAGAACAGCCGTAGATTTGAGCCCTGATAAAGGCTCACTTTTCATTCATAGTCAGAGCCTAAATGTGCTCTTCTTGTACCTAAACAGATAATAAGCACTCAGCCCACTCCTCCTCCTTGACACAACACATTGAGACTAATCACACATAATTGGAGAGGAGGAGCAGAGGGCTGGCCACGCTATTGTGTCCAGAGGACAAACGGTCAGTTTATGAGGCTTTGGGCTGATGCAGTCATTTCTTATACATCTATAGGGAAAAAAACATCCTGTTTCAAAGGAAAAAGAGAATGGGAGAGAGAGACAGCAAAAAAGAGAAGGCAGATTTAATACAATTAATTTGAGGGCGATCTGCAAGATGTGCTTTATTTATTTTTTTAACCAGGAAGGAACCATGATGTGTGCCGGGTTGGCACATGAAAAATGACCACCACTAAAAGAGAACGAAGACAAAGATGTTTCCTAAAGGGGGGCGGGGGGGGGGATGGGGTGTGAATCACCAAAAGAAATTGTGTCTTAATGAGCGGGAAACATCCTTGGGTGGCTCACAAGTCCAATTCAGACCTCACACGGGCCACTTGTACATATTTAAAGACAAAGGTTTGGTGCAGGAAGAGCAACAAGCAGATGGGAAAAAGAGGCGTCCAGGACGGCCGGGGAATCACGTGGATGAGGACAGGTGGACCTGGTAACCCACATGTGGGATGGAGCGGAGGCAGTGGGGGCCCGTGTCCTGGGGGCTTGAAAAGCCCCGGGAGCCAACAACTTCCTGCATATTATACCCACTACAGATTTCTGCTTTTGTGAAAATATTGCCTGTGTACGTGATGTTTTCTTCGTCTTCCGAGCAGCTTAGTCTTCTATTCATCTTTGGTTAAAATAAGCAGAAGTGGGTAATGAAGGTTTTCTTCATATATATCCTGGTTTTCCTTTTTCAACTGAAAAACAATAATAGAGAAAAAAAAAGGTAAGGAGACTCCAATCAGGAATTTTCACTAGTCAATTTTAACGTTGAGTAGAAGGAAGACGTCTTACCTAAATATATTGTTCTGGAAAAATGAAGCACAAAAAAACAACTCAAAGTGGTCTTCAGCGGCAGTGACAAGACAATACCATGCATGACGTTAAGAACTGCTTCTTTTTGGTGGGGGGTAGGGTGTTTTTTCCTAAGTAGCCAGGCTGCTTTTGTGACCTCTGTGGACTGTGAGGCACTTCAGCACAGGGAGAGCTGGGAGCAGCCTCATCTTCACCAGACCAGCCATGTGGCACAGAAGTTTCTGCTTTTGGCCCTCTCTGCCCCCTGCCAATGCCTCAGGAATCAGGCTGGCAGGCATTTCAGATCATTTGGAGACTGTGGCGACACCTGGGCACAAGGGACAGGCTGGTGGGGCCTAAGACATTTCAAAGGCTCTCCAGCTGCTTCCTAGGGGGTTTAGTATTAATGATAAGTAATTCAAAAATTGTTTTCTCCAAAGACGAAAACATATTCCAACAAGCAGAGCAGCGAGCTTCGATACTACTCGGGTGAAGTTCTGAGGGCCTTCCCATGATAGACTTAAAAGTCCAATCAGGGTTCTCAAGTCTAAAGCACATTCTTCCTCATTCAGCTAGAATAATTCTGAGAGTCGTATTTATATTTATTCTAGCAAATAACACGTTGCTATTTATAAAGACAAAATTCCTATTTTTGAGGCTGGTGTTTTGGAGCCAATTGTGAATTTATTTTTGGATTTATAAGGATCAGAAATAAATATTTCTTTTAATTATACAGGGAACCCATTCCTTTATTGTTTCTAATCAGACAAACATCCCACCCCACCCTCCCCCGAACCTAAATGAATGGCTCCAGCACGACACTTTCCTGTACTTGTAGGTCTGGGGTATGTTAACTTGAATCTTTCTAAAGTGCGTGTTTCTTCTAAATCATTTTCCCAAACTGTGACGTGCCCTCACTGTTAAGGACAGCAACAATGATCCTGCTTTTCCTTTTCCACTGGGGAGCATAAAGCCAACCCAGTCTCTACTTTCTAATCCATTTTCCTAAGAGCTGATGGTGGTACAATCGCTGAAGTCACTTCATTCTGTTTTCTTTGATGGCGTTTGCTCTTTTTACAGATGGTTAGTTGTCTATTTAAAAAGATCCTCATGGATTTTTGTTGCCACCAAAGTAACGATAGTGCTACTCCTAAACACACATCTGTCAACATCGCTCTTTAATCTAATTTTTAAAAATGCCCCCAAAATGGCTTCCCAAACTTCCCAAACCAAACCCACTATAACTGGGACCACCGACTGTAAATACCTTTGTTGCCAGTTGCCCCAGGGACAGAAGGGGCTCACTGAAATATTTTACAGAGGGAAGAGGGGGCCAAGCTAGCTAAATTCTTCCTCTGGGATTGGGGATAAGGGAAAGTTGATTACTCAGCGTGAGTCAGCTGACCTACTCACTCACAATGCACTAATATACAGAGACTCAAATGAGCTCTTTATAAAGTCCCTGAGGTAATATGTGAGATAAATAATTCTTCGGTAAATATGGGTTAGAAATCACTTTTAACTTGGATTCTATGCTGACCTCTGGAGGCCAAAGCAGAGGCTTCCTTGCTAGAAGGGGCCAGGGGCCAGCCCCGTGTTGACTGTGAGCCCTCCCCGCGACGGGAAAGAGCGGACAACCCTCAAAGGCAGCCCTGCACCCCAGCACCAGATCATTTCCGAACCCAGAGTGTTACATGAGGGTACTGGAACACACACAAAGCTGTTAGGAAATACTGGCTTCGATGGGGGAACCTTCTGTGGTTTAAGAATAATTCCACGTACCCAGGCTGTACGTCTTTGCCCAATTAATAATTATAATTTTAAGAGAGAAAAAAGCACCTTGAAAAAAAACCAACAACAAGCAAATTGTGAATAAAACAATTTTTCAATTTCATAGGTTAAAACAGGGTCTTTGAGGACAGAACTAAATTATATAGCTGCTATTAGTGGCATTATGCTTTACTTCATAATTGGATGTAACATGCTCAGCCTCACCGCGGCGCGAACAGCAGCAGCAGGAATGAAGTTCAGACTGTTTACCCTTTACAGTATCCACAATTATCAACAGCACACCACACAGATTATAAGCACCAGCCACTTGTAATGTGGCATTTTGAATAGATAAGCAGAAGTGCAATATGGCCGTGCTTTTAACGCAATGTACTGACTTCACAGCCGAGCCCAAGCCTATTTTCATGGCTAAACACAAAAATACAGAAAATAAACACTCGGGTGGTTTTGCAAAAGTTAAAGGAAAAAAAAAAAAAAAGGAAAAGGAAACTATGGCGTGTAAAATTATATTTCAAACAATATTTGCATGATTGAGAATATTTTTATCAACTTATTTCAAGCCAGCTGTAATCTCTAAGTCAAGTCTCTAGCTTGCTAAACAATTGGCTATCTTAACATCCTAAAGGTTTTGAGACCCACCATCGGGCAATGCATTTGATTCCTAGCCTAGAGGAGACCAAGAGGTTAGATAGGAGAGGGAAGTGTGTTCTTTCTCTCCCTGCTGCCTGGACGAACAGAAAGGCAATATCTTAAAAACACACTACACCTTCGGCTGCCTGGTTCCTGAGCACGGTGGCTGCGTGGTGTGGGCACAATTTAACAAAAGCACTGGCAGAAAAGTGCAGAATGGCACCGTTTTGATTACAGGCTTGCTTTTTAACGGAAATAAAATTTCACAGTTAACAATGAGAGGTGAAAAGTTTAAGAGGCAAAGCTGTTCCTCCTGATCATCACTGTTAATCAGCTTCACGGGTGGCTGCCTAAATCTGTAGATTTTTTTTTTTTTTTACCTTGCACTACTGCCAAGATTGTAACTAATTTTTCCCCCAGTTGTAAGAGGAGGGGTGAAAAACGCGGCATAGAAGGCAGCTGTGTATGAGTGACGTGAAGCACTAATGCAGAGGGCAAAATTAAAATTCATGAATCTCTTCACAACCATTTGTGTAACAAGATTAAGACGGGACAGCGGAAAAGAGCGGCATTATCAGGCGTCTTACAGTCCTCCAGCTGGTTACGCTCTATTCCAACACAGTAGGGCTAAGAGGATAACACGCAGCCTGAAGGAAAACGCTGCTCCTCCATTTGGGAGCAGGCTCGTCCCCGGGACCATAGGGGTTTGGCCAGGGATGGAGAGGAAGAAAGCTGATTGCCGCTCAAGATGGAAAACTTTTAAGCCTCGGCTATTAGCACGCGGCAAACAAAAGCGGCCAGGGTGGAGGATCCCCGCGGCCGCGCCAGCCCCTGCGCATCCCCGGAGCCCTGGGCGGGCGGGGGCCGGAGGGGCCGGGGGTGCTGACTTCGGCCTGCGTCCCCGCGCCCCGGTGATGAGCACTAGGGCCCGGCGAGGAGCAGGGACGATCCCCACTCTCCGCAGCTGGGTCCGCGGCAGTGTCCGGCCTCTGGTCGAGATCCTCTCCAGGCATCGTCCTTTTGCAAAGGAGACCTCCCCGTGCGAGCCGGATTAGGATCCTCCGGGCCTCTCTCCGTCCAGTCAGCACACGGTTAAACCCGCTGCTGGAGCAGAAAAGCCCGGCTTCTGGTACAGAAGGGACAAGAGGCTTTCTTTGGCTAGATTCAGGAGGACAACAAGCCAGCTGAAACTGCTCTCATCATGAAAAATATACATCATGGGTGCAGGTTTATACCATCTAGGTAGAGCACCCCAAGCCTGCAGAATATTCCCCTAGGGTTCTACTTCCTGAGAACAAAATGCAACTCTCACCTGTCACAAAAACCAAAAGAGGAGGCGAACTATTTCTCGGTCCATTGTCAACAAGGCATGGAACTGAACTTTGAAGCAATTATGATGAGATAAACACTAAGGCCACTTGGTTATTATGGAAATTTATTTTTGTGCAACCGATCAGTCAGACTATGATTATTTACAGGGTACCATGGGTATGAGGCGCAGTATAAACCTAAGAGGCATGTTTAGTGATTTATAAAACATGCCAGGCTCAGCGGGGTAGTGTACAACATCGGAAATAAAAAGAGGAAGATGCTGTCCACTAGGTGCTAACAATCTAAGGTTCTAGACAAAGAAGAGGTGGCCACCAAGGACTTGAATGCCTGGCATGTCCCAACACACTTCAGATCTTGCAGGGAGGAGACAGAGGGTATCAGGCACAATGCTGAAATTCTCTGCTGGTGGAGAGACCCACACCTCTGCTCTCCTGAGCTATGACTGAGAAACTAAAAGCATTTGTTGTTCGAGGGGGAAAGTGAATGACATGACATGAAGCAGCCGTGAGCTGATCCCCGTAGCTCTAGGCCCACCCTGGAGAGAAGGCCGTTTTCATCCCTTTGGGTAGAAGAGCCCAGGGGGCCAGGAGAGACTCATCCCAGACCAGGTAAAGCCCTCAAATCCTTTCCTTTTGTTCTGGAGAGGAGTTGAAAAAGGGAGAACATCATTTTAGAGGCAGGTAAGATTTGCATTACGTGCCATTCTGTTTTTATTTTCTAATTATAAGCAAAGTGCCTGATTCCACCAGTGAGAGGAAGTGACTTAACCCTTTCAGTTCACAAAGCATTTTTTTTCTTCCCCCAGGAGCTTAAATGGAGCCCTAGAGATGCAAAGAAATGAACCCATTTCCAGAAAACAAAGATTTCCTTTCTATTGCTTAGAAGATCAGCTCCACTTTGCATATAATTTTTCACAAGTCAACACACTTCTAAATTATACCATAGTCCTGGGTAATAAAGAGTGCTATTCACATTTTCCCAGGTGAAAAATAAGGTCATGCCTTTACTTTTCTGTGGTCACAACTTGCAAAACTGACAAGTCAAAGTCTGTTGCCAGGGTCAGGCTAGCTCAGAGAAGGGAGATTTCTGTCACGCACAAAATTACAGAAGAAATACATGTTTTTCTAGTAACTGTGATATGTATTAGCAAATGTGAGATTCCTGAAAAGTTTTTGGTGGAACGCTGGCCTCTCAGTGTCCTATATTGCTCCATACCTATAAATAATAAAAAGGCTGATAACATTGCTTTATGTAAGCAAGCTTAGAAATCACTCTCAGATAAGTGCTTTTGACCTAAATCTTGTAGCGCCTCGATCTGACATATAACCCCACAACTGTGAAATTCTGTGAGATTTAACAGTCTCAAACTGCCAACTGACCCAGCCATAAAGCAAGCAGAGATAAAGATTTACAGTCTAACATGATACAATTAGACATTCACCTTCTATTTATTTCAGTGCAGCTAAGCATTTAACCTACTTAAAAGCTGAAGGTTTTTCATTAAAATATAAATGCTTGTTTATCATTCATTCTATGCCACCTCCCCTGCATCCTACAAATTAGTCTATTATGAATGAAGAGATTAGTTAGTTTCAGAGAAAGGAGTAAACAGGAATGGTTTCTGTAAAATCCTTCTAGACATGCAAAGATAAAAGATGGCTTTGCCACACAAAATAATCAGATACAAATAGCTGTTCAGAAGCAGCACACCTAAGGAGTCCTTTAATCAAATATTTAGGTTACCTGCCAAAAAGACCATGATCTCTTCAAAATGCAATGCGGATTAAAGTGTTATCTAACACAAGCAGAAAACTAACCTTGGAGTGGAAGTTTGAAATGTGTTCATCATAATTTTCATGTCTTTGGATAGAGAATCCAGCTTTTTCAGCTAGATTGCAAAACTGGTTTAAAGTATTCCCTCGGCGTGGGGCGAATACCATTGCTTTCCCCTAGAACATAAAAAAGGAAATTCACACATTTTAAAACTGAAAGGCAACCAAACATAAAAGACATTGGTCAAAGCTTTTAATGTACGGCTCTCAGGTAGAAAACTCATTTGTCCTGAGATGTCCACACAGGATGGGCATCCACAGTGAGAATAATTTCAAGGATAGATATACACCAAGTAAGAAAAAACATGTCACATTTAAACGGCCAGTTGCTATGTTTTATCATTTTCAAACAATGCATGTCATAAACAACACGGGACTCAACACTGGTTTTCTGTACAATACACACCTCCTTGGGTCCAGTGGTTTAAACCATCAACTAGATTTTAGAATAACAGGTCCAGGGCAGGGCCACCCACCTTGCAACTCCTTAGCAGCTGCCAACACATCCGCCACACAGCTCCAGAGCATGTGGCCACAGATGCCTGTAAATGTTAGTTTATTGTGCCCTGGAAATTCAGTACCAAGAAATCCGCCACAGAGACATGTAACCACAATCCACTTCAGTCCTGCCACGGAAAGGCTTTTCTGTGCCCATACTGCCAGAGACAGAGCTACAGGATCTTGACTTCCAACATCATCGAATCTTTCATAAGGGTCATCATTATGGCAAAGCAGTTTCTCACAGTTATTCAAGTGATTACTTTTCAAAGGAAGTAGTAGAATGAGGGCAAACAAGCTTTTCTAAATAAACTGAACAACCTTATCAGATTGTGGTAGTGGGGAGAGCGGCAGGACTTGAATAAAGTATGTACCACATTTCAGAAGACCTGCTGACATGAAACTCAACACCAACCATTTACTGAGTACTGGGTGCATGTGAATTTTTCTTCTCCTTTTTAGATATGCACAGAATGGCTAAACTTCAGAATCTTCTTTTTCCTTTTATTTGCTTAAAAGATGACTGACTGTATGCTTCTGTTAACTTCAGGGTTATATGTCACGTCTATGAAATACCACTTCAGGTTTTCAGGGAATCATGAAAATATATCCCAGTTTCTTTTGAAAGTTGGTTTATCATTCACACCGGCCAACTGTCTATTGAGCATCTGGGACGTGGCAGACACTGGGATAGGTGTTCTATACACATCCTCTTCTTTGGTCTTCAAATGACCCAACAAGGTAGGGATTTTCAGCTCCACTTTACAGGATGCTCAGAAAAGATTGAATCATTGGCCAAGATGACAGACACACCAGTAAATGACTGGAAACGGACCTGACTCCAATGTAAACGCTTTTTCCACTATATGCCATTGCCTTCTTATTAGTAATAGTAATGACAATAATAATAAAAGCTACCACTTTCCTAGGTGCTTCACAAGCCTTCCCTTTAATCCCCTCAACAGTTTTTTCAACAACCTTGTACGGCAGACATTACATTTTACAGATGATTAAACATGCTATGAAGGGTTTGAAGAATATAAGAAGGAACTGTGCGCAGAAAGGGGTCTGGACTTAAAGAGGCTCTCCACCATTAAACAGCGGTGTCACCTCAGGAAAATCAGAAAAAAAAAAGTTATAGAACTGTTGAACTAGAAGGGACCTTGGAGATGACAAGAGTCCAATCTCCTCATTTTTCAGGTAAGAAACTCAAGTTATCCTAGCTGACCCACTGAGTTTTTTCATCCATTAAATGGGAAGAGCAAAGCTTCCCTTGCCTTCCACCCACCCTCCGAGCAAGTTGTGAGGATCAAATGAGGTAATGAATGTGAAAATAATTTGAGAAACAAATTTATGTAGATGTAAGGAAGACTAGGAACATCTACACCACCTAACAGTGCTATAAAAATTCTTCAACTCCCTCTCCTTCTCTTGTCCCCTCATTTAGCTGCAAGAAAACACACTGATACACTGTCCTGGACATCAAGTGTGTTTTCATACTGTGTTTACATAGACATGTATACACTCAGGCACATAATTGTAGCAGCACCAATCATGCCACTACACTTAAGGTTCTGTCAGCTTTCCCAATATTAATTGCTATTTTCAAGCGGTTTTCAAACTTAGCAGCAAAAATTCATTTTGATGTGAAACTAGATATAATACATGGTCTCAGCAGGGGAGCAAAAGTCTCCATAAAAAAAAAAAGAGGGAACACTAGTAGGTCATTCTAGTCTTTTCTAAGAGCTGACTACCATTCTGGACTTTTGAATAATGGAAGTCATTTTACTTTAAAGTCACCTGCAAAAATTGTCTTGCCTTTAAAATTGAAGCGTTGATTTTTAAGAGCTATTATCTGAATTATATATCATAATGTTTACAGGACTAAGAGGTTGTGATTGGGCTGATGTTTGCATTCACAAAACGCATGCTGCCCTCACCCCAGCCCCCTGTTGGTTAGGGTGAGCTGTAAGGGGACTGCAACTGAGCTTGTGCCTCAGGTTACCTGTCCTTCCGTACCCACCACACCTAAAACAGCCGCCTCCCCCCCCGCCCCATTCTAGCTGTGTCCTTAGCCCTCATCACCGGTGACACACATCATATCCTCATTTGCTACTGGCCGCCTCCTCTGGAGAGAATGCACGCTCCATGACAACGGGATCTTCTCAAGTTTTATTCACTGCATTTTCCCAGTGCCTAGCAGAGAGTAGACGATCGATATTTGTTGAGAGAATAAACTAAATCCAGATGTTGAGTAATCTGAAAAATACAAGTCTCTGGGAATTCGAAGGCCACCTTCTATTGCTTATTCTTTAGAAAAGATTTTCTCCAAGAAGCTTTTACAGAGTCAGCGGCTATAATGGGATTTCAGAGGGCAGCTTTCTGTGCACAATATTGTCCCCACAAGAAAGAGAAAGAGCGAGCAGTGGTTTTAATCTCTAATTACTCAGTTATGAGTTTCAAAATGTTTTCTTTTTCATTTCATTGAATACAGACACCTTTGAGATATGGATTAATATTTAGGAGGGACAATAGGACATCACCCATTCATTCAATAAGCATCCACTGAGCCCTACTGAGTGCCAGCATCTGCCTCATAAGGAATGGTTTTAGAAGCCCCCAGATCCCCAGGGGAGCAGGACACTGTCTGTACAGTCAGAGGAATATGCCTTACAATTTAGGCTGCAAAAATCAAAACAAGAAAAAGAATATAGATTTCAAATTAGCCCATCACTTTAGAAAAATTATTTTCAATTTACCAAAGCACAACTTTCTAAGCATTCACAGTCACAAAATCATTTTAAACTCAGAATGAACACTCAATTGAATGTAAAATTTTGACTGATGAGCAGAAATTTGAGAGAATTCATTTATCCCTGAAGAGGAGAGAGGAGTAGTTCCACAAAACAACAATGATATTGTTTACTTCATAAGCTCAGTTGTTGTTATTTTGCTAGACTAATCTATACTCAAATTAAAGGGTGTGCACTTCTGGAAAAAATAAGTCTTCTTCCTTACTTTACAAGGAATATGCTATGCCTTTTTCATTTCCAGACAATCAACCATTAAATATCAATTACACATTTAGGCTTACATTTATTTTCTAACCATTTCTTTACCTGGTTTCTGAGATGCTGCCTTTGCCTGCTTCCTCTCCTACATGTCTCTCAGTCTCTCACGTCCCCGACCCTTCTTTTTTCCACTATTTTCCCCAGGGCTCTGCCTACTTTTTCTTCATGTTTTATACAGTTCTAGGCAATTGTACTGAAGTCCACAACTTCAGCTATCACTTATGCATCAAAAACTCCCAAGTACATAACTACAGCATTCACCACTGTCCAGGGTCCACGCCCAGATTTGCAGGTGCCTACTAGAGCTCTCTATGGGGATGTTCTGAAAGTAGCTTTAACCCATTCTGTCTAAAATGGAACTCAGTATCCTTGGCCCAAACCTCTACCCTTCCCCGGGCACTGACCACCCACCCACCCATCCATCTCTCTCTCTCTCTCTCTCTCTCTCTCTCTCTCTCACACCCACACACAGCTCACAGCTGAGTACCTATTAAGTACCAAACAGTTCCATACCCTTCACCTTCAAAATGAAACTGGAAACCAATTTCCAGGTGGGGGACGGGAGGGACATGTTGTTTCTTGGGATGAGTAAAATTTGCTGATTTCACTCCTTTCTAAGATCTTTTCATCTTGTAAGTTTGCTAGAGAGTCCCTTCTAACATTCTGGCAGGAGTCCGATGTTTTTACAGTTTCTCTCAACCAGTAAGTTGAGGAAAGTTTGCAACTGAGACAGGTAACAATCATTTTCTGCTGACATTTGGGGCTTCCTGTAATGACTTTCCAGGCATAGGTGCCCGTTTGCCTGAGGATCTAGGCTCAGCCCTGGGATTTGACACTGTTTCTGGGTCAAGCCAGGAGCCCACCCTGGTGGCTAAGCTCTATGTGGGGGCCTGTGCCCCCCCATTCATGACCCTCATTATAAAAACTGAAAAGCAATGAAAATCCTCCCCTCCGTCTACTTTCGTTGCTTCTGGATCCTCTGACTCCAGACAGCAGGTTTGCTTTTGCTAGAAATCAAGGAACCACACTCCCCAATAATGGCAGAATCTGTTTCTTCCCAAGCTTGACACTTGAAACTTCGTGTTGCAATGATTTCATTCTGGCCACCTAGGAGTAATTTCTCTCCCCTCACTTGGTGGGGTATCTGTAGTAAAAAGTGTCATCTTCATCCAGGGAGACAATCCTCTGGACCTCCTGCAGAACCTGCAGCAGGTATGCAGGACATGGGTGCAGGGAGACGCAGCAGGCCCAGTTATGTGTAGAAATCGTCCCAGTCCAGGTCAAGAAAAAAAATTTTCCCCCTCCTGTCAGGCGTTTCTCCGAGGACAATTTTTGGAAAGAGCCCCCGTATGCATACTCATCACAGCTGGGATGTCTCTCTAGTTCTTCAAGGTAATAGGAGCAAACACATATTCACTGAGTCAATCGTGTGCTAAAACTTTCTAATGTATTGGCTTGTTTACGCCCCATTTTACAGATGAGAAACTGAGGCTCCGAGAGAGAAATCCAGTAAGCGGCCAGATGGTAAGAATGACTTGGGTTTTGTATGCAGATATTTCTGACTCTACCTGCTGATACCTTGCCTTCAGAAACTGGGGCCCTCCTAGGAATTTGAAGCATTTGGCCAAAGAGCAGTTTTTGCTGAGCACCCTGAGAACTTGTTTTGTCTCCACTGTGTCTGCTGAGCCCTGAATTACCAAGAATGCGAGAAGCACCAGCACACCACCCAGGCTGTTTCTCTGTGGGCCTCTTATGGCATCTTCAGCCTCTGGGCCACAAAACCATGGAAGAGTGCGCTGGGCTCAAGAAAACATGGAAAGCAGCTCTAATAAAACCTTTCATGTTCTCTTATTCTTGGACTGTGACTTCCACGACACATGCCCTCGGCAGGGGGAGGTCCTTTGGAAGCAGGACTGCAGCCCTGAGAGCTGAGAAGAAGAGCACAGTTTTCCTCCAGGTGCCCCCAAGCTCTGGGAACCCTTCCAGCCCAGGCACGGGATACAGAGCTGCTGCTGTTCCCTGCTGAGTCCATGTGACCCTTCTTGGGTCCATCTGGGTGGAGGCCCAGGGAGTGCAAATGCCCGGCCTCGCCAGACCTCCCAATGGGGATGAGAGTGCTGGGTGGGAACTTCAGGAGGTCCATGTGCCATTCACAACGGGGACTCCTCGCTTATGGTGGATCCTCGGCCGCTCAGGCTAGAACACTGGCCGTCTGAGGAGGGCTGCAGGACAGGAGAGGCCTAAGTGAGACCTGTCATTGCTAATGCTGCATTTTGATGTGGGCCCCTCTGATCTGGCCTCCCCACTCTGCACAGAGCATGAGTAAGTACCGCCCACTCTAAGGCCCTGCCTTATCCTTCTCCAAGTTAAGGATGAGTATCAGCTGTCAGTAGGAGCACTGCCGTCCTCAGAGGAGGCCACTGTGTGGAGCCACACTTCGGACAAGGGGGAGTGTCGTTTAGACTTTAATAGAGGGGACAGGAGAACTGCTAGACATTCCAGTCCCATCTCCACAATGCAAATCATTCGCATGATTTACAACAGAGCCTATGTAAATCATGCAAATCTGCTGCAAAATGGAGTATCTGTCACAAGTGCGCTCTGAAGGGGTGTTGGTGATGAGTGAGGTACTGTCTGTGCACTGGGAGACCCAGGAGTCCTCGAAAGCATTGTGGTTATGTATGACAGATGTTCCTAGAAGGCTTTACATCCAAGAATCTCGGTGTCCTCTCTGAAGATCCTGATCTTGCAAATGCTCACGAGAACCACCCAAGGCTAATGGGGGGATGAAGAGCCCCCCAATTCCTTCTTCTGCCCTCAACTCGGGCTGCTCACTCGGCCACAGCAGCTGCCATCATAGCTTGGGGCATGTCCCTTCCTCGTCTGCAGACCCACTGCCCACCTCACAGGGGGCATTGAGGCCAATTTAGTTTAATTGATTACCACTTACAAAGCTGTGGTTACTCCTCTGAGAGGCCTATTTAAAGTTTCTGAGCTACACAGAGATAACAAAATAAAACGCAACAGTGTAAAGCAAAGGATGCTTATCAAATTGCTCTGGGAGCCTTCAATGTGAAAAAGATATAAAAGAAAGATTGAAAAGTATTAGTCTGTAAGTCTCACTGAGGTCAGAAGACTAGAGCAAACCTTTTTTAAAAAGACTTTAGAAACAAAACTTCAGAAAACACACACACACACACACACACACACACACACACACTGTAGTCCTTTTCTCAATAAATGTGAGCTCCTGTCTTCGACGACATTAACATTGTTAACCTATTTTAAATTCCTACGGCACAGCAAGAGTCTTACATACTTATAAGATTTTTTTAATGCATGAGCTTTAAACTTGTTTTCTTACTTTAAATAGATGTCTATTAACTCTCCGTTTAGGCTGTAGGACCTCCTAGCTTAGTAGAACAGCCCAATGAAATAAGAGTGGATACAAACTCTGTAATTTACTCACAGGCATAAATGGATATATAAATGTAAAAATGTGTACAATATTTTATGCCATGCTTGGCTTCATTGTGACCTAATGTTTATAATATGTAAACAATGGCTTCCTTTTAAAGCAAAGAACTTTTAATATACAGATTCATCTGAAGTCCCTTTCTTTAGTATAAACGGAAATAAAAAGGAAAATATTCTCTTGCAATAAATAAATACCCAATGACAAAGGTTACCATTGAAAGGATTTAAAATGACAGAAGTCAACAGAAAACTTTCAATATCATATTTCTACTTTAATATGGAGATACTGTTATCAAAGGAAAAGACTCAAGAAATTCTTTGATAAAAATAATCTCATACTATCTTTGAAGCAGTTTCATTTATTTTACTACCCACTGTGTTCTTTATCAGAAGGCCAAGGGTAAGAAGTTCCCTAGTTATGATTAGGAAAGAATCTGATAGATCAGAAGACCCAATTGAAGTTGGACATAATAAGTATTAAAGTATTACATGACATTAATCCTGCCATTCCATTACTCTCTCCATCTTTGTGCACAGACTAATTATTCTGAAGCCAGTGTTCAGGAGAAAATAGAAACATACTTACCCTGGGCTGGAGTAATCTCTTTATTGCATCAACAAGGCTGGCTCTGTACTGGTCCAGAAACAGGCTGACATTGAGAAGAGAGCAGAATCCAGATTAAACTGGGTTTTCAAGTCCTTGATACTAATGGAGATCAAGGCTAATTACACATTTACTCAACACTAAAAAAAGAGAAATACTTCCTTCCATTCAAGTGTCTCGCTAGAATAAAAAAAAAAGATACTGTGGTCCGTGTTATCCCACCAAAGCCAAGTCATCAACGTTCGATGGGCACGATGCACACACGACTGGACCATGTGTTAGTGTGAAAGGGACGGTGTCTCGGCTGCTGTTCGGGGGCATCATCTGGTGGAGACGGAGCGCTGCCAACACGTGTCTTTGTAGACCTGGGCCCTCTGCCCACTGAAGGTGCTGTGAGGCCACCCTCCAAAAACAAACTGCAGGCCCTGTTACACACCAACCCGCAGAACAGAGCTCAGGTGCTGATGGCTCTTAGTGACCAGCAACAGCACTGAGGTCAGAGCCAACCAGTCACCTACGAGTAAACAAAGACCAGGTTTAGGCGATGTGTCCCAGAGACCATGGCAACTCTGGAATCCCGCCCCCCCCCCCCCCCCACCTTGATCTCCATGTTGATTTGTTTCCAGTTCATGTGATTTTTCATTATTCTTTTCTGGTTTGAGAATTCCTCTTGTTGCTCTGCCACCTCTTTGGCTGGGTCCGTCTGACCCTCTCTTCACCAGGTCTTATCTTGGACGTTTAGGACAGAATTTCCTTATCCAGGACTTACAGGCTAGAACACTGGGTGGTCTTGTGCATCAGCTATCCCATGCGGGGTCTAAGCAAAGCCTCTGCTCCCATTTTTAATGCTGTAGGTAGGTGTGGGCCCCTCTGATTTGGCCTCCCCGCTCCCCACACAGCATGACTAAGTACCACCTACTCTAGGGCCCTGCCTCGTCCTTCTCTGAGCTAAGGATGCGTATCAGCTGTCGGCATGAGTGCTGCTGTGTGGACCCACACTGGAGGCAAGGGGAGAGCGTAGTTCAGGGTCTCCTAGGCTCTGGCTCTGACCTTTCTGCTCTGTGAACCTGGGTAAGTCACTTCACACAAGACCGCCGTTTCCCTGTCAATAAGGGCCCACCTCTGTGGCTGTGGTGGGCATCAAATGAATATGTTGATTGATGAATATGTGTTGAGGACCTGCTATATACTAGGGGCTGTTTCAGGCCTTGGAGATAAGCTGTGAATAAGATGAAGTTGCCATCCTCAGGGAGCTTCCAGTCTGTATTCATTTCTGCATCACTAGTTCCGGCCCAGCGTACACACAGAAGGTGCTCGATGAGTCGTTACTTACAACCTAACCGCCAGATCAACAGGCTTTGAAATGGAGGAGCTTACACGTGGTGAGCTTCAATGCCTCTAAAACGGGTTGTCCACACTCCTTCCCTGGTCTTGGTAGGGAGGAATCAGCATTTAGGTAGGATGTTTCACCAGACCAGGTTCTCTCTTAGTTCTCTCACTCAAGAGGAAAGGGGAGAGCAGCTTATGAGATGTTTCCAAGAAGTCAGTGCTTGGGTTTCACCATGGTATGCTTAGTGGAAGTTTCTTCTATAAAATGCTGCTTTGAGCAATGGAAAAAGAATCCTCTTAAGGGGAGCTAGAAATCATCTCTAGAATGGGAATCCACTCATCAATCAGGATAACCTGATTATTACCCATGGGAAAATTTCTTATTGTTCCAGTAGACTATGCACTTAAATCTTACAGCACGAAATGTGTCTAATTCAAATGCTACAAAAATTTGCCTTTAAGTCATATTAATCAGTGGTTAATAACCAGTAAGGATTGATAAGAAAGGAATCAAATTGTATTTAAGTGTTTTGAAATTTTCTCTTCAGGACTGTATACCTTATTCTTTAGTGAGGTAATACTCTCTTAAATGTTAATAATTAAGCATTCTATTTTTTTAAAGAAGACTACCACTGTAAGAAAATACCTCTGTCAGTTACTTGGGTCTACAGGACACCTGGCTGGTTGGGATACACAGCACTAAGCAAAAGACCATTCTCAGTTTACACCTGTACATTCTAAGAGCTGGTAAGATTGTTAGAGATAAATGGTCAACAACTTAAAAGCTGAGCTGAAAACATAACCTTATGGGGAGAGGGGGAGATAAATTAGGAGTTTAGGATTAACATACAGACACTATTAAATATAAAATAGGTAAACAATAAGGACCTACTGTAGAGCACAGGGAACTACACTCAATATTTTGTAATAACCTATAATGGAAAAGAATCTGAAAAAGAATATATAAAAATATATATGTATATATATATTCAGTTATATATGCGTATATAACTAAATCACTTTGCTGTACACTTGAAACTAACACAACATTGTAAATCAACTATAATTCAATTTAAAAAGTATAGCCTTATATAGTACTCCTTCTACTTAATGTTGGCTATGGTGACAAAGATATTAACATCACAGCTCACTAGAAAATGCAGCTTAACAGACAGCACACGTTCAAAACACAGTTATTTGAAAGCTAATGCTGTCTACTCCATCACTCCAAGTCCGATTTCCCAAAAGTAATTCTTGTAGTTCTCTAATTGGTCTTTATTCCAAACAAGCTCACCTTTCTACTTGGCTCTGCAGAGTTTATAATGCTTTGTAGGATACATCCTATGAGCAATTTCAACGTGCTTTAGTGGGAGTGATATATAATCTCCTGAAAATTTACCCCTTAAATAAGCCCTAATGGGCTCAGAGAACAGCAGTAGCTTAAGTGGATCTATTAAAAAAGGCTGAGTGGGTCAGTGATTGGGATGGAGATACCATTTCAACTCTCCTTTCAGTTAGTGATCAAAATACATCGACAATCACTCTAGTTTGGCCATTAAACACATGCACACACACACACCCACACACACACACCCACACCCACACACCCCTCTATATAATTCACTCGTGGAATCAACACTTGCTTTGTTCCACTGATCTGAATCACATTATATGACAAAGGAAAGGTGCCGGGCCATTTTCATTGCCTCCCTTAGAATCACTCAGGGTTTTCTGCAGAGCACCAAGCAGCTCCAGCTCCTCTCATAGTGAAATTAATCAGTGCAGAGAACAAGGAGACATTTCTGTCAGCATCCACAGAGAGGAAGACCTCTGTGTAATTTTCAAGGTAAAATGTGCTCAGTTAAATTCACTGTTTCAGATTCAACTTTCAGCAGACCGAATGGCTTCTTTCAGTCTTCAGCGACTGATTACTGAGGGAGCCGTATTCTGATCTCACTTGGTGCCACCCTTTAGGCATGAGATCTTTCACAATCTGTCCATCTTCTCTGGGACTGAGTTTCCTCAGGTGTGAGGTGAGAGGGCTGACTACATTTGGGTTAAAGATCTTTTCAGGTGAAAAGGTCTGTGAGTTGTGGTTTAGAACTATCTATGATCACAGCATTTGGAAGAAAACAAAAAAATCCTAGAGGCTCTTTTGAGAAAAAAAAGTTTTTTCTTCACAAAACCCAAACTTTTCTCATCATTTAAAGTAAAAACGATAGAAAATAGAAATGATCCACTGTATATAGTAAGTGTAAAAACGCTGGGAGAGCAAGTGAGGTGATGTACCTTCCCCCATTTCTTCCCAAAGTCTCAGGTTGCAGGTGTGCAGATGTGATGTTCACCATCCTGCAGACCTAGCTCCATGTGTCCGGCTAGGGGTGGCATTTCAGACTTGCTTTCCAAGCCTTTAGAGAATCCAAATGTACAGAATTTTTTTTTTTCAAATTTACAGAATCATTTTTATTTTTGCAGAGCTACAATAAACTGGAAAGCCATCAAACACTGAATGAAAGTGTTCATTGGATAAAAAACATCTTACTACCAGACTCTCAGATTATTGTGATTGAACAGGAGTCTGGAAAGGCAGGTTTAAAATTAACAATCACTAGCTATTCTAAACTAAGCAAGGACTGGGCTGGACTGCATTCCCGCAGAAGGGAACTCTTCTATTAAATTCAACATTAAACAAGTCAACCAAGGAATTTAATAGGAGGGTTTTTTTCCTAGACCTGCGGTTAAATCTTCTAATATTTTGATGTTTGTCAACAGCACCCTTTTGCAGGTATGACTTTACCTTGATTTTTCCTCCTGTTTATTTCAAAGTTGACATTTTACAAGTTACTTAGGAACTGCTGAACCATGAAACTATATTTCATTGTCAAAAATGCTGAATGGTGCAATAATGACTAGCTTTCAGTGTGCCTCTTTATTTTATAATCTACTTGCGCTACTAAATTTAGATGTGAACTAAGAGACTGTGTCTTCTGGGAAATAAGTTATTTCCCCCATTGCCTACAGGTTTATGAATGTTTGAATGTAAATATATGAATATATGAATGATTTAAGAACATAAACATATCACCACTCGCTGTAATCATGTGCATTTTACATGAACCACAATGTGGGTTTGGAATAGGTTTGTGAATAGAGCTTGTTTTCATGTAAATGGGATCAAGCAGTACCACTGGTTAGCTATTCAGGGAATCAGACAATGCCACCCTTGCTGGAAATGCTTCAATAAGAATTTAATCCATGTACCTAATATTTGAACTCCAACTCCTGCTTCACGTTCCTGTGGCCCAATGACTCAAGGATGGGGTAAGACTTAACGCGATCTATTTACGTGTGGCACCTCTTTCTGGCACTGAGTATTTCAGGTTTCATCATTTTAGAGGTAGTGTCTAAAGAGAGCTTTCTTTTCCTCCTCTGTGACATTCTTTAAAAAGAAAATAGCAGCATGGTCTGCCTGCCTGCCTGCCCCTAGAAGCAACATCCGTGCAATAACTCTGACAGAGAAACACAAATCCCACAGGACATAAAGAACTCATGGAATCCCGGGCTTCCCTGCTACATGCACAACATGTATATTATGAACATCACTGTACTTTCTAAGTTTCTAAACAGCTTACCCATCCCTGTGACTATGAAGACAGACCATTACCAAAGGGTTTTTTTTGGAAATAATGTCAGTATTGCAGTGAGAATAGCTTAATGTTTCACACTTACAAATGGGAAATTATAAACAGGCTGACATTCTGGCACTGACAACACTGGCGGAAAAAAACTTAACAATTCATGCATAGAAAAGCCATTTATAAAATGAAACTTGGTGTAGTTAGTTCATTTGAATACATAAATTCTCAATAGTGACTAGATGTGTGTATAAGTATATGGGGGGTATGTGTGTGTGTGTATAACATTGTGCTATCATGTTACATATTTGTAATAAAAGCCTTAACTGAATATGCATTATGTATATCAGTTGTAAGGATCCTGTTGTTGGCTAGGGAAAAAAGACCATTTTTCAAACATGTTCTGTGGCTATTTTTAACCTAACTGAGAACATTAATCAGAAAAGAGCTTAAATCTTACTTCCTCTGCTTGTCTCTCTGGTACAAATAGGATGACATGGTGTGAGTGTCATGTAACACAAGGTATGACAAAGCCAGGCTGTTCTGATATTTGTGCAAAGGACAAATTTAACTTTAAATCTCTTGGCCGGACCTGACTTTCCCCACGTAATCAGAGCCCATCCATGTGCAACCCTCATCTAAACCTCCAGGAAGATTCTGCCCTCCTTCCCTCTTTCCACTGCTCTCTGATCTGACTTTCATGCTTAATCTGATCTAATCCTGCCAGCATTATCTTCATCTGTGCAATGAAACCTGGAGGATCCTTTCTCATATTTGGTGAGGAAAGGCATTTACTAAATTACTTGCTCAAATCATATGGTGAGGTTTTAGCTCCTTATTTTTGATTAGATGAGGGCTGTAATATTGAGACACAATATCAATGATTAGTCAGAAATCTGTTTCTCCCTTTTTTTTGAAAAAGGTTTTATGCAATTGGGTGCAGAGAGACTAAAATGGCCATGAAAAACTAGAAAAATCTCAACTAAGAAGAAAATATTTTTCACTGAGAAGTATTTTTCAGAAGAAAACAGAAAGCAAATCTAATTACATGGACTTAGGTAGAAAGTTGCCCACTGAAAATCTTATTAAATAATAATAATTTTAAATAAAGACTTCCTGAAAATTTAATTCCATTCATTTAACTCTCACATAAGGCAAGTCTTCTCTAGGTTATGGATCTTGTGTTTGGGTTTATCAATATAATAGAACTTCTTTAGAATCTAAATTTGTGTTTTCAAATCCATAATGTCATTTTAAAAATCATGATAAAACTACAAATAAGATCTTACTCTTAACAGGAAAAATACCTGCGAATTGTCAATGCTTCTCATATGCTGAAATAATTATTATTCAACACACGAAGGAAATACATAAGATTAGTTGAAATCATTATTAAGGTTTGATACATATTTATCCTGTAACTTAGGATCAGACTTTCATTAACAATAAGCAGATTGGGCTAAAAGAAAAGACAAAACATCTAATGTAAATTATTTTTAAAAGGCAGGCATCTGACAGAGATTTTAATATTATTATTTGCATAACAATAAAATCTGATTTTATAATTCTTGTTTTATGTATAATTAAATACCATAATTGAAGACATTGAGAATATTAGATAGCAAATATACATTTTAAGAAAAGCTATTTTCCTAAAGATATTCCACAGATATGTTTATATGCTGGAGTGTACATGTGTATACACACACATATATATATTCCCTTATATCAATAGTCAGATCTCTCCTAAGAAGTAAGCTAATTGAGCTGTTTGTGTTGATAAACTCCTTTTTCTCCAGACTATTCCTCTCCGAGCCATAATTATTTGCAATTTGCCTAAGTCGTCCATTTACTGATACGTCAAGCATGAAACAGAGGCAATTCCAGAAAATGGAAATGCTTCTCAAAATCAATCTTTGGGAAATAATGTGGTAGAAGTTACTGTGTGATAGAAGACTACCTTATAACTGTCACATGGAGATGAATATTAATTTGTTGAGGTTAAGGCGGCTTTGTGCCTCATTTGTTGACTTTGCTTCCCCGTCAGCAAAGCAGCACAGCCCAATTACTCCAGCAAAGCTATTTTTTCTAACAGGAGTTTTATGATTTTTGTGTACTTACCAGTCAGCACACATAACAATGTCAAAATGTCCTTCCAGTTGAGAGACATCTGTCTCATTATCCCATCGTAAAACGCTTGAGAAGAAAAAGATTTTAAAAATTATACTCAGGGTTTTTTTTTTTAACTTTTGATTTTGAGCTATTAACATTATTTTTTGTGGCATTTGAAATTATTTAAAAGGTATATACAAATTATTTCAAAAGGCATAATAAAAAAAAACTAGGGATGTAACTGTCTGTTCCATATTTTATTTAGTCTTCAAATCTAGAAGAGGAAAAATTCTCTATTCAAATGCAATAGTTATGCTTGTGCGAGTTCTTATAGGTTTGTGTAGACAAACTAGGGAAAAATATCTTATCTTGACCATAGTCATTAGAATGAGTCTAGACTCTTAACATCAATGAGGTACACACTGAAATAAAAGTATTCCCCATCTACTGGAATACAACCTTATAAAGATAAATGATGTAAAACTTAGTGCCTGGCATGTCAGTTGCATTTCTTATTGATGTGAAGAGTATCTTGGCAAGATGGAAGAAAAGAATGCCAACTTTCATTTGGTAGTTTTCAGTTTTCAGGCACATTTTAAAATCCCCCTGTCCAGACACTTACTCTCCAAAAGAGGATCAGGTTTTAAACCTCATATTAATAACAGTAATTAATACCATGTATTTGAAAATGCTAGTTATGCTTATGATGCCAACCAGAGATTTTAAGTTACTCTCAATTAATAACTGTGATAATTAGCATTTTACCATATTAAAGTATTTTAATGACTCCTCTCCCCACCGCATCAACTGTGATTTGCAGTATTACTTTTCAAAGTAAATTTCTGCTCCTATTATCTATTTTAATTATCATTTAAAACTAAACTGAGTAAGCATAGCCTACTTTGTCCAGTTATATTTGCTTATCTTGGTGGATTCTTTATTTCTTCTGCATCTTCCCTGGGTAAAAAGTCATATGTTTGAATACAGAAATGTCTTATTTTAGTAAGTCCCAAAGTTCTTTTCATATACATTAATACACATCCATGCTATTGACTTTCTTAAGGTAGCAAAGATTAAACACATCACAACGAAAAGACCTACACAGACTGAACATCAGTTGTTCACTCACTCATTCGACTCACCCTTAGTGAGCACCCACTACGTGGCAGGTCCTGTGACGTGCCATGTTTCAGAGGTGGCCTCGCCTACACAAACCCATAATTCTGAGGCCGTGCACTATGTGTTAGGCAAGCATAGAGACTCAGAGCTCCAGGGAAGGCTTTCCAGAAGAAGTGGATGACCTCTCTGTTCACAGGTCCTGTGACACATGGGTGAGCTTTATAAATTAAGTGTAGTGTTGCTGTACTTGCCCAGGCCCAGTGGAGAGCCAAGAAATGGAGGAAACCAGGAAACCCCTAAGAGATTAATGCTGCTGTGTTTTTGGATTGATTCCTCAAATACTCCACACACCTGGGGAGAGTGGGAAACAACCAACACCAACTTCTCTGGAAATGCTGAGGCTTCCCGTGCAGCCACGACTCAGATCAGTGGGAGAGCAAGCCTGTTCAGCCCTCATCAGAGCCCTAAGAGTCTTAGAGAGTTTCCACACAAACAAGATGGTTTAAAATATAGATCTATGCTAGCCCTTTTCAGATCATAAAAGTAATGTCTCCATTGCACAAATTTTGGGCAAAAATAGAAAAGCATTAAAATTACTCATTGTCTTACCATTCATGAACCATTATTTAGAAGATGCTTCTAATACATGTGTAATAACTAAAGCACCAGAACAGAAAGTGCAGGAAATCCCGTGGTGATATTGGGTATTGGATTCCTGAGGTGCTTCAGTCTCTTGGTTCAACAAAGACCAACTGGAGAGACAGGGGACTAGACAGCAATGGATTGTGGGTTAGCACAGCAGATGTAACAGGTCATGATTCTAAAAGAAACTGAAATGCTCACCTTGGCCACATGGGCCACAACACATTTCCCAAAGGCATTTTCCCCCAGTTTTCATGAGGCTTATGGCTACGCTGTCCCAATAACTGTGAGCAGGTGACAAACAGAGAGGGGTGTATGGACAGAGTCCAGCTTTGGCATGACAGACACGCCTTCAAATATTGGTTCCTTCCTTTACTAGCTGTGTGAACTTGGGCAATTATTTTACCTCTCTGAGTCTGTTGTCTCATCTGTAAAATGGAGATAACAATGGCCACCTTCTTGAACAATCGAAGGGCACCATTCACACGGTATACTGAGTTCTATTGTTCACATAGCAAACAATGAGAATGATGGCCCCCGGAGTGGTGGAATCAGGTGGCATCTACCTTGGAAGGCTAGAGATGACGGGGACTTCATTATTGAAGGAACTGGTCCTTCCAACTCCTCTCCTCTTATGGCCTTTCCCTCCACCCGCCTCAGACACTCATGCAACAGTCATGCACACTAGAACAGTGCTTCAGCTGTGGGACAGGACCAGATTTTTTGTTATTGTTCATAGCCAATCTGTGGCTGACCGCTACTTTTGTAAAATACGACAACAAATGAATAGACATATAAGATTTAAAAAGCAAAGACATTCTGAATACAAGTCCACTGATCATAGGCTTGGATGTCATAGTAGTGTTTCTAAACATTTCCTTCAATTTCCAAACTTACCTCATTGCAGCTCAGTAACGTACAGTTCACAAACTGGTACACGTCCATGGCGTCTTCATTAAGTAGCCCTGTTCTCAGTCCTCATCTTTACCAATAACTGCAACCCTGACCCACTCTCTGACAGCCCCTCTATCTTTCACAGCACACCCCTCTAGAAGGGACTCTCATTCCAACCAATTTTCCAGCCTACTGGTCTACAATCTGCCGATCTTCTCACCACCTCACTGTTCCTCTTCCCTAATGTTTATCTTCCCTCCTTGCTTAGGGTAGGCCCCGAAGCCAACCACCTTTACTACTCCCTTGCACACACCTTTTGCTTCTTTGTCCCCTTTTCACATCCTTATATTTGTTAAACCCAGCTCTCCATCTGCTCCAAGACTGCATCTGTGCACCTGAACATGGTTGGAGAAAGCACACAAGCATCCTGACTGGCTTTGCTTTAAATTCATGACCATGAACCACAAGCAGATTCTTGATGTCTGTTATTCTTTCATTTCCCTTGTCCATTTACTCTCCCAGTCTCCTAGCCCATTATTTTGTGCCACCTTCACTCTTTTCAAAATTCTCATCCTTACTTTCAGCTGATGACCTTGCTTCCTAGTTTACTGTCAAAATTGCAGCAATCAGTTGAAAACTTCCACAAACTCCCACCACCACACTTACACTCCTAACAGCATCTGCACCTACATACTCTGTTTCCTGTCTATTATCATGGACTAATTAGTCACACTCCTATCTAAAGCTAGTACCTTCTCTTATACAGGAGAGCCATCCCCTTTCGTCTATTTTATGGCACAGCTCTAGCAACTCTTCCTTCTCTATCCTATATTATCAGTTCTTTCCTCTCTACTGGATGATTTCCATCCATATTCAAACATTGAAGCAGCTATTTTCCTCTCTTAAAATAACCTCTCTTGGGTCTACCCTCCCTCTGGTTACTGCTCCGTTTCCCTCTTCCTCCTTTGTAGCAAAACTCCATAAAAAAGTTGTTTAAACTCTATTTTCAATTCCTCTCCTCCCAGTCAGGCTTTTGTCCCCACTGTTCCATCAAAAATGCTCTTGGCAAACTTACCAAAGGTCTACATGTCGCTACATTCAGCTCAGTTTTTAGTCTTCATTTTATTTGACCTACCAGCCTGCACCTCTCCCCTGAGCTCCCGATTCACATGTCCAACTTCCTATTTTAATATTCCCACCTGGATGTCTAACAGACATCTCAAACTTAATATCACCAATATTGAATTTCATCATCCTTCCTCAAATTCCTATCATTCATTGTTTTTCTCATCCTGTTAATTTTATCTTTCTAGTTGCTCAGGCCAAAAACCCTGACTATATCCTTGACTCTTACTTTTTTTTTTTAACACCCCCATATTGAATATGCCAGAAATTGCAGTTAGTTCTACTTTTGAAATATGTCAAAATCCAACTTTTCTCTATCTCCACTGCCCCCACCATGGTCTAAAATGCCATCATCTCTCATCTGAATTATTGTATACTCTCCTAATTGGTCTCTCTGCTCTAATCCTACAATTTCTGCTTAAGGGAGCAGCCAGAGTGATCCTTTTAAAACAGATATTGGAACTTCCTTGGTGGTCCAGTGGTTAAGACTCTGTGCTTCCAATTCAGGGGGCGTGGGTTTGATCCCTGGTCAGAGTACTAACATCCCACATGCTGCACAGTGCAGTAAACAAACAAACAAACAAACAAATAAAACAAGTATCAAATCATGAGCCTTCTCTATTTACTACCCTGTAATGGCTCCTATCTTCACTCAGAGTAAAAGCCAAATCTTTACAATGATCTATAAGACCCTATGCAAACCAGTTACCATTCTGACCTCATCTCCCATTACTCTCCTCCTTGCTCTCATTGCTCTAGCAATACTGACCTCCTTATGATTTCCAGAATACACCAGGAATACACTTCTACCTTAAGGCCTTTAAAATGGCTGCTTCTTCTGTGTGAATGCTCTTGCTCCAGATATCCCTATGGCTTGTTTCCTTACCTCCTTCAAGTCTTTGTTTGAATGTCTCACCTTCTCAGAGCAGCCTACCCTGACCATTCTACTTAAAACCACAATCATTCATTTCCACTCCAGTACCCCGAACCCTCTTAACCTGCTCTTTATTTTTCTATAGCAATTATTACCCTTTAATATGCTATATAACTAAATTATTAATTTTTAAAAGTCTCTTTCTCCAGTAGAAGATAAGCACCCTAGGGACAGAGATTTCTAAAATTTGCTTTGTACCATGATGTATTTTCACTGCCTAGAACAGTCCCTGACGCATAACAGCTGCTTGATAAATATGTCATTTGAATGAACAGTGTATGAATATACCTAGCAGAGTGCCTGGCACACAGAAGACACTCAAGAAACAGAGGTTCCTACATTAAGTTGTTCTCTGAATAGAATGTGTATATTAGGTAGATATGGAGGCCACTTAAAATGCTTTCTGAGAATTTCTACTTCAGGTAAAGATGGAATAACAAGGACCTCGTTTACCCAACTGCCTGAAACAACCAAAAAAACTACACAAAATATCTAAAATAATAGTCTTCAAGACACTAAGAATCAGCAACAAAGGATGGTGATCCTTGAGGGGAGGGGGAATAAAGTGAGCCCCATGTTACTGCCTTGAGAGAGTTTCTAGGCCACAGCACAGGAAGGGTAAACTGAGTTTGAACTATGTGGATTCCCTGAGCTAAAGAGATGGTGCTAAGTATCTGAGGAAACCAAGGCAGTTACAGTTTCCACAGTTGAGTACCAGATAGGAGAGTGCTGCAGAGAGAGAATTTCAAAGGTCTATGGATAGTCCCCCTGGGAGTATTCTGCAGAGTACTGATTGGCACATGTGTATGAGGAAACTACCTGAGGTTGGGAAAATAACCACCTGAGAAGATTGGAGGGGACTGGCCAGTGCTCACACAGGGCCAGGAATAGCAGCTGTTCCCACCAGCCAGACTAGAAAGCCTCATAATTCACAGGGCACTGGGTAGAGTTCTCAGATGGGTTTTGTCTCAGTTGTGGAGAATTATTAGCCCTAGACTAAATGCTGCTTTGATTTTGCCCAATAAATCTTAAAAATGATACCCAAAAGGATCAAATTACTTCAAAATAACATGTGTTCCAGAACAAAAATCAAAGACACTTATAGGAATATAAAAACATTCAGATCCCAAAAAGGTAAAACTCAGAATACTTGTCATACAATCAAAGATTATCAGACATGCAAAAAATTCAAATAATACAGCCCATAATGAGGAGAAAAATCAAATAATTGGACCTGACACAGATGTTAGAATTCATAAAGGCATTAAAATAATTATTACAATGGTATTCACTGTATTAAAAAAGTTAAGTAGAGACACGAAAGGTATTTTTAAAGTCCCACATCAAACTTCTAATGATGAAAACTATAATGTCTGAGTGGAAAATACATTGGATGGGATTAAAAGCAGAGTAGGCACTGTAGAAGAAAAGATTAGTGAACTTGAAGATAAAGCAATGGATACTATCCAAAATGAAACATAAAGAGAAAAAGAAAGGGTGGAAATAAATAAAAAGAGTATTATCAAGTGAGCTGTGGGGCAAATTTAAGTGACCTAATATATGGGCAATTGGAGTCCCCAAGGGACCAAAGAAAGGGAGAGGCAAAAAAAAATTTGCAGAAATAATGGCTGAAATATTTCCAAATTTAATGAAAACTATTAACCCACAGATCGAGAAATTTCAACAAACTCCAAGCACAAGAAACATAATGAAAACTACAAGGCACATAATAATCCAGTCAAATTGTCCAAAAGCAGTGATAAAGAGAAAATCTGAAAAGCACCCAGAGGAAAAAAGACACATTATTCAAATACAGATATGGATGACAGTACATTTCTTGTAAGGAATATGCAAGTCAGGAGACAGTGGAGTGACAGCTTTAAACTACTAAAAGGGAAAAAGAAATGCCAACCTAGAATTGGAAAGCCAGTTAAAACATATTGAAAAAAAAAAAAGGTAAAACAGATATGTTCAAACATATAAAAGCTGAATGAATTAATCACCAGCAGATCTGTACTACAAGAAACATAAAGAAAGTCCTTCAGGTAGAAGAAAAATCAATACCAGATGGAAATATGGATCTACAGAAAAGAAGGATAAGAACTATAAATTGTAACTATGTAAGCAAATATATAAGATTTTTTTCTTATTATTTAACTCTCTTTAAAATATAGTTGAATGGTTAAACAAATAAGTATTGTGAGGAGGTTTATAACATATGCATGAGTAAAATACAGAACATTAATAGTATAAGACTGGGAGGGGAGTAATAAAAGTATACCATTATAAAGTTTTCAGAGTATACATGAAACGGTATGTCATTTGAGGACAGACTGTGATAAATTAAAGATGTGTACAATAAAACCTAAAGCAACCACTAAAATAACTAAACAAAGAATTACAGCTAATAAGTCAAAAAAGGAGATATAACAGAATAACAAAATATACTCATTTAATCCCAAGAGAGACAGAAAAAGATGAAAAGAGAAACAAAGAATAGATAGAAAAAACAGAAAACAAAAAGCAAGATAGATTTAAATCTAACATGCACTTGTATATACATCATATATACATCATGATGAAGTGAGGTTTATCCTGGGAATGCAAGAAAGTTGGTTTAATATTTTAAAATTAATCAATATAATTCACCACACTAATGAACTGGAAAAATATGCTATAATTTCAATAAGTGCAGAAAATGCATTGACAAAGCTGAACATCTATTCCTGATCAAAACTCTCAGCAAATGATGAATGAAAGGGAACTTTCTCAACCTGAAAAAGATCATCTATGACAAATCTACAGCTAACATCATACTTAATGGTAAAAGACTAGATGCTTTCTCTCTAACATCAGCAACAAGAAAATGTTTCCTTTCACTATTCAATATTCAATAGTGCACTAGAGATTCCAGTCAGTGCAATAAGGCAAGGAAAAAAAGGCATCAAGATTGGAAAGGAAAAAATAAAATAGTCTTTATTAGTGGGCAACATGATCATCTATGTAGAAAATCAATGGGAGGTACAAGAAAGCAAATAGAACTAATAAGTGAGTTTAGCAAAATTGTGGGATACATGACCAATCTACAAAAATAAACTATATTTCTTTATACAAGCAATAAATAATTGGAAATTGGAATTTCCCATTCCACACCATTTACAATAACCTTAAAAAACTATACCACTTACAACAGCATAAAATATGAATAGTAATTCAGTGGACAAAGGGGAGTATTTTCAACAAATAGTGTTTTGACAATTGGATATCCATATTAAAAAAAAACTTCATATCTCACACCATATTCAAAAAATTAACTCAAAAGGAATCAGAAACCTAAATGTTAAACCTAAAATTATAAAACCTGTAGATGAAGATACTGGAGAAAAATCTTTGTAACTTTGGCTTAAGAAAAGATTTCTTAAATATGACACTAGATGCACGATCCATAAAAGGACACATTGGTAAATTAGACTTCATTAAAATTAACAATTTCTGCACTTTGAAAGATGCTAGGAGGAGAGTGGAAAGACAAGCCACAGGCTGGGAGAAAATATCATATATCCTGGCAAATCATTTATCTGATAAAGAGCTTACATCCAGAATATATAAAGAACTCCGAGCATGTTAATAATAAGAAAACAAGCAACCCAATTTTTAAAAAATGAGTAAGGCATTTGAATAGATACTTCACCAGAGAAGATATATAAATGGCAAATAAGCACATGAAAAAATACCCAACAGCACTAGTTATTAGGGAAACTCAAATTAAAACCCCAATGAGATACCACTATATACCTATTAGACAGGCTACAATTTAAAAGACTGACCACATTGAGAGTTGATGAGAATGTGAAAAAATGGAACCCTCTGATACCACTGAGGGGAATATAAAATACAACCACTCCGGAAAACAGTTTGGCAGCTTCTTTTAAAAGTTAAATATATGTCTCTATGTGATCTAGCTGTTCCACTCCTAGGTATTTACCCTAGAGAAGTGAGAGCATATATGCATATAAAGCACATGTCCATCTATCCATATGTGTACACAAATGTTCATAACAGCTTTACTTGTAACAGCTCCAAAATTGGCAACAACCCAAAGTTCATCAATGGGTGAAAGAATAAAAAAACTGAGGTACAACCATGCAATGGGAGACTACTCAGGAATAAAAAGGAAAGAACTACTGATATACACAACATAGGTGATCTCAAAATAATTTTACTGACTGAAAGAACATTGGGGGAAAAAAGCACATACTGAATGATTTCATTTATTTAAAACTCTAGAAAATATAATCTAATATACAGTAAGGGAAAGCAAATTAGGGGTTTCCTGGAGAGGGAGGAAACTTCAGAGGTCAGAAAGGAGGGATTACCAAAGGTCAAGAGGACACTTTGGGGTAGGGGTGATAGACATGTTCAGTATTTTCAATTATGGTGATGGTTTCAAGGGTGTATACAAATTTCAAAACATAAAATTATACACAGTTTATCGGATGCCAATTTTACTACAACAAAACTGCTAAAAAAATTAAAAAGAAAATGCTTTCTGAAAGACATCAGGGTATATACATACATATAACTAGGTCCCTTGCCCTATATGAGCTCTACAATCTAAGGCGTAACATTCCTATGTAAAGACATGTAAAGGATGGTTTGATCCTATCCTTGGGATTTATCCCAAATCATGTCAATGTGTTACTTGTAATTGACACTAAAGTAAAATGTATGTGTTTCTATTTTATTTCATCATAATGTCAAAATCTTATTTCTGTTCAAAATGCATTACAAAGCACAGTACTATTTTACAGACAGAAATATAAAACCAATAATCATTACAGGACCACTCCGGCTTTAAAAATCTTAATAGCTATAGGCATGTCAAACCTGGTAAGTTTAACAGGTATAGTACAGTAGAAAGAATACTGGGCTTTGTAGCTGGAAAGCTCTGAGTTCAAATACCATTCACAGGCCAGTGAGGCTGAGAGATGCTCTGAGTATCACTGCCCTCAGATTTAAAAAAGAGACAGTAAAGGTTGCATTGCACAATGATAATGAATGGAATGAGACAGTGTGTAAACATGTATTACAGGCACTCAATAAATTTTAGTTTCTCTCACCTCACTCTTTCACTAACTTACGTCTTTTCATTCTGGCTTTGAGGTTGCAGTTACAATCTGAAATGCAAAGCCAAGTCAGTTTCTGATGGGACTCCTACTCTGATTTAAAACTCACACTGAAAAACTTCTCAGCAGATGAACTTACTGAGAGCCTGGGATTATCTGACATCACCTTTTTCCTCTTCTTCATCTTTTCCCTTTCCTCTTGTCTCGAAGGAAGTAGGGTCACTCGTCCTTTCGAAGAGAACCCCGCTCCCAACATGTGTGCAGGATAAAACCACTCCTTCCTCTTTCCAACTTGAGCGTGCATCAGAATCCTTGTCTGTTAAAACACAGATCTCTGGGTTTCAATCCCAGAGTTTCTGATTCAATATGCCTGGGGTTAGACAAACTGAGATGCCTGAAAATCGGCATTTCTAACAAATTTCTGAGTGATGCTGACACTGCTGGTGTGGGGGCCCTACTTTGAGAAGCACTGCTCTAGGCCCTTGCTCCATCAAATACTGGCCCCCATCATACTTATTTCTTCTTCCTTGGCTATATTGGCATGCCTGCCAACATGCCCTGTAACTTCCTGCAACTCTGCTTCCCTCTACTCCACATCCTATTTCTCTCTTTCCCTTTGCCATCAATATTTTGCAGGAATAGTCTACTCTTGTTGCTTCACCTATCCTGGCAATATGATGCTCCTCACAACAGTCACTAGAACTGCTCTGCAATCTGACTTCCAGCAGTCTGCAGCAGCTGACACTGCTAATCACCCTCTCCTTGAAATTCTCTCCTGGACTTGCTTCCATGAAGGAGCGATATTACACCACCTCACCCTGAACCAGCCTTCCCGTCTCCAGTCCTTTCTTTAGTATCCCTTGCAGGCCCCTATGAATCTACTCCTGAAACAGTCATTTCCCAAGATTCTGTCCTTGGCCATCTTCTCTTCTGACTCTCTAGTTTCCACAGTTCTGTCCTTATCTCTTGATTTTGATCTCCAAATTTTCTAGCACAACACTTTCCTGAGATTTGAACCTTTATTCTTTACAGCTTGCTAGTTACTGTCACAAAGCAAACACATATTTATGTCCTGCAACCATCTCAAATGCAGCATGCCCCAAACTGCTGCCTCTTACTATTTTGTATTCTTTATTTCCCACGCACAAGTCACTTCTCCAGAATGGGTTCCCTATTTGTTCACCATTTTCCATTCTCATTCAGGCTTGGACTACCTCTTTCCCTTTCTCTGGAATCAATGAGAAGCCTTTAAAACAAACAAACAAACAAACAAACAAACAGAAAACCTTTTTATTGTAAAATAAAACACTGAAAGAGAAAACCATGTGAGATAAATAAATGCCTTAACTAATTATAATTACTATGTGGCAAATACCCTTGAAACCACCAGTCAGATCAAGAAATAGAACCTTGCCCAGCACCTCAGAAGTCCATTCACATGCTCTGTCCTATTCACCCCTCCCTCTGTCCCAATGCAATGACTTTCTAAATGGTCTGTCGGCCTCTAGCCTCTCCCCATTCATCACGCTAGGTAACTAAATTTGCCTGGACACATTTTTCCTACTTCTATGCCTTTGATGGTTTCCTTCCTGCTTTCACACCTAGAATGTCCTCTTCAGTTGCTCTTCTTCCTTTGCCTTTCATTCGCTAAACCAAAGCCCAACAGCTACCTCCTTCATAAGCTTTCTCACATTCCCCCACCTCGAATTGGCTGCTTGTCTCTTTCTACTTACACGGTATGATCCACCCAATGAGAGCAGACTCTGTCTTGTATCTTGCTGACTGGGCAAGTGTCTAGCTCTCATATGGATATCTTGAGCTTCCTAAGGCAGAAACCTCACCTTACTCACCTTTGTAACCCCTAAAGGGCCTATCACAGTGCTTACATGTAGCAGATGCTAAATTACATTTTATTACATTGAAATGAATAACACAAATTGGACTAGTCATAATCACAGAATCAGAGAGATCTGAAATGGAAAATATAGTTAGTAAAAAATAATTAGTGTCTTTCATTCTAACATCTCAAAACTGTTTACCAGTCCTTCTTAACTAGTGTAGAATACACTGGTCATCAACATAAGGGGTCCAAATATTAGGCAAATCTGTCTTCCTTTTGGACTCTGATAAGTTTATTTCAGCTAAATTGCAAACAAAAACAGAGCCAGAGGGTGGGATCAACTTTCAAGTCAGTCCAGAAACATAGGAGTGGTAACCTGGAGCAGCAGTTCTCAAACTTTAGTATCAGAATAATTTGTAGAGCTTATAGGTAAAATAAGAAAAACAATTTGATCATCTCCATACATGCTGAAAAGACATCTGCTAAAGCTCCATATTTATTTATGATAAAACACAGGAATCAATTAAAAAAAATCCTTAACAAGACAAAACAAATTTCTATTTCAACTCAAAAGCAAACACATACTTAATGATGAAACACTAGGGGATTCCCAACAAAGCCAGACTCAAAGATGCCTATTATTTGATATCATTCTGTGATTTTTTTATCCAATAAAATTATACAAGAGAAGAAAAAAGATACAAGAATCAGAAAGAAGTTAAAATTCTCATCATTTGCAAATGATGCAATTGTTTATTTGGAAAACTCAAGAGAAGAAGTTGACAAGGTAGAAATAATAACTCATGGAGGTGACTAGACATTTGCTACACAAAACCCTACAGCTTTCTTTACATACATACATACAAATAGTAACCAGTTATAAAGTATAATGAAAGAAAAGATCTCACTTATAAAAGAAACCAAAAAGTGTAGTTTCTAAAAATAAACTTAACAAGGGAAATGAAGAAACATTTTAAATGCTAGTGAAACACCTAAAAAAAGTTTAAAAAGAAAACTCCCTGTTCTTGAATAGAAGACTCAGTTATAAGATGTCAAGTCTTAGTAAGTTAATTTGTAGATATTTTTTCAGTCACAATGAGAACGCCACCGTAATACAAATACCAACATGACTTTAGAATATTCTAGGAAGGAAGAGTAATGACAAGAGACTAGTCTAAAGAGATAGGAAAATATATTACAAACTTTAGTAATTTATACAGTTTGATAAGGCCATATGAATAGACAAAGTCCACTTCTGAAAATCTGCTCTGTAGATATTCTTATTTGCAAACGTACAGTTTATGTAGAGATACATTTCACTGCAGCATTCTTTATAATAGCCAAATACTGAAAATAAATCATGTCCATTATTAAAGTAAAAAATGTTATTTTTTAGCAATGGATTCTGATATGGCCATTCTCTAAAAATTTTTTTAAAGATTCCCCCTTGTCCATTTTAAGGTGAGGAACTCCTTTGATAATTAAGACATTTTTATTTGATATGTAAGTTCTGTGGTGTAAATTTCTATGAAGGAGGGATTTTTCTCTTAAAACTGGAACATTTTCACAGAGGATGCAGTAGTCTGTAATACCTGCCTGTCAATATAGCACTTGGCCAATTTTTGGTAGTGAGATTTTGACCTTGGTAAAAAGTCGGGATTGGCATGTCCAAAGAGTGAACACAAGTTGTTCTAGAAGGAAAGGCCTTAATTTTTAATTTGCTGCCATTTAAGAGGGCCCCTAAAAATACCATGCCCCCCAAATTTTAAAATCAAGCTCATTTAAGTACAAAAAGGAGAACTCTACCAAAATATCTAAAACTGGGTAATATTCATCCTGTGGGAGCTGGTTTCTTCACTAAACACTAAAGAGTAGGGATATGAGCCTTCTATAAACATGTCAAGCAAATAAAAAGTGCAATAGAAAAATAAAAAATAGTACTAGAAAGTACACTTAGGTATTTCATTTTCCCATATCCAAGATAGCAACAGAAGGAAACAGGACTGTGGCATCTCTAGAATTCTCAGCAGTTCTTGAGATTCTGTTACCATAATTCTAGCAAAACTCACTAACAGGTATATTTTATCAGAAAATTTCTTAAAGAGAGCCCTCAACTTCCTTATCTCAGTTACCTTCTTCTAACCTTCCTCTTCAACCTGACAAAGCACAGATAAATGCCTACTCGCAATGTAAGTTTGTCTACAGACACTGCATGTGCATGCCTGAGAAGAAGCCTATCCTGAAATGAAAGTCAGCTATCTGATATATAAACTGATGTCTGAATCTCTAGAGCTTGACTTTCTTCTACTAAAATGGTTTGGTTCCATAAGCCTTACGGATTCATGTCTTATCCTGTCTTCATTTACCATGTTTTTCAAGACGTGCTCCAAATCCAAATCTTAAAACCTTTCATGTAACAGGGATAAAGTGTACTAATTGCTTCAGAGAATATAAAAACATATTAAGCAGAGCTCTTGCCTTTAAGATAATTATGTCTCCCTTGGAATGTGAAGTCCAAGAAGGCATGGACTGTCTCAGTCTTGTTCATCACTACATCTCTAGCAACCCAGAACAATACCTGGCAGACAGAAGGTGATCAAAATATTTACCAAGAAAGGAATGAACCAATGTACATGAAAACAGACAACACACTTTGAATAATGAGAGAATATGCCATGTTTTCTGGGGGACTATTCTAAGTCCACAGAAGTTAAAAGAAGGAAAAGATTAGGGCAAGCTGATGTAGTCTGAGAAGGCAGGAGGAAATGGTAATTAAGCCATTCTAGAAGAAAGGATTTAGATGGATAAGGAAGAGGGAAACAAGACTGGCAAAGACCAGAGATGGGGAGGATCAAATGTGTTGGAGGAGAGTCAAGAGGCTTGGGTGACCCAAGGAGGGGTGTATGTTGGGGAACAGTGGAAACTACATTGAATGAGAAAGTGAGGGCAGACTGCAGAAGGCCTGGGAAAGTCAGCAATTTTATCTCACTTGGTTGGGATTTACATTCTTAAATCATTTTTCACATCCCCAATTTAATCTCTAAAGGAAAATGAGCCTCCGAGAAGACACAAATCTTAAAAAGCAGTAGGGCAATGGAGCCTACAGCCAATCCTGGGGGCCCACATAAAGGTAAAATTTGGGTTATAAAAAAGTCTTAAAAGTTATTATAAGTCCCATAGTTTACTAATATTAATGGTTTATCAAAGAATAATAAAAAAAAGTCACGGGTCTAAATTCACTAGCAATTTTCACAGAAAGATAAACTCTTTGCTTAGGCAGAAACTTACTTTTAATATCACAGCAGGGTATATTTAATCAAGTTTTAAAAAATATTGTAACTGTTTACTATTAACCGGGGAATGACGCCATTCACTAATTCTGGAACACCTAGAAATATGCAGACATCAAAAGCTCTGAATGGTTCTTTATTAGATAGTCACAGTTTTGAAAACAGCTTCAGATAAACCTAACAATTGAGAAGCTGTAAATATCCTTGCTCTTTCACCAAACTCTAGCTAAATTTAGTAGCATGATTTTCTTTGTTCAAGAGTTATTCACTATCACTTTGCATTTATGTTCTCAAAGGCAGAATACCTTGAGGATATTAGTTAAGTTGATAGACGGCTGCATGGATAGACCAACGAATGAACCATCAAATGATTGGATTCAGATCTTTGAGATGTAATGGCTACATCCTTCATACACGTGCATCCTAGATCTTTCTTAGCCAGGGCTAACGCTTCCAGGCTTTTGCAAACACATCTTTCATATTTAGCAACAATCACACTCAGATTAAAATGGAACAGAGGGAGTGAGAGAGTTTGGAAGGGAAGAGCATTATTCTAGGCAAGGCTGCTGGTGGTTATGAGAGCAGGAGTGGATTTACTGTCAGGCTAATGAAACCTAAACACTAGGGCTTCCTTCCTCACACAGGACCCTTCCTGGGCCCACAGCAGCCCTAGTGATGGGTTCACATGGTTGTATGCTTCTGTAAAAGTTGCCAAAGTAAGGTATAATCGAACTCATCTTCCTAAAGAGGACCCTCAAAATAAGCTTCAGGTCCCTCACCACCTGGGTCTGCCCTGTAGGAAGAGGCTGGTAGCAGGAAGAATGCTGGTTCCTGAGAACACTGGCAGAGTAGGGGGAACAGGAGCTTGGGATGCGTCAAATTTCTGGGTGCCTTCTCGCTCTTTTTTAAAACACCATTTCCTAGGTTCACAGTTCTCATATCACAATTTTCCTTTCTGCTTTTACATCTTCTTTGCAAATGAAGTCACAGGAGACATTCAGCTGTTACAAACTTCACATCAAGCTTTGAAGTGCTTTTTAATAGCAGAAATATTTGGCTCACGTGTGGGCTTTGTAGCTATGGTAAATACCTCTTAGTTATCTGTCGCTACTGTTATTTCACACCTCCAATTTGCAGGAGAAATTCTGCATATGCATTGAGGCACTAAAAAAGAATACTGAACTATATCTTAGCTCTTTTGTGAACGGTTTCCTTTTATTTCTTCTCGCATGGAGCTAATGCTTTCATCATGGTTGTACTGGTTACGGGTGGGAAAGCAGTGGATAGAAGGGGAATGCTGATTATTACAGCATCGGTTGGCAGTTTTCTCTTAGCTTCCTGAAGGTTACGTGGTCAAGTAGCTCCTTAATATGAGATAAAGGCATTTCAAGGACTGACTCATCCACCTGTTTTCTGGCAAAGTGCTTTCACAGACTTTGGACAAAATGCTTACAGTGGTTACAAGAGAAGAAACTGACCACAGTTAATATGAAATAAAGACAGAAAAAAAACCCCTCATCTTGGAGGTTCCTGTATGACTACTGACATACAGACTATATGTCCTCATATAGCTCAGAACAATATATTAGAAATAGCATTTTTGAGAACAATAAATAGAAACAAAGGCATTTTGGATCTATCCTGTGTTGAACAATGACATTTTGCTTCTTTATGTAACTTCCTTATTTTATGAAGGGGTGATAGAAAATACTATTGCACTACATAAGTTAAACACGACATTTTTATTCCTCAAAATGCAACATTTTAGAATTCTAGATATGTTTATTAATTAGTGATTATTAACACCCAGTAAACAACATTATGTCTTGTAAAAACACAATCTCTCTTCACAGCATGATGCTGAAATCTATTATTCCCTGATTCCATATGCTGAAATACACTCAAATGCTCACAAATGACCTTAAGCATTAAATAAATGTAAATGAGGACAACATAGAAAATGTGCTTTTGATTGATAACTAAAAGACCAGGTTGAAAAATCATGTCAAAAAATGAAGTCCTCCACAGAAGGGTATGGCAGTCTGCAGTGTGGAATAAAAGCTGTCCTAAGAATGAAGAATACCCAGGTAACAGACTGCTCTTTCTCTGAACCTGCTGAAGGTTTTCCGGGAAACAGAACTGGTTTGTTCATTTATTTGAGAAACACAGAACATACTGCCCCCTGTGCCATCAGCCTACTGTGAACACTCTAACGCAGGATTTAAAAATACATATATGGACACATTACATTCACCAGCTACATAAGAGAAAAAAAAGTTACTGCTACTCCATATTCTCATCCCAATATGTTTTCCATTTTGGTTGTTAAGCATTGTTGCTGTTCATCCGCCTCCCCCTCCCTCAAGCTGAGCAGTTTGGGGTGGGACAGCATCCTCAAACGCAGAGAAAATTCAAAATGTCAGAGGATGACAGATTAATGGTAATTAAAGAATTAAAACTTAGATTGTTCTTCCAGTAATGTCTGTAGTGAAACACATAAAGGACAAATGCACAGATACAGATATTTCTTGTGAAAACAACTAAATGATTCACTCATTCCTTTAGGTCCACACCAACAGGGCAAAATTAACATGTAGCATCGCAGAAAACACCACTGTTTTGGTTGAGGGTAAGCATTTCTCCTACTTTGGATACGAGGGAACAGAATCTAAAGGGAATGAATACCTGGACTATTTTAAAACCATGAAACAGAACAGGGTTTCTCAATCTTGCGGGGGTGTCACTGACATTTTGAGCCAGAGAGTCCTTTGTTGGGGGGGGGGTGGTGGTGGTGTCTTGTGCACTGAAGGATGCCTAGGGGCATCCCTGGCCTCTATCCACTAGGTGCCAATAGCAACCACTTTGCACCAGATATAGCAATAAAAAAAAGTCCCCTGGGGCAAAATTGCCCCCTTCCCCCAGGTTGAGAACCAGTGAAACAGAGCCATTCACAAGAAGGTTCCAGGCTGGGCTTCTCTCAGCCTTATGCTGTACCCTCTCAATCCTTAAATCATTCCCCACCCAGTGTTTAACATAGTAGTTTTTCTCATCTACTAGTTTCAGATAATGAAACTGCCTGCCTGCTTCATTATGGGTTCTTGTAAGCATTCAATAAGATACTTTTAAAGTGCTTAAAACAGTGCCTGACCCACAGTAAGTGCTTAACAAATGTTAGCTATTATTAGTTTCAATAATCATCCATAGTACTGAGAAAAGCAGTTTCAACCAGTGTTTTTAATGCAAAAAGGTATCTTACCAGCTTGATACGGTCCCAGTCTTAAACACACCAGCCTTCTGATTCCTTGTGATGATGTCTCTCACATCTACAGGACACAGTTAAGAAAGCTTCCGCAGTGATTGTCAACTAACTCGCTGCTGAAAAGAGGCCCACCAACACTGATATTTTTACTGTATACAGGATCAGTATGGTGAAAAGAGCTGTCGGGTGTAAGGCAGGAGAAGGGTCTAGCCCCGGCTCTGCCACCAGATGTTGAATTACTTGCCGCAGGCAACCTCTTTTAATTCTCTGGACTGTAGTTTTATCACCTGTGAAATACACATTCCGGGAGCACACTGGCAAGGCCCAGAGTGATGGGCACTGGTCAGGGGAGATGACTGTACCGTAGGTGCCAGGCCCCACTTGCTTAAAAGAGCTAGGAGCCCCAAGGTCAGAGCTAGGAGCCCTCTTTCAGTCAGTGAGGAGGGCAAGGGAAGTCCTCTGAGACTCTCCAAGTTGAAGTATTTCCAATCTCCTAAATGCCAGTAGGGGGAGTGAGGATGAGAAGCAGGGAAAGACTAGGGGGGAAAGAGAGGAGAGAAAGATGGAGACAAGGTTGGAGAATCTTTGAGAGAAAACCAATTACTGAAGAAGCAAGTCAATTTGGTGAAAGGCCCCTTGAAGAACTGTCTTTACAGACGTACGGTTTGGCCTTTGGCCATCTGCTGGCATGTAAAGAGTTGTACAAAAAAAGCCATATTTATTGAAGCCATGTTTTGAGGTGCTGGTCCATTACATCACAGAGCACCATCTTCATGAGGGCCCACAGAAGAAATCATGTCAGATTGCAACAATGGGAAAAACTGGACTTCAGATCAACTAGTTTTGCATCAACTTCTGGACACTCTGAATCTAATAACTGCTCCTCTTTCTTTTTTTGCTCTGGTCCCTGTGCAACTCAGAGCCAAGTGGATGATCTAAGCTGAACAACCACAAGTGCTCCTGTGGCATATCTTTCTTGTGCTGGTCCAGTTCCTGCCTTCAAAATGTTTTCCTGGCTTTCTACTGTCCAACTGACCTTGCTTTCTCATTTATTTTACATGGTATATTCTACATGTCACTGTAAGAAGCCTTAAAATCCCTCTTTTGGAATAAGGCAAGGTTTAAATAAACAAGAAATAAAATAATTCCAGTGAAGGCTGTAAGCTGAACTAAATTGGGCCCATGGGGAGGACACCAAGCAGACAAGTGATGTTACTCTATTGCTCAGAAAAACAGATTTTCTAAATGCTTGAAGCAAGCATTGGCCAAGATCTCCCTGCAAGAACAGAGCCACAGGACATTTTAACCTAAATCTCTGCCTGAAACACCAGGCACACCCATTTCTTCTCTGAGTGAATAAGCAGGTACTGTGATAGCTTTCTTCCCCCAGGAGTGGGTAGGAAAAATCAATTAGGTCTCCTAATGAAGGGGTTTGTGGAGGTTTACAAAAGTGCTATAATGCAGACTTTTTTTTTCTGGGTGAACTTTCTTGTATGCAAATTAAATACCGTTAAATTACATTCATTAAAAAATAAAAGAGACTAATTTGCCTACTTGTTTTGATTAACTAAAATGACACATCGGCCTACAGTTTTGTCTATTTCAGGAAGAAAGTATTTCAGGAAAGTCTTCTAAATGAAATGTCTTGTAGAAAAGGACAGCTGACATCTTTATTCTGAGAAGAACAAAATCAGTAAAGTCAACTGACAACCGGTTTTGATTAAGCTCCCCCACACTATGGCCACACCCTTCTCAGCGTTTCCATGACATCCAAACTGCATGCCATAATGTGCCTGGTACACCTGTAGCGTCGTATGAGTACATGACTAATCTATCAAGCAAAACATATTATTTTGTTAGTGGAGGTAATACTTTTTATAAAATAGTCACAGGGAAGTTAAATTATATAACTCAGAAAACCTATTAATAATTTTTAGTAAACATCTTAACACTATATACTTTTATACAATTTATAAACCTGTGACTCCAGGTGGTCAGGCTGAAGCAAGAACATGTATTTATATTCAAAAAGCAATTTTTTTTAATGAAAAAAATTCACAGCAGTATTTAGGCTGCTTTATTTTTAGAACTGGGAAGGAAATATATTTTGTGGTTTAGGAGGTATTTTTTATATTAAAACAAGTACCAAGAGAAAAAATGGCCATAGTGTATTAAAATGTTGTCTTAAGAGAGATATTCTGCTCGCTACCCTTTACTTTAGGTCAGATTTTGAGGTGGTTCCTCTGGTTGGCGCTGTGTCCAATAATAGATTTTATCATTCTTCTGTGTCACTTCAGGGTAATAAAGGAAATTCAATCAAATCGAGTCAATCTGTCCAGGATAGTGTTCAACAGCATGGACCAAATCCTATTCTCTGAATGCACCCACCTTCTGGAAGACTTCAGTGGGAGATGCTGGGTGCAAAGAAAGCCTTAATGTGATTTCTGATTAAATAGATACAGAGCAATCACCTTCAATCTCCTAGTCTGGGCAACTGGACTTCCTGAGCTATAGGATATACGCTTGTGCCTAAAAGAAACCAGGATTCTATAACTAGATTTTCTCTTCAAAGAAAGCATAGTTCAAGAGTGGGGCTCCATCTTAATTTTGTTTCAGTTGATTTTTATCCTTAAAAAATATATATACATATATGTATATATCTGTATAATATTTATTTGAACAAATTATATGTTATATACATAAATGTAATTAAACGTTATATATAAATCTTGTTTAAAATATTAGCAGCCTCCTGCAATTAGTGATTATTATATTTATCAGTAGCTGCATATAGTCAATATATTTTTGAGAGCTGGCACTGTTCTTTAAGCAAGAAAGTATTTTTAAAATAATAACATTGTGATTCACAAAGCATTACTTTCTTGGTTTATGCTACCTTTAGTTTCATTGCACCATCAAAGGAGAGGGTAGAAAGCTATGAAATTATAAAATAAATCCTGTTCATTTTGATCTCTAAAGGGTCTTAAAAATGCTTGATGTGGCAATATTTGCTAATTTAAAGGCTGTGAAATATTTTAAAATGTGCTTATTACTCATATGAATTGAGAGTATGATATAGAGGTGCTTTGAACTCTGTTAGCAGTATCAACTGTACATTTATGGATGAGAAGCCTTTTCCTCCAGTGTAAGATGATACTTACCAAATCATTCTGGGTTTTGGTGAAAGAATGGTTTAATGGGGGTGGCAGGGAAGCTATGAAGTCAAATAAACCTGACTTCTAGCACTGGTTCTGATACTTAGTGACTGTGTGAGCTCTGAGCTCCATCTCAAGAACAGGAATAATGTACCTATTTTATAGGCTTAATGGAGTACCCACATAGTAGGTGCCTTACACATAACAGATGCCTAAATCATGTCAATTCATTACCTCTTTCAGTAATTCAGGCAAAAGCTTTGGAGGGATGAGAGGCTGGTGAAGGTGACTAAAGTGAGGTTTGGCAGTTAAGCTTTATTTTCTTTCCCTGTTGCTCAAAACTATTATGTGAACATTTTTATTGTAGAATTTAAATGACCGGAAGGAATCAAAGAACTTCTGCTCTATAGATTTTCAGTCTTTCATGTGTATAAATGTGCTCTAGTCAAGATGTAGCCTGTGTCCTCCAAGAACAGGAACTTGGTCTGTCCTGTCCACTGCTGTATCTTTAGCACTTGAAATGGCATGCAGTTAACAGTAGTTTAATTCATTAATTAATTAGTTTAATTTATTAGTTAATTTAAATTTAATTTTCAAAGCTATTTGTTGAGCTCCTACCCAATGTGAGGCACACAGAGTCCACTTTGGACCTATCTAGTAAATAGAAGAACAGCTGACACTGATATTGGAGGAAGGGGCCTGGACCCAGGATGATGGCCGGGCGCTCCCAAGGTCTCAACCATCCACAGGCTGCACAGTCCACATGAAGCTTAATTTATCATTCAAGTCAGGGATTTTGTTAAATAAAATCATGTTAAGCCAGGGGTATCTTCTTCAAAATTCACAGGAGATTTACCAATTTGGGGAGAACCCTAAGCTCAAGATTGTGATCCAGCCTGTGCGTATTGTGGGGATAAGATGTTTGGGTCCAGAGCCTGGGTCACCAAACACTGCCATATTCTGCAGATAACCTATTTGGTGTTTACTAAGGATGAGTCAGGGCAGGGTGCTTGTGTTGGGCGAATTAGTGAGCATACCAGAGAGACACTCAGATGCCAATACTCAGATGTGATGTGCGACTGAACTTTTATTCATTATGATTGGGAAGAGGCTTGGCATCAATAGTAACACAGTATACCATCTCTCTCCCCTATTCTTATGTCATTGTCAACACCAGCTCCAGACTTTATTGAGTAATTATTATTTGGGGGCACTTGGAGATTTCTTCCTTTATTACAATAAAAAGGCTCTGCCAAAGAAAAGGGAACACATTTCACACTATTTTAGGATATATTCGAGAACTGGATGAACCAAATGATCCCATTTCCAACTTCTCCTTTTTTCTCTCTGGGTATAGATAAAACAGAACCTGAAGGGCTCTCAGGTAGGGGGCTCTGGGTTAGACCCAGCAGTGCAGTTTAAGGACCAAGGAGAACCTCAGGGACATCTACCCATGAGTCTGAGAAAATATTTAGGACTTACAACATTCCCTTATATCTCAAGTCTTAATCTCTTTTCAGATATCTCTGTTTAATAAATTTCAAATCCACATCTAGCTTTCTAGGTTCAAGGCAGAGAGCGCTTGAAGACATAGCCAAATCCATTTGATATGTTTCAGGGAGACAATAAATAACCTTACAACTGGTTGATGTATTTCTATGATATAAAGATTCAGAACGTCGCCATTCATTGCCTCATATATTTTAAAAATAGAAATAACAGAAGATAAACAAGAAATATCAGAAAACACTATTTTTTTAAAGGTAAAAATCAGAATCTTAGACGCTTAAGAGACTAGGAAGTAAGACTCGGTTGGATTCACTCAATTCAGATGCCTAAAACAACAAAAATAATTTTTTAAATGATGAGAATAATATACAGGCCAATACTCAGATGTGATGTGCGATTGCCAGGTCGATTTTCAATTACATTTCACTGATGTATTCATTTGTTTCTTAATGTGCTCATCTTGCCCATTAAGAATAATTAGCAGCTTTGCTTAGAGATTTTCTGGCTTCTGGCAATGTTTCTCCCTCTTTTTTGTTGACATCCACTTTTACTTTTTAGAAAGTAATTTTTGGATAATATCCTACAACTGCTATATAATTTAGGCTTCCTAAAATTTTAAAAGAAAGATGTAAACAGTAATTTTTAAATGAGTTTGTTTCAATCTATATGCATCCACAGTATGTGATTCAGTGAATTTGTTATTCTTACAGAGTAGGCACACAAATAGAAAAAAAAAATATTTCATTCATATTAACCTCACTCAGTAAAACAGCTTACGATGAATGCCAGTTGTGAGCTCTGTCAGCAAATCAAGAATAACATCAGTATCAAAAGCAGGAAAAACATGTTGCCAATTTTTAAGGCTTTACGCATGCTTTTTTCTCTTAATTAAAAAAAAAAAATTAGATCTCGTTACAACAGAAAAAGGCACACAACCATAGAACAACTGCATGATAAAAACTGAATTCCGTCAGGAAAGACCTAAGAGATGAAATAAAACACACGACCAGTTTTGGTCTGCATCCTGAAAGGACCTACTTTATCTACATTGTAAAGTTCTTCCCCTCCTGCCCTTTGGCACCCCGCTATATTAAACCCATTGTAAAACCCAGCACAATAAAGCACTCTCGGGGCTGAGCTTCTGAGGACCAAATGTTAAAAATCCATTTTCCTGGGAGGGGGCTGTACCAATCATTTCTTTGAAAGGCCGGCGGATGGAATACAGAATCGGAGATTTCCTCTCTGATTTCATGAGCTGGCATGGACTCTTTGCTGTTTAAAGCAAAGGTGCATTCATTAATGCCATGAGCATTGCTTCCCTTCTTTGGAAGCTCTGTAGTTTAGCTCAACAATAATTTTAGTACAATTAAATTTACATACTGACCACAGATGCTTCCCATAGTTTGATAAAAGTTCTAATTGGTTTCTGATGCTATTAAATAAGACACCTGCGGACTTGAGAAAAACCTCAGGTTGCTGAGCCCCATCTGAAAGTTTCCATGGTTAAAATGACCTTCTCTTTGCCAACAATCCTGCTTTTTTTTCCCCCCAAAAGACATCCGTTGGGGCTGAGCCAGCATACCTGACTTCCTGTTGCTCTCTGTTCCCTGACATGTGGAGGAGGAGCAGAGTGAAATGATACAGTGCGTGGGAGAACTCAGAATAAAGCAGAGTGAATGAAACAATATCGCTCATCCTCAGGAATATTTTGAGAAACCTGCGACAGTCTGAGGATGGTGACTAAAATCCTGCATTTTAAAAAAGGAAGCGCCTTTTGTGACCTCTTTCCCTGGTGTGAAAGGCCAAGATTGCGATTGGCTGTTCCTCCTTCCTGATTTTTTTTTTTTTTTAAGTCTGTCAGGCAATTAGCTGGGTGGGGCTCTGTAGAGCACACAAGTACCGCTGAACAATATTAGCTACTGTGCTTCTGGTACCTCCTTTCTCCTGTCTGAGCAGCCTGATAGAGCTACTGCAAATTTTATTTTCAAAAAATTATACAGCGGAGGTGGAAGAAGAAAATCGAAAATAGGCTCTATGTAAGATACTCAACCTCTTAAAAAATCAAAACTGCTTTGGCATTTTAGGGGCCTAAAATTCAAAAAGTAGATTGCCTCTTTCATAATGTAAATGGAAAGCACACCAAAAAATCCAAAGCAAATACATCTTCCACTTTTCCTCTCAATTTCTAACGGCTGTTAACTGCCCCTGAACAAATCAGCTCGATTGCTAAAGTAGCCACAAATTATGCTTGCTTTCTTAGTTAAAGTACAGTTCAATTTTTATGAACTCTGTGTACATATTAGGAAAGCATAATCTAATATAATGGGGTTTGAACTGTAACAGCATAGCAGAAAAAAAAGAGATAGCTTTTATAATCCTAAATAAAAGGAAATAATGAAAAACTGATAGCTGTTTCCAGTGGGGAGATACAGGAAACGCCTCAGGAATTCAAGTAGGTATAATATTTCATGGTCTGCACAAACGGAAGAAAGGTAATAATGAACATGAAGCTGGAAGTTATTTTTTGCAAGCAATGTCCTATATAATAAATGTTAAATCACTTATTTTATCCCGGCAAAATTTCAATGGAAATAAAAGGACAAGAGTGCTTGAAAATTATTACGGAACGCATGCTCTTATTGCTTTGAGTGGTCCACAAATCATAAGCTCCTTTAATGAGAAGTGACTATAAAAATCCATCAGAAATAAAAAAACAACAACAGTTAGTCATAGCCAATGAATTCCATATATTTCTACTTTTCCTTAATTACTTATCACGCGTGTGGGGGGAACACTTTTAATACCCCATGCTGTCTTTCTTTATATCAATTGTTACTCAGCTGGGGAAAAGGAATGAGCACAGCAAACCCGTTTTCTATCTGAATAAGGATACTTCTGATGGCCTTTTCATTCCCATCAGTTAACAGAACTTCTTTGACATCTGCAGAAATAGCAACCTGAAAAAAAGAAAGGGAGCACAGCAAACAATGAGCAAATATGCTTGTCTGTGTGGAAGTGAAGACAGGAGTGACAAGCCTTCAGTATCATGCTTCCTCACCTATTTCTCTGTAACAATCTTCAATCTTTTTTCATTTTATGTCTGCATTATTTTAATCATTCAATCAAATCAGTCAATACTTTTATCATTCCATTTGCGGGAGCCTCTATCTTGCTATCATTCTGTTCGGTAATTGCATTGTGACAGCGGATGATGGTATTCTGAGAGGCTTTCATTTGTGGGCTTCTGTTTATCTAGTAGAGCCATCATACAAGGCTGTCACTCTGCCTTTCAGCTTGCTTCTGTCTGACTGCCTGATGCCCTTCATATAACTTTGCATTGCAGGCAGATGGCTTTGTGAGGGTAATTTTTTTGTGAGCTTTGACATGCTCGCACATTGGGCTGTAACCCTGACACATTGTGTAAGAGCGACAGGTTTGTCAAATGCCAATCAGTGTAACAATATGCTTTTATTTGTAGAGACATAAAAACTTGTCTAATGCACTGTGCTGCTACATAATATCTCCTGAATACATGACTCAGAACCCAGAGAATGGGGAACGACGTTCCTGAATGGCCAATCTAATTCAAAAGAATCTAATTACTGAGCGCTCTGGATCATGTTTGTTGGTGTAATAATGCAGGCAAAACATTAGCAGCTATATCATGGTGCTCCAACTGTGATTCGCCGGGCTATTCCTGTATCTTAGCAAATGGGACTATAATCTAAAAAAAAAAAAAAAAAAGCTTTTGCGATGGCGAAGAAAGACTGTGCGAGGCCTGGAATGTCACAACAAGCGATATTGACTACACGGAGGTAAAATGTTTCTGCTCATCGAGGCAACCATAAAATCAATATGATCCGAAAGGAAGTCAATCTAGAAGGTCTCTCAAGACCCGGCAGCTTGACCGCAGCTGATGCTGTTGACGGTTCTCTGACCCAGCAGTTGGAGGCCCTGGAACATTTTTCCTTTTGTTCCTCCCTCTGAATGGGATTGGAATTGAGAAAAGACCTACCATGAGCCCAGCCAAGCATGTCATGCCACCCCCTAGCTCACACACAGCAAGGTCCCTGAAAGAGAGAAAAGAAATGGTAGAACCCATACAAATTAGATGAAAATGGTCAGAGAGATATATATGTTACAAGAACAAATTGCCATCTGCAGTAAGAACGGCGCTACCAGGAAGTTGTAGAGACATGACGAGGCTACCTCATGTCGTTTTGCGTTTTAAAAATAATTATGAAATAGAAAAGTCACAAAGCAGGCAAATCAGTGGGGGTTCCCTCATTAGTGTTCACTGCAACATTACCACCGCTGAGCTGAAAAATCTGAGAAGGTTCTCTTTTTTTTCCCTTGTCAATGGCGCTGTCTTTTAGAACTAAACTAGCTAGAGTAGCGAAAGATAATTGTTAGGAAAGGATAACACTGTTAATCCACATTCATTCCTTCAAAAACAGTTAGACAAGTAAATGAAGAATATATATGAGTGTGTATATACCTATCTTACAGTCACATACACACAACACACACACACACACAAATACATGCAATCTTGAATTTAAAAAAAATATTCTAAAACAAACTGAAACATTTTGGAAAGCTGAACCGCCCCCATAAAGAACAATTACACAAAGAGCATTTAACAATGAACACTTAAATCACAACTGACCCCAACACAACACAGTGAATAAACAATGTGGGACATAATATGGTTAAGCCAGCAAACCCAGGCTCAAGTAATGACTGGGCTCTGACTTCACTGCTCAAAAGTAAAGCAGCTCAGAGTTAAAGCTGACAGTCTGGGGTGGCACTCTGCACTTACCTTCCTCTTTGTGCCTAAATATCAGCCCTCAACGTGTGACATTCTTGCCCTGGACCACTGCTCGCTGACCAGAGCTCCAGGCAAGCTTAAGCACAGCAAATGCCAGGCTTCCAGGGCAGCTCTGCGGCCCAATTCAATACTGCCCTGTTCTTACTTTATATGCTTAGATTCTTTTTTTTTTTAGTCTTTTTATTTTTATTTTATATTGGAGTATAGTTGATTTACAATGTTGTTAGTTTCAGGTGTACAGCAAAGTGATTCAGTTATACATACACAGGTGTCTATTCTTTTCCAGATTCTTTTCCCATATAGGTTACTACAGAGTATTGAGTAGAATCCCCTGTGCTACATAGCAGGTCCTTGTTGATTATCTATTTTATATATAGTAGTGTGTATATGTTAAACCCAACCTCTTAATTACAGATAAATTCCTAATTAGGAATTTGGGACTCTTACATTTAAATACTTTTATGGTGTTTTGTTTCAATCTTCAAATTTAACTGTAGAGGACACATCACAGCTATAAACTGCTTTGGCATATCTAATGGAGCAAGAATCCCCGGCGTTCCGCAGCCTAATATGCTTAGATTCTTAAGAGATTGTTTCTTCTTCCCAGTTTGGGACGCTCATTTCCTCAACAGGATTTAAAGAGAGAGGGAGCGAGAATCAAGGGAGTCAGAGGTGAAAAGGGAAGGAAGAGGAGGAAAAGAAGCTAAGCAAGTACATTCATATTCTGAAATACACATAATGAGTATTAAGTTGTTCCAAGTAATTATAGACTGGTTGGTAAATATGGACCCACAGAGCTTCAAAAATGACATATTATTGACCCAATCTTGTAAATACATATTGTTAAAACACACACCCAATCTTGTAAGTATATATTGTTAACATGATCACTAATGGCTTCTCTGAAATCATAATGGGCTATTCAGGAAGCATATATTGGATGACTTTTATAAAATGAGAATGAAAATGAAAAAACCCATATTATCTGGGTCTACCGAATATCTTCAGCATTTTTTTAAAAAAGGAGTTTTTTTCTAAAATTTTCCTGAATCCCATCCATGGGTTTAATCTATAATGCACATTGACAGTTGAAAACATTCATTTCCATAGCATGAATCCGTAGTAGTAATTTACATTTTACAAATACATGTTGTTGGGTTTATAAAATACCTCTAAAATCAAGGGTGGGATGGCATCTTTAAATAATAGCTGTGGGTTATTTATCAAATATTCTGTAGTGACTTCCCTAGCAGAAGTTTAAAGAATGTCTTTATTGTTTGTTTGGTTGGTTTTTTTTTTTGACCTTCACAATCAGTAAGGATTGATTGGAGCTTCACTTTTGTTTCCCTAAAATCAAAGTGAAATAAAATGCTTTGAGTGGAAATCAAAAGCCTTTGACATATAGCAAAAAGCTTGCTGTGCGATATTAGTACCCAAAGGCAATTCAGATTTCTTTTTCAGAAGCAACATGTTTTCACCATGACCTTTTTTTCCCTTTCCTTCATTTCTTTCTTCCTTACTCTCACATATATATACACACACATATATATATACACACACATATATATTTTTTAACAGTTTAATTTGAAGAATGTAATCATGGCAATCTTTAGCATGCAGATACAGTACCCATAGTAAGCTAAACAAAATTTTAACTGCAGCTTTGTACCTGAATACATCACTGTGCTTGAGGCAGTAGTAAGCCAAAACCTCTTCAGCCGGCCAGATGCCTGGAAAACATAAGAGGATATAGACTTTTTGATTATAGAAGTTTCTTCTATAAACATTTTCTGTAGTCTTTCTCTTAAGAAATAGCTTTTTGAAAATAATGTTCAGTACAAACTATTTCAACTTGACTCAATCTTACCATAATTATTGCTAGTAATGTCTTATCACATGCATTTCTTTTGTTGTTGATAACTCTTTTCCCAGGAAAGTAGTATAATATCCTAAATAATTTTTACTAGATTTCAATCACAACGAAACAGCAAAACAATAACAACCAAAATTATAAACATCCAAAATTAAATTTTAAATGGTATTTCAGATAGATCTTACTCTCGTACACAGGAATTTTCTTTTTGGCCAATTCTTAAAGCATCCATTGAAGACCTACTGTATATGCAACTTATATTCAGCAAAAATATATAGAAAAATCATTTGCAGGAGCAGATAAAACCACTGAGGCCATTATACCTTTTTGTTTGATTACACGCTAAATTTTCAATATGCATAATTATTTACTTTCTTCAATTAAAAAATCAAACTGGAGTATAAATTTGAGAAATTTAAATTTCACCAACTTTAGTACATCTTTCAATTTAACAATAATCCTACCTACTAAATTCCATGGAGGAGCACTTTCTAAAATCATCTTCTGTAAATTATTTATTTAGAAGACATATAGTTTTCATGAATGAATATGAATTGCTTTAAGAGAAGCCAGACATGCTTGGAAATTATAGTTTTTAGTGGTTATCCTAGGATGGTAGGATTACAAGTGCTTTTAATTTTTTTCTTTATACTTTTGGTATTTTACAAAATTTTTACAATCCATATATATATTGCTCTTATAATCAGAATAAACTATACCCTTATAAAAATTATGTTTTCCCCAAGTGATCAGACGTAAAGATCAGGCAGGGTACCAGGCATCCTGCACCACCTGGGGCTGAGAATGCCATGTAGTCCTGGGAAAGAGCAGGGAATATTCATTGCCTTCGCACTAAGCACTCTTCTAATGGGTCCTGATGCAAAGTTGAAACACCTAACACGACAGTTTTCCCAGATGCATCTCCAGCTTCAAGGAGTAAGAAATGCAAACAACTTCAGAGAAGATGATGTCAAAGAAATGGTAAGTAAAATCCTAAGAGAATCAATGGATAAACATACAAACAGCAAAGAAATGACTCTATAGAGCATTTGTTGCAGGAAAGTCCAGTCAGTTGTATTCACTAGCTCAGTCTCCCTGGCATTTCTGGTAGAAATGACAGTTTAGGGGAGAAACAAAGTAAACCAGCAAGAAGTGTCTGGAGTCATATTTAGAAGGAAAGTCAGAGGGGCAGTGGAGTGCAGCAGTTAAGATCACAGGTCCTTAGGAACCAGACTCAATTGGGCTCCAGTCTCAGCTCTGCATTCCCTAGCTGAGTGACCTTGGCTAGGTTACTTAACCTCTCTATTCCTCAGTTTCCTCATCTGGAAAATAATATTATTGTAATATCAACTTCACTAGATTGCTGTTGAGGATTAAATGAATAAAGTGTATGAAATAGAACAGTATAGAACAGTTTCTAACTCATAACAAGCTCAAAGAAAAAGAAAGCTGTTTTTAATGTTATTCGCCTGCAAAGGGGTGTAAAGGAGTGGAAGAGAAAATATGTGAACCCCAAACAATTACCCTAATAACCAGAACACAGGGAGAACTTTTTAACCTGCTCCTAATCACTAGCTTCGGCACTACCCCAAAGTCCTAATACCTGGCATACCTCCACAAAAAGAGCTCTGTAAAGACTAAAACACATAATAAAATTCTCTGAAGGAAGAGCCCAAGACAGTGTTTCACCCCAAGCGAATATAGTCACCACAATAATGAATTTCTTTATGCCTTTAGTAGACAATTTTGAGGTTTTAAAAAATAATGATAGGGGAAGGGTATTTAACTAAAATTCAAGCCTTGATTAAGTACAAAAATGTGACTTCTAAAATGCATAGTCTTTTAAAATAGTTTTATAATTTTCTCCGAAAAATTATAGAGGTTGATTTTTAACTAAATTAAATACAAAAGGTTCGAAGAATAAAGTTTAAAACTCACCTAAAATTCCACCACGAGTATATAATCACTGTTAACACTTTGAACATCATTCTGAAAAATCTCTCCAGGCATAAAGATATTTTACACAAGTGGGATCTTCTCATGGAGGTATTCAATAATCTCATTTTGCCCTACTCAGTATGTGATGGATAAATTCTCACGACAATAAAAATATACCATACCTGAATCATTTTTAATGACTGCCTAAATATTTTACGCTTGCATCATAATTTATTTAACCAGTTGCCTTTTGATAGACATTTAAGTTAATTTCTAAGTTTTTGATATTATGAGATTATAAACAGTGGTACAATAAAGATGCATGTTTTTCCCCCAACATATAATTTTTTTCCTTAGGTCAAATCCCAAAAAACGGGAAATCTGGTCAAAAGTCAAGTACATTTCACATTCTGATATATCAAACTGCCCCCCCCCACCCCCCAAAAAAGAACTCTACCAAACTACACCCTTAATAAGGGTGTTTATTTCCAAGGGACTTTCCTGGCAGTCCAGTGGTTAAATGTCCATCAACTAATGAATGGCTAAATAAAATGTGGTATGCCCACACAACAGACTATTATTTGGCAATAAAAAGAAATAAAGTATTGACTTATGTTACTACATGGGTAGAACATGAAAACATCATGCTAAGTGAAAGAAGCCAGACACAAAGGACCACATGTTTGTTTTATTTTTCCATTTATGTGAAATGTCCAGAATAAATGAGGGGTGATTCCTAATGAGTACGAGGTTTCTTTCAGATGTGATGAAGTATTCTAAAACTGATTGTGGTGATGGTTCCACTACTCTGTGAATACACTAAAAACCACTGGGTGCATTGTATGGTGCGTGAATTAGATCTCAATAAAGCTGTTATCTTAAAAAGTTTTCTCATTCCATTTGTTAGAATGTAATGGTCTTTTTTCTTATTTTTAAAGAAGTTATACATAGTTTAAAGAGCCACTGAGTTTTGTGAGAATGATTAAGACAAACAGTAGTACCCGGGCCATCTGCCCAATCTTTCCCCTTCCTCAGAAACTACTGCTTTCAATTCTTTTAGCTGATTATTCTGGTAATTACATTTTTCTACATATTATGTTTGTATTGATTTTTCAGTTTTAGGCAAAATCTAACGACCCCCACGATGGAAGATAAGCATTTTTTGCCTTTAACTCTACTCCTCTCCCCACACCACACATAACACACGCCTTAACCACCCAACATCATCATCTTCCTAATATAGATATCATTTGGTAAGGTCACTACGCATTGTCAATTTTATTACAACCATGGGGCGGGGGGCGGAAACTGAACTATGTCGAAAACTAGGATTGGTTTTTCTCTCATGTATAATCTTCCCCCCTCTGGAGTTTTTAATTGTCATTTTTTCCTCTCATTTGCTAAGATTTTTTATTCAATCTCAAAATTCAGTTGTCGATTTCTCACATAAGGTATTCTATCAGCCTCATGAGGAAATCTCTCCTGTGTCTCCCGACCTGTCTTGCTCTGGACTGAGCACCCAATATGTTTAATGCACCGGGGTAGCCCTGATCTCCTGAAATGCTTCTTCACTATCATTCCAGGCTTCCTTTTGCCCTTCTGCTGTGTTCCATCTCTTGTGTCCTCTACCTTTGTCTTTTTTTCTTGATTTACTTCCTCATTTTAGTGTAACACAGCCTCCAGCAGCTTCTTGAAAAAAAAGTGTGTGGAAGGTAAATGGTAGAGAGCTTGGATGCTTCAATGGTGATTTCAATCTGGAAACTCCATGTTCTTCAATCCCTGAAAAAGTTTCTTGGGAAATTCCACTGATTACTTCCTTACCTCCATTTTTATGTCCTCTTCTCTGAAACTCATGATTTGGATGTTTAATCTCCTGAACTCATCCTCTAATTTTCTTATCTTTTCTCTCCTGCTTTCTATCTCTCTCTCTCACTTTTTTCCTATTGATACTTTCTCAGAAATTTTCTCAACTTGATCTTCCAACTCTTTTACTGTTCTTTTCATTTATGCTATTGTTGGTGGTAGTTCTCTGAATATTTATTTTTCAGAGCATCTTATTCCTGTTTCATGAATGAAGTTTCTTTTTAAAATTGCTTGAAACTATTAATTATAGTTTGTTTTCTTATCTTTACATAGTCTGTCTTCTTCACATTGCTTTTTCCTGTTTACTGGTTTTTCTACCTGTCACATTAAAAGCTTTCCTCAGCTATACCTAGTAATTCTTTGTTGTTTGCATAAATGTGATTGTAGAAGGATAAAAAGCTGACTGGAGGTGAAGAGGGTTGAGTGATGTGGGTGGTGTGTGAGTAGAGAGGCTCAGCAATCAGTCGGCAAATGTTCACCTAATCCCTTCACCCTGCTTTTGGTAGACTCTCTGATTTCAACTGTGCTTATTGTCCTCCAATCCAAAACCCCTCAGTTTAACCCCCTCTGGAAAATAAACCTCTTCTGTTAGCAGTACAGAAGGAGAAGTTACCCAGTAGCCTGGAATGGGGAAATAACTGCTTCTTAACCCACTTTCAATCAATCCTCCTTATTTTAGCCGCCTCCCCTCAACTCCTACTTTTAGAATTACCTGGTGCCACCAATTCCTGAGCCTTTAAAAATTTCAGAAGTATGACTTGGGTTGGTTCTCAACTTTCCCAACTGCTGGCTTTCTCATATCTGCTAAGTCAATGACTGCTCATCCATTTGTTTCCCAGCTTCCAAAATTATGTTGTAAGTTTCCTTACTCTGTCATCCTTGTGCCTTTATATCTTAAAAACTTCCCTTTAACAGTGGTTCTGCTTCATGTAACAGAGAGAAACTCATTGGAAAAGTGATAAGAATAATTTTTAGGACACACAAGCCAAGGATGCTAATGGCAAGGGTTTATTTTTCTCAAGATTTTTATACTCCATTAATAACATTGTAGGGTTCTACCAATCAATTATAGGCACTTCCACCATGTTCTTGACATCACCTGATGAGGCAGAGCAGAATGCCCAGGGTGGCATTTAGAGTAGCTAAAGTATTGATCCCCGCCAAAGCATTACAAAACATTTTAATTAATGGCTTATTCTAGATAACTTGCTCTCTGAAATACATGCCATGAATTAGGACACTTTCTAAAAAGTTATTCAAAGTCATGTGACTTCCTATTCCTTAGTGCTTTCTGTATAAATCAAATTACTTTTACTCATAGAAGAAAAGACCTTCTTCAACCATTGGGCCTCCATAAAAGCATTAGCTTAACAAGAGTTCTGTTTGGAAGAAGAAAAATATTATACTTGGACTTCTGTGGTCATTTGGTTTCATTCCATTTTCTTTCAAACAAAGGGTTCATTCCCTGAAGATAGTTCTGTCAGAACTGGGCCTGTCGAATCTGTAGACATCAGAAAACCCATAGTCAGCCAACACTAAAATATGAAAAACTAGCTGTTTATGTGGCAGTAATGAGGGGGGAAAGTTGGCAATGTGATCTATTTAGTGTACGTAACTGCTTTTTTGTCATCTGTGAAGTAGCTAGTTTGGAATTACTTTAAATGCCAAGTTTTGTGGTTAATTTGGAAACAAACATGTCCATTATTAATCTGGAGGCTGAACAAATCCTAAAATTAACTGTCTGTAGGTATTAAAAGACATGAGTCTCTAGCCAAGCATGGGTCCTTCTAGATCACTTTCATTTGAGAGCTTTTCTGCCTCCCTGTAGTCTGTGTTAGAAACAAGTCCTGGGACTCTGACAGACAGCATCCAACAGGCAGCACTGCTGACTCCCTCTTCTTACTCTAATGGCTTGTACTGGCCCCATGATGACAACACACCTAGCTCTTGCAGCACAGACGTGGCTTTCCTGGGGTCAGCTGACAACTGGACAGCAAGCAGCAGCCTTCTTTATCCTCCTCCAACTAAATGATCGTGTCCATTATGCAGGAGTCAGAAGTAAGGCCTTCCTCAAACCTGAGATTCAAATGCAGAGGTCAGCACACCCTTAGCTAAGCTGTTGACTCTTCTGGAAGAAGAAATGCACTGGTGGATGGTACTAAAATGAAAAGCTGCTCAGGCTGGAATGGCTAGGTAAACCTCTTGGACTGTTTTCAGTGTCTACGCTCTGTCTCCTTTTCCTTAAACATTTCTGCATTGTCACTGATACTTCAACCCAGGGTGGATATCCATAAGAAGACTACAGAGTGCTCTAGGAATATTTATTGGGCATCTACGATGTTTCAGGCCCTGTGGATCAGCAGGGAATGATGCAGCATGGTCACTGGAGATTCAGCCTCGTTAGGGAAGGAGACTATTAGACAAACAAGTACATGAAAAACGTGCCTAATTATAACTGTAATAAGTGCTGTGTAGGAAAAACAGAGGGTGTTTCTGAGAACCAATCATAGGGGACTTCACCTGGTTGGAAGGGAGGTTGGGAGCAGTCCATCAGGGAATACTTTTCTGTAGAAATGGCTTGTAGGCTGAGACCCAGAGGATGAAGAGCCAAGTAGAGGAAGAGGGGCACAGGGATGGAGGGAATGGTCCAAAGAAGGGAAGCCCCATGAAATAAAGCTTTGAAAAGAAGAGCTTGATGTTTCAGGAATGGAAACAGGGTCAGTGGAGCTGTACAATAAATGAGAAAGGAAGAGGTAAGACAAGATGAGACTGGAGGGGCGTTTAGGGGCCAGATCCCATAGGCCCAAAGGCCATGCTAAGAATTTTAAACTGCACCTTAAAATAAATGATATGTTTTAAGTGGCAGAGTGGTATAATCAGATCCTCATTTTAGAAGATCAGTCTGGCTACTCTACAGAAAATAGATTGAAAAGGGGCAAGAGGAGGTGGGGAAACTAGGCAGGCGGCTCCTACAACTACCTAGGTGAGTGCTGATAGTGGCTTGGGTGATGGTTAGTGGAGATGAAGAAAAGGGGGAAGATTTGAGCTATATTTAGAAGGTGCACTGACAAGACTTATTAGTTAATTAGATGAAGGGGGTGGTAAGAGAGAGGGAAGTGTCAAGTGTGACTTAGGTTTATGGCATGAAGAAGTGGGCGGATGATGTACAGCAGATACGTATAGGATTTTCCTTCCATTTTACACGAGCTCCTCTTCAGGCTGAATTCATGGTACAAAAATACAGCTAGGGGTCTGGGATCTGATTCTGGGTCTCCCACTCACAACATGTGTGATACTGGGAAGTAATTTAGCCTTTCTGAGCATCAGTATCCTCATCCACAAAATACTAGGCTTGCGTAAGATTATGCTAGGGGGCCTTCAAGCTATAAAAAGCTACAATAAAGAACCACACTTCGGACTTCCTTGGCGACGCAGTGGTTAAGAATCTGCCTGCCAATGAAGGGGACATGGATTCAATCCCTGGTCTGGGAAGATCTCACATGCCACAGAGCAACTAAGCCCATGTGCCACAACTACTGAGCCTGCACTCTAGAGCCTGCAAGCCAGAACTACTGAGCCTACATGCCACAACTACTGAAGCCCATGTGCCTAAAGCCCGTGCTCCACAACAAGAGAAACCATCGCAATGAGAAGCCCATGCACCACAACAAAGAGTAGCCCCTGCTCACTATGACTAGAGAAAGCCTGCACACAGCAACGAAGACCCACAGCCAATAAATAAATAAGTAAGTAAGTAAGTAAATAAAATAACCACACCTCATGCTCTGGGGTTAAATAGAGTGCAGCTTGAATACTGGCTCTTACTGGCTGTGTGACCTTGGGCAAGTACCTAAACTTTTTAAGCCTCATTCATTCAACAAACAATTATTGGCAGCCAGGATGTTCTTAGGAGTTGGGGTTACAGCAGTGATTAAAACAAAGCCCTTGCCCAAATAACTTTAATAGGGGCAATAAACAAAGTAATTTTAGATAGTAATAAATATTGTGACGCAAATAAAACATTAACAAAATAGAGAATAACTACCGGGGTAGGGGGTGTTGCCACTTTAGGCAGCACTGGTAGACAGTGCCTCAGTTTTCTCATTTATTAAGTACAAGCAATGATGTTACCGAGTCGAAGCTCGCTCTGCTTGCTGCACGACAGGCCAATAAATTGAAGGTGAGGTGTTGAGGCGAGGAATACAACTTTATTTGAAAAGCCAGCAGACAAGAAGATGGCAGACTAATGTCTCAAAATAACCATATTATCGGGGTTTAGAGGCCAGTTTCTTTTATAGAACGGAGAGGGGGAGGAGATGAGGAAGTAAAGTAAAAAGGCCGTAAGATTTGCACTGTCCCCTGGAATGCCCAGCCTCAGGGAGGAGATGTGTTAATTTCCTCTTTCTTCCAGCCATCCACAGGTAGACAGGGTCAGGATGCTTCCCTGAACAAAGGCACTTTGGTTTAACATTCAGGAAGAGGGGCAGGGTTCCCCGAGGCAGGCCACTGTGTATAGACAGTATCCTTTTAGTGAACAAAAGCAGCAGAAAGCAAAGGTTAAAGTAAAAGAAACAGGTCTAACATGCAGTCAGATTTGGCTCTTCCCTGTTACAATAACAGTACCTATTCAAAGCATTGCTGTGAGGATTAAATGAGATAATGCAGTAAGGCACTTAGTGCTTGGGAGATAGTACATTTTTTTTATAATCTTAGCTATTGTTGCTGCTGCTGTTGCCTTTGACATGTTTCTATCCAAGCAATTCTATCAATCTTGATTATATTTTTATGACACTTTCATGGAGATTATTATTCCTAATCAATAATCCACAAAATCAAACCAAAACTGAATGCTGGAAAAATCTGTCCTAGCTGTGGGAACTTTGAGAATCAATCCTAAGTAAGAATTCCACATATATGGACAATACCTATTCTATACTTGTCCTTCTGCTCTGACCTATTAACAGACTTGCTCTGAACAGCAATTATTAAGCACAAGTCTCCCTGTGTTTGTGGAGAGAGATCACGGAGAACACGGGTACATGTGGGTGACAGGGAACGCTGTGTAGCCCAGTACAGTGAGCAGGTAGAAGCTTGCTCTGTGACGTTCTAAGGTTTGTTGAATGCTGACTGCTGCCAGGTACTATCAGGTAGATGAGGAAATCAAGGCACTGAGAGGTTAAGAAAACTTCCCCCAAATTAGGCAGCTATTTTGTCATAGAGTTGGAATTTGAATCCAAGTAATGTGACTCTAGAGCCATTATTCTTAACTTCTGTGCTATACTGCTGTCCACTAGATTGCAAAAACAAGGGTCCAAATGAATTCTTTTGGAATGTTCTTTCTTCTCCTGTTCCAGGGGAAGCCAACTGATATAGATAATGAGCATACAGAAGTGAAGGGGCACAAAAAATTGCCCAGGTATCTCTACGATAAATTCTTCTAGGACTACAAGCAGAGTCAGCTTATGGGTGTGATTTGATTAGAAGTGCATCAAATTTTAAAACTTAAATTTTAATTCAGATACCTATTAATTTGATGATTATGAGGTAAGGGAAAGCTAAAAGGAGTCCCGGCTCCAGTGTGAAGCAGAGGCAGGGAGGGGAAGAGAGTCTTCAGAGAGCATTCCCCAGACCCCAGCCTCAGTCTGATGGTCAGTTTTAGAGCAGATGCTGTGAAATCAACTAAGTGACATGAGAAATGGAGATAGGACAAGGAAGATGCTGAAGCACCACTGAGAAAAAGGGATACACTGCAGCCACAGCCACAGTTTTAGTGGCTCAGACAGTGAGGATGTGAACTTGGAAGACAGGTCTGAGGCTTATTAGCTTTATGACCTTAGCAAGTCACTTAAGCTCTCCTTGTATCAACTCCTTATCTGGTAGTAATAATATTGTCTACACTGTAAGTATAGATCAGAGTGTAAGAGGGAAGAACAAATCTGACTCCAAATTGAATCTGTTTCTTTTACTTTAACCTTTGCATTCTGTTGCCTTCTCTTCAAGTTAAGAATGTTGTCTACAGCCTTAAACATACAGGATGACCCATCCTCAAGGCCCTCACCTTTAAGGTATAACACTTTTCCATTCATATAGAGATAAAAAGTTGCAGAACAGAGAATAACATTTGCTTATTGGAGGTTTACAGGAGCATGTGACCTGACCTACGTGGACAGCTGCAAGAACAAAGGATTCGGACACTAAGAAGTCTGCAACAATCAACTACACCCCCTCCCCTTTTTAGTATAAAAGAAGCCTGAATTCCAACCTGGGGAAGATGGTTCTTTGGGACACCAGTCCACCATCTTCTCTGTCTGCTGGCTTTCTAAATAAAGCTGCGAATCCTTGCCCCAACAACTCGTCTCTCAATTTATTGGCCTGTCGTGCAGCAAGCAGTGCGAGCTTGGATGCAGTGACACGAGTACCGAATGAACTATAAGAGTACCAAGTAAGTGCAGTTAGTGTTTGTTGTTGCTGTTATTAGCACCACTTATTGAACACTTACTACGCGGCAAACACTGAGCTGTGTACTTTACACAGATTATCTCATTTCATCCTTAAGACAACCCCATAAGGTGTGTACTTGTCATTATGGCCAGCTAAGGGGCACACTGAGGTGCACCAAAGCACAGAAGAGTTTAAATGGCACAGCCAGGATCTGAGCCCACCGGAGTCTCTAAAGGCCAGTCTCTTAATCACTATACTAATTGTCACAACCCTGGTAGCTGGTTCTGGAATCAAAAGAACTAGTTTCAAGTTTTCATGACTCAGTCGACAACTAATTTGGGGACTTTGGACAAATCATATTTGGGCTCTAGTTTCAAGAATAAATTGGAAGGGTCAAATTGATTTCTGAGGACTCTTCCAGCTCTAAATCCAATGGCTATAGATCGTTACATTTTTACATTTCCAAACTAAAGCTATAAAATCGTCAGTGGGATTTAGTCCATGACATTTTAAAGAAATTAGATTGCTTAAAATGTTTTATTTGTACTATAATCCAGGATATATTTTAGAAAGAATTCAAAACCATCTTAGAGATCAAATCTTCATAACATGTCTCCTTTTATTGAATTAGAACTGCCTTTGTTAATTAAATCTCACAGTTTCAGAAAAGAATGACTCTACATCTATACATTCTAGTTGTGATAGCTTTTTAATTTACTTAATCCAGCATATTAATAACAGATGACTTCCAATTTTTCCTTTTCCAATACTGAGCACAGTTCTCAGATACATGCTGTATATTTTCCTCAAACATACTTCCTCCTCCTCAGAGTAACAAACTACCTTTGGGGCAGAAGAAATTCTCCCAAGTCTCAAAGCACAGGTAGAAGAACATCTCCCAGTGTGAGCTCTCGCGGTGCTTAAATGCTCCATCTCCACTGGTCAGAGAGAATGTCAGAAAGTGGTCAGAGAGAATGTCAGAAAGTGAGAGCAGTCATTTCTAAGAAAGGTAGACCCAGGAAATCAGACCAGAGAGCTCCTAGCAGGAGGGAAACACAGCCTGGGTTCCCCCAGAAACACAGCACATCCTTCCCATAGGCAAAAAAGGGAAGACTTTCGTTGCCAGTTTTACTCCAAGTAACATCCTCCCTGAAGGCCCTGAGTACTCAGTGTCCTCAGGCTAGGATAACCCTTTTAAAAATAGGACTGTTATGTCCTGAAACATCATGTAAGAGCAGTTATGTGTCGAACGGAGTGGAACGAAGAGGAAAGTATTAGAAATAATTGTTAGTGTTCCTTATGTTAGGTATCTAACCACGTTACCCACATAGACACACACTTGCATGACACACCAAAGGAGAGTAAGGAGGGGTGGTCCTCCCTGAGTTACCTATGATTGGTGAATTTGATTTCTACAGCAGCTTCCTGCCTTGGAGTCCAGCTTTATCTCACTTCTGGGTAAACACTGTGACTGAATTCCAAACAAATTGAAAGCCTTGTGTTCCATGTGGAGTGCATGCTCTGCGCATTTATGAAAGCTCCCCTGGAGAGAAAATGGTATTTAGGAGGCATGTGCTGCAGATGCCAAAGCCACAACGTACATTTATTAAATGGCCCTGGCATTAGGCTCGTTAGGCAACACAACTTGTTTACTTCGCAGTGTCACTTGGAAGACACCCATCCCAGCGTTTCAAAACTGCCTTCATTCCAAATTCCTCCTCTTAGGAAGGAGGATGAGGAGGACCACCTCCCCTTTTTACAGCAGGAACTGCCTTTAGCAAGCTTCAAAAGGTAACACACCATTCAGCAAATTGACTTGGTATATAAGGCAACGTCTTGTTGAGGTTCAGTCTAAACCCACTTTAAATAAACCCCTCTCTGCCATTCTATCTGAGAGCAAATGTATAATATTTAGGTAGCTGAAAAAACAAAACCAAATGAAACACTGTAAGAGTTGGCTGGAAATCTCAGCTGTGCAAAATGGCCAAGGCCCTGTCCTTCCTATCTCCCTGCTCATCATTATTCATTGATATGAGGGAAACATGATGGTCTGCTCTCCAGAAATTTCTGCTGGTGCACGAGCTTGGATGGCTCACTGCAACTAATGTGGAAATGTAGTGCGAGGCACGTCCTGGCTGTAAACACAGGGGTCTCGCTCTGTCGGGGCCATCTACAAATGGCTCCAACCAACTTGTCTGATTGTCTTTAACACCTTTTTGTATTTTTTATAGAAATGAATTTGATTTCATTTTCTTTCCCCAGTTTTCAAATAGTCATTAAAAATTAAACAACACTGGGAAAAGCCTTTTGTGATTATAGCCTTCATTCTCCTGCAACAAACTGGATCTATAAATTTACGTACCATTGTAGATGTAAATTACAAAATTTATATTCAACTATATTAAAACATCTATTCCAAAAATGATTACCAGTTGTGAAAAGCAGACAGGCTTATCACTTGCTGTCAGTTGTTCATGTCTAGTTAAGCAATAATGTGCTAAAACTGCTCTTTTGTTTTGTGTAAGAATTTTGGCAATAGAAGAAATGAACACTCGGTTAATAAAAACTCAGGCTGCTTTTTGCTTTGATGGAGGAAGCAGCTGCCTGTTTTCATTTGCTGCAGAGCAGCAAAACCCATCAATATAATAAGCAGCTTAGATGCATCCATCCACAGCATCTGTAAGGATATAGGGCTATTCGCTCAAAACCAATCCGTGGTTTAATTTTAACAAAGATGTGTCTGACATATTTGAAAATGCATTCTAATAGGTTTTGAAACATGAACAATTTCTCTTTCTTTTAAACACTTTTTACAGATTTGAAAGGGTAGTATACATAGCTGAATGATAGTATACATAGCTGAATAAAAACCAGTCCAAACTGTGAGGCCATCCTAAAACAAGGGCAGTGAAGAGAGCAACCCAAGAGGTAGTTATTTGGTTCTCTTCAAAGAGGAAGTAATTCATTTAAACGTGATTTTGTTCAATTATTCATTCAAACAAATATTTACTGAATCCTTACTACATACTGAATTGGGCTAGATACTGAGGCCACATTTCCTACTCTCAACAAGTTCACTCTTAAGGGGAAAAGATGGACACAAAAATATAAGCCAAACAATGCAGTAAGCACAGGGACACACATATGCATTTTTCTATTACCTTTTTATTTTTCAAAAATTCAAATGGGCCTAGAACACAGTGGAAACCAACATAAAAAAATAAAAATCAAATACTCTCTCCTCTATTATATAGTCACACACCTTGTTAGACATACTTTTAAGAGAAGACAATCTGAGAAAAAAATCGAATTATGTTTAAACACATATCAAACTGTTTACTAGTGTAGCTAAGAATTATCACACTTCAGAGAGAAAGTTTTAGGATTTTAATTTGTTTGGACAACCTCTAATTTTACAGTAACCATTAGACACTTTCACATGATCACGAATATACCACATGGCAAGCCTAATAGAAAACACAAACTTGAAAGCAACTTACAATGTGATGCAGTATGCTTTGGCTAGTAAACATGCAAAGAGATTATTCTATTCTATTCTATTTTATTTTATTTTACTTTTATTTTATTTTATTTTTAGTGCTGGGTGGCATTCCAAAAAGTCAGATAATTCTAAATCCTCCTCTTTTTCTGATCCAATATCAGATAAGCGAGCATCTCAGCATGACCAACCAGGGACCTGTCTGAGTAGACATGAATGTAGGGTTAGCCATCAGCGTCTCAGGATATCAAATGTAAATGTGTACTCATTTGCAGCAACATTGAGAAAATGCTCCCATAAATGTAGAGCTAAGGGCTTTCTTATTCAGACATGCTTACTGTAAAACACGCATACCTGGGTTTTAAAAATAAATTTTTATTTTGGACCAATTCTAGATTTACAGAAAGGTAAAAAGCTGCAAAGATAGAGAGTTGCTGGCTACCCTTCACCCAGCTTCTCTCTTGTCAACATTTTAGATTTGTCAAAACTAAGAACTAATATTGGTACATTTAATATTAACTAAATTCATGGGTTTGTTTTTAATGGAATGGTTACTATTCAAGATGAAGGCTGATAAAGGTATCTGTCAGAAAGTCACAAATGAAACCAAAAGGACAATATTAGCACTTTCCTATCTTTCCTCCCTTAATTTTCTTCCTTCCTCTTAAGTTACTCTAAAGAAATTCATATCAGATTTAAGAGCTAAAACAGGACATAAAATGCATATACCTCAGTGTTTAACATAAAAATCTGACCCCGTCAAGAGAACTGTGTAGCCAAATGAAGCCTTGGTTTCCCATTCTATTGTTGAATGGGCAGAATATTATTTTCTAGGTCATTACTCGCATAGAAATTCTGATTGCCCCTATTCAATTAATACTTTCATATCACAGTGTGATATGGACCTTATAACCAATCTGTGGCAGCATGAGTTAAGAACCACAAAGAAGTCAGAGGTCATTATTTTTCACCCATTCAGAGTGTTTATGAAGCATTCACTAAGCACCCTCTCCTTTCTGTGCCTGCTTTCTCCCCTCCTCTGCTCTGCAGCTTAATGGCTGGGCACAATGCTTCCAGAATCCTGCTAAGAATCATGGGTTATGTACTGGTTAATAGTGGTCTCTTCAACGGCAAGTTGGAAAGACATCTTTGGAGAGATTCTTTCTAGTTACAATTGGTAGTTGCCATGGACTGAATTGTGTTCCCCCCAAATTCATGTGTTGAAACCCTAACCTCCAGTGTGACCACATTTGGAGGTAGAGCCCATAAGGAGGCAATTATGAGGTGCTAAGGGTGGGGCCCTGATATGATAGGATTAGCACCCTTATAAGAAGAGACTGCAGAGAGTGCTCCTCCCCACCCTGTGCTTACACGAAGATGAGGTCATGTGAGCACAGGGCGAAATGGCAGCCACCTACAAGACACAAAGAAAAGCTTCAACAGAAACTAGGTAGGGATTCTCATCTTGGACTTCAGCCTACAGAACTCTGAGAAACCACTTAGTCTTTTGCATTTTGCTACAACAGAGCAAGCTGACTAAGACAGTGGAAAAAACTTGGTGCCTGATGTTTGGGTGAATACTCCCTCTCAAGCCCCCAACACATTCTAAGCTGAAGTAACTCCCTCCCTAAAATGTAGACTGGGCCCAGAGAGCAGATGGAGCACAGCCATGGCCCCAGTGGGGACCCTCTCTTTGTCCATTACTTTCCTCCACCCCTTCTCTTCAGTCTCCCCTTTATCCGTCTCATCTTATCTCCTGCTCTTTAATTTTCACTGCAGTTTTAGACCCCCTTTTCCATTTAAAAGAATTCATACGAAAAAAGCAAACATTAATAACACTCTGATAAAGAAATTTTGCTGATACTACCTTCAAACTTTCATAAAAATATTTTCATCTGTTTATGCTGTCTTTGAACACAAATGCCTTGAGGACAGGGAGCTCCTTGTTTCTTTTAGTTCTCTGTGGCAGGTTTACATGATGTATGTGAGGGCATGCTGGATTTATGTAGAACAGTAGCAAAATATTCTAAACCTGAAACTCACAACAATGAAAAATGAATCCCTCTTTCTTTTACAAGATTTACTTGCTAAGCTTTATATGACGTATAAAGCTTTATATGATGTAGAAACAGCACCTGATTCTACCTGGTAATGCAATCACAGGTCAATTCTAGTGTGGATAAGTTTCTAATTGTGCTCAATCCACTTTCACTGCCTTTCTTATCTATATCCACAATCTGCAGAGCTGGCAGGACAATTATCACCAGAAGACAGGATAGATGCTCTGGGGAGTAAGGCTGTCCTGGGCCTGAAAGGTGCATGCTTACACGTTTCCAGGCCAGCAGCAAAGAATCCACATTCAATAGGCCATCTCCAAATCAATCCTTTTGCCTCGTTCAGCAGAGCACGTGTCATGGGTGCTCATATCTGGGGCTTATCTGTGGATATCTACAAACATGCCGGTCTCTAATCAGAGCAGCCTGGAATGAGTCCCAGAATGGTCCCTTTAAGTGACTTGAAATACAGAAAATGATTCTCTGTGTTGCTTCTTTGTTGTGCTTTTTTTGGGGGGGTGGGGGGGTGGGAGCTTTTTGCTAATTTGTAACTTGAACCCATATAGCAAAGTGTTTTCTCTGAGAATCACACCTCCTTGAGAAGGGCCTTCAAAATATACTATTTAAACCAAACTATTGCTCTGAACCTGACACCACAGTTATCTTTCTGTTGAGAAAAATATAGAAATTCTAGAGCTGTTATATTTTTACCAGCTCTTTCACACCAGGACACACGAGTGTTCTTAAGTTGAGATCAAAGTGCACGGGGCTGAGTTGTTGAGAACAGAGAAGTCATCACGGTCTCTATGGACTCATGCTGGATGTCTCAGGACAGAAAACAGATTTCCTTCTCTCTCCAGCAGCAAAGAGTTCACATTATCGTGAACTCCATTATTCCTCCTCCTTGGCCCCACCCTTGACAAATGATTGAAAAAAACTGCTTCAAACCCAGAGTATTGTATTTAGCCTGGAATATCTTTTTCATCGGTTTATGTTGCCCAATAGGGCTAAAGAGATTTTGGCTAAGCAAATACTATAGTAAAGGGCAAAATTCATACCATAATTAACATTAAAAACAATAACCATTTGGAAGAAGATGAAATAGTGTTTACATATGATGAGAATAATTACTTACTACTTTTCATGGGTGCTTTAGTGAAATCTCAATTTATGAAGTAAGGCGTAAAGAATTAAGTGGCTTGCTTAGCTACTTTAGTGGCTGAGCTTGGGTTAGAACCACAATTCCCTAACACCTCACCTTGCCTCTCTTTTTAGAGTAAGAGACTTGAACAAGAGTGTAGGAAAGACATCATGATTTGAATTTGCATCTTGTGGGAAGATTTTTACCTTCCAGGTAGAAATCAGTGCTTGAAGAAACGAATCATACTCATTCCAATTTCAATATATTCACAGACTCATAGCAATTAAATTTAAGACCTTTCGGTTTCTATTTCTCAGTGGAGAGTTTAATGGAAACACTCACTATCTCCAAACCATGGCTAGTGGAAGAGGCTATAGACATTCCACTGTAAGCTCATCTACTCTGAACTGAGACCAGGAAGCAGTGTACAACCTTTGGAAATAGTGACCCCTCTCCCCCAAATTACAATGATCATGCGCCTTGTTTTATAAAATAGAGCTTCTGTTTGTTTTCAGGAAATTTATCATCTAATTGGTCACTATTCTTACTTATTCAAATGTCTACATGTAATTTGTCTTGCAATTAAGAGTTTATAGCAGATTCCAACAATTCTTTTGATTACCAGCATTCCAATCATAATAAAAGAGTCACTTTGTTTTATATTGCTGTGTTCAGAGAGGGGAAATCATGTAATATATATAATTTCCACACACAACACAGCTTTGAGAAATGTAATTTTCTGTGTATTCTCTTCTAAGAATATTTGCAACGTTTCTAGATTGTCTCTGCGCTCAGGAACAGGATTGAAATCTCCACTTTGGTATTTATCAGAGGCTGTGATAGCTCAGTTGTCGGCCGCCAAATGCCAAGATAGGGGGAATCTCATCATCCAGAGACCAGCTGCATGATGGGCAGTTAATAGATATATCAAACCTTAGGACATATGCTAAGCTGAAGAGATGATTGGTTGGTTGATACACTGATTGATTAGCATAGGGAGAATGGGTTTCTTCTTGACAACCTAAGATTATGCTTCAGCTAAGCTCAAATTGCTTACACCTCTTCTATTGGGTTTAAAATTACAGTCCTGTCATCTAAAATCTCTCTTCAATGAAATTTTTACCATATATAAAAATTAAAGGGAAAAAGAAAGTAGGAGCACTGGATAAGAGTAAATGGAGTAGATACATTTCATGCTACTGTTGTTGATTCCACTAGGAAAAGCTGATATGTAAATCCCCTTGAAAAATGTTACACACATTTCATAAATGATTACTGAATATTATACAATAATAACTCAGGGGGAAAAGTTCAGTACGTTAAAGTCAGTGAATACTATATTTTCAAATACACAAAAGTCAGATTTCCTCTATAAAAATATGAGAATTAAAGTAAAACCCTCGATTAATCAGGTTTACTTTCTGGGGCACATAGATGCCATCTTTGCACTTTTAATATTTTAACTGCTGGCATGCCTTTCAGGGGGCAGGGCAGAAAGGGCAGATTTACGGAGACTGCAGATTAGCTTTGTTTCTGAAGCAGCTTAACACAAGTAGCAACTTCTTTAATTAGCACTAATGATCCCAAAGATAGTCACATGGACATCTTGAAATATCTGAATATTGTGCCTGTTTCCCATGCATGTGGAATCAGGTATGCTTTAAAGTGAAACAAAATTAGATGAATGAAGGATACAGAGCCCTGTTCTATCAGACTCCAAACTGATACTTAAGTGGTATTGAAGAAAAAACATCAAGACTTTGCACAAAAGTCCCACATTTAGCGCTCTACAAACGTCTGATATTCTTAGTTAACAATAAATTCATGAAACATAAGCTTGGTTTATGATGTCCTGTTTAAAGATTCACCCTTATTGTACTCTGAATTATCAGAGACTGGCTAAAGAAAGGGCCTTGCTCTCTCTCCTTCCTCTCCATCCCCTCCCCCTCCAAAAAAAAAAAAAAGCTGGTAAGCTTTAGTTCAGCACTTTGAAGAACACCCCCTCCTCTCCCTGAGCAAATAAGGATTTGGTTGCCGAATCACACTGGATAAGTGGTTCATTGAGAATGTTAAAATCTGCATTAATAAATAGGACTGGGCTTCTCGGATTTTCCCCCTTCCTATCAGCTATGAGCGGTAGGGGATCAGCTGCGTCTAAAATCCCCAGCTGAACAACCCACATACAACTCAGTGAGCAGACTTAAAACAAGGCCATTTATTGGTGACTGTTATGCAAACAAAGCGTCCAAGTCTTAGAAACAGATGTCAACTGAAGCATATGCTTACTGTAAACTGGAATTTGATTCTCTTTATAAAAATAGACATAAATGGGCCTTCAGAAAGTAGACTGCCTCTTGTTGTCTACCATTGCCTAACTTGATTCAGCCTCAAGCTTTTAAAGAGATGAATAGACTGATATGTGAGGGCAAAAGAATAAAACTTGGAAAAAATTAAATTGGAAATAAATGATAACATGTTGGAGCAGTTCCCAGAAGCAATTTTACAGATTTTTCTCTAAAAACACAAGACAGGAAGTTAAAAGCTTAGTGCAGGTCACCCATGGCATGTCGAGTTATCATTTCCTACCACTTAGGGTGGAAAAGAAACTGCACATTCGGGTAGCAAGTTTAGTAGCGCATACTTTTTACCCTCCTCTCTCTTTCTTTTTCTTCCCTTCTCTCTTCTCACATCTTGATGTCTTTTAAATGTCACTTATTTTACATGAGGCAGTTGGTGGAGACATGAGTCAACAGCAATCAGAACCATTATCCCCTGCAGCGAGTCCTGGTCTTAATGCATTGTGACACCTTTGCTGGCCAGCCACCGATTTACCTTTCTGCTTCTTAGGGAATTAAGTGGCATCATGTGAAAATGGTTGTGATATGAACAGCATGGGCATAACTGGTATTAAATTTACCTCTCAGCCTAAGTGAATTTTCCTCACATGTGACTAATCAAAATGAAAGCTTGTGGACCCAGGCTGAGCTGGCCAGCACTTCCCCACCCCTGGGACCGGGGCTATTTTGTTTTATCTCTTTGTACAAGCTGGCAGAAGTTTAAAGTGAAGGGGATAATCCAGTGCTGGTGTCTTTATGAAATAACATCCTTACGTGAAGAGGCTTTTAACTGTCTGTCGCTGTCCTCTTAAAAAAAGAGTGTGACAATCTCATTTTGCTGAGCACCCTCCCATGAAAAGAGAAAATAATAGCCGTGGCCGCCATGGCTAGTACTGACCTTACATGATCCATTATCCACTAAACACTTTAAAAGTCAGTTTTACATACACTGCGGGGGAAATGAGGGAACTATCACAATCATTTTCACTTTAGTAAATTTGCCATCCATTTGAAGTCAGTCACTTGATATCTCAACACATCCAGTCCATCTCACAGTATAACGCAAAGGAAAACACAATTGATTAAAAGATGCCAGGCACAGACACCCGGGCACCCTACTATTTAAGACACTTCCTAGGAGCAATGGCAGCAGTGGAATGGCTTTGCATGAACTTTCCTCAAACTTACATATAAGAAAAAGAACAATCAAAAGCTAAGTCCTTCAAATTTTTCAAAGTGCTTGACATTCCTACAAAAATGGTTTATTAACCACTTAGCAGAGATCAGTAGGTGCCAAAGGAAGTGAAGGCAGAGCAATTATCATCCTGCACAGTCAGCCTGATGCTTATTCACAGACAAGAGTGGCTTGCGTTCTGCCATGAACCAACTGTGCATGTTGCTGATAATAGAGCAGAGGTATTGCTAAATTGGTACTGAAATAGCACACCTCGTTTACTTTCAGCAACTTATTTGTGGAAGGCAATGAAGGCTGGAATATTTTCTCATCTCTACAAGAATTCTCAACTCATTGTTAACATTAAAATTAGTTTTCTGACATGGTGCATGCTATGCATTTACTTTTCCTTAAATAGGAACTTTCATGCCTAAAGTAAAACACTAATGGCATTTCTTTTCCCTTGTGGATAATGCGTCACTTCATTAATAAACCATGCAGAAGCCTGACTGGTAATCAGACTCCTGGCCACTTTACAGTTCTTCACTCTGAAGTTCAAAGTCTTGTTTCCTTCATTTTGGTAATACATTTATTCTTGAACCCTCTGCTCTGAGGCAAGTATCTAGAGTGGAAAAAAAGTGAGGGGGAGAGATGGCTGAGAGTGTGGCAGCAGTATAATATCAAATAGAGTCACTGCCGAATCTTGTGCTACACTTACAGATTTTAATTTTACTATGTTAAGGGGCCAGGGCAGCGGAAAAAGAGAATAACCAAATAAATGATTACAATATCCTAAAAGAGTTTATTTACCCACTCACCCCCCCAAAAACTTGAGTTCGAATTTTTGAGTTTATACTTTCATTCAAAACTCCATGACCCAACTCTAATAAACCACCTTAGAGGAAATCATAATGGTTCATTCGAAAGAGTTTGAGGAATTCGATTCATAAAGGAATAGAAGGATGATTTTATTAAGGTTCTATTGGGACCAAACCAACTTAAATCCTAGTCAGCCACTGGATTCCTAGAGCTTTTCAACTCAGTGTGGAGACCAGAGAATAAAGATTCTCAAGCAAAATGAGAGAAAAATAGGACTGAGGGCAAGATAGTTAGTCATGGGTAAATAAGAGCGAGTAGCAGAAATGTACATGAACACAGAATACCAGAGAATGCCATTCTTAGAGCTCATGAAGGGAAAGGCTGAGAAGAGATAGGAAGGGAGGCTATGAGAAGAAAGACTCAGAAGACAACATGCAAGCATTCACATTTACTCATGAGAGAAAAATAAAACACAAAACATCAGGAAGTAGCAAGCGAACTGCTAAGATACCCATTCAGTAGCGTTGTCTGCTTTTGCTGTGCAAAAGAAAAGTAAGAAAACCCACGCAATCGGTCTGTAGAATTTGATTACATACTTCAGGAATGAGACAGAAGTAGTGAATGCAACCCAAGTGTTTGGAGAGACTGGCCATCTTAGACATGCCTGAACCATTAGCTTGAAACTGGAGTGTGGTACCAAGGGTGGTCATGCTGTTTGCTGATGAGGCGCCAGCCATCTCAAGGAATGCTCGGTTGAGTTTAGAGAATTATATACATGGCTATGCCTGGAGGTCTAGGGCAAGGTGGGGAACTAACACATCCTCATCTTCACAACCTCCTTGCTTACCATTCCGAAACATGAAAGGAAAGGATCAATCTGAAGTACTGCATCATAAGTCTAATTTTTCCATGCCTAGTTGTTATTAAAACCTTTCTTCAAACCACTCATAAAGATTATTTGGAAGTTTTGTTGTTATTGTTAATGGGTTTTCTAAGACCCAGAAACCCAGCTAGGTAAGAAACACAGTTCAGGATACATACATGGAATTTCTATCTTCAGTGCAGCTGGACATGGCCTGGCTACTCTGGACAGCTCCCGAGAGTGCAGACTGCTGATGAGGACGCTGGGATTTAATTTGCCTATATTCCCTTACTCCACAAACTGAACACAACCTTCTACCCAGGTGTCCCTTTTGCTGAAAATGCACAAGTTGGCCTGTTTTCTTGCCAAATTATACTTTGGTGTTTGGGGTGGGGCGGGGGGGGGGGGGGAATATTTGCTGACTCCACTTATCCCAGTTAAAACTCTTGGTACACTCAAAGTTGTCAGTAAGCTCATGCCACCTCTCCGTTAATCCCTCCAACTGCTCTTAATCATGGAAATCTCACTTCACTGACTTCATAGCAGTCTTTTCAAAAATGAGACTGGGCTCAATAAATCTTGCAGCTTTCAGTTGTTTTGTAGAAGACAATTTTGATGTAGCAGTTTAATAGATGGACATCCTTCCAAGATTGTTTTAGGAATTCTAAACGTCAAATCAAGTCTCAAACACAAATATGAACACAATCACTGTCCTCTGAATGGTATATAGAATCAAGGGCACTGTAAAATAAAACATAATGCTAAAAAAAGTGGTTTGTTTCCTGCAAGTAACTAAATACTGGAAGAAAACTCTTTATGAGTGAAGAAGTCTAGTGAACTAGAAATAGGAAGATAGAATTTAAAAAGAGAAGAAAGAATTACCACTTAGTGTCTACTAAATGCTGGGTATTGTGCTGGGGTGTTTACAAATACATTTATTAATCAAAATGTGTTGCACACTGGGTTTTCTCACACAGATGAAGAAATTGAGGTTCTGTGAGGTCAGGCAACTAGTCCAAAACCCTCCCTCTTCTCCAGTCCAGGCAGTGGATGAGCTGAGGTTTGAAACCTACCTAAGCTCTTAGATCCACCTCATTATACGACCTCTCCTACAGGGACAGCAAGGCTGAAATGGGTATGAATAGGATTGGGGAAGCACAAGGGACAGGACTTTATGACACTGAATTTGGGGGATGTAGGAAAAGGGGCTCAAGGATTACTCAGAGGTTTAGGTCCAGGTGACTGGGGAATGTGTCATCATTAATGGCAACAGGAATGTCAGAATGACAAGCCTATTTTGAGGATCAGATGATGATGGGCTTGTTTTGTACACAGTGAGTCAAAGGTATCAGAGGGATATTCTGGTGAATCTACTGGAAAAATGGAACTGGATTCAGTACCAAAGTTAAGTGTAGGATATACATTTGAGACCATAAGGAGATTATAATTTAAGATGTGGGATAAGATTGGCAAAGAGGAGAGAGCGGAAATAAAACTAAAGAAAGAATTTAGAAGAAAGTTTCCATAAGGAAAAGGTATGTGAACTCAATAAGTTATTTTACTTGTCTGAGCCACAGTTTCACCATTTATAAAATGGGGATAATCAATGGATGAATGGAAAAACAAAATGTGATATATACCTACAATGGAATATTATTCAACCTTAAAAAAGGAAGGAAATCTGACACATGCTGCAATATCGATGAACCTTGAAGGCATTATGCTAAATGAAATAAGCCAGTCTCAAAAAGACAAATTCTATATGATTGGACTTATATAAGGTACCTAGAGTGGATACACAAAGATAGATACAGAAAGTAGAAGTGTGGTTGTCAGGGGCTGGGGAGATGGGGTAACAGGGAGTTACTGTTTAATGAATACAGAGTTTCAGTTTTGCAAGATGAAAAGAATTCTGGAGATGGTGGCGGTGGTGGTGATGGTTGCACAGCAATGTGAATGTACTCAATGCCACTGAACTGTACACTTAAAATGATTATTATGATAAATTTTATATTATGTGTGTATTACCACAATTATAAATAAATAGGTAAATAAACAACATTTTAAATGGGGGTAATAATACTTATATCCTAGGGTTGATACAAGGACAAAAGGAGGCAATATTTGAAAATTTGGCAAAACACTGGCATATAATTTGTTTTAAATGTCAATAAATATTAGTTTTTCTCCCCTCTCATCAAAAGGAAGGAAGAAAAGAAAGAAGGAAAGAAGGAAGAGGGGAGGAGAGAAGTCACAAGAGAAGTGAAGAAGACAAGAAAGGTAAAATGTCATTGGAGGTCACAAAAAGATACATTTCAGAAAAGGGGCAGGTCAACAACGTGAAATGTTGAAAGATCAAGGAAAATGAAGATTCTGGAATCTGACAAGAATACATCGATAATTTCTGAGAGAGCTTCATTAGAGTGCTGAAACCAGTAGAAGAGTTTAAGGGAATAAGGAGTAATTAGCAGTTAAGCTGAAGACACAGGGAATGCAGATTCCTTTTCCAAGAGTTCAGAGAACGTAGAGGAGAAAGATGGCAGGGGCTTAAGGGACTGCAGAGTAAGGAAAGATTCTCATACTCTTATTTGCATCTTGCTTTTCTTTTTTTTTCCTTTAAAGCCTGGTAACCCCTGAGCATGTTTGTAAACAGAAGAGAAGAAATTAGTGGAGAGGGAGAGGTAAAAAATGCGAAAGACAGACTAGGAAGGAGAAAAGGATGATGAACAAGGGTAGAGGATTTAGCTTAGGAAAGGACAGAGTCACACCTTACCCAGGATGGGAGAGAAGTGCGGAAGATTGATGCTTGGGTTTTTTTTTCCGCTTATGGGGAAGAAATCATTACACACCAAGAATGAGAGGCTATTAGCAGGGTAGAGAAACAACAAAGCTGTATAATCAACTCTTAATTATCAGCATTTTGGTTTATCAGCTTCCAATCTTGCTTTCAAGCAAGTTAGCACTTACTCAGCTTAATTACTTGCTTTGTTAGCATTTCAAACTCAATGTAATATAACTTTGTATGCGGCCTGCAGCCCAGCAGGGTAGCATTTTGACACCTGAACACTTAACCACTTCCGTTGTTCTGGGGAAAGATTTATAGTAGGGCACTTTGGTTGAGGTTGGGGGCTTCACAGCAGTCTGAGAGACTAGTAGTTAAGCTTTCCAGGTGTTACTGACTGTGTTTTCATTGTGTGGAGGCATTATTTTGTTCACAGTGATTTCTCAGATCAGATATATCTATTTCTTCAATCATTCATTCAACTAACATTGATTCCCAGCTACATGCCTGAGACTGTGCTCTAGGTTTTGGATACTAAGATAAGTCCCTGTAGTCAAGGTACTGATAGTCTAGTGGTGAGAATAAATATAAAGACATCACTATAATACAAAGGGATAAGTGTATAATATCAAAATACAAATGTAAATAACCAAATATAAATCACAGTGACTTGCGTTACCATCTTGGATTATCAACTTTTCCTCCCATCTCAAGTAGTTCATATAATGAACTGACTATATTCTAGTTGACTCATATACATCAGAGAAATGAGGTATCCTGATAAATCTAAAAGAAATGTCAAATTTAGTGAGCCCTGTCAGATGAGTGATTCGACGTAGACTTCTTTCATGCGGAAAATTAGGTTAACTTCTTTTTACTTTAGTGAACACTTAAGGTTTTGGTGCATAAAAAAATAGCAAACATCATTCAAACTTTTCTTCATTCCTTATGAAGGGTGTTTGCTATGAAGATCGATGACTGTGCTGGAAACATAGGAAGTAAAGAGCTCCTAGGTGCTGGAACCAAGCAGGCACTGAATTGTCCCACTCTGTGAGCCCAGTGCCCTGAGGGGTGGGTGTCCTAAAAGGCTGCTCAGTTATGCTGGGCTGTTTGCCCCTACTTTTCTCAATTTCTTTATAACTGATGTTCTCATTTCTTTACATTAGTGTTTAAATCTCTGCTTCTTTTTCCAGTGACCCCTGTTGTCCTCCAGTCTCCCTTCATATTCTTTCTTCTTCCGCCTTTCCTTTGTTCTCATTTTGCCTGGTTCCTTTATGTGGCATTCTCCTGAGTTTCTAGGTTTTGCACCAAGTGCCTTGGTTTGCAAAGCTACCACCACCAAATCAGAACTCGTTTTTTTCCTTTTGATTAGCAAACCAACCGATCACACTGAGCACATGTAATCTTTAGATCTTTGGTTATTATCTTTTTTAACCATTCACTGTCCCAGGGCTTCTTTCTTTGCCCATAGTGCCAACTTTTTAAAACAAACAAGATCATATATATGGAGGTGCTCTGTCATCTACTAAGAAACACATGATCAATTAGGATTATTATCATTCTTTGTTTCAGCACCGTTCTGGTGTCTAAGGTTGCCTTAAGAAAAAATTACTGATAACTGAGGTATTGATTTATTTTGATTATGAAATATCTATTGACAAAACAGCTACTTTTCAAATAAATAGCTACAGATAGAATTCACTTAACCCTCAAACTATACAAAAAATTGTTATTGTTTAGTCTTTTTAAAAGATGACTCACAAGATACTCGTAGATCTTACGATGCTTCAGAGTTGCGGTATCTCAATTAACATAAAACTATAAATGTACAAAAGTGTCCAGTAATCCAGAGCTTGGTTGATAGCCCGGTAAATAAAGCAACTCTGAGTTTCTGAAATTGGGAAACACAGACACAATGCCCTCTGTGTTCCCAGCCATAGTATCCAGCTGTGTCACGGTGTTCCCTTTGAATGAGTAGATGCTCTGCTCACGTCAAAAGAGACTAAATTGGAGAAGAAGGTCCCTAGGCTCAACTGAAAAGGAGAAACGGCCTAATGGTACAAATGGTTATCTTGTTCTGCAAACGTAAATCCAAGAGGGGTTCAGCAACTGTCAAACTAAGAGCAGCTGGAAAAAAAACCCACCAAATTATTTACTGTTTGAGTTACAGAAACTAGAAAAGTGGCATTTCAAATCAAAATTGTAAAATGTTCTGCCCACTCCACTTGTGAGCTGCATTCAGTTTGGGCAGGTTGTCCTGAGAGTGGAATGCACTCTTCCCAAGTATGTATTGCTGCCATTCGCTGGACCTGCCTGCTAGCCTGCAAGCAGCTATCTCTGCACTATACATCCAAAGAGTAATCAGGGTGAAAAGGACAGTCAGTGTAAGAGGGAATAATTGCCGCTTAAACTACTCTTACTCATTAGAAAGCAAGACTCTCTGGGGGAGTGTGGGGGGTGGGGAGGGTCAGAGAGAATGGTATTGCGTTTTCATCATCTTGTCAGGGCAGGTCAAGTTTTAGCTCTAGCAATTTTGGCATGATTTTCTATAATCGCATTACAGTTAAAAGTATATTAATCACAGTAACTATCACCATCCTATGGTGAGATTAATACTTGCAGGAAGGACAGGAAAAGAATCTGAAGTGTGTCCTGCGGTCTGCCTCTGTGTGTTTGGCGAAAGCTGCCTTTTGTCTTAGATGAAAGAAAGAATTGGAGATGGTTAAGACGGATTGGGGGTTGAAACTTAAAGGCCCAAACCAGCTGACAATATTTCACAAGAAAATCTGTGAAAACTCAAGTGAAGCCTAAGATGTCTCTATACCACTGGTTCTCAACCAGGGGAGATTTTACCCTCAGGGGACATTTGGCGATGCCTGTAGACATTTTTGGTTGTCACACTGGGTGGGATGGGGTGCTATTGGCATCATGAGTAGAGGCCACCAATGCTGTTAAGTGTCCTCAATACACAACACAGACTGACCCAGTCCAAAATGTCAACAGCATCACTGCTCAGAAAGCCTGCTCTCAATTAACTAGAAGGAAGACTCAAGTATCTGTATTTAATTTTTACTCTGTATTCTTTATTACCCACCTGAGCTTTATTATTAAGATGTTTGAGATTGTTATGCATGTCCTAGAAAAATACACGGGTGTCACAAACAGGGCTGGAGATAAGGGGGACTAACTGATGATACGAAAGGACAGAGATGTTAAGTGAAATTTTGAAGGGAAAAAAGGGGGGAATGGTTTTTGAGAAGGATACTGGGTAGTGGAGCATGACGAGATGCGTTTGATTTAATATTGTTTCAAAATAATTTCAATCACACAGTATATTCCTAAAGGAGACTACGAAGTCAGCTAATCAATACTACAGGGACATTTTAAAAGCTACCTGTTAGCTTTGAATAAAACAGCAGCATCTATTAACACGGCAAGCACTCCTTAGGCAGCTATCTACACCCAGGGCTGAGAAGGCCTGGTGGAGTCAACTAAGGTGATGCAGGGCCTGGAAAAGATTGATAGGTCAAGAACTTCCTATCAAGGATGCCGCGGTGAGCAGGAGAGATGGGCTCTGTTTTGGGCATGGAGTGCAATCTCTAAGAAACTGTGGAGGGAGGACTGGCTAAAGGTGATGTTGAAGAGACAGAATGGACCGAGGCCGAATTTCTCAAAGTGTGGTTCCTGGACCAGCGGCATCACCTGGGAACTTATGAGAAATGCAAATTCTCACCTCCCACTCCAGAAATTCTCACCTCCAAAATCAGAGACTCTGGGAGTGAAGTCAAGCAATCTGTATTTTAACAAGCTCTCCCAGAACCACATGGAATTGTATATGTAGGTCAAAAATGCTCACATGACAGCAATTTCTCATAGTTCAACCTAACACATTAAGAACTTCTGTTCATTAAGTCACCATGACAGTGGTAAAAAGACAAGCTGAAAACTGAGAGAAGATCATTGTAACACAGAACGGACCAAAGATTAGTATCCAGAGTATATAAAAAGGAACGCTTTAAAAACCAATAAGAAAAAGACAATCTAATAGAGAAATGCACTGAAAACATGGAATAGGCATTTTACAGAAGAGGAAACATGCAAGCTGAGAATCACTGAAAGGAGCTGATTAGTAAATAGGAAATATTGATGCAAAGCATAATCAGATGCCATTCTGAACTGTCAGATTAGCAAGACGTAAGAAGTCAGATAGTGCCAGGTTTTGGCAAAGATGTGTAGGAACAAAAGCTTTCATCTAGTATTTATAGCAATATAAATTGATAAAACACTTAGGAAAATACTTTGGTAATATCCAGTAAATTGAGCCAGTGATTCCACTCCTCAGAACCCTGCAGAAATTCTTGTTCACACATACCAGGAGCCAAGTACAAGAATTTCCATAGTAGCATTGCCAGTAATAGAAAAATACATTTTGGTATGATCATATAGTAGAATACTACACAGCAGTGAAAATCAACCACACCCAATACAGATTTTTTTAAATCTAAAGATGAATGACAGGGAATCCTCTGGTGGTCCAGTGGTTAGGACTCTGGGCTTCCACTGCAGGGGGCATGGGTTTGATCCCTGTTCAGGGAACTAAGAACCCACATGCCTTGTGGTACAGCCAAAAACAAAAACAAAAAACAAAAAGAGTGAATGACAAAGCAAGTTATAGAAGAATATATAAGACTCCGTCTATATTGAAGAGGAAAGTTAGAAACTACACTCAGCTAAAAATAACTCCATGCTTGTTTTGCTTTTGTGAAATATGCTTGCTGCGGCCAAGAACAACAGAAAAACAGGATGACCTAACAATCCAATGTAACTTTAAGATGTTTTGCTAAAAAATGGAATGTTCTGCACCTGCTCTTGTAAGTTTCTGTTTGGAAATGTCCATGCTCTGTAAACATGTGCACTATAAAAGTAAAGCTCACCCTGAGCTCGGGGCCCAGAACTTTGGCGCGTTAGCTCGTCTGGGGCCGCCAGCTTAATAAACCTGAGTTCTCCAACCCTCCAAGTGTGGTGCTTGGTTTCTCAACTGACGGATTTCTGCAACAATATAAACTTCAAAACAGGCAAAACAAAATGTACTGTTTAGGGTTTCACACATATACAGTAAAATTACAAAGGAAAACAAGAGAATGACAACAAAACTTCAAGCGAATGATGACTGGCAAGTGGAAGGAAAGAAATGCGCTTGTGGAAGGACACACAGGAGGTGTTGTAAAACATGGGTAATATTCTACATCAGGTGGTAGGGACACAGGTATTACTTTTTATTTCTCTTTAAATTAAACATACATATTAAATATCCTCTCTTGTATTCATATTTCCCATAAAAAGAAAAGAAGAATAAGAGTGAACCGGAGGTGAGGTAGTACTACAGTGAACAGTACAGACAACTCTTTGGGGGCATTCTGTGTCAGGCGAGCAAAGGAACAAGATAGCTAGAGGTGTTACAGTCAAGAGAGGTCTTTTCTTTCCTTTTCTTAAGATGAATGATATTGCCACATGCTTTCATGGTGATGGGAGTTCATGGTGAGGGAAGTTTGGTACTGAGGGAACAATTATAGGAGCAAATCCTTTGCACGTATGAACTTTAGATCTTTGTACAGGTCACATACAGAGTTTGAAGCCACACTCACCTAGGCATTTCATAAAATGTTCTGAAGTGGGCATTTTAGCTGTGGGAGAGGTAAGACCCTAAAGATCTTTGCACCCGCTTGTGTTCATGGGAAGACAGCTTCCATTTCAGACCATGTCACACTGGGAACTCCAGATCTAACCATTTCCTAATAGCCCTTCCCTTCTAGCTAACGTCTCCCAACTTTAGCTGGAATTGATAGCACACCTTCTCAGAGACTATGTTGACTAATTCCATCATGACTGACTCCCCTACTCATCTCTCTTGCTAGCAGAAAATATCTCCATCCAGCTCTCTCCTGAGGACCCTGCTTCCCTTGCAGCCCTCTCAGAAGTTGGAGGTTGCTTCTCTTTCATCTGCTTTTGGACCCCAAAGTGAATCTGTTACTTCTTTTCCACAGTTTCTTAACTGAGATCAGATACCAGAAGCTAAAAGTAGATCAAAATACAAGGTCAGTTTTATTACTGGCAAAGTTGGACTGGAGAATGTGATGGGTCCTCCTCTGTCCTTCCTTGGGCTTACACCTTGGGCTCCACCTCCTACCTGGTCTTCAGGACTGGAAGCTTAAAGACACTAGGCCCTGTTTACTTTATTTATCACATGCTGGGGGTCAGTGGCTCCAAAGGAGCCCTGGATGTTCTCATCAAGCTGAGAGTAGGTAGTGCAGTGGGAAAATGTTAAGAAAAAGTGGCAGAATTTAGTCAAGTTTAGGTTAAAGAATTAAAAAATCCAATATTATCTTAGTCTTTATTTCTTAGATAATCAATGACTTGAAATTGCCTGAAATTCTCTTCAGAACCACTACCTCCTACCACCCTTATTCAGACTGGACAATTTTGTTCCTCATATTTTATTTTTTCATTCATAAATATTAAAGTTATAAATATAAATCTTTTAACCTCTTTCCAAAGATTAAACTTGCATTTCTAACTGCCTGAGAAACAGTTCAATCTGGATGTATCTCTAAAGCGTCAATGAAAATTATTTAATTTCAAACTCTTCTCCTAAATTTGCATGTCTTGCCTAATTCTTTCCATCTCCATATTTTTTTTTTCTGGTATAACCCAATGCAACTTTAGTTTCTTGCTTATTTTTTTTTCCAGCTTTAGTCATCAGAAGCTCTTTTAGTTGCACCTATGTCCCTTCCACATACATCCATTATTTCTTGTTTGTTTCTTGTTGTTTTTTTAAATACATCTTTATTGGAGTATAATTGTTTCACAATGTTGTGCTAGTTTCTGCTGTACAACAAAGTGACTCAGTTATATGTATACATATATCCCCATATCTCCTCCCTCTTGAGGCTCCCTCCCACCCTCCCTATCCCATCCCTCTAGGTTGTCACAAAGGACCAAGCTTATCTCCCTGTGTATGCAGCAGCTTCCCACTAGCTATTTTTTTACCTTTGGTAGTGAATACATATCAGCGCTACTCTCACTACGTCCCAGTTTCCCCTTCCCCCACTGTGTCCTCTAGTCCATTCTCAACATCTGTATAATTATTCCTGTTGCCACTCTGTTCATCAGTACCATTTTTCTGGATTCCATATATATGTGGTAGCACACAGTATTTGTTTTTCTCTTTCTGACTTACTTCACTCTGTATGACAGTCTCTAGATCCACCCACCTCACTATAAATAACTCAATTTCATTCCTTTTTATGGCTGAGTAATATTCCATTGTATATACATACATCTTCTTTATCCATTCATGCATCAATGGACATTTAGGTTGTTTCCATGTCCTGGCCAATATAAACAGTGCTTCAATGAACACTGTGGTACATGTCTCTTTTTGAATTATGGTTTTCTCAGGGTATACGCCCAGGAGTGGGATTGCTGAGTCATATGGTAGTTCTATTTTTAGAACTGTTTTCCATAATGGCTGTATCAATTTACATTCCCATCAACAGTGCAGGAGGGTTCCCTTTTCTCCACACCACACCTCCATATTTTTTCTAGTCCTCTTTGACTCCAAGTCAGTTTGATGGGTAAGTGATTTGATCCCCTTTGGAGGACAAAAATATTTATACTTCTTCTGCAGGAACTCTCACATGTGTCTTCTCTTTATTCCTGTAGCCAGTGTTCTACACCTAGACCCTCATATTGCAACGGTTTCCTAATTTGACATACAGACCCCAAATCTAAATGAAGCTCTGATCTTCAACTAATTAATTAATGAATCCAACACACTTGCATTGGGTACATACGTGTAATATAGTACTGGTACTGAAGAAGACAGAAGGATGAATATAACCCCCTTTTCAGCCTCAGGATGTTCACAGGGCATAGAAGAAATATAACCAAGTCACAGTAATGCAATGAGGACAGGAACATTAAGGGACAAATGCCTTCAAAGTCTGATAAACCATTCAGGAAATTCAGAAGAGGTAAGGCTGCCATTAGATGGTTCAAAGGCAATGACTTGATAAATTAAAATCAAACTCATTACTGTACCCCTGGCACCTAAGAGCACTACTTGTCACCTGAAGGTGAGCAATACACATTTGTTACATAAATGAGCGAAAAGAGTCACAAACAAGATGATACCTTGAGGAATCAACAGAGTTTGAATGGCTAAAGAGGGTGACTGGTAAGATGTTATAGGTGAGCAAAAACCCTTGACTATAGGCATGGGGGAATGACTAACTTGGATGCCTCGTGTTATGTCAGCAGGAAGGAGAAGAAAAGCTTACTGAATGCAAAGCTCAGGAAATGCACTTGAGTGGAGAGAGAGTGAGACATTTAGAAAGTTGTTGCCCTCTGATGTCTATATTGAAATGTCCAGAGTCAAGATGCTAAACAAGATTGCACAGAAGGGGAAGTTCAGAGATAAACAGATTTACTTATTTATTTAAAGATGGTAGTTGAATGTTTGTTGAGTCAATGATGCGGAAACTATGGACCAAGTCCTAGGGAATCTCCATAGCTGCTAACCAACTTCTGAAGAATAAGAATATATCTTCTAAGGTGGAAAAATCAACAGACACATGAATGAAACACATGATCCTGGATGAGATCCTGGAACCACACCTCCTCTTTACTCAGCCCCCCACCCCCACCCACCCCCACCCTCAAACAAACAAAGCGATGAGGAACTTTATTGGGTTAATTGGTGAAATTTGAGTAGAGACCATGGATTGGATAACAGCATTATATCAATGTTAAATTTCCTGATTTTGTAGCTATACCTTGGCTATTTTGGAAAATGTTCTTATTCTTGGAAAATACAAACTGAAATATCTGAAGAGTCAGGACAGCTGCCACAAACTCTCAAGTTGTTTGGGAAAAAAATTAATACATAGCTATTTACATCTTATGTAATTTATATCACTCTATCTAGAGAATGATAAAGCAAATGGGATAAAATATTAACAATTGGTGAAGCTAGGTAAATGATATATGGTAATCCTTTGAACTATTCTTTAAAATTTTCTGTAGATTTAAAACTGTAATAAAGTAAAAAGTTATCTCCCTCCATCAAAAACAAATAAACAAACAAAAAAAAAACAAGAAATAACACCTTCCTTTCAAATTTTAATTGAGTTTTGAATGCACATGTGCAATTTGGAAGTGCAGGAGGAAAATATGGCTTGATAGTAACTGATGTGGCTAAGAAGTACTGTGCATTTGTAGTAAGTACAGTATAAATCCACATGATACACCACCAAAGAAGCTAGAAGATCTTCAGATCCAATAGCATATCACGGCAATGAGGGAGCAGATGGCCCTGATTCAGCAATAGGAGTACTAAGTGTCATTCTGGGTATCATATTTTTAAGACAGACATTGAAAACTGGAGCAGGACAGCAGGAGAGAGAACCAGAGTAGGAAAGAGGCTAACAAAATTTTCAGATAAAGAATACAGTTAATTGAGTCTGGAGAGGAGAAGGCTCCAGAAGACATAAGAATGAAACACAGAAGTTATCTTCAAACATTAGAAATGCTATAGTGAGAAAGTGTACCTGTTCGTCTCAGGTTAAATCAAGAACAAGCTTTCTTAATAATTGGAGCTGTCCAAAATTACAAGGGTTTGCCTTAGGAATCATGAAGTTTCTATAATTGGAAGTATTCAAGCAAAGTTAGAACAACCACTCATCTAAGACACTGAATAGCTTCAACAAGGATTGGGGGGTTAGAATAGATCATCTTTAAAATTCCTTTCTAACCTTGAAAGCCTATTAATTAAGCACGCTTAATTGACAGTTCTGGAAGTCCTTGAGAAAGTAAAAATTTATATACACATACACAGACACACACACATATATTATAAAGACAGAGAGGTAGATATAGATAGGCAAGCTATTTTTTTAGTCAAAGGTACAATCTGACCTTCTATGAAAAGTATGATGATATGATTTTAAGGTGACTCATTGGGCCCAGCAGGGAATACTGCTGTCACTGGAGGTAGCAGTTGACACTTCTTGACCATGTTTATTTTATCACCCTCTGAAACATAAAGAGATTCAGGAAGTGTCTCATAAGCAGAAAACTCTGTTTGTTACCTCTTCACTTCAAAATATCTGGAACCTAACTCTCAGGCCACCATTGGGCAAGTTTAACATTAGCAGCTTCAATCCCCCCCGTTGAAATACCTGAAATCTTAAGATTGGTCTTTCCTGCCCAATTAATTACTAGAACCAGCATTGTCACACTGTAATGGAGATTCCATCACACTGAAAGCAGAGCTGGCATCCTTAGAGTGTCCTTATAGCAATACAAAGGCTTAAAGGCTTGCTCACAACCATGGTTACCCAAAGAAAAACAAATAAAATACAGTAAAATAAAATGTGTTGTTTCTCTCCACTAACTTATTCTGAAATGCTACTCTGTAAATTAGGCAAGCCATCTAACTTTCATTATGAACCACCTCATGGCAGGAATAAGATAAATCAATCTGCTCTACTCTAGCTATTGAATGGTATAAAGATGATATAACAAGCAACACATATAAATAAAAATAATGGTTTAATAAAACTAGCTTTACTATTATAGATTGGAAGAGTAAAAAAGCTAAGTCTTCCTATATGCCACAACTAAAAGGATTATCTCTGTTCAATACATATATATATATATATGTTTTTTAATCTATCGCCAAAAGCATACCACTGATTCCATACATCACTAGTAGCTTTCAAAATACACTGGTCAGCTCTTAAAGGAAAAATCTAAACTTGCCATCAACTATAGTTTGACCTTAATGTTTCCATGAACTTGGGAAAAGGGTAAGAGGCACATTTAAAAAAACTTAGTAGCTCACTGAAATGATTGAAAATGGAAACGTGGGCAAGACATTATTTCTTTCTTATATTTCCATTTTCATTGGCTATGGTCTGTAGCAACAGTTCTCAAAGTGTGATCCAGGGTCCTGAGCATCCCCAAGACCCTTTTGGGGTTAATAAGGTCCATTTTCTCATGAGGCTACGTGCTGTATGATATTGTAACACACTGGTTATAGAAGCAGAAAGGAGAATCTAGCTATCTTCTACTAAGACAAACATTAGAATGTTAACTAGACTTATTGTGGTGATCATTTCACAAAATATATATCAAATCATTATGTTGTACACCTGAAATTAAAATAATGTTGAATGTAAATTATATATACCGCAAATTTAAAAAAAAGTAGAAAAAAAGACAGACATTAAATAGGTTCACAAACACACTATTCTTTTTTTCTAAAATGTTTTATTGTTTTTATAAAAATATATTTTTCACAAAAATATGTTATTTATGTTAATACAGAAACGATTTAATACATAATTGATTAATATATAATAGGTTTATTTTTTAAATGGTTTGTAAGTATTTTTAAATTTCCCAATTTTAATTTCATAGTTTTAACATAAATATTGAGAAATTTAACTCATGTAAACAAAAACGCTTTGGGTCCTCAATAATTTTTAAAAGTGCAAAGGGGTCCTGGTCAAAAATTTTGAGAGCCACTGTTCTATAGTGATATAGTAAGATACAGCAATGTGTATTATTCTTCTGAGCTTTGCTAAGAAAACAGAATTAAATAATTTATACTGAACTAACTCTATGGATGGGTATTTGGGATAAAATATCATCTTAGTTACTTGCCATATTTTCCCAAGTAAATGATACAATAAAGATCTAACACACTCATTAACAAAGAGTATACAGTAAGGGGAAAAAAGGAGCCCTGCCATCTATAGAAATAAACCCTATACAGCATTATAAAGAAAATGGAGCCTTATTATTTTGTTCTTACTTTATTTTATTTATCTCCACCTACTTTCAAAAGAATTTGTTACAACTTACAATAAAAGACAGAAGTGCAACATTTAGTAGGGGTGGGAGTGGAGGAGGGAATGAAATAGGGGCAAACTATATTAAGAAGCCCTGTTTTGCAGCAGCTTCCCACAGGGAAGATCAAGGCAATGATGGGTGATGACTTACAGGGCTGGGATAGAGAAGGCGGGAAGGAGTTGCGGGAGGGAGGGGATATGGGGATATATGTATAAATACAGCTGATTCACTTTGTTGTACAGCAAAAACTGGCACAATAGTGTAAAGCATTTATATTCCAATAAAGAGCTAAAAAAAAAAAAAAAAAAAAAAAAGAAGCCCTGTTTGAGAAAACCCACAGCAATTAAGCATGAGTACTTAGCTCCATGTGCACTAGCAGTCAAAGTCAAGAGTAAAACAGTATGAATGAAACGGCTCCCGCTGTCTAAAAGGAAATAGGCTAGCACCTTAGAAGGCATAATCTTTCTTAGGGACCTGAACTCTGAAGACATTTAAAGTAATCTGTCATAAGACTCCTCACTAAGTGATGAGGAGAATAAAAGCAATAGTAACCTTGTAGAAGGAGTTTCACAAGCTATCTTATTTTACAATTGAGGAAATGAAGTCTACTAGAGGGTAAACAGACTGCCCAAGGTCATACAGCTGTAAGTCTCAAAGCTAAGATGTGAATTAAAGTCTGCCTGACTTTCAAGTATATGTCTTAAACACTTTTCTAATCTGTCAGCGTCTTCACATTAAATCACACTTTTCTGAAGAAATTTTTCAGAGGGTTAGCATGAAATTGTACAGAGGCAGCTCTAATACACAGTCAACTAGGCCACCACTTAGGGCAGTGGATATCCACTCTAGCACATCCAATGCCCCTGTTTTATAATAACTATCCTTATTTCCTTTGATTTCGTGAAATGAAACTCCTAAGTAATATCACCTACCTAGGAAGATATTTTTAACACCCTAACTAGGACATCAGGACAAAAATAATTCGTTAATATATATACTAAATAATATGTATATTAATATGTAAGTATGCAGGCAGAATAGCACTTGAAGACATATGGAAACAGTCAGATGCTTGCTCTTACGTGTAGAATCACCCTGAATACAGCAAAGCAATTAGAGAATGACATAGATGTTTTGCATGGGAGACTCAGTTTCAAGTGGCTTTTGCTGTCAATTGACATCTTCTGGAATAGGAAAGTTCTGAAACGAAACAAAATGTAGCCTTCCTTTGATTTATAAGTAGCTACATTTTTGGAAAATTTAGGGAAGTAACATTGTACCAAAAATCATTTGTGCTTATATGTAAAATGGAGCTGAGTTCTCAGCTTACATTTTTTATTACACGAATGTTAATTACAATGGTAATGGTGATGGGAGACAGGGGACTGGTATCCTTTGATTCCCCATTCCTGGCCAGTAGCTTCTCCCAATAACGTGATAGTTAAAAAATATCCTACAAATTTAAAACAGTGTAGTCTTTAAGAGTTATCGGCTTTGGGACTTCCCTGGTGGTCCAGTGGTTAAGACTCTGCACTCCTAATGCAGAGGGCCCAGGGTCAATCCCTGGTCAGGGAACTAGATCCCGCATGCCACAGCTAAGACCCGGCAGAGCCAAATAAATAAATAAATATTAAAAGAAAGAAAAAAAAAAGAACCACCGGCCTTGAACCTTGTAATAGGCATGATCATGAGTTATACCATCATAAATATCCTCCCCTGGCCTAACGTGATAAAGGAGAACACACGATTAATTTTAAATATAAAAAATGGATTACTCTGGAAGAATGGAACTTGCTTCATGAAGGCTTCTTCTGGGAGCCTCACCAATTGTAGAGCTATCTCTGATTGCCATCAGCTTAACAGGGATAAAGCCTGGATGATCATAGGGAACAAAAGATAACACCCCTTACAGGCATGCATTTACAGACTCAGGACACACACTCCATCAGGGATACACAGTGGTGTGCCAGGGCTATGCAGCACCACAAAATCAAACAGGGTACACAAGAATCAAATTTAACCAAAGCCTGCGGGACGAGACCCCGTTATCTTATATAAAAACAGAGTATGGAGAAGAATGCAACATTATGTGAACTTTAAAACTGAAACCTAAGATCTTAAAGAAATATTGAGTTTGCTCCAACTCTAAAGGGTACAAGTTCATCTTCTTTCTTCGGTTAGTAGAAATGCTTGAGAACCCACCACTGTCGGTCATTCTCTGTTACTGAGATAAGATTTTTTGTCCTAAGAATCTACAAAGTAGTAAGCATGTCACCGGCAAAGACAGATTCTGAACAACAGAATTGCCTTGCTTTCGTGTTTTAATGAAGTGGTGACCTACCTTCAGAAGTGGCCTCAGGGAAACTTGTAGTCAGAGGCATGACTTGTTCAGAAAAAGCTCCATGTTCATCTATTCGTGCACGTAAGAACTTAGTTTAATTCCAAATTTATGCAACATAAAACATGGAAAGTCTGACTTTGGCCAGAAATATCTCGGTGGCACATGTAACCAAATTTCTGACCTGCTAGATCCTTTCATGCGGAGGGAAGGGAGATCATTTTGGTCTGGACCTCAGATTCATGATATTCTTAAGCAGCCTCAATGTTAAGATTTGAAGCTGTCTCCGGGGCTTCGCTGGTGGCACAGTGGTTAAGAATCCGCCTGCCAATGCAGAGGACACGGGTTCAACCCCTGGTTGGGGAAGATCCCACATGCCTCGGAGCAAACTAAGTCTGTGTGCCACAACTACTGAGCCTGCAAGCCACAACTATTGAGCTCAGATGCCACAACTACTGAAGCCTGCGTGCCTAGAGCCTGTGCTCCTCAACAAGAGAAGCCACCTCAATGAGAAGCCCGCCTACCACAAAGAAGAGTAGCCCCCTCTCGCTGCAACTAGAGAAAGCCTGTGCACACCAACAAAGATCCAAGGCAGCAAATAAATAAATAATTAATTTTAAAAAAAGTAAGTTAGGTGAGACATGTGGTCAGTACATTTTGGATGTGCAAATTTAAACTGCTGATTTTTATACATAAACATGCAAAATAAATTGATAATTTTTGCAACCCTGTTTTGGCATTTCTTCAGTTCTTTAATGCACTAGAAGGCTCAAATGTAAAAGGGGTCTGGAACTTCCTCTAAAACTCCATTCTGAGAGAGGATGGCCTTCACATGACTTTCACACGAATTGGATTTTGGGTGGGAAGACACCTTGATCAGTACGTTAGAACAAATTAGAAATTACCTACATGCTCAGATATCTGAAAGAGTTAACTTGTTAAACACATTAATATTACCCACTTGGATGTCAGAATGTCTCTGTCAAAAATCAATCATTTTAGTTTTGTGGTTCTTTCTGACTACAGCTAGCCAAAGTTTTAGTTGCTTCTTGGGAGCATCTGTGGCATTAGTATATTAGAGGATGCCTACCCTCCCGCTCGCTGTGACAGAGAAGTACTTATCCAGTGCATTTGAAAGCTATCAAATTGTGTTATATCACTTAAAATAGGAACTCTCCTGTCAGAAGGTCAGTTCTGCCCATGCTGATTCTTGTCATAATTTTTCTTTCTTATCTTGGAGGTAATGGTGAGGGGATGGGAAGAGTGTTAGTGGCAAAAACCAAAAAAACCACAACAAAAAGCCTTTTCTGGAGGCCTTCTTTAGTGTTATAATTAGAGGGCATAACGAGCTGAGTGGAGCTCAGAGTGACTGTCACGGTGGAATGGAGGAGGGGAAACAGCCCACCTACGTTTCAACAGCTATCTGTGTTTCTGTAATTCATTTCACTGCAGTAATGCAGCTTGTGGGCAACAAACGCCCCAGAATTTACATTTATTATCCATTCTTACTATTAAGCACAGGCCTTTAAAGACACCTAAAGAAGAACCATTGCTTTTGGTTAATTGTGCTTTTTGGGTTTTGTTTTGTTTTGTTTTTTTCAGAAAAAAATTATTGTGTCTCAGAGTCCACATTCATTATCCATTCTTATTCAAGCTCTGGCCTTCCAAACATATGTTTAGAAGTACCATTATTTTTGTATAGCTTTTTTTTTTTTTAAGAAAAAACTAGTAACTCCTTTTGAGAAAAATTTCTCATAGGACAGAAATTAATTATCTTATGAATTAATAAATAATTTAGTAAAACACATTACCTCTTCCATCACAGCCTCACTTAAAGATAAACAAAATATTTCAAATAAATAACATTCCCTTATTTTCTTCGCGCAAAAACCACTTGTAGACAACTTGAAATAGTTTTTATAATTATACTTCTCTAATGCTTTAGAAAGAACTCATTTCATAAAACATAATCTTCAGTGTTCTCACAGTGCTCTAATCTCCTTTTGCTCATTATAGATTATTTTTTCATAATATCACTTAAAAGAAACTAATGTTTTGCCTGCCCCACTCCCCTCACCCACATGAATCAACAAAACTGAAATGGAAAGCCTCCTGACCTATTTTTAATTTCATGTCTCTTTTAGTTAGCACACACACAAAAAGCTGTACCAGAAAAGGCTGATGTTTGCTACATGATAAACGAGGCGGGTTGGCTTCTCCAGATTCCAAGGCCATTAAATTAAATATAAAAAGATAAAGGTTATTGCAGACTTTACCATGAAAATTGTAATGTCACCAAGTTGAACAAGCCTCCCTCCCCTGCCTCCCCTGTGTCTCCCCTCCTCCTAATTGGATAGCGCTGTTCTTACTTCCCATCGCATGCAAAATTAGAGAAGACTCTTGCGCTCTTTGCTTTAAACACCCTTCTAGAGTGGCCTTGCCTGAACAATTATATTCTCATTTGAGTACAGAAAATGCAAGACTTATTTAGCAGATAAGTTCACATTGTTGAAAAGCACCTGTAATGTGTCACTTTCACTTAATTAAAAAGACAACACCTTATTGTTTATATAATCAGCCTGGAAATGGGTAAAATCAGGGGGAAAAAAGATTAGTGCATGGTCCAACGACATTTTGCCTCCAGCAAGAAACTGCCTCATGTCAACCAGCCAAACAAAGCATCCAGCTTTTGAAAATGATGAGGGGAAACCGATCAGCATAATTTATTACTATTATTAAGAGAACACCACCATTTTAAAGCATTTAATTATTTGAAAACCATCTAAAACTATGGGTTTGGGAGATTACCATTTGTCAAATACAATTGTATCAATGTATAACAAAAAATGTGTTTATTAAGAAAAACCAAAATTAAGTACAAAGCCTCTAAGGACATTTTAGTTTCTGAAAGAATTTCAAAGTCTGTATGAAAAGTAATTTTTTTGACAACTGAAATTTCATTTTTTCCACTCTTCCAACTAAGTATATTTTAAATTCAGCAATTGTGCTCCTCAAAATCCATTCTAAGAATATCACTGAACATGTGATATCAAGATGTACAAATGAGGAAGTTCACCACAGCATCATTTATAATAGTGAAAAATGGGAAATAATCTAAATAGCCAAAACTACAGATTAAACAAATTATAGTACCCATACATAATGGAATACTCTGCAACCATTAAGAATGGCTTCTAGAAATATTTATTGGCATTGAGACATATTCACGAGATATGAAAAAAAGTCAAGTTTAAAATAGTGTGTAGTATATAACCCCATGAATATGCATAGAAAAAAGGTCTAGAAGGGTATACAATTAATAATTAACAGTTAATTTTTGACTCCTGGAGTTAATAGTGGTCTCATTCTTTTTAAAGATTACATGTATTTTCTAATTTTTTTCCACAATAAACATGTATTGAGTTATATAAAAAATTTTTAAAGAAGGCAATATAAATCAATGTGCCTTCATGTAAAGATTCATGAATTATAGACTCCTAAACTTAAATACTCTTTAAAATTACATAAAGTTTTTTTCCCCCCTAACTGGAACTGGAAATGTAATCCAATGTTTGAGATTTACCTTGGAAATTTATATTAATCATATCTCAGATGTTCAGGTTAAGATCATAAAATGTTCAGTGGCCCTTTCATTTGTAAGCAACACAGCACTAGTTTTCTCTGGTAATTTATGATATCCACAAACAGGTACTTAAATTCATTGTAATTTGTAGCTGAACTGTTTGTCCAGAGTCAATTAAAATATGTGGCAAAAACAAGAAAATTTGGATTCAAAGAAAGACTCTAATACTTTTCATAAATGGGTTTGGTAATACTAGAACCAAAGAATATCCCCCTAGTCCTTGAAATATGGGTTTTCATTTCATTCTTTCACTCGACAAATTTTGATTGACTCCTGCTGTGCCAGGTTAGTTAGCTCTAGGCACTTGGATGAGATCTTTTCTTTTTATTTATTTATTTATTTATTTTAAATATTTATTTATTTACTTATTGGCTGCATTGGGTCTTCATTGCTGTACATGGGCTTTCTCTAGTTGCAGCAAGCAGGGGCTACTCTTCATTGTGGTGTGTGGGCTCCTCACTGGGGTGGCTTCTCTCGTTGCGGAGCCTGGGCTCTAGGTACAGGAGCTTCAGTAGTTGCAGCACATGGGCTCAGCACTCGTGGCTCACGGGCTCTAGAGTGAAGGCTCAACAGCTGTGGCACACGGGCTTAGTTGCTCCGAGGCATGTGGGATCTTCCTGGAGCAGGGCTTGAACCTGTGTCCCCTGCATTGGCAGGTGGATTCTTAACCACTGTATCACCTAGGAAGTCCCGAGATCTTTTCAATTCTTGTTTTAGATCAGTCTTTAAAACAAATAAAAATAACTCCAAATAATTGCTGTTTTCCTATAATATCTATAACCCCAAAAGATTAATGTATACAAAAGAGGGATAAAATTTTTCTTTAATCTTGGTTACCTGTCACTAATACATTCTCTTCCTTCAAGCAATGTCATCTAAGCCACTCCTTTCCTGCATACCTTCTGCATGACTCCACTTTTATATAATCCTTCAAATCTGTAGTATAACAGAAATAGGCTCCAAAGAGCTGAATTCTAGGCCAGACTCTGCTATAAATGTTCTGGGTGATCAAAGACAAGTTCCTTTACTCCTCTGAGTCCAAGTTTCCCATTAACAAGATAAAATTATCTCTAATGGTCCCTTCAATTCTAAAGTTTTAGTTGATTTTTATAGCAAATGGCATTTCTGCTTACTGCTCCTTACTGTTGTGACTTATGACTTATCTGGTTGAAATGACAATGACTAGTACTTAATCAGCCAACAGCACTTGTCTCGCATCCACCCTATGAAGAAGAGCTCTCTGGGCCAGTTGAAGAGGATGTGAAAGGCAGAGGAGATGCCCCTTACTTTAAAGGAGCTCACTAGCTAGCTGATGTGATAAATAATACATCCAAGAGACGACTAAAGGACTATGATGAGGGCAAGGATCAACAAGCCCAAGACTGTACATTAGAAACTAACCAATATGTCCTATGAAAAATCAGAATATGCCAAGTGACCAGACTGGACCAAAATATGCACTAAATAAGCTTAAAGAGAGAGTTCAGCACAGGTAATGGAAATGGTTTGGTAGAAATGGACTGAGGTATTTTGAGTGTTTTCTCTGTTAATAAGAAGGGAAGCAGGCAACCAGCCAGATGGCAAAGGAGGAGAAGCATATGGCTTGGATAATCCATACTCTGGATGATCAGCCCCTGAGTAACTGAGGGCAGGCTGCGTTTCACTAGGGAGCCAGTAGATGTCAATTGTCCGGCACCGCTTTGGAAGGATCCCCATTGTCTAGTCTTTACTTTGGAGACAGGGATTAACGTCTTTCCATCATCACTCCCACACCCACTCCACCAGACGCCTTCTCTCCTAAAGGATATAAGTTGGTTGTTTTGCACTAAGCCTGTGTGCACGTGTATGCATGCATGCAAGTGGGTGTCTGTGTGCTTTTTAAGGGAGGCGGTGAGATGCGTGACCACTGACTTTAATCTTCAGGTAGTGAATTCAGACTAGTGAATTCAAAGCCTAGTCAACCATAGAGGTATAATCTAATCAAGCCTGGGCAGTGGACGGCCCAAAGGGGTTGTCATCCCTGGTTATTTCTCACACCCCCCGAAGAGAGTCGGCCGCCTATGTTCCCTCGGGGACAGTGGTCAGCCCAGCAAGCTAGGGAATACGCTAGGTACAGCTCACCAGGAACAAGGAGCAGAGCAAATGATCATGTTTTTACAGTTCTTATAAACTCGGCCTCTGAGAAGGGAGGAGCAAGTCTTCTTCTTCTCTATAAGCTAATAAAGAGATTGCTAAAAGAGTGTCAACTGCATTGATCACCTGGCATTAAATCCACATTATTAAGTCATAACTACAAAGTCAGAAGAGATCATTTGTCATGGTGAAAGTAAAAACTGTTTTTTGTCCAGCCTAAGGGTAAGTTATTTTCTTTGAAAGTTATGGCTTTTAAATCTCAGCCACAAAACCAAAACTAAAGTGAATGATGAGACAGGATTAAAATAATTACTTCACCAGTCAAAAACATCGCCATTAATCATGCACTGCACATATACAATACTAAAAATCTTTCTTCAAATGTCACTTTTTCCTATCAGAGTAATCCTACCACTTAGTACAAGACTTATTTATGAAAGAAAAACATCTAGTGTGATTTACGATACTACTGTGAGCAAAATTTTTTCCCAGAAAGCTCATTAAATTCTCCTTACCTCCTAATGGTTTCATTAACATGCAAGAAGTACAAGGGGATTTTAAACCAAACAGTAAATTGAATATGCTTAAAAATCGTTTATATTATAATAAAGTTTGGAAAATGATGGGAAAATGATGCATAATCATATCACCTCCACACAGCTCCATGCTCCCTGACACCTTCTGCACCGTTCTATTATATCACTTTTGCTGAACTTTCCCACATGCATGCTTTTCACTTTTACATTATTGCAATCATACATGGCACTTTAAAAAAACACGTAACTTTAAAACATAAGTATTTCTTCATGTTGCCACAGGTCTTCATTATTACGCTTTTTGATGGCTGCATATTCCAGTAAAAGGAGGTATCATAATTCAGTCACCCACTCCTCTGCTCTCAGGAAACTAGACAGCTCCCAAGTTTTCACTATTACAAATGATTCTGCAATTAATACAGACCTGCATAAAGTTTATTAGTAACTTTCTGAGCACAGTTTTTTTTTCTTCTTTAGGACTATTTACATAGGCTAAATTTCCAGAGATATTAATTGTATAAACATTTTTATAACTCTGCATGTATTTGCCAAATGCTTTTCAAAGAGACTGTATCAACTTATATCACCATCAGAAATGTAATAATTTATCCGTTTCACTGCAGTTTAAATTGCACTTTTTAATGATTACTAAATATTTTCCTATATGTTCGCTTAACAAACATACGGTATTGTAATACATTGCCTGGTCACATCCTTTAGCCATCTATCTGTTGGGGTCTTAATAGTTAGATGAATTTTTTATCTAACATACTGTTTATGTTTATTGTCTGAGTTATTATCATTTTTATTATTATTATTATTATTGGCTGCGTTTTGGGTCTTCGTTGCTGCATGCAGGCTTTCTCCAGTTGCAGCAGCAAGTGGCGCCTACTCTTCGTTGCAGTGCATGGGCTTCTCGTTGCAGTGGCTTCTCTTGTTGCGGGGCACTGGTTCTAGGCAAGTGGGCTCAGTAGTTGTGGCTCACGGGCTCTAGAGTGCAGGATCAGTAGTTGTGGTGCATAGGCTTAGTTGCTCTGCTGTATGTGGGATCTTCCCAGATCAGGGATCAAACCTGTGTCCCCTACATTGGCAGGCAGATCTTAACCACTGTGCCACCAGGGAAGTTCCCTGAATTATTTTTTTTATAACATTTCCCAATCTGTTATTTCCCCACAGAGTTTTTCTTGCACAAAAAGCTTTACATGTCTATATACTTAGAACTTATGGATCTTTTATAATTTCTACTGTTTCTTATAACCACACAAATATTCAAAATACTAGCTTGTTTTCTTGTAGTTCTACGAACTCTAATTCATTTAACACATTTGTACATTTTTAAAGCATATGGTATTTGGTATGGGTTAAAAAGTTATTTTTGCTAAATTTGTAATCAGTTATTTGAATACTGTTTATCAAGGAGTGTTTCATATTGCTACAGTTTTGTAGTTGAAGTAAATAGGAATTACTTGTAAAATAATGAGGAATTATTCTTAATTATCTCCTAAATTATTTTAGGAAAAGTAGGAATTATGTTAACCACAAAAACTGGAATAAACTAGGAATAAAATAACTAAAATAAATAAAACTGGAATTTAGGAACAAAACTAAGTCTTCTAAAAGTTCTCTACAGGGACTTCCCTGGCAGTTCAGTGGGTAAGACTCCACACTCCCCATGCAGGGGGCTTGGGTTTGATCCCTGGTCAGGGAATTAGATCATGCATGCATGCCGCAACTAAGAGATCGAGTGCTGCAACTAAGAAGCCCACCTGCCACAATTAAGAAGCCTGCATTCTGCAACTAAAGATCCCACATGCCGCAACAAAGATCCTGAGTGCCACAACGAAGACCCAGAGCAGCCTAAATAAATTAATTAATCTAAAAAAAAGTCCTCTCTAAAACTGAGGTATAAAGAAACATAATTTGGAAATAGAGCATTTCTTATTTATATACCAAGTGCAAAGTAATGGTGTTATGAATTAAATTATATCCCCCATGACCAAAAAAAGATATGTTTAAGTCCTAACTCCCAGTACTCCAGAATGTGTCCTTATTTGGAAATAAAGTCATTGCAGATGTAATTAGGTTAGTATGAGGTCATACTGGAGTAAGGTGGGTCCCTAACCCAACATGACTGACCACGTGAAGACAGAGACACACAAGGAGAACATCATGTGAGGACAAAGGCAGAGACTGGAGTTATGCAGCTAAGCATAACCAAGGATGCCAGAAACTGCTAGCAAATCAGCAGAAGCTAGGAAGAAGCAAGGAGGCATTCCCCAACAGGTTTTGTGTCTGCTGACACCTTGACTTGGGACTCCTAGCCTCCGGAGCTGTGAGACAATACATTTCTGTTGTTTGGACCAATCCAGTTTGTGATACTTGTTACATGAGCTCCAGGAAATGAATACAAGTGGCAACAACTATAAAAAATAAGACCAAATTATTGGCTGCTAATGAAAAAGTTGTATTTCTTGCTCTGGCAGACACTGTAGATTGGCCAATCCCATTCACAGACTCCTTTTTCCTTACCTTCTTCCTCCAGAATAATTTTTCACCCTCCCCCACAGTTCGTGGTGGTCATGCAGACTTTCTGTCTAAGAGGTATAGATGGAAGATTCTGGGGAAGGACTTTCCTGTCTGATAGAATTACAAAGCCTCACAGGGAGAAGGGCTTGACTAAAGGTACAGTTGCCCTTTTGACACTGAGAATGAAAGCCATGGGATAAGGATAGCGGAGCAGGAAAACAAACGAAGCCTGTGTCATTATTTCTGGCCTGTTTCAGTGATTACTTGTCGGGTTGTCTGTCACTACAACCAAATGCTGGGAAAAAGAGAAATCAAACTTACTGTCATTTCAGTTTTATAAACAGTCATGGAAATTTTCACATCAAACATCAAGCAGTGTCTCCATCCAGCCTCCGGCAGAGGATTTCCACCTTAGCAGAGCCCTGCTCTCCCCTCAAGCTCCAGTTCAGGTGTTCCCTCTCTTGTGAAGCTTTCTCTGGCTCCTCAGACACGCTTCTGCATGCTTTTCTGCTTTCTCTGTTAATATCATTTACACACCTTTAATTTTAACCCTAATCACATCATATTGCAATTATCTGAACTTCTTTCTCCTTCTGACTCTGAGCTCCCTGCACACAGAGCCCTTATTTTTTCATCTTAGTACTACCAGCACATAGGATTGAACTTGGACTCAGTAGGTACTCAGTAAAGGACTGTTCAATGAACAAAGGGATGAGAAAAGTCACTGAACCTCAAGGATAGGAAAACTGAAAGGAAAGGAGGTCCAAGAGCACCAAGAGGGTGCCAGGCTTTTAACCATCAAATCATGTTTTCCCACATACTGAAAGGAAAACCTGACAGACATACCCCAAGAATCTTTAAAAATGTCATCTCACTTATAATAACATTTCGATTTAGTGGACTACATGTGTGTATATAATTGTTATTTCATTGAATATTTACTCTGTGCTGGGCATTGTGCTAAAAGTCTTACATTAATTGTCTCACTGAAACCTTGTGAGGCGGTGGTGGCTCTAGATGACATTTTATAAAGAAAGGGTTTATATAGTAGCAATTTGGTTAAAAGTGGATGAATAAAGTATTTGTTGGAAAGCTGTATTCACCTAGCTGGCCCACATTTTTTCACTTAGATTGTATGTTAAATGGGGGTGGTCTAGGGGAGCAAGCTGATGGAGCTTGTGGAGGGGGAAGATATGAAACAACTCTAATTCCACCTTGAAGATATCACTGCTTGTACAGGTAGTATTAGTTTGATTACTGCTTTTCAAAGATGTGAAAGCTGAGACCTAGGAAGGTGAAGGAACACGCCCAAGCTTAGTAAGTGATCGTGCAGGAGTAGACCCAGGCGGTCTGACTCAGCCCTGCTTTGAACTCCTACACATACTGTCTCAAGTAGGTTGACTCCAAACTCTCACAAGTGAGGCTGCAAGATCCACTTCTAACAAAGGGGCCAAGCATGACTAAAGCAGTGCCACACACAAAGCACAGTTGTGAAGAGCCTCTTAAAACCTGGTGACATCTAAAATGATTCCAAGCTTGCTGTGTCTGGTCTTTACAAACATATTTTTAAATTTTTTATACACTTTTAAAGGTTACTTTCCACTTATAGTTATTACAAATTTTGGCTATACTCCCCATGTTGCACAATACATCCTTGAGCCTGTCTCATATCCAAGTTTGTACTTTCCACTCGCCCACCCCTATGCTGGCCCCCCAACTGGTAACCACTAGTTTGCTCTCTATACCTGTGAGTTTGCTTCTCTTTTGTTATATTCACTAGCTCGTTGTATTTTTTAGGGTTCCACATACAAGTGATATCATATGGTATTTGTCTTTCTGTCTGACTTACGTCACTTGGCATAATGCCCTCCAAGTCCACCCGTGTTGCTGCAAATGGTCTTTATAAATATTTTTAACTTTTTATAGTTTCAAAAATTTATTTCATTCTTGCATCCATTGGTCCTATTTCTGCAGTTCAGTATCTTTCAGAACAAATCCAATCTCCCTTTCAGTGGCCACCCTTCAAATACTAAGGATGTCATTCATCATGCTCTCCTTGAGATACGGTTTGTATTGATATAAGCTCAATAGCTTAACTTATCCCTCATATGTGATTTTAAAATTTTGTGCTTTTGTGAAAATTAACGGAAGAATCATGCATTTATCCACAAAATTAAACTGATATAGAAATGTGAGAAACTATGAAAGTCTCCCTATCACCAAACTCCAGTCTCCTACTCCTACTCTCCAAGAGTAACAGTTGCTGACAACTGGAAAAAGCTTTCCAGAGCTTTTTCTGTCAAATCTAACTAGAAATAGAAATATATATGTATTGTGTGTGTGTGTGTGTATATGTGTATGTGTGTGTATGTGTGCAGTTGTGTGCATAAACATTTCTTTTGTATATATCTGGGCTTATACTACACACAATGTTCTAAAACTAGCTTTTTTCACTGAATGATACATCATGGACACCCCTCCATGTCAACACCTACAAGACCTACCTCATTCTTTTTAACAGATGCATAGTATGACTGTGCTTTCACTTAACTATTTCTTCATTCAGGTTGTCTCCATTTGTTCCTGTTACAAACAATGGTGTAGGGAACATTCTTGTACAGGCGGTCCTTGCTTTTCTCTCAGATAGAGGTGGATTTACTGTGAGGAACAGGAAGCTCAAGCCTCATGGCCCTCCACATGCCTGGGCCTCTTCTAAGGCCCTGGAAGGGGCCATGAAGCTTTGCATTAGCTGTCAACATTTGAGAAGGCATTTGCCCATTTTAGTGCTGGGGCACCTCTTCTATGTTCCCTGGTTTCTTAAAGATTTTTTAAAAGATGACTCGTACAGGCTCTGCTAATGCTGCCTGTACTTCCTAATTCACTCAAAGAAATGCTTTTTACCATCACCTCTGCATTAAATACCTCTTCTTAAGATCACCAATGATTTCCCAGTTGCTAAACACAAAGATCACTTTTCAGTCTTCTTTTCCCTTAAATTGTTTGCAGCACTCAACAGCGCTCTATACTCCTGGCTTAAAATTCTCTCTCTGCCTTACTTCTCAAATAATGCTGATTCTCCTCTTATCTTAGGTGTTACCACATCAGTCTGCTTCTTCCTCTGCTGGCCCCCTAGGTGTGCTTCCTAGGACCCCATTTTTCTCACTCTATATCCTTTTCCAGAGTGAGGACATCCATTGCACAGATTTAACTATGATTAATTTATCACTGAGGGCCAAAGCTACGCCTCCAGCCCCAGACCAAGAGCATCCAAGTGCTTACAAAACATCTCCACCAGGGTCTGCGGAACTCCTCAAAGGCAAATAGTCCAGAACTGAACTGATCTTCCCTTGACAACCTTCTGCATTCTCCCTGTAAACTAACGGCTTCATGATCCACCAACTTGCTGTCACCTCTGACTCCCATCTCCTTCTCATCTAACCACGCCTAACCAGGCACCAAACTCCATAGGTTCTGCCTTTGAGACTCTCACCCACCCACTCTCCCCTCATGCTCATCACTCCTGCTTCAGGGCAGGCCTCAGCCTCTTTCTGGAGCAGGGTGAGCACCTCTTCACCAGCATCCTTCCCACAGGGTTTCCCTGTCATCTGCCCTCCATATGGCTGATGGGGGGAGACGTCTAAGTACAGATCTGACTATGTCATTTCACTGAACACCCATGGCAGACAAGGTCTAAAAATCTCTTTTCGGACTCATTCTATGCTACTCCCCTGCTCAAACCATATCCTTTAACCCAAACTGAACGGACCTTCCCTAAGTCCATATCTTTGCCTGAGATGCCTTTCTTCCCCTTTCCACCTATTCGCTCCTTACAAACTCAGCCTGCATAACATCTCAGAGTTGTCTTTCCCAGTTTTCCCAGGCAAAGGAATTGCACCCTTCTTTCTGTTCACTTGGTCTGTTGTATGCTGCTCGGCTGTACTACTTTTCACACCGTATTGTGAGTTTCTAGGGGGCTGAATTATGTACTCTTTCCCATGTCCTGTGTCTAGAATGTTCACCACTGAGTAGGAGCTCAGTAATGCCCGTGGGATGAATGAAAAGGAAGACAGAAAACTACTGTCTGAGTCAGGCACTGTGTTACATACTTACATATATATCATTCAGTTTAAAGCTCTAAACAATGTTTTGAGTAAGTATTATTTTCTCCTTTGGATAGATGAGGACTGGAAGGCTCTGAGAGATTAAGTGTTCATTCAAGGTCAGATTTGCTTGTAAAATGCAGTTCTAAGACTCACATCAGGTCTGCCTGACCCCAAAGCTCCAGGCTCTTGATAGAGAGTAAAAGCTGTGATAATCCTCCTGACCTAAAATCCAGTGGCAAATGTCATTCACTTTTACACTAAGAGGCATGAAGTGGTAACAGGATATGTGTAGATGAACTTTTCATTGCAATTTAGCACTATAAGGGAACTCAAGGAGTATTTTTAAAAATAAAGCATTTGGAAGAAAAGTAACCAGGGAAGGTATTTTCCCAAATAGTCTTTTCACATGATTCTCACTTTCCAAACAGAGAATCGCACAGACCCATTGGCCCTAACTCTTCTTTCATCTAAAACATTAACCAGCCCACATAGTTGGGCAATGAGAGACAATATGTTGGTCTTTAAAAAGCACAACTGGGGCTTCCTAGGTGGCGCAGTGGTTAAGAATCCGCCTGCCAATGCAGAGGTCACGGGCTCGATCCTAGCTCCAGGAAGATCCCACATGCCGCGGAGCAACTAAGCCCGTGTGCCAAAAAAAAAAAAAAAAAAGCACAACTATACCTTCCCTGACAATCTAGTATCTCTGAAGTCTTTGGCTTCTCACTAAGGAAACTTGGTGCCTGGTTTTGGTTTTCTTTAAAGTGATTTGAATAAAGTGTCTCCAAATGACAATAAATGTTAGGTTACTGAAATCCCATGGTTTTAGAAAAAAAGGTAGAAAGTTTCTCATGGGAAGGTGTTCTAGGGTAGCTTAAAGAGCAGGCTGGGCAAATGTTCATCTCAGCACAGAGTATACAGATGTGAGGGAGGGCGTCTGCAAGGACTTTATATACCGAGGTAGGGAAGATATTGTTACCTACTGGGCTTTACTGCAGTAAACACTGATTCAGCTTCCAAATCACTAGATGGAATGGTAAGAAATCTGTTCATGTTTCTCTTTCCCTCAGCAGCTTGTTTTTCTGTAAGGTTGTGAGACAGGTGAAGTAGCCATTCAACTCAGGTGACCTTTGAAACATCATAGAACTTAATGTTGTTTAAAAAAAAAAAAAGGAAAAAAGAAAAAAATCTTCTAGCAATGCTTGACTTTGTAAAGTTATAAACACACAGGAAACAAAGCTGACATCCATGATACTGCTACGCATATCCTATCTGAGCTGAACTACTTCCTTTTGTAGATGGAATCCATATTCTCACATAAACTGGAAATGCTAAACTGTTAATAGCTTCCCCACAATTTGCTTTTTGCTCTGATGCCTCCAATGATTTCATCATAACTTAAGCAGAGTATAATATCACAATTGACGTTCACCAGCATGAAGCCCTCCAACGGTTCTACAATCAGTTTTCTTCTCAGTCTGGTTCTCAATCTCGTTTCAAAATAGAAAAATTCTTAAACATGCAGTGGGAACACATGTAGGGTTATAATGGTCATAAGTGTCGCTGTAGTGTTTACGATGCTATAGAACAGAATAGTCCGACACTGAGCAAAGATAATTTCTTTCTCTGGCCCTTCGGTAAGAATCTGTCCTCCGTCACAGCCAGTCTCTTTGCCCTTTCAAAGACAGGATTAGTAAGGAGTCCAGAAGTTTTTCATCTTTTCTATTCTCCACATTAACTCCTTTTAGTTTTGTTGTTGTTGTTTGCTAGTGGATTTTGTGAATGAAGACCTTCTCCCACTCATTTTTGGTTTTGTTTAAGACTACTTTTCTGTCCGGTGATTCTAAAACGTCTCCTAAACTTCCTGGAGCCCAGAGCTATGCTACATTCTCCCTTCTTGTGCTCACCTTTTTTTTTTTTTTAAACACTTGAAATATAATCTTATTTGTCAATTATACCTCAATAAAGGTGAAAAAGTCACTTTAAGAAAATACTGTTTTGGGGACTTCCCTGGCGGCACAGTGGTTAAGAATCCGTTTGCCAATGCGGGGACACAGGTTTGTTCCTTGGTCTGGAAAGATTCCACATGCTGCGGAGCAACTAAGCCCGTGCGCCACAACTACTGAGCCTGTGCTCTAGAGCCTGAGAGCCACAACTATTGAGCCTGTGTGCCACAACTACTGAAGCCCGAGCACCTGGAGCCCATGCTCCGCAACAAGAGAAGCCACTGCCACGAGAAGCCTGTGCACCTCAACAAAGAGCAGCCCCCACTCGCTGTAACTAGAGAAAGCCTGCATGCAGCAACGAAGACCCAATGCAGCCAATAAATACATTTTTAAAAAACAATGTTTTTTAAATTTCAGATCTATTTGATTTGCTTTCCTTTGTGCTTGCCTGCCTGCCTGCCTGCCTGCCTTCCTGCCTTTCTTTCTTTCTTTCTTTCTTTCTTTCTTTCTTTCTTTCTTTCTTTTCTTTCTTTCTTTCTTTCTTTCTTTTTGTTTTTTGGCTGCTTGTGGGTTCTTAGTCCCGTGACCAAAGATCAAACCCATGCCCCCTGCAATGGAAGCACAGAGTCCTAACCACTGGACTGCCAGGGAATTCTCCAAAAGTCACTTATGAAAGGGGTCCTGAATCTTGCAGGCATGAACCTGCCTTAGCATCCCTCCACTGTACTGACTCATTGGTGTCTCATGAGAAGCATGGCCGAGGTGCCACCATTGGGGTAAATCCAGAAGGGCCCCGGCTGGGATTCACCTGTCAATTACGTCCCCTCCCGCAGGGGATCTGATCCTTGTGCTCACCTTTACACTAACCCTTGTCCCATGTTCTCTGCTGCGATTCCCATGTGGCCTGAATATGCTGCGGGGTCGCATTTTGGGCAGATCTGCCATCTTAAAGCCGCTCACCACGCTATATGATTCCATGGAGGCAGAAGCAGGGGTAAAAGTTCGTGTTTAGCTAATGTTTACATTGTTCTTGTTTTGTTCAGTTTTTACCCATGGCCTCCTAATTACCACCACCTTCTACCCCCTGCCCCCAACCTTCTAGTTTCTTATCAAATCAAATCTAAACTAAGCTTGGGCTGTTTGCTTGCAGTCCTACTAGAACAAGGTCAATGCCGGGATTGCACAAGATGTAAAAATAATATTAACATTCAGACACGAACTACTTTTATGGTTGGGGAAAGAATGTGAGAAGAAAGCAAGCTTTTCTATAACTTTCAATACAAGTCTGTCTGAGAGAACAACAGAACTCTTGCTTCTCCAACTCAGGGCTGAGCTGGTAATTACATATTTCAGAAGAATACCACATACAATTAAAAAAATCATAAAAAACCTACTAACGTAAAAATGTGACATGACATGAAGCTCAATATAAAGTTGTTCAATGCATATACAGTAATTGCACCAATTACATTTAAAATATTTATTTGCTTACCAAAAACCCCAAGATATAAAAGGCTAATTATAAAAAATGACACCAGTGAACAGTTTCACCCAAGCTAACCAAAAACAGAATAATATTAATAGTGCTAAGAAATGAAAAGAAACTTCAGTTTACATTTTGAATTAAAATGTCAAGTAAATAAAACAGCAAATTCATCAGCCTTTTTGTTCACATACATGGATTCAACATTTGAAGAAAATACAAAAAGCCTTTTCAGCCTTGATAATCACTTTGACTCTTTGGAATTGATTGAGAAAGGAAACTACATCAAAAATTCCATGTGTTAAGATAGGTTAAATTAAATGCATAATTCAAAAACATGTGATAATTTTTTAAAGAACACAAGCCTAGTTAATGGTTACCACTCTGAGTACCTTGATAAGATCAACTTATAGACTTAGGTGTCGTAGGGTCCATTTTTATTTCCAAACACTACGTAAAGTGTATTACAAAGGACAGTTCTTTTTGGTACATTTTACACAATATTTCTTTCAGAGTTTTTCAGGCCTAAAATTAAAGAATTATACATGATGACACTAAGGGGGCGATTTACTGAAATGACTGACATTCTCCACTGACAGCTTGAGATTGGATTCAAATTTCTCTGCACTAGTACAATTTGATCTCTATGAACAATTAAATAATGGCACATAGATGATCATAGTCATGTTAGTTAAAAACATCTCCGCCTACATTTATGCTTTGATTTAAAGTGAAGAAATATGAAGACACTGTCTTTTGTCATGAGAAGTGATCACTATTTGAGAGAATTGCTGCAACTCGCCTGCAATGGGCAGAGGCAATGTTTCACCAGTACCACCATCTCAAACAATGTGTCACTACCTCTAGTTAGTCCGCTTTATCATATTGTATGCATATCCATCATATGCACATCATATAGAAATGTTAAGTGATCTCAGGTACAATAATAAGATCTTTTCAGGTTCGTGGAGAAAAGGTACAACTGCAGAGTCACAGTGATGTTCAAATACAGAAACATTTCTGAATCATACCAGAAGGGTTAAAGGTTACATTTATTTATTTATTTAGGTTTTTGTTTTTTAATCTGAATGAAAGATGTTTTACACATGTGATTATTTTCTTGGCCAGGAGCTAAACAATATGTGATATGACCTCTACTTTCCCTAATCCCAAACCTAGCAGAGTTAACTTTTATTTCATCTTCTCCAAATATCTACCACTTACTGAAAAAAGGAACAGTTCCCTTTTAATTTCTAGATAATGCCTCCCATTTGGACATCCCTGCAGATAACTGATAGTTTTGATATTATAAACTTTCATTTTGCAAAAAAAAAAATTTCTTCTTTGGTTATAAAATATTTCTGTGCATATTTCTCATTTTTAATTCCACATTCTGCTTTTAGTTCACAATAAAAAGTCTTCATTTTGTACCCTTTCATGTCAAAGCATAATTGGTTAGGCAATTCTAGCTTTCTTCAGAGAAAAACACTTCAGTGATCATATAGACTGTATTTCTTTTTTTTTTTCAGTTCTTTGTCTATTTTTTTTGTTTTCTTTTTTAAGAACTTTTATTGAGATACAGTTAACATATAATAAACTGCATATATTTGGAGTGTACAATTTGGTATCCCAATCTCCCAATTCATTCCCCCCCCAACCCTCCCTGCTAAAGGTTACTTTTATTTTTTTTTTTTTTTTTTTTATTATTATTATTTTATTTTATTTTTTTTGGGGGGTACACCAGGTTCAATCAACTGTTTTTATACACATATCCCCATATTCCCTCCCTTCCTTGACGCCCCCCCCTCGATTCCCCCCCACCCTCCCTGCCCCAGTCCTCTAAGGCATCTTCCATCCTCGAGTTGGACTCCCTTTGTTATACAACAACTTCCCACTGACTATTTTACAGTTGGTAGTATATATATGTCTGTACTACTCTCCCGCTTCTTCTCAGTTTCCCCTTCACCCCCCACCCCCTCCCATACCTCGAGTTCTCCAGTCCATTCTCTGTATCTGCTTCCCTGTTCTTGTCACTGAGTTCATCAGTACCATTTTTAGATTCCGTATATGTGAGTTAGCATACAATATTTGTCTTTCTCTTTCTGACTTACTTCACTCTGTATGACAGATTGTAGTTCTATCCACCTCATTACATATAGCTCCATCTCATCCCTTTTTATAGCTGAGTAATATTCCATTGTATATATATGCCACATCTTCTGTATCCATTCATTTGTTGATGGGCATTTAGGTTGCTTCCATGTCCTGGCTATTGTAAAGAGTGCTGCAATAAACATTATGGTACACGTTTCTTTTGGGATTATGGTTTTCTTTGGGTATATGCCCAGGAGTGGGATTACTGGATCATATGGTAGTTCTATTTGTAGTTTTTTAAGGAACCTCCAAATTGTTTTCCATAGTGGCTGTACCAACTTACAGTCCCACCAACAGTGCAGAAGAGTTCCCTTTTCTCCACACCCTCTCCAACATTTGTTGTTTCCAGACTTTGTGATGATGGCCATTCTGATTGGTGTGAGGTGATACCTCATTGTGGCTTTGACTTGCATTTCTCTGATGATGAGTGATGTTGAGCATCTTTTCATGTGTTTGTTGGCCATCTGTATGTCTTCTTTGGAGAAATGTCTATTTAGGTCTTCTGCCCATTTGTGGATTGGGTTATTTGCTTTTTTGGTATGAAGCTGCATGAGCTGCTTGTATATTTTGGAGGTTAATCCTTTGTCCGTTGTTTCATAGGCAATTATTTTTTCCCATTCTGAGGGTTGCCTTTTAGTCTTGTTTATGGTTTCTTTTGCTGTGCAAAAGCTTTTAAGTTTCATGAGGTCCCATTCGTTTATTCTTGATTTTATTTCCATGATTCTAGGAGGTGGGTCAAAAAGGATGTTGCTTTGATGTATGTCAAAGAGTGTTCTGCCTATGTTTTAAGGTTACTTTTAAATAGAAGGATGTTTACCTTTTTTTCTGAGAAAAATATAGAAAATTTCTACAATTTTTACAATTCCTAAATTCCTTTAGAAGTATTTTACTCCTTCCCACCAGATAATAAATAAGAATGAGGATTTTAAAAATTTGGCTTTTTAAATGTTTCTAGGATAATTTTACAAGTTAGGTATTACTTCCTTTAGCTTGAAAGCTCTCTCACCTCATCTTTGCCCATCTAGCTCCTACTCACTTATCTTTTAAGAATTGGCTTAAGCTCTTTTTTCTCCATCATGCCCTCCCTCACTTCTCTAGCCCATAATAATATTCCTCTCTTTTGAATAACTTCAATATAACCCATCCCTTATATTAGTATATAACTATATATCTTCTCATAGTATTTTCAACTGTTTTATAATGTGTCTTTGATTTTCCAGTAAATTGAATGATTTGAACTCCCTTATTTCTTACTCTCTCCATGCTCTACACAGTGCCCCCCAAATCTTTCCAACTGATCAAAATATCTTATTTTCACTAGTGTTTTCTAAAAAATATTAAATAGCCTAAGTTTGGCAAGTTAAATGGAAGAACACCTTCAATATACTCATGGGAAATAATTTAATTGGAAGTTTTTTGAAAAGTATGATAGATGCTAAACAAAAATAAGGTAGTATGACATTTGCTGACTGATATACTAATAGTTATGTCTATCCATAGTGTTCTATGTATGTGTTTTTTGCCAGTCTGTCCCTCCCGCCCATTTTACTGTCAGTCCTTTCAGAGTAGGGATTAGGTGTTCTTATGTTATGGACCCATTAGGCTTAAAACCATGCCATGAACACAGCAGACCCTCAACATGAGCCTTTGGCTTAAGAGTCATCCACGGGTAATTGTGTGTTCTGTTTATCCAAAGAAACATTAACTGTTTCATGCACTGGATAAAATCCTTTACCAAACCTTCCCTGAGCCTCAATGCAGCTGGGTCCCAGCGTGTCACTTCCTCTTGTGCCCTAGGAAGACTGGATCCAAGGGCACCCCACCCCCACCCCCTGCACTCTTCCTCCACAGTAGTTCAGATACATTTATCAGGCTTGCCAACACCCTGAAGAGAGCATGCCTTATTTCACAAACAAGAGAATTTGTGTGAAGAGAAGGTCAGAGACTTCTCACAAAGTCACATACATAATCACAGACACACAATGCAAGGAAGCAGAAGGAACGCTTCCTGACGACTAGTCTTCTTTTCAAATACCTAGATCACTCTCGTTCCTTAAATTATAATAAATGTGGATGAAAGACCTGTACCCTTTTCAGCCCCAGGAAATAGGAGATCAGGAAGACACTCAGCTTAGACTCAACACAGCTGCCTTATGCCACCAGTGCCACTAGCAAGCACCTGAGACAATTCAAAGAGCCCTTTATTCCTTTCCACCAGATGAGCCTCTGTTTCCTCTGCACCCTTATTTTCTCTCTGCCCATTCTTTGCTTACCCTTTAGGTTTGCTCTCATCCATTCCTGAGGCCTGCCTGTACCACTATGCATTATTATTCACTATGCTCAAGATGATTTTTAGCCCACAAAGGTATAAAAGTATCTCCCCTTATAAATATCTCCATTAATTATTTTTGTATAGGAGGCAGAAAAAATACAAACCAGTGTACCATTACAAATATACTATGTCTTTATAATAAAACACAAACTATTAAAGAGGTCTGGAAACAACACAAGCCTTTAACAGTAAGCCAGAAAAGTCTTTCACCCAAATTCCAGGATGCCAGCTGGCAAGATAGGTAAGGATAGCTCAATAGATGCCAGGAAGGTTATATTTAATATTGGCACAAGGATGGTCTTTCACTTCTAAAGCTCTGGTTCAAGTCTGGGATCAGACAAAAGTACATTACAAAAATTCAGAAGAATAGAACTTGACCCTATACTAGGACCAACAAATGATGGCCAGATGTATATGTTTGAATCTACTGGTTGAGGTGGGTTGTTTTTGCAAGACTAGGGCTATGCTATCATCTCAGCTGTGAAAACTGCTGCTCCTAATACATGGAAAGTCATGTTTGCCCAAGTAACGAACCAGACTGAACGGGCTCATGAGACCACATTCCCCTATAATTCTTTGAAAGGAACTTAAAAGAGTAACAGTAGAAAAAGAATGTAGGCAAGCATGAATTACCTATGTTAGAATCCAGAAAAATTAGAAATGATGATAGAGAAATAATTACTGCTTCACTCTTGAATGTGATCTTACGGAAGGAAAAGCTGACATTTAAAAAGATATTTGTATTTTCTTACCATTACCTGGAAGATTCCTTAGGTTTAGAAGATAACGTGTAAGATAAAGGAAGCAACTGAGGTTTACAAAAATCACTCTAAGTGTGTTTCAAGATCAGAAGTGATATGTCCACCAAATCTATAACATGAAAAGGAGAGAGGCATCCCTCAATGAAGCTGGAGCAAGTGGCCTTGGTCAGTCCATGTCAGGTTTACACCCCACAGAATAGGCTTATGGAGCTAATTATTCCATGAGGCAGAGTGAGCTAGACATGTTCAGAAGTTTTGGGGAAATGCGTGGCTGACAGATTAACATTCGGATATTAAAGGAAGATTGGAAATATCTCTAATCTTTTCAATATTATCACAGAAGCAACTAACTTTTACTGAGATGCAGGCACTATATTGTGTGCTTTATTTATATCATTACATTGTTTAATTCTTACAACACTTCTTTGAGGATGGTATCTCCATTTCATGCATGAGGAAACTGAGGTCTACAGGAGTTAGGTAATTTGCCCAAGTCATTGAGCTAGTAAATGTCAAAGCCAGGATGTGAAGCCAGGCTTATGTTTTGCACCTGGAGGCTAAATAGGCAGGGGAGTTCAGGCTCTCAGATATTCAAAACAGTACCTTCCAAAACAAAATTCTACATCAAATGGGAAGGAAATCACAGAAGATATTTCTTTGTATTACATTATTACAAATGATGCTTTAAAAATATTAAGAACCAATGATCATTTCAATTATGATGGTTCTATTTAAAGTACTATTTCTATTCCATTTCACCAAAAGTCATATTATTGATAGTCATATAGTCTGTTTGATGACACATCAATAGTAAAATGACTTTTAAATTGTCTGTTGCTTAACGAGAGTATTCAAAACCCAGGTATTAGTGGAGTGATGTGTGTTCCACAAGGAAGGCTCGGTTTTCAAACAGGAGGGAAATGGATGCTCAGTGGGTACTTGGTCGCCACCTCCCTCAGGGTGGAAAGTCAAGACTGTAATAAAATCACATCCAATCCCTGGGTCAACTGAGTTGGGCTGGGGGACAGCTGTTCAGACAATCCAAAACATGAATCAATCTTAAATATTTACAAATACATTAATCGAACCTCGCCCCTTGGAAGCACAGAGTCTTAACCATTGGACTGCAAGGGACATCCCTAGACTGCATGGCTTTAAAGTGGCAGAGTTGCGATTTAAAGCCATGCAGTCTAGGGACTTGCCTGGCGGTCCAGTGCCTAAGACTCCGTGCTTCCAGCGCAGGGGGCATAGGTTTGATCCCTAGTTAGGGAACTAAGATCCTGCCTGCCGTGTGGCCAAAAAAATGAAAAAATAAAATAAAAGCGCCAGCATCTGTGCTCTTAACCACTATGCTAAACTGTCCAAAAGAACTGAATAAAAAAAAATCCCTGGGAATTCTTAAAGATAACATTGCTGTTTGAGCAACAGGCGAACCATAATCTATCCACTATCTTAAAACACACTGGAAGTTCAGATGAACACAATAAAATAATAGCTTCCCCACCAACTAGTCATTTCAGTCAGACAGCCTGTCCTGAATTAGCTTTGTTAATATTTCAAGTTGGCTTTAGGAATATTATCCAGTCTATCTAGTCTTGATCAGAATATTTCTTAAATATCAAAGGACCAGTCTTGGTTGGTTTTCTTATGTCTTGCTGTCTCCATGTCAGAAACCCAAAGGAAATAAATGTAATCCAGGATATAATGAAAAGACCAAACCTGCTATGGAATAAACCATTTGGGGAACTAATTTGCCAGTTCAGACAACCCAAATTTCCACCACGTGGGGGCTTGGTCTTGCTAGTGACTGCAAATGTGTTCTTTCTACCCCTCTGCCAGCTAAGAAAGCAAAACTGAGTTGTCCAAGGCTTTTTTTATGGATCAAAAAACATTTCTCCTGGGAGAACCCACACAGTTGACAAAAGGCAGTCAAGCTGCCTAAGATCCCGTGCAATTTTTTTATCAGAGAAAAAAACCCACACATTATATTGTACCCTACAATTTTATTTTAGAAGAGAATTGCCCTTAACAGGTCTTGGCTCCATTTGAAAGATAACAGACATTCTACTTGTGAGGAACTAGAAAAAATACATGGTGTTTTGCCTTGGATTCTCATTAGGAAAGCTTTCATATGAAGCAGATGGCAGGATTTTTGGCTTCTCGTGAAATACTGAAGTTGTTGCAGAAAACCGATCCCACGAGAGACCAAGCACCACACTCAGAGGGTTGGAGAACTCAGGTTTATTGAGCTGACAGACCCACACGCGCTAACGCTCCAAAATTCTGGGGCCCCATTTCAGGGGAATCTTGGAATCTTTTCCTTTTATAGGTTAAGTCATACAGCTATAATTGGCACACACTGATTGGCTGGTTTAAATAAGGCTCTAGTTGAGTTTGGCACAAACTGATTGGTTACATAATTACTATAGGTTACGGGCAGTTACAGAGCACGGGAGTTGCTATGGGTTACACGCAAGGGCGGGGTGGGGGGGCTGGGGGGGCGGTTCTAAACAGAAACTTGCAGGAGCAGGAGCAGGACATTCCATGCCTATCAGAACATCTTACGGTTACAGTTGATAACTAGGTCATCTTGTTCTTATCGCGGCACAGCAAGCAGTCTTTACAGAAACAGAGCTAGCATAAAGTTATAAACTTCAAATTTTCCCCCATCAAAGCAACTTTAGTTCCTTTCCTCCTGTTTTTAACGTGGAATAACGACTGCAATAGGAGAAAGACAGTCTTTTAGATTTCATGGAGGAGTTCTGTGGATTTTCCTCAAATCTTGGGACAAAACACCTTATTTCAAACAGAAATTGAACAATATTGACTGATAGCCTGACTTTCCTAACACTGCCCTGAATGCTGAAAGAAACAGAAGAAAAATATCTGTCAAAAGACATGGTTTCTGCCTTCCAGGAGATGAAACCATAATTGAAAGAAAGTAGATACAGTTTCACACACAAACAAATATGTATATAAATTTGAGAACACTTTAATATGGTGAAAACAAAAGAAACAAAAGAAACAAAAGAAATTCTGTACGTAAATGGGAGACTTAGTATTATTTTAAATGACCCCTGTTCTGGGTTTAGGATTGCTAATAGAAGTCTTAACACTGCAGTCAAATCTGATGTAGGGAGAAGTTTACCTTTGCTAAAACGCCTTAAAGAGGTCATTGGATAGCTCAGAAAAAGAATTAAACAGTTTATATATATTTATTTTAAAAATTTTAAAGGGAAATTTGCTATTTTAGGCTGAAGTTAATATCTGTGGAGGAGGTAGAGAAAAGACTAGTTTCCGAATGAAAATGGAGACCTGAATGATTTCTTTAAAACTAAACTAACATTGGGAAAATCCTAATTCTTTTTTAAGAAATGGATAATAAAAAATCAACAATCATTCAGTGAAAAAAAAAATTCTCCTGACAGACTAATAAGGATTTTAATATGATAATCTGGTGTTTGTGCTCTGCTTGTGTGATTGCAGTTTTCTCAGCTATTAGGTAAGAGCTGTAAAATGAAGAGTACCTAATTGCCTCCTGGAGAAAAGTATTACTACTGAAATGACTTAAGCAAACACATTCTGAACTAAAAAAGTATTTTAAAATAATTTGAACTGAAAAATGAATGACAGCTAAATGACTGCCATTAACAGTCCTACAGGTGCCCCCTGGCCATGGTCCATTTTGGTGTTAGCGAACACCCACCAGCTTTAGGCCAGCTTTAGCCCCGGTGTGTCAAATACTTTGGTAACTCGAATTTTTCCGTTTTACCTGCCAAAACTGCCTGTCTACTTGCATGACTACTCTATCTACTGCCAGGTGAACTCGTAATAAAGAATGTCCTCGGCTCCCATTTCTAGAGAGATGTAACGCACCTCAGTTGTTTGAAACAGGGTAGGTAAAATGGAACCAGAGGTAGGCACATTGGCCTCAACACTTATTCAGGCAGGAGACAAACTCAAAGCTGGAGAAAAGTTGGAAAAAGCAACTGAACTCTCAGCTACCTAACATTAATAAGTTTTCTGGATGTGGTCTCCAATTCATAGAAGTTTATTTATCTTTGCTCTTAAACTGCAGAGGAAGTATATATAGAAAGATATAGTCAATATATTCTCATATAATTTAGGAAGAACTTCTTTCATTCTAGGAGATAATATTTTTTAAAATCATAAATAGAAGTGTTGAGAGTTTGCAAATAGGGAACAGAAATGTTCCAGCCGGAGAATAAATCTGGGGCACACTGACTACTCCCAAACCATCTTTCCTTCAGCCTTTTTGTGTCCCACTGCAGTCAGGTTCTCAGCTCCACCTAGGCAGTCTGCCTCAGTGGTTGCACAGGGACACTGTCCAACCCAACCAGGCTGCCTCTTCAGGCATTCAGCTTTTCCTTGGGGCTGGCTGTCTGCATCCATTCTCCAAGCTCTTGCAGACCTCCTGGGTCCTAATCCTGGTAATTCTGTTTCTCTGGCTTAGAGGCACCGGGTCCTAATTTTGGTAACTCTGTCTTCCTGGTTACAGTCCTCTCAATCACCTGGCTTCTCATTCCTCCTGCTGTTTTCAGCTGCTCTGACTTCGTTTGCCTGTTAGCCTGTGCTACTGTTTCTGGGACCTCCAGTACTACTTAGTTTTGTTTCCAATGTCCAGCTTCTTTATCTCGTACACCGAGCCTTTATTTCTCCACTTCTGGACATAATACGGATGCATCCAAAAGTAATTTGCTGAAGTGTAAAGTGATGACTTGCATGTAACAAAGTCAGTTCCACTGCAGGGAATGCCAGCTCCACACCAGATATTCTACTACTTTAAGTCACTTGGCCAGTCTAGTAATGCAACAAATGACCACCGTAGGTTAGACTTCTAACCTCTTCTAAGGAGGAGCCCCGGCTATATAATCCTGGGATTGGAAGGAGTCATATTAGTTCAGCTTCTCCTCTGCTTTTAAAAGCATTATTCAGCATGACTAGAATAAAAGTCATGTTCGGAATCTTTATAAAACAGAATTCTGATCAGTTTCATTTTCTGAATGAGAATCTTGAAAGCTTCCCATTGCTTACTGTTCTACAAAGTAAGGGGTGCGAGCCTTGGATGTGCAAGATGAAGCATGGAATGCAGGAGGAGATCACTAGAATATCTATGTTGATTTACATTATAGTTTTATAGAGTATATGTCAATATAGTAGTGCACATACAGTTTATTAATAAATGAATATACATATGTTGGGGGTAAATATGCAAAAAAATTTATAGGTACAATCAAAAATGTTTGGAGGACAGTGGCTTTTAGGACAATGACTACCCCTTAGAGCAGCACTTAAGGTACCTCACAGTATGCCTTCAACCTGCCATTCCTGCCACCTCACTTGCAAATATTCCCCAGTCGGGGCACCCTATGCTCCATTCACACTGAAGTGTTGGACTGGAAGTGCTATGATGGCAGGAATCACGAACATCTCACTAACCCTTTGGATGCCCAATCCTTAGCACACTGCATAGCATCTACTAGACACTGAAGATATATATACAAAATGAATGATCAGTCAATAAAACAAGCTTTATAACACATTGTGCTGTTTCATATCTCTGTACCTTTCCATTCATCGTGCTGTTTGGAATGCCCTTTCTTCTAGCCTCAACCTGGGGAACACCTATAAAACTAGATTTCTTCATGAATACCTCTACTCTTACCATATAGTTACTTATGTCCTCTTTTGGGCTCCCATACATCTTTCTAATTATTCATAATTATTTATAATACATTGTCTTCTTTGATATTTCTTTGCATCCTCACATCCTGGCATGGTACTTAGCACATTGCAGGTGCTTAATAAACACTGCAGGATGATGTATAAGTGAATTTCTAAACAATTATTAATCTTTAAAGGTATTAGAATGTTTCTGCTTCTAATGATGATCAGAACAAGACTTTACCCCCAACTATAAACAACTGGAATAAATATATGAAACCGCTGCTTTCAGCTACTGGACAACAGGCAGCACAGGACTGAGGTTTCCAGGAGAAGGGAGAAAAATTCAGTGAGTCTTAAGATCACTCCAAGCAGAACATGGATGACTTGCTAAGTTGAGGAGGTAGAGATGAAATTAGGGGAGGCTGAGGTAGCTGGAATTTGCAGGACAGAATACCAGAGAGGATGGAGCAATGCAAAAGCAGAGATTCAGAAATTTGTATAGGGTCCCCCTTGAATCTTTGCGCGTTAAGCTGTGATTCCACAGAGTAACTCCGTGAGGCTGGGCAACGAATGCCAGTCTGGAAGATGTTCCAGTTCCATCTAGGCATAGTGAAGAGGTATTAAATAATGGAGGCATTCAATGAAAACCCCAAAACATAAGACCTTAGTAGTAGGGCTTAACTAGCCATAAAGTAAAGGCTACTCTGGACATGCCCAACAAAGCTTAAAAACAAAAATAAGCCTTGAAAGAAATCAAGCTGATCCATAAGCAACTGAATGGACTCTACCAAGAGAAAACAAAATCCAGACCTTCAACAATGTAATGTTCACAACATATTGCACCCTCAAAAACTTACTAGACTTGCAAAGAAGAAAAAACATGTGATGGAAAACCAAAGAAAATCTTATCAATAGAAACAGACCCAGGAATGACAAGATAATGGATTTAGCAGAACAAGAAGTCATAAAAAGACATTATAAACATATTCAAGGATTAAAGGAAAACATAAAAATAACGAGCAGAGCAATGGAAACTACCAATATAAAAAAGGAACCAAATAAGCTTTTAGAGCCAAAAATATACTACATCTGAGATTTTTAAAGTTCACCAAACGGAGCTTAACATTAGTCAATGGCTGAAAAGATTGGTAATAGTGATTAAAAACTCACCAAACTGAAGGAGAGAGAGAAGAAAGGATGCAAAAAATTGAACAGAGCTTCAGTGATGTGTGGGACAATATCAAGTAGTCTAAAGTACACATAACTGAAGCCCCAAAAATGACTGGGGAGAAAAATAAATTCTAAGAAGCCCTAAATTTGATGAAAATTTTAAACCAAAACATATATAAGGCCAGCAAACCTCAAGCAGGATAATTACAAAGAAAGTCACATTAAGGCATATCATAGCCAAATTAGTGAAATCCAGTAATAAAGAGAAAATCTTTTTTTTTTTACACTTAAAATTTTTTTTTATTGAAATATAGTTGATTCACAATGTTGTATTAGTTTCAGGTATATAGCAAAGTGATTCGGTTATATATGTGTTCTTTTTTAGATTTTTTTCCATTATAGGTTACTACAAGATATTGCATGTAGTTCCCTGTGCTATACAGTAGGCCCTTGTTGGTTATTTATTTTATATATGATAGTGTGTATATATTTTAATCCCAAATCCTAATTTATCCTTCCCCCTCCCTTTCCCCTTCGGTAACTATAAATTGCTTTTCTATGCCCGTGAGTCTATTTCTGTTTTGTAAATAAGTAAGAGAAAATCTTAAAATCAGCACCCCCATCCAAAAAGACATAGTTTATTCAGAAGAACAAAGATAAGAATTACCACTGACTTCTCATCAGAAATAATACAAGCCAGGAAACAATGAAATGACATCCTTAAAATGCTAAAGAAAAAACCCATGAAACTAAAAGTCTTTAACCAGAGAAAAATGTTAAAGAAAAAAATACCATTAACCTAAAATCCTATGTCCAGTGAAAAGAAACTTCAATAATGAAGGAAAAAATAAAGCCTCTTCTTGACAAATGAAAGATGACAAGTGATTGCCAGCCAACTCACATAACAAGAAATGATTAAAGAAGGTCTTCAAGTGAAAGGAAATTATATTACATAGAAACTTAGATCTAAATAAGTGAATGAAGAGGTAAGTATATGGGTAAGTATAAACATTTTTCTTGTTTTTAAGTTGCTTTAAAAGATAACCTTTCTGTTCTTCTCCACAGAAATTTTTAGTAAAAGGTGAAAGATTTATACAGCAGAAACTAATACAACATTGTAAAGCAACTATACTCCAATAAAAATTAATTTAAAAAAAGATAACCGTTTAAAGCAAAAATAATAACAATGTATTGTGAGGTTTATGACACATGCAGAAGTAAAATGTATGATACCAACAGCATAAAGGACAGCAGGAAGAGTGGAAGTACATTCTTGCAGGTTTTAACATTATATGCGAAGCAGTATAATACTATTTGAAGGCAGATCTCAGTTAAAGTTATATAGTTTAAATCAGAGCAAACACTAACTTTAAACAAAGAGTTCAGTCACTAAGCCAATAGTAGAGAAAATGGAATACTAAAAAATAATTAATACAAAAGAAGACAGGACAAAAAGGAACAAATGGGACAAACAGAAAACAAATATCAAGATTGTAAACTTAAGCACAACCATATCAACAATTAAATTCAGTCCAAATAAAAGCAAAGTTTGCCAGTGGGCTCAAAATCCAATATCCAACCATATGGCTGTCCACAAGAAATGTACACAAACTATAAATTGGTAGACAGGTTAAAGATAAAGGCTGAAAAAAAAATACACCATACAAACATTAACCGTGAGAAAATTAGGGTAGTTACATTAATATCATACAAAGTAGACTTCATACAAAGAATATTACCAAGAATAAAGGGGGATATCTCGTAAGTATAAAGGGACAGATTCATCAAAAAGACATAACAATCATTAATATGTATGCAACAAATATAAGAGCTTCAAAATACACGAAGGAAAAATTGACAGAAATGAAAAGAAAAATAGACAAATACGTAAATTATAACGGGAGATTTTACAACTGCTCTTTCAGTAATTGATAGAACAAGTAGGCAGAAAATTAGTGAGGATGTAAAAGATAAGAATAATACTATCAACCAACTTGATTTAACTGACATTTATAGAACAATACATCAAACAATGGCAAAATACTTTTTTTTCAAATTCACATGGAACATTTACCAAAAGAGACCATATGAAGGACCATAAAACAAGTCTCCATGAATTTAAGAGAATGAATTATCGAGAATCCATTCTCTGACCAAATTAAAATTGTTAGAAATTGGTAACATGAAGATGTCTTGAAAATCTCTAAATACTTGAAAATTAAACAACACACTACTAAATAATCCATAGGTCAAAGAATAAATCACAAGAAAAATTAAAAATATTTTGAATTGAATAATTAAAATATAACATGAAAATCTGTTGCACGTGTAGTGGTTAGGAGGAAAATTTGCAGATTTGAATGCTTACATTAGAAAAAAAATAAAGGTGTAAAATCAATGACTTAAGCTTTCACTTTTGGAAGCTAGAAAAAGAAGAGCACAAGAAAACAACCAAATGTAAAATAAAAATAGATAGCTAGTGGGAAGCAGCATAACACAAGGAGATCAACTCGATGCTTGGTGATGACCTAGAGGGATAGGATAGGGAGGAAGGGAGGGAGGCTAAAGAGGTAGGGGATATGGGAATATATGTGTAAATAACAGCTGATTCACTCTGTTGTACAGCAGAAACTGCACAGCATTGTAAAACAATTATTCTTCAATAAAGATCTGAGGAAAAAAGAAACAAGTAATTAGAAATAAGCAAATAAAAAAGATAAAAGGAGAAAGCAATGAAATAGAGAAGAGATAATACAGAAAATCAATGAAATCAAAAGCCAGTTCTTTGAAAAGATCAATAAAACAGTTAAGCATCTAGGTGGACTGCTCAAAAAGAAACAAAAGAAAGAAATGAAATACAAATGTTGGGAATGAAATAGGAGACATAGCTACAGACCTTACAGACATTAAAAGGGTAATAAGGGAATGTTATAAGTAAGGAAATTTGGAGGAAAAAAAAACACGAAATGGAAAAATTCCTTGAACAACACAATTATCAAAACTGACACAAGAAGAAATAAAAAATCTGAAGTCCCCGTCTATTTAATTGAATCCGCAAATAAAAGCTTTTCCACAAAGAATACCCTATGCCAGATGATTTCACTGGTTAATTTTATTAAGCATTTAGGGAAGAATTACTATCAATCTTTTACAAATTCAGAAAAGAGAAGAGGAAGGACACTTGCCAATTTATTTTATGAGTCTAGCAATACCCTGATACCAAAACCAGACAAAGAAACTACAATAAAACGTCAAGAAAAATATAAACCATTATGACTACTGTGAACATAGATGACATAATTCTTAGCAAAATAATAGCAAATCAAATTCAGTAATATCTAAAAATGACACTATCTCATGACAAAATGGGGTTTATCTCAGGAATAAAAGGTTGGGCCAATATTAGAAAATCAAATGTAATTTACCATATCAACAAAACAAAGAAGAAAAGCTATATAATTGTCTCAAAAAATACAGGAAAGAGGTTTGACACAATTTAACACATATTCATGACAAAATTTCTCAAGAAACTAGAAATAGAAGAATACTTTCTCTTTTAATAAAGGGCATCTACAAAACCCTTATACTTAATATCACAGACTAATGCTTCCCCCTAAGATCAGAAACAAGACAAGGATAATCCACTTCCAACACTTCCATTAAGTGTTGCACTAGAGGTCCTGGTCAGCCCACAATAAAGCAAGAAAAAGAAATCAAGTCATACAAACTAAAAAGGATGGAATGGACTGGAGGACACAGGGTTGGGGGGGCGGGGGGGTGATAGGGAAGCTGGGACGAAGTTAGAGAGTAGCATAGACATATATACACTACCAACTGTAAAACAGATAGCTAGTGGGAAGTTGCTGTCTAACAAAGGGAGATCAACTCGATGATGGGTGATGCCTTAGAGGGCCGGGACAGGGAGGGTGAGAGGGAGTCGCGGGAGGGAGGGGATATGGGGATATATGTATAAATACAGCTGACTCACTTTGGTGTACCTCAAAAGCTGGTACAAGAGTGTAAAGCAATTATATTCCAATAAAGATCTTAAAAAAGAAAAAAATAAAAATAAAAAGGATGAAGTAAAACTGTCTCTATTCACAAAGATATAATCTTGTAAATTTAAAAATCCTATGAAATCTTCAAAAAAGCTATTAGAATTTGATAAGTGAATTTAGCAATGTCACAGCTTTCAAGGTCAATATACACAGAATCAATTGTATTTCTATAAGTTAGTAATTGAAATAAAATTGAAATAAAATTCAATTGAAAATTGAAATAAAATTATAATACCATTAACAAAAGCAATTAAAAAAAATAATAGGAATGAGTTATGCACACCAGAGTGGATGAACAAGATCTGTTTACTAAAAACTACAAAACATTACTGATGGAAATTAAAGAAGAATTAAATAAATGGAGTGACATGATTATGGATGGGAAGACTTTTTTTTTTCTTCAGATCCTTATTGGAGTATAATTGCTTTACAATGTTGTGCCAGTTTCCACTGTACCACAAAGTGAATCAGCTGTATTTATACATATATCCCCCTATCCCCTCCCTCTTGAGCCTCCCTCCCACCCTCCCTATCCCACCTCTCTAGGTCATTACCAAGCATGGAGATGATGGGAAGACTTTTAATATGTCAATTCTCTCCAAATTTATCTATGAATTCAATGCAATTCCAATTAAAATAGCAACAGGCTTTTTTGGGGATAGAGATTGCCAAGCTGATTCTAATGTTTATATGAAATTCAAAGAACCCAGAATATCCAAAACAACTTTAGAAAAAAGAGAACAAAATTAGATGACTTACAAAATATATAAATCTATAATAATTAAGAAAGTGTGATATTTGCATAAGGGTAGACATATAGGTCAATGGAGCAAAAGAGAATCTAGGAAGAGATCTGAACGCTTATGGTCAATTGATTTCCAACAAAGATGCAAAGGTAATTCAATGAGGGAAAAGGGTAGTCCTTTCAACAAATAATGCCATAATAACTGGATATCAGTATGAAAAAAATGAACTTTGACCCTTATATCACACCATATTAAAAATAAAATCTAAATGTATAACATTCCTAAACAGAAAAGCCAACATTTCAAACTTCTAGACAAAAACATAGGAGAATAAGCTTCATGATGGTGGTGTGAGCAAAGATTTGTTAGGACACAAAAGGCACTAGCCAAAAAAAGAAAAAGGAAAAAAAAATGACAACTTAGACTTCATTAAAATTTAAAACTTTTGCTCTTCCAAAAACACTATAAAGAAAACGAAAAGGCAAACCCTAGACTGGGACATATTTGCAAGTCATATATCAAACAAATGACTTGTTTCCAGGTTATATAAAGAACTATTACAATTTGATAAAAAGAAGGCATACAGTTCGTTTAGAAACTACACAAAAAATTTAAACAGAATCTTTACACTTCCCAAAAGAAGATATACAAACATATGAAAAGATATCAACATCAGTAATCATCAGGGAAATGCAAATTAAAATCATAATGAGATAGCATTACAAAGCCACTATAATGGCTAAAATTAAAAAGAGTGATGGTACTAAGTATTGGTGAGAATGTGAGGCACCTGAAACTCATACATTGCCAATGGGAATGTAAAATGGTACAACCACTTTGAAAAACAGTATGGCAGTTTCTTAAAGAGTTAAACATACACCACACATATCATATTGACCCAGCTATTCCATTCTCAGGTATTATCCAAGAATAATGAAAACTTATGTCCATAAAAAAACTGTAACACAAATGTTACTAAATGTTCCTAACAGCTTTATTCATAATAGCCTCAAAATGGAAACAATCTGTTTATCAACAGGTGGATGAATGAACACACGGTAGTACATACTCATTCAATGGGATACTACTCCAAAATTTTAAAAGGATGAATTACTGATACACAACAATAAGGATAAATCTCTAAAATTCAATGATTTGGGGGAAAAACAGTACCTATAAAAGAATACATACTATATAATTCCATTTATATAGAATTCTAGAACAGGTTAAACTAATCTTTAGTAATAATACAGAGATCTGTAGTTTCCTTGCTTTGGGGCTGGGGCTTGGGCATGATATGAGCAAACTTTTCAGAGTAATGGAAACATTCTATAACTTGATTGGAGCAGTGATTACACAGTTCAATACATTTGTTAAAACTCATTGAAAGGTACATTTAAAATGGGTACATTCATTGCATGTAAATGGTACTTTTATAAAGCTGACTTTTAAAAGTTAAAAAAAGCGTTAGATATAAATAAGTGGAAGTTTTCCTTGCTACTTACCATACTAAGAGGAATGAGAAAGCAAGGCCATTCTGAAACCAAAATGAATAATTTTGTAGTTTATCTTGGACTATACCTTATCTTTACCTTTGCCTGCCTGGAGGTTGTAGACTTTGTTAGAGAATGACATATAAATAATCCCACCATCCACCATATTGTTCAAGCCAATGCCTTAGAAGTCATACTTGATTCTTACCTTTCCTTCACCATCCCCCCACCCCCAACCAATCCATCACCATCACCCCGTTTGAATTCCCAAACAGTATCTAGAATTCATCTATTTCATGACATTACTACTGACACCACCACAATCCAGAGCACTACCATCTCTCAATCAGAATAATGCAATAATCTTTTATCAACCTTTCCCCATTTCATTCTTGCCCTTCAAACAATCTATTCTCTATGAAGCAAAAAGAGTAATCTTTAAAAACACAAATTAGATCATGCTGTTCCTTTGGTTAAAACTCTTCAATGGCCTCCCACTGCACTTAGAATAAAATGCATACCCTTTATGGTGGTCTGCTAGGCCCCTACACGATGCTGGCCCCAGCCATTTCCCCAGGTTCATTTGAGGCATTCTTTCTCTCCTTGCTACACTTCAGCTGTAACTAGTTTCCTTTCATTCCTCAAAAAACAAACAAACAAACAATTTCCTTCTTTCAGGGCTTTTGTACTAGTCTTCTCTGCCTAGGATGCGTTTTCCCAACTTGACTAGACTATTCTCATCTGTGAGATCTCAGGTCAAACGTCACTTCCTCAGAGAGGCCTTCCCAGACCAACCTATGTAAAATAGGTTCCTCCTGGTCCTTATGCTACTTATCACAATCAGGAACACAGAGCCTTGGAAAGATAACAGTAACAACTACTACTACATATATTGTGATATTTTCTGTGCCAGCCTCTGTTTGCAGAACTTTACGTATATTAAGTCACTTAATTCTCTGTGCAACCCTAGAGGCAAGAACTAGTAGAATTCTCATTTTACAGATGAGAAAACTGCAGCACAGATGAGTTGAAAAACTTGCCCAAGGACATACAATCAAGAAAAGGTGGAGCCTGAATTCTAAACAAGGCAATCTGGCTTCAGGGTCCATGGTCTTAAATATTAACCTTGTTAGAAGAAGGAACCCTTTTATTTTGAGACAGAGGGTAGGAATTAAAGATTAATAAAGATACATTTAAATTAGAAGGAAGGAAATTTGATATAACTCATGACTATTTTCCTTTCATAGAGAATCAGAAGTCCAAGTCATCTTTTATGCCTAATGATACTGGCTAGAGGCAAGGTTGGGGAATTGAGGAAAGAAGTATGTATTTGAAATAACTCCTGTGGGGAATTGGTAAACTGATCACCAGGTGGTACCAAGGGGTCACCTGAGGCTGAAAATCATAAATGTAGTGGTGCCATCAACATTTATGCATTTTCCTTCAGCAACATTTAGCAGTCTAGGAGCACAGAAAACCAATCATTAGTTTTAATATGTGACTTGTGATTGAATGAGTAAGCATAAGAGAGGGTCAAGGAAGGAGAGTTTTAAAGGTGCTGATAAAAGTGCTACCGAAATGCTCAGCTTGGCTGGGCAGGAGGAGAAGGAGTCAAAACTAAGCATCAGAGAACAATATAAAAATAGCTTTGAGGAGGTATATGTGTGTGTTTAGAAAAAAGGAAAGAAATACATCAACATTTCAACTGTTGGTAATTCTGCATAACAACAACAAATAATATCTGACTCTGTCCTTGATGATATTAAGGAATTATTGTTCAGTCTTTGCAGATGTGTTAATGGTATTGTGGTTATGTCATCTTTTAGTTAGATACTAAAATATTTGTAGATGAACCTTTATCTTGAATTTGCTTCAAAATAATACAAGAGAATATAGGAATGGGGCTTCTGATGGGCAAGACTGGCCATGGGTTATGGCTTGTTGGGACTGCGTGATGATTATGTGGGGTTCTGACCAAACATGGCTATCTTAAAAAGTAGCAAGGAGAATCCATTTGAAAATACGATCTGATGTTGACAGATTTATTTCCCACACATCATAACTGGTATTCTGAGCAATGTATACCTATAAAACCATAGGGTCAGATTTCCAAATCCAATGTTAAGTACATACATCAAAGATGCTCTGTTTGTAAATCAAAGTCCACAGAAAGGTCTTAACCACTGTAGGTCTCCCAAGGCTCTAGCTACAAAATTTTAAGTCTCATTCAGCAAAGAAGTACCCTCTAGTAGCCTGAAATCATTTATACATGTAAAATATTGTCATTTTCATCCCTTTAGAGGGGTCAGCAATTACCAACCAATAACACCAGAATGTAACTGTAGAGATTATAGAACTTTGTTATAAAATATGAATTATAAATATGCATATATGTTTGCAGATGCATATGTACACACCTATACAAATATAATCAGCTAAAATCATTCTCGGTTATAAAAATGTAAGAGGTACAACAAATTGCAAATTACTGTAAATGAGTTATATGCCACATAACTCTGCTAAATATCAAAAACTTTAAATCAGAAATCTCAATTACTATATAATATAGAAGTACACCAATAATAGTTTTCTGAGGTTAGTAGAGGTTAAGACTATTCAGTAGAAGCAACCTAAATGCCCATCAACAAATGAATGGATAAAGAAGATGTGGCATATATATACAATGGAATATTACTCAGCTATAAAAAGGGATGAGATGGAGCTACATGTCATGAGGTGGGTGGAGCTATATGTCATGAGGTGGATAGACCTACAGTCTGTCATACAGAGTAAAGTAAGTCAGAAAGAGAAAGACAAATATTGTATGCTAACTCATATACACAGCATCTAAAAATGGTACTGATGAACTCAGTGACAAGAACAAGGACGCAGATGCAGAGAATGGACTGGAGAACTCGAGGTCTGGGGGGGGTGGGGGGTGAAGGGGAAGCTGAGACGAAGCGAGAGAGTAGCACAGACATATATATAGTACCAACTGTAAAATAGATAGCCAGTGGGAAGTTGTTGTATAACAAAGGGAGTCCAACTCGAGGATGGAAGATGCCTTAGAGGACTGGGACGGGGAGGGTGAGGGGGACTCGAGGAAGGGTGGGGGGGGGAGTTGAGGGAGGGAGGGAATATGGGGATATGTGTATAAAAACAGCTGATTGAACTTGATGTACCCCCCAAAAAAATAATAAATAAATTAAAAAAAAAAAAAGACTATTCAGTAATCTTTAAGTGCAAATGCAGACTCAAACAAGTAACCTGAATAACTCTTTCAAGGTCAAAAATGAAGCTCCTCAAAGATATCCTGACTCCATCATTTAAGACAAGATTAACTGCATTTTTAATAATCCATGTTTCCATTCTTGTGTTTATATGCCTTCCATTCAAAGCTGCCTCAGTTTCTTGGATAAAAGGTCATGGAGTGAAAACAACGGTGTCCTTCCTAATCCCCATGATTCCCAAATTATTATGAGAAGGAAGCAGATCTGAATATGCAGTAGTCAGGGAGAAAAGCAGGATGTCAGAAATGCTCTTTAACTTTATCAAAAATGAAGTAATCAATAACTACATGAAACATTGTCATCAATTATATATGAAACAGAAGAAAAGGCAGTTGTACAAAATAACTGCTTAGAGAAGCAAAAAATAAAATAAAAAGTAGGTAGAAACACTGAGAGCCTTACTGCTGAACTCTGCAGAAGGCGCCTTCAAATAAATATTTCAAACCTTCATATGAATATTTTAAGCATGACAACTACACATAAACACACAGCCAAAGTGCTCAAATCCACTCAAGAAAGACTATTAAGTCATCAACTTGCTCCTGACAGGATCCACTGAATATGGCAACAGTGAGAAGTCAGGAGACAGTTGGAATCATTTCAAGACTGCTAATTTAACTTGTCTTAAAACCAACCAATGCTCAACGTGTCATCATCAATGTCATCTCATCGCAGTCTGAAAAGCCTTCGACCTAAAGCAAAAAGGTCCCCAAGTGCCACCCTTCTTGTCTACTGGTTGAAAATCTAATTGGTTCTGCTGACAGGCTTGGGAATTGGTAGGAAGGCTGTTCAGTTAATCTCCAAGGGCCAGCAAAGAGCTCAGTATCCATCTCTGAGCTTTGCTCCCTGGCTGTCGTAAAATGACTCTGATGGCAGTGCAAGCTCTTATGCTTCAGCTGTCTTCTGACTTCTGTTAAGTCAAATTCAATAAAGTTTGTCACTCAATAATCTGAGAGCTACCCAACAAAACCTCTTTGATCAATAACAGCTTGCCTGCTTGCACTTGGGAAGGTGACCTATTAAAGATTAAAAACACACCTGCTGCTTGAAGCAGAGAACATCTTTTTTTACTTTTAAATGAAAATTCATCCACTAAAAGCAGTTTAACTATTAAAAGTGTATATAAAGCATTGCATGGGAGAAATAGGAATGAGATAAAAAGAACAGCTCAGATGTACTT